>NC_083243.1:19872745-20525870 GCF_032191835.1 Heteronotia binoei | reverse complement strand
CTTCCGGGTTCGGTACAGAGGCAGCCCCATGTAGAGGGCATTACAGTAATCCAGTCTCGAGGTTGCGTGAAGTACCGTTGCCAGATCTTGGCGCTCTAGGAAGGGAGCCAACTGCCTTGCCCGCCTCAGATGGAAAAAGGCTGACTTGGCAGTGGCTGCAATCTGGGCCTCCATTGATAATGAAGGCTCCAGTAAAACTCCCAGACTCCTAACCCGGTGCGCCGCTTTCAGCGGCGCCCCGTCGAAGACCAGGAGAGGTATTTCCCCTTCCCGGGCGCCCTGACCCAGACAAAGGACTTCTGTCTTCGCTGGATTCAGTTTCAGCCCGCTCCCCTTCAACCACATTGCCATATCCTGCAAGGCCCGGTCTAAATTTTCAGGGACGCAGTCAGGCCGGCCGTCCATCAGCAGGTAGAGTTGGGTGTCATCTGCATATTGATGGCACCCAAGTCCATATCTCCTGGTAATCTGGGCAAGAGGGCGCATATAGATATTGAATAACATTGGTGAGAGAACTGCCCCTTGAGGCACTCCATAATCCAGTGTGCGCCTCCAGGACCGCTCGCCACCAATTGCCACCCTTCGTCCCCGATCCTCGAGGAAGGAGGAGAGCCATTGTAAGGCAGACCCCCTCACCCCTATATCGGCGAGGCGGCGGGTCAGTAGCCGATGGTCGACCGTGTCGAACGCGGCCGACAGATCTAACAACATCAGCACCGCCACACCGCCCCGATCCAGGTGCCGTTGGAGATCATCTACCAGGGCGACCAGTACTGTCTCCGTCCCATAACCCGGGCGAAAGCCGGACTGGCAAGGGTCTGTCTGCTTTATATGTTTTGATTATTTAGATCAAAATGTAGAGGTTCCGGAGCTCCGCTCCTGTGAGCTCCTACCCAAAATGAGGCCTGGTGGTATGAGAAATTCCTGGAGATTTTCAGGGTGTATCCTGGGACAGCCAATGCTTAGAGAAGAGCGGGGCCTCAGATGAGTATAATACCATCAGCTCTACCCTCCAAAACAGGGAAGTGATTTTGGGTTTTTTAGCCTGGAGATTTTGGGATGCCATTCTCCAGCGAGGGGTGGGGGATCCCTGGTTTTTTGGGCTTCTGCCTGTTGACAGCCAGCTGGCCAAGGGGGAAATTCCCCCCCCCCCCAAAAAAAATGCAACATGCTGATGTTACACAGACATGGCATCATCACGTCAACGACACACTGGTTTGAGGGCAAAACACTATGGATTGAGAGCAAAACACTATGGTTTGAGGGAGATTTTCATAGAATCATAGACTCATAGAGTTGGAAGGGACCTCTAGGGTCACTTAGTCCAACCCCCTGCACATTGCAGGAAACTCACAAACACCTCCCCCCCCCCCTAAATTCACAGGATCTTCATTGCTGTCAGATGGCCATCTAGCCTCTGTTTAAAAACCTCCAGGGAAGGAGAGCCCACCACCTCCCGAAGAAGCCTGTTCTACTGAGGAATCGCTCTAAAGGTCAGGAAGTTCTTCCTAATGTTGAGCTGGAAACTCTTTTGATTTAATTTCAACCCATTGGTTCTGGTGCTACTTTCTGGGGCCACAGAAAACAATTCCACACCATCCTCTATATGACAGCCCTTCAAGTACTTGAAGATGGTGATCATATCACCTCTCAGCCACCTCTTCTCCAGGCTAAACATTCCCAGCTCCTTCAACCTTTCCTCATAGGACTTGGTCTCCAGACCCCTCACCATCTTCGTCGCCCTCCTCTGGACCCGTTCCAGCTTGTCTATATCCTTCTTAAAATGTGGTGCCCAAAACTGAACACAATACTCCAGGTGAAGTCTTACCAGAGCAGAGTAAAGTGATACCATCACATCACATGATCTGGACACTATATGTCTGTTGATACAGCCCAAAATTGCATTTGCCTTTTTAGCCACCGCATCACACTGTTGACTCATGTTCAGCGTATGATCCACTAAGACCCCTAGATCCTTTTCGCACATACTACTGCTAAGACAAGTCCCCCCATCCTATAACCATGGATTGGATTTTTCCTACCTAAATACAGAACTTTACATTTATTCCTGTTAAAATTCATTTTATTGATTTTAGCCCAGTTTTCCAGCCTGTCAAGGTCATCCTGTATCCTGTTTCTGTCATCTTCTGTGTTTGCAACCCCTCCCAATTTAGTATCATTGGCAAATTTAATACGCATTCCCTCTATTCCTTCATCCAAATCGTTTATAAAAATGTTGAACAAAACAGGTCCCAGGACAGATCCTTGAGGCACTCCACTTGTCACTCCTCTACAAGGGAATGAGGAACCATTCACAAGCACTCTTTGGCTGCGATCTGTCAACCAGTTACAGATCCACCTAACGGTAACAGGATCCAAACCACATTTTACCAACTTGTCAACAAGGATACTATGTGGAACTTTTTCAAAAGCCTTACTGAAATCAAGATAAACAATGTCTACAGCATTCCCCTGATCCAGCAAGGTAGTCACTTTCTCAAAAAAAGAGATCAGGTTAGTCTGACATGACTTGTTCTTGAGAAAACCATGCTGGCTCTTAGTAATCACATCCATTCTTTCTAAATGTTCCAGGTTTGATGATTTGTTCTAAAACTTTTCCAGGTATAGATGTCAAGCTGATGTGTCAGTAGTTACCTGGATCATCTTTTTCCCCCTTCTTGAAGATGGGGACAACATTCGCCCGCCTCCCATCTTCCGGCACCTCTCCTGTTCTCCAAGAATTCTCAAAAATAGTAGCCAGAGTCTCAGCAATTGCATCCACAAGCTCTTTGAGAACTCTTGGATGCAATTCATCTGACCCTGAGGACTTAGTTTCATTTAAAGAAACTAGGTGTTTATGTACTACCCCTATGCTGATCCTAGGTTGGAACTTCATACCCTCCTTATATGTTCTGTTTTTGCCATGTTGAGCACCATGTTGAGCAGAAGAGAAGACTGAGGAAAAGTAGGAATTGAGCAGTTCCGCCCTCTCTTCATTACCTGTTACGATTTCACATTCTTGCCCTCGCAATGGGCCTACCATAGCCTTGCTCTTTTTCTTACTCTGAACATAAGAAAAGAACCCTTTTTTTGTTGTGTTTAGCATCTTTGGCCAGCCTAAGCTCATACTGAGCTTTAGCTTTCCTAACTTTAATTTTACCACAGAGTTTGCCGCAAAACCAGAGCACCACCACATGGCACCGCCAATGTTATAACATCATTTCTGGGTGACACCAGCATGTTGTGGCGCTCTGCCCTCACCCGTTGGTGCGACACCTGGACCTGGCAACCCTATGGACACCAGCTGTAATTTTGGGAGATCTCCAGCCACTACCTGGAGGATGGCAAGCCCTATGTGAGAATGAAATGGGGGAGAAGAACTGCACGTATGCCACTTGAGCTCCTTAAAGGAAGGCCGGGGTTTTAAAAAATGTGATAGACTGAAGCAAAACTCCTTGGCATATTTTTTTTTTCCCATTAAAACCTTTATACCCCGCCTCTCCTCCTTCTTTGTTTCTAGTGCACTTTTATCACACCAGTCCTTGCACAAGACACAGGGGTAGGTCTCATTAACTAGAGACACATGGCTTATTATTTCTTCATGATGTAAGATTACGGCGTGACTTGGATAGCTAAAACAAATGCTGCTTCTGAGATAAAATTACACTTCTTGCATTTTAAAAAACGAAGGTATACAGAAATAAAAAGGGATCTATGCAATTGAATATTTATATCAAAGATTTCAGGTTTTCACGGCTGGTAACATCATTAGGGTTTGTAGAATTTTTCGGGCTCAAGTGCCGTGTTCTACTGGAGAAAGAAAAACTTTCTCCAGTAGAACACGGCACTTGAGCCCGAAAAATTCTACAAACCCTAATGAATATTTATAGATTTAACGCAGTTTTGAGGCATGCTTTTAAATGCGCAGCTTACTTTTGAAAACTGGATGTGCAAAGGCGTGCTTCGTACTGCCTGATTACAGTCAGGAAGATTTGCAGACTTCTATAAAGCCCACAACGATTTAGCTCAACATAATCCATGGTTTCCTCCTCTTTCCTTTTCATCCTCACAAAAACCCCATCAAGTAACAGAATAAAGTTTGAGCCCAGTGGCACCTTTAAGACCACCAAAGTTTTATTCAAGGTATAAACTCTCTCATACCCTGAATAAAATTTCTGTTGGTCTTAGAGATGCCGCTGAACTCAAACTTTGTTCTACTGCTTCAGACCAACATGGCTGTCCACCTAGACCTGTGATGTAGGGTTGCCAATCCTCAGGTGGGGGCAGGGGATCCCCCGGTTTGGAGACCCTCCCCCCGCTTCAGGGTCGTCAGAAAGCGGGGGGAGGGGAGGGAAATGTCTGCTGGGAACTCTATTATTCCCTATGGAGATTTATTCCCATAGAAAATTGTGGAGAATTGATCCACAGGTATCTGGGGCTCTGGGGGGGGCTGTTCTTTGGGGTAGATGCACCAAATTTTCAGTATAGCATCTAGTGCCTCTCCCCAAAATACCCTCCAAGTTTCAAAAAGATTGGACCAGGGGGTCCGATTCTATGAGCCCCAAAAGAAGGTGCCCCTATCCTTTATTATTTCCTATGGAAGGAAGGAATTGAAAAGGTATGCCGTCCCTTTAAATGTGATGGCCGGAACTCCCTTTGGAGTTCAATTATGCTTGTCACAGCCTTGCTCCTGGCTCCGCCCTAATGTCTCCTGGCTGCACTCCCAAAGTCCCCAGATATTTCTTGGATTGGACTTGGCAACCCTACTGTGATGTGAGTTAGGCATGAAAGCCCCACAGTCACCCAGGGATTTTCATAACTGAGGTATGAGGATGCTTTTACACGAACTAAACAACCCATTTTTAATCCACTTCCAATGCACTTTGCAACTGGATTTTACTGTGTGAAATGGCAAAACCCACTTGCAAACAGCTGCTGAAGCGGGTTTGAAACTGAATTATTTGGCATGTGTGAAAGCAGGGCTTTTTTTTGAGCAGGAACGCACAGGAACACAGTTCTGGCTGGCTTGGTGTGACCTAATATCCAAATGAGTTCCCGCTGAGCTTTTTCTACAAAAAAAAGCCTTGTGTGAAAGTGCTCCCCAAGTATCTGGCACTCTGCCTCTTTACCCATGGCAGCTCCCTTGAATCCACATGATTAACAGCCAATGAAAGAGTTATAATTTATTTTATTTTACCAAAATTGTATCCTGCCTTTCTGCCCTCATAAGGGCCACCAAGGTAGCTAGCAAATTAAAACATGCAGGGGTAGAATTCCAGCAAAAGCTCCTTTGCATATTAGGCCACACCCTGCTGATGTAGCCAATTCTCTAAGAGCTTACCAAAAAAGAGCCTTGTAAGCTCTTGAAGGATTGGCTACATCAGAGGTGTGTGGCCTAATATGCAAAGGAGTTCCTGCTAGAATTCCACCCCTGAAAACATACATGAGAAAAATCACATTTTGAAATCAACAACTGCCCATACAGGCGCCTTCTCTGTGGTGGCCCCCACCTTGTGGAACGGCCTGCCTGAGGAGGTCAGGAAGACTCCCAGTCTATTGGCTTTCTGTAAACTATGCAAACTATGCAGGCCATAGCATAGCACTGTGCAAAACAATTCATAGAGTTACTTGGATAAATTATTAGGAACCGTAGTCTAGACTACTGCATATAATTTGTTGTAATTTGGATCTTCCTTATGTAGCCTTGCATCATTTAATGTGTCATTTTAATATTTGTGCTTTGCTTCAATTCTGTTTTTTTAAATTGGTGGTAGAACTAACTGTATTAACTTCAAAGCCAAGCAAGGCTCTGAATTCAGGTCTCTGGTCTTCTAACCACCATACCACAGCTTCTTAAAATGCCTTAAAAGGATAAACAGGTTTTATTTTGTGGAACTTTGGGGATATATGTTGTTTTAATCAAAACATGTGTAAGCTGTCCTGTCTCTTTTTTTTTTCCTATCCAAAGTGTACTTTTCAAATAAAGAGAGGAGTATTTCCTCCCTTTTAAACTTGCAACAAGACTCTGTGTAACTCTGTAAGCTGAGTAACCTGGTTCAGGGACGTTCCTGCGTTTGTAGCTTCATTTAAGCACTCCGCTAACTAGTGGGCACTGGCCTAACAAATGTCCCATCCTATTAATTGTATTGACTGTGTAACCTGGCTTGAGTCCCAGTGAGAAAGGTGGACCATAAATAACATGTCGGTGGAAAGGGCCATCAAGTCACAGCTGGTTTATGGTGACCCCGTAGGGCAGTGGTGGCCAAACATGCTTAGCTGAAGAGCCACATAGAATAAACATCAGATGTTTGAGAGCCACAAGATGTGAATAGATATTAGAAGGTTAAAAAGGTAAAGGTAGTCCCCTGTGCAAGCAGTGGGCCATTACTGATCCATGGGGTGATGTCACATCATGAGGTTTTCTTGGCAGACTTTTTGTCATGTGGTGGGTTGCCATTGCCTTCCCCAGTCATCTACGCTTCCCCCCCAGCAAGCTGGGTCCTCATTTTACCGACCTCGGAAGGATGGAAGGCTGAGTCAACCTTGAGCCAGCTACCTGAACCTAGCTTCCACCGGGATCAAACTCAGGTCATGAGCAGAGCTTGGACTGCAGTACTGCAGCTTACCACTCTGCACCAGGGGGCATCTGTGGAACAAATATTACACATGTTTTTTATTAAAACAGCATATATCCCCAAAGCTCTACAAAATAAAAATAAAACCTGTTTATCCTTTTAAGGTGTTTTAAGAAGCTGCCACTCCAGTGTGGTATGGTGGTTAGAAGACCAGAGACCGGAATTCAGAGCCTCGCTTGGCTTTGAAGTTAACACGGTGAGCATGGGACATTCATTCTCTGTCAGCCTAACCTCTCTGGCAGAGTTGTTGTGAAGATACAAAAGAAGAGGATAGAATGAAATCCACATCTCCTTGGAGGAAGAAGAGGATAAAAATCTACTAACTGCATAGATGGGGTCAGATCCCAGGGCAGTGAGACCCATAAGTTAATTGTACACTCTGTGAAGTACTAGCAACACAGCTGCAACAGTTCCCTTTTTGCAAAAATCTAGAGCATCCTTGATCTATGACATGAATCCAAGAGGCTTTCTTTTGAAAAATGGCACAGGCGCTTTGCCACAGATACAGTAGAAGCCACATTTATCAGGAGGCGAAAATTAAATGCTCAGAAGCCATAAAAATAACGTGGGCCGTGGCAGTTCAGAAGGCGCTGAGTAATCTACCCGATCTGCAAGGTGTGTTTAACAAAGCATCTTAACTCTGAGCGAAAACACTTATTTTAACCGCCGATCCGTCTCTTGGGAGCTTCTTTTTCTTTTCCCATCTGAAAGAGAAAGATGGTAAATTACCTCCTTGCTCATAGATAAAAATCGCAATGCAAAAGCATGATTCACAAGAAACAAAGGAGAAATGAATCCGCCAAGCATCGGCGTTAATCGCATGCCATTGGCTCTTAACAACACTGATGCTCTGAATGATGGGTAAGCACCTAAGATGCTAGACTTTCACATGGTCAGAATCTCAGAGAATGTAAAGAAGAATTATATGGAAACACATATAGCCACAGCCAGGGGTCGTTTTGTAGAAAAATAGGCGGTGGAGCTCATTAGCATAACTCATTAGCATATGCCACCCCCCACCAGCTGAAAGCAACCCCATACAAGAAAGAAGAGCCCCACAAAATCTAAATAAAGTTTATAAATTGGGGGGGGGGGGGAGGAGAACCCCAGGCAAGAGAGGCCTGCTTGGGCTGGCTAGAGATCCTGCCAGCCCAAGCAGGCCTCACTCGCCTGGGGCTCTCTTGGGCCACCACCACCCCCAATCAAAAGGCCAGCAAGCCACCCGCTGCCCAAAATCACATAAGAAGTGGAGAAAGGGTGGTGTGAGCTTCTCCAGGGGTTCATGAGGGCTGCTGGGGGTGTGGCAAAGCTCCTAGTGGCTGGCTGGCTGCCCACTCTCCTAATCCAGGGATTGTTATGCAGCTGCACCTACTATTCAATGGACAAGGTACGTAGGTAGGGGGGAAGAGGGGGAGCCTTCTTTTGCATATTAGGCCACACCCCCTGATGTAGCCAATCCTCCAAGAGCTTACAGGACTCTAAGTACACAGCTTACTGTAAGCTCCAGGAGGATTGGCTACATCAGGGGTGTGTGGCCTAATATGCAAAGGAGTTCCTGCTACAAAAATAAGCCCCGAGGTCAGGTCAGATGTTCAGAGGTGGTTTGCCATGGCTTGCCTCTGCACAGCAACCCTAGACTTCCAAATACTCACCAGGGTCAACTCCACTTAGCTTCTGAGATCTGATGAGATCACGCTATTATATGGTGCAAAGGGGTTCCTGCTACAAAAAAAAAAATCATCACATTGGTGATATCACACTATGACATCTCTGTTTAGGAGAGGGGTTTTCCCAGCTGGCTAGCTGGTCCGCAGTGGAAAGGAGCCCCCAAAACTGGAGGATCCCCTACTAAGACCTGGGGGCTGGCAACCCTACTTAGAGACCAACAAGGTTTGGGAGGGTACAAGCTTTTGAGATCCAAAGCTGATATCTGAAGAAGGGAAGTTTGACTCTCGAAAGCCTATAACCCCACCCCCAATCTTGCTGGGTTCCAGGGGTGGAATTCTAGCAGGAGCTCCTTTGCATATTAGGCCACACCCCCTGATGTAGCCAATCCTCCAAGAGCTTACAAAAAAGAGTCTTGTAAGCTCCAGGAGGATTGGCTACATCAGGGGTGTATGGCCTAATATGCAAAGGAGCTCCTGCTGGAATTCCACCCCTGCTGGGTTCTAAGGTGCTACTGGACTCAAATCGAACACCCTTAAATGTGATATTTTAGCTCAGGGGTGTCAAACATGCAGTTTGGGGACTGAATCAGGCCCCTGGAGGGCTCCTATCAGGCCCCTGAGCAACTGGCTGTCATCTGCTTCCTTCTCCCTATATCTTGCTTCTTTCTGCATAACAGCTTGCTTTGCAACAAGGCTTGCTCAATTACACAGGAGCTACAGAACAAAACCTCTATTTTCTCCATTGGCTGAGGCTCCTCCCTTGGGGAGGAATAGCTTGCTTTGCAAGGCTCTCTCAATCGTACAACAGAGCTACTGAGCCAAGCCTCTTTTCCTTTTATTGACTGAGGCTCCCTTCCCCCCCCCCACCCCCAAGTCCCTGGGGAAGGAAGGAAAGAGCCAGAGCTTCCTTTGCCCAATTCCCTGGATCCCATGGGAGAAATACAAAGAAATCACCTTTAAGATCAACGAGTGCTAATGTTTTAAGCATGTTTTAAGTTTTTTAAAAATATATTTGTGTTTGTCTGTGTCCTTTATAAAGTTTATATCTCTGCTACCTAATCTTAAATAGATACAAACATGGCCCAGCCCAACATGGCTCAGCCCAACCAGACATGGCCCAGCCCTAAAAGGTCTCTTTTATATTAGATCTGGCCCTCATAACAAATGAGTTTCACACCCCTGCCTCTTAACACCTTAAAAAAAAAAAAAGATTGCTCCTTCTTCATTTTGGACAGCTTAGGTAAGGAAACAAAATGAAAGTGGCAGGGAGGAATTATTCCAGGCTGAACGGCATTCACGGGAAAGATAATTTAAAAGCTGGCAACAATCCACCTTGCATATTTGGACATCTTTGCACAAACATCTGTAAAACATGCACTCCTTTTATGTGCTGTGTGTTTTTTTGAATGCACATCTGGAAACTTGGGGAGGAAGGGAAACATGAAAAAGAGGAGATTCATCAGACAGTTGTTATGGAAACTAGTTATCCCCCCCCCCTTTCCTTAATCAGACAAACCTAATGCCTAAACAAAACTTACAGTTGTCAACACCCCTATTGCTGCTGTCAAATGTACAAAATTCTGCCGAGGCATCTTCTGTTATTCCCATCTCGCAAAGATCTGACCTCTTTCATATTCTTTTCCTCTTCTCCCATCTGCCCATTAATGCATCAATCATAAATTCAATTTTTTTTTTACAGAAAATGTTAAAACAAATTTAGAACAGCATGAACATAACAACATAAGAGAAGCCATGTTGGATCAGGCCAATGGCTCATCCAGTCCAACACTCTGTGTCACACAGTGGCCAAAAAAAAAGGAACTTCACAAGTGGGGCTAGAAGCCCTTCCACTTTGCTCCCCCCCCCCCCCGCGCAGCACCAAGAATACAGAGCATCACTGCCCCAGACAATTCCAATAATATGCTGTGGCTAATAGCCACTGATGGACCTCTGCTCCATATTTTTATCCAAACCTCTCTTGAAGTTGGCTATGCTTGTAGCTGCCACCACCTCCTGTGGCAGTGAATTCCACATGTTAATCACCCTATGAAGAAGGACTTCCTTTTATCCGTTCTAACCTGACTGCTCAGCAATTTCATTGAATTCATGGGTGGAAACATGCAAGCCTGATGGTTGAAACGCCAATGTGGTATAGTGATTAGAGCAGGGGTGGCCAAACTATGGCTCAGGAGCCATATGTGGCTCTTTCACACACATTGTGTGGCTCTTGAAGCGCCCATCACCCCATTGGCCGGGAACTTGGAGAATGCATTTAAAGTAGCTTTCTTTCCACCTCTCCCTCCCTCCCTCACCATCTTCCTTCCTCCCTCCCCATCTTCCTCCCTTCCTCCCTCCCTTTCTCCTTCCTTCCTTCCTCCCTTCTTCCTTCCTTCCTCCCTTCCTTCCTCCTTCCTTCCTTCCTCCCTTCTTCTTTCCTTCTTCCTCCCTCCCTCCCTCCCTCTGTTCCTTCCTTCCTTCCTTCCTTCCTTCCTTCCTTCCTTCCTTCCTTCCTTCCTCCCTCCCTTCCTGTCCTGAGGCTCTCCAACATCTGACATTCATGTTTTACAGCTCTCCAACATCCGATGTTTATCCTATGTGGCTCTTACATCAAGGGGTTAGAGTGTTAGGTGTATTGGGATATCTGGTTAATTCAGCAGAGTTTTGCCCAGTCATTGAAGCGTGATACTGAAGGCAGTAAATACATCTCCCAAGAAATATATTGCAAAAAAGATAAGTTTACATTTATTCAAGTAGATCCAGTTCGTATTCAGGTTGCAGTCAAAAGGAGAGAAAGAAGCTAACCTCAAGGGTACTTTCCCTATCACAAATGGCCAGCTTGTGCGGCATCGTGTGTGTGGGAGTATGAGGGCATTGTCTCTACAGCAGAGACATGTATCTCCATGGAAGGCCATGTAGAGGCTGTGAGAGGACAAAGGGAGAGAGGAGGGGGCCAGAGGGCAGTTCCCAGGTTAAGACAAAAAGAGGCATCCAAGGAGATAACATCTTGGTGCATTCAGAGTGATCTAGCGCCCCCATAACATCCAGACATGCTGAATCACTCACTCCTGAAAAACCCAGGTTGGAATCCCCATTCTGCCGTGGAAGCTCACTGGGGGACCTTGGGACAGTCACACACTCTCAGCTAAACTTACTTCACAGTGTTGCTGTGAAGCTAAAATGGAAGAGAAGAGACCGGTGTAAGCTTGTGTGTTGTGCCCAATAAGGAGAAAGGTGGGGTATGTGTACATTAAATAAGTAAATAAATAAAATTAACATCTCATTTAAAAAAAAGTGCCCTTGATCATCAGCACATATATTCCACATATATGTGTTTGGATCTTTTGAATATGTTCCATGCATGCTAGATAGTCTGCCGTGGAGCTCAATTCCTCTGGGGAGGCTATTTTTTTTTTAATTAGATGCACAAAACCTTCAGAATAGCATCAGGTGCCTCTCCCCAAAATGCCCACCAAGTTTCAAAAAGATTGGACCAGGGGGTCCAATTCTATGAGCCCCAAAAGAAGGTGCCCCTACCCTTCATTTCCAAAGGAAGGAAGGCATTTAAAATGGGTGCAGTCCCTTTAAAGAGCCACTTTGGTGTAGTGGTTAAGTGCATGGACTCTTATCTGGGAGAACCGGGTTTGATTCCCCACTCCTCCACTTGCACCTGCTGGAATGGCCTTGGGTCAGCCACAGCTCTCACAGAGTTGTCCTTGAAAGGGCAGCTGCTGTGGGAGCCCCCTCCAGCCCCACCCACCACACAGGGTGTCTGTTGTGGGGGAGGGAGATAAAAAAGATTGTAAGCCACTCTGAGACTCTGGCCTTGCAAGGGCAGCTGCTGTGAGAGCCCTCTCAGCCCCACCCACTTCACAGGGTGTCTGCTGTGGGGGGAGAAGATAAACGAGATTGTGAGCCACTCTGAGTCTCTGATTCAGAGAGAAGAGCAGGGTATAAAACTGCAATTCTTATTCTTCTTCTTAAATGGGATGGCCAGAACTCCCTTCAGAATTCAATTATGCTTGTCTCCTGGCTCCATCCCCCCCAAAGTCTCCTGGCTCTAGCCCCAAAGTCCCCAGATATTTCTTGAGTTCGACCTGGCAGTCCCAGAACAATTCCTGATACAACTTCAGAAGCAACAGCTGACAGGAATATCGGCAAAGAATTAAGAAATTATTGAACGCAAGTCTGCATTTTGATGGTGGAAAACGTCGCTCAGAATTAAAACACGGAGCTCATCCTGTGTACTTCAGCCTCGCCCCTGTAGCCCCTGCCCCCCCTTCCCACGTTTCATCATCTCACAGGCCTCAGCAGGCCTTTTTTATTAGCAAGGGAATGACCCCCCCCCACACACACACACACAAAAGAAACCAGGCTTATTGCATTATCTTGTTCACAATGTAAACACAGCAGTTGTTCAGAACTGACAAATTTGCCTCCAGCGCTTGTCATTCATGCTCCATGGAATTATGTAATTGCCTCCCATTTATCATGAAAAACGATCTGGATTAAGGATTCCAATGAGATGAGCTGTGGCGCATCACAGCGACGGTGCTGCTCCTTCTTCTGGGCTCCAAGTGGTAAAATGATGCCTCACGATTGGTTGACTGCTGCTCACGTGCCCTATCATTGTCCTTTAACGTGTTGACTAATATTTAGGTCAGAATTTGTAGTATAAACATCCTTCTTGGGTTGTCAGGTCCCCCAGCATAGCCAGTCCTGTGTTGGGAAATATCTGGAGACTTTGGGGGTGGACCTGAGAGAGGGGAGGAGAGGGGAGGGGCCTCAGTGTGGTACAATGCCTTAGAATCCACTCTTGAAAGCGGCCATTTTCTCCAGGGGAGCTGATCTCTGCCAGCTGGAAAGCAGTGGTAAAAGCAGGAGATCTTCAGACACCACCTGGAGGCTGGCAAATCTGTGTTATAGCGCTCCCTGTTTTAATTTATATTATTTTAAGCTGTTTAAATTAATGAATTACTGTGTCTATACTGTTATATATTGTTGCAATCTACCCTGAGTCCGCTTTGGGGGAGGGTGGAATAATCTCTCTCTCTCTCTCTCTCTCTCTCTCTCTCTCCCTCTCTCTCGTCTATCATCTATCTATCTATCTTTCTATCTATCTTTCTATCTATCTGTCTGTCTGTCTGTCTGTCTATCTATCTATCATCTGTGGGCAACTAACACAGCAACAAGAGTCAATTAAAAACTTGGCAACCATATGGGCAGCAGGGAGATAGAGGAGTTTGGTGTGGTTTGTTAATGGTGTGTAGGGGTGGTGGTGGTTGATCCAGCAATTCTTGGTGGGAGCACAGAACAGTATATTTTCAACACAAGGGGGGTCCCTAATTTTTTCCATGGTGAAATGCTGGGAGCGGAAGTTGACACCAATTCTGCTTTTCTTCGTTATCATCCTCTCGCCTTTCTAATCATTCTGGTTCTCCCAGCAAGATGGGGCAAACTTTGCCTCCCACCCCCACGGGGCCTTAATGTTTTCAATATCTTTGAAAATTACTTCTCTTTAAGCGTTAATTTATGAAGTCGCCACATCGTTTCCTGCCAAGCGCAGCCGTACATGGAACCTATTCTTCTCCTGCCCCCCTTCCGCACCCCCCCCCCAAGTAGACTCTCAATCGTAACTTTATCTTTCCCTTGTCAGTCTCAGGCCTATTAAACTTAATCACCTTCATATATAGTATTACCATTCAGCTAATGAAAAATAGTTGTCTCCCAAGGTAACGCGTTAGAATGATCGCTTTCTCTGTAGACACAGTTGAGCTTTTGTTCGGCCTAAACCAACCTCCTTCCATCTCACCCCGCTTCCCCAAAACCACCATTCATATACATTAATTTTGCATGGAAAAGGAGGGAGGGAGAGAGCGAATGAGAGCAGAGAGATTTCTGGCAAAGAGGAATAGTGTGTCAAAAAGAAGGAAAACATCCCCCCCCCCCCCCAAATCTGTATTATTCACTCACGCAAATTATCAAATGACAGGGGAACAAGAGGGGAGAGATGACGCTGGGAAAGAGACGGGTGGGCTCCCTTCGTTTAGAAATGAACCCACCAGAAGTATTTTCATTTGTCTTCAGGACAAAACAGTAATAACGTGCATGCATTAACCAAAGAACCTTTTATCCTGTACGAGTCTAGAAACACAGGGTGCATACAGATGGGTTTGAAAAGAGGAGTCGCTATCAATGTTCCCTTCGAGCTACAGAGTCTTGGGAGCAAAAATTCTACTTTGTGAGCTACTGGTATTAAAGTTGTGAGCTACTGGCATTAAAAATTCTGAGCTACTGCATAAATTATTGTGCTCTGGGGCCATCCTTCCTGAGTGAAGACAAAAATGTTGGAGCTGGAGGCTAAAAATCTGCAAGCTAGCTCACTAACTCAGCTTAGAGGGAACACTGGTTGCAACACTTTTAAGAACGTATGAACATAAGAAGAGTTCTGCTGGATCAGACAGGTCACCAGTGGTTCATCTGGTCCAGCATCCAGTCTCTGAGGGTGGTCAACCAGTTCCTCTGTGGGGCACAGGGTTGCCAGCCTCCAGGTGGGGCATGGAGACCTCCCGCTTTTACAACCGATCTCCAGCCAGTGGAGATCAGCTCCCCTGGAGAAAATGGTTGAAACTGGATTAACACTGCTGGGGAGACTTGTGGATAGCAGCAAATTAGCATACAAATAATAAAAGAGTTAACAGATGTGAGAATGAAGTCTGAGACCAGCGGCACCTTTACAAACAACGAAGTTTCATTCTGGGTATAAGTGAGAACTGAGTGACTTACCCCGTGTAGACGCCCACTCCTTCGAGATCAATTAAAACAGACTTCTTCAAGCATTACATAGAGGTGGGCAGGGGTGGAATTCTAGCAGGAACTCCTTTGCATATTAGGCCATGCCCCCCTGATGTAGCCAATCCTCCAAGAGCTTACAAAAAAAGAGCCTTGTAAACTCTTGGAGGATTGGCTACATCAGGGGTGTGTGGCCTAACAGGGAAAGGAGCTCCTGCTAGAATTCCACCCCTGGGTGGAGGGGAGGGAGTTAGTTGTCTAGAAGGGCTAATTAGAGCCAAGATGCATACGTAACTGAGCAATAAATACAGCTAAGATTGGATGGACACAGTTGGTATGACCTGTGGATAGCAGCAGATTAACATACAGATTTTTTTAAAAAGAGAGTTAACAGATGAGAGATCTAAATTTATAAGATGTGAGTGTTAATGCCCACTCACCCAACTTCCTGCTCCTGAACTAGTTGGGCAGACACATTGGCACAACCGGGAACCCTATTTATTGATTGCCATCTTGGAAGTTGCATTATGAGATTTAAAATTAGAACGTTCAACGTATTTTAATTGTTTTGGCCGGGTTGTAACCCGCCCTGAGCCGGCTGGTGGGGGAGGGCAAGATAGAAATGCAACAAAACAAATACATAAATTTGCAGTAGTCTAAATAATTCACTGCTTCCCAGGCTCTCTCTAATTAATTTCCTTATTCAGAACGCTGCTGCCATTTCCCATCTATCAGCATTTACTGCACCTAAAAATAAATAAGGTGATCCCAGAAGAAGGATCACACAGATCCGAAACGAGAACGGACCAGTTTTGCATCATCGTTGGACTGTATTTAATGCATGTTGCATCATCTCATGGACGGCAGTGAAGTTGTACGCTTCGTATGGTATTTTTGTCACTGGAAATTTATATTGCTGTTACTATAATGTATTGTTGTATTGGAGAATGTAATCATTGTAATTATATTTTGATATTGTTTCTTTACACTGAGAGTATTTTTCTTGTTATTTCCTGGTCGCAAAACCTACAACATTGTTTGACGTTGAAAACCCTATGGGTAAAGCTTTTTTTGAGCAGGAACGCACAGGAACACAGTTTCGGTGTGGCCTAATATGCAAGAAAGCCCTGTGTGAAACAGCATCAGGGGGTGTGGCCTAATATATAAATGAGTTCCTGCTGAGGGGGGTTCTACCAAAAAAGCCCTGACTACAGGGTTGTCATAAGTCAGCTCGGACTTGACAACACTTTCCACTACCACCAGTGTTCCCTCTAAGCTCAGTTAGCATGAGCTAGCTCACAGATCTTTAGCCTCCAGCTCACACCTTTTTATCTTAGCTCAGGAAGGATGACCCCAGAGCACACTAATTTATGCAAGAGCTCACCACTTTAATGCCAGTAGCTCACAAAATAGAATTTTTGCTCACAAGATGCTACAGCTTAGAGGGAACATTGACTACCACCAGGGGTAGAATTCTAGCAGGGGCTCCTTTGCATATTAGGCCACACACCCCTGATATAGCCAATCCTCCAAGAGCTTACAAGGCTCTTTTTTGTAAGTTCTTGGAGGACTGGCTACATCAGAGGTGTGTGGCCTAATATCCAAAGGAGCTCCTGCTAGAATTCCACCCCTGACTACCACCATAACTGGAACGGAGGTATCTTCTTCTCTTGTCTACAGTTTGTCCCCTCTTCCACAATCCTTGGGACAAATCCTCAGGGCAAGCCCTCTTCTTCTTCTGTTCTGTCACACAAACAATCCGTCCAAGTGATGAATGAGGGGCAACTGTTCAGGGACTGCATAGTCAAGACAAAGCAGTTGTCGTAACAAAAAACGGCATCTTAGATTACGTCCGAGTTACCTTTGCATTTCTTTCAATATCTCCAAATAAAGGGGCCGAGATCAATAATAGATGCAAACGCAATCATTTTCGAAGCAGGTCAATTAAGAAGGCTTTAATGGGTCATCGGTTCCAATTACTTTGCAGTCGGGAGATCAAAAGCAAACCTCCAATGGCTTCGAAGGGTTCAGATCGCATGGAGGGGCCCCCAGGGGCAAATGGATAACAAGACCCTAATCCTCTCTTCCCAGGCGGAAGAGTTCTGTGCTGTTGTGACCCTGCTCTTCCAAAGTCCCCTCTGCCATACAACCATGTCACACAAAAAGGCCTTTGTAAAAACAAAGACTACATAACTTGTAGCCTCCTTCCAACAGGTTCAACCAAGGTGGTCACCTTCCAG
Organism: Heteronotia binoei; assembly: GCF_032191835.1. NCBI lineage: Eukaryota > Metazoa > Chordata > Lepidosauria > Squamata > Gekkonidae > Heteronotia > Heteronotia binoei. The sequence continues at coordinate 20,508,539 of NC_083243.1, read as the reverse complement.
TTGGTACCTGGAGATCTCCTGGAATTATAACATCTCCCGGCCACAGGAATCAGTTCCTACGGAAGATGGGGCATCTTCAGATGAGACCCTGCTGATGTCCCTCTCCTCCCCAAAATCAACTCTCTCCAGATACTACCCCCAAATTTCCAAGGATTTCCCCAGCTGGAGATAGCAAGCATAAGAACATAATAGAAGCCATGTTGGATCAGGCCAATGACCCATCCAGTCCAACACTCTGTCACACAGTGGCCAAAAAACCAAGTGCCATCAGTGGGGCCAGGACACTAGAAGTCCTCACACTGTTGCCCCTCCCAAGCACCAAGAATACAGAGCATCACTTGCCCCAGAGTTCCAACAACACGCTGTAGCTAATAACCCAATTGCCCTCCCAACGCTGTAGGGAGGGCAGGGACCTTAGTGGGGTACGATGCCATAATATCCACCCTTCCGAAGCAGCCATTTCCTCCAAGGGAACTGATCTCTGTAGTCTGGAGATTAGCTAAGAGGATAAAATTAATTGTGGATGTGGACTGATCTTTTCTACCTGAAGTCTTTCTCCCGGATCTCTTTCCAGCTGAGCTGATTTATTGTTAGAGACTCAGATTAAGCAGATTTCCTTGCTTTGAGCTGCGGCGAGAATAACTCTTGCCCGTTAGTGGAAAGAGAACAGAGCCCCTTCACTTTCAATGTGGCAAAATAAGTTGTGGGAAATGTTTGTGCTAAGTAAATGTAGACATAAGAACATAAGAGAAGCCATGTTGGATCAGGCCAATGGCCCATCCAGTCCAACACTCTGTGTCACACAGTGGCCAAAAAAATTATATATATATACACACTGTGGCTAATGGCCTCTGCTCCATATGTTTATCCAGTCCCCTCTTGAAGCTGGCTATGCCTGTAGCCACCATCACCTCCTGTGGCAGAGAATTCCACGTGTTAATCACCTTTTGGGGGGCGTGGCGTCGCACGCATAGGGAATGGACGCCTGAAAGCAGAGCTCCTTACTTACCCCTGCCAAATCCACTTAAGCAAGCGCCCAGCGTTGTTGTTTGTTTTCTTTTTTTTCTTTAATTAGTATGGGAACAGTAGATGGTCAAAAGCCCAGATCAAAAAGAAATTCAAGGAACTCTGTTAAAGACTATTTTCCAAAAAAGCCCAAGGCTAAGGCCTCAGGAAAAGCAAGCAGCCCTGCAAGCAAGATGGCGTCGGAAGGAGGGGAAAACACAGCAGCAGACCTAGCTTCATTTCGTTCTGAGGTAATGGAGGCTTTTCAAAAACTGGAACAAAATATGACTGACAAAATATCTGCCATGATCCAGCCCCTTTCTGCTCAATTGGAGGGTTTCAAAACGTCCTTAGAGAAGGTGGCAGAGACGGCAGATTCTGCTTTTAACATGGCAAGTGCTGTGCAGGAGGACTCTCAGTATTTTTATAAAAGAGATGAATGGGCCACTGATAAAATTATTGCACTTGAGAACCAACTGAAATTGGGGAATGTTAAAATTCGTGGGCTCCCCGAGAATTCTGCCTCCCCCTCTGATTTAAAAACTCTTATAGTCTCCTGGTTATCGAAGGCATTGGGTTTTTCTGACTCTGATCTCTGTGCCCTGGAAACAGTATATAGAATTGGCCCATTGCGCAGACAGAAAACTTCGTTGCCTAGGGACATTTTAGTCCGTTTCTCTTCTGCCTCAGTGAAATCCAAGTTGCTGCAAAAAGCCCGGGCTATAAATCCTCTTCTGCTAGGAGATTACAACGTCCAAATTCTACAGGATTTGTCTTCTGAAACCTTGCAAAGGCGGAAAAATTTGAAGCCAATTATAGAAATCCTGAACAGGGAAAACATCAGATATCGATGGGTTGCTTCGTACAAGCTGCAAGTTACAGTGCAGGATCAGTCATTTGTAGCTGCAGATCTCGACTCAGGCCTATGCATGCTCCGCGATATGAATCTTCCTGTTCCCACCGGCCTTCTGGAAGCAGCCTCACATGTTCATTCAATAACTTCAGATACTAGATGGCGTCGTGTGCCTTTGAACCGTCCTGATCGGCCTGTTTCTTCTAGAAGCTAAATGCTGGAACTGTTGCTATGCAGAAATCTCCCCCCCCCTTTTTTTTTTTTTTTTGTTGAGGATTCCTGGCGTCCTTTTCCCCCTGACATATAAGCTTTGCCTACCGAACTGCTGACTTATAAGCTTTGCCTACGTGGTGCTTATGAAGCAGTGTTTATATATGAAATTGGGGGGTTCCCCCCCTTTTTTTTCCCCCTTGTTATTTATATTTTTTTGAAAGCAATGTTGTGAATGTGAGGGAGTTATTAATTTAAATCAACTCATTAAAGGAAATCTTCTTGGTTGATTGGGTATGCATGATTGGAAGAGTGGAGTGACTTGGAATATATGGTTTAAAAAGTAAGTGGAAGTAGGTGTTTGAATGGGGAGGCTGGGTGACGAGAGAGGGTGTGGGAGTGAGAGAGAGAGTGAGAGAGAGTGAGAGGGGGGGGTAGATCTGAGTGAGAAACTTGAATAGTATGATCAGGGCTTTATATCAATATATTTCTTTCTACTGTGAGTTAATGAAGTGTCAGGTCCTTTTCCCTTCCTTTGTGAATTCTTGAATGGAAATGAGTGTGTGAGACAGAGGGTTGGTAGGGAATGTATGTGTGTGTCAGTTTGTGCCGTATGATATTATGAGGGTTTGGAAATTTGTTTCCCTTACTATCACATCTCCCTACATAGGCTTATAAGAGGCTGAAGGATAGTTGGTGGGGAGTGTTTGGGGAGATCAGTATTTAATAGTGTTCACAATTCTGTTTAAAGTTTCATTGTATTTTTATCATAGTGTCTTAAGTCTCACTATAACTTTGTGATCGAGATCCGATGCTGTTACACATGGTATATTAGTTTGCCTGTACTTATCTTTAATTCACTAATCTGAGTTGATAAAAGGCACAGATTTTATTATATGTAGCTTTCTAGGCATTTTAGCCTTGATTCAATCAGCTTTGTGTGGCCTTTCATTATAAAACTCTCTATACATTCGGCTCTGTTATTTTGTTTATAAATTTTAATTTTGCTGGGTTGATATTGTTAAATATAAGCATTTTTGGCAGAGAGGGAGAATGGAGAACTTCGGGTTTTTTTAAATAGCTCCATTTGGTAGTTGTTGCTAGTTGTGTGGTGTCTTCAGCAAGGAAGACTTCCGCTTCAAATTTAACCTTTTAAGTAAGTAGTTGTTGTTTTCCCAAGTTTGGGTTAACAGAGTTGGAGGGTGAGTTAGTGGCTAGTGTCTGTTAATGCTAGACCACTGGTGTTGGTTATGGTTTTTTGTTTTTGTTATGGGCAGCATAACTGTATTGAATTATTATGGTTTTAGCTGGAAGTTTTTTAAAGCCTTTGATTTGAAATCTGTCCTCATACCTTTGAAATTTGATCTACAGGATTCATCTCGAGCTATCCTGGTGGCACCTGGGTTAAATGCTATAAATTGTAATAATTTAGATAACCTTGGTTTTTTCCTCTTTCAATTATGGCAGAGTGCCACTTGAAATTTCTTTCTCTAAACTGTAACGGGCTAAATAATTTAATTAAGAAAAAACGGGTTGCCTCTGCCATCTCTCGTCAGAAACCAGATATAATTTTTTTGCAAGAAACTCACCTTAAGGGTAACCAGCCCAGGGTCTTCCAGTCCAAATTTTTTGCTCATCAATTTCAAGCTTATGGGTCTTCCAAAGCAAGAGGTGTGGCCATCCTAATAGGTAAATCAGTCCAATTCACTTTTGAAAATTCCTCAATTGACCCTAGGGGTCGGTATATTTTTATCAATGGGGTCTTTAATGGTAGCCCTTATACTCTGGCATCGGTGTATGCTCCAAATGATGGGCAAATTGCATTTATTAAAGATACGTTGTCACAACTTCAAACCTTTCATACAGGGCCCATTATCTTGGGAGGAGATCTCAACTATGTTGTTAATCCTTCTTTAGATAGATCTCAAAAAAGCCTGCTACCTATATCTGCCAATAAACGGTCTCAATCAAAAGATTTGAATGGCCAAAATGATTTAGCTCAAGTTTTTCAATCCTATAATCTGTCAGACATTTGGAGAAGCAGACATCCAAATGAAAGAGATTATACCTTTTTTTCTTCTCGTCATCAAACTTATTCCAGAATAGATTTTCTTTTAGTTTCAGATTCTATTTCTAATCTTTTTTCTAAAGTAGAAATTGGCCCAATGATTTGGTCTGATCATGCATGGTTGGAAGGGTATATGTCAGGCGTTACTGACAGATCTTTTTCTTTTAATTGGAGATTGGATAGTAAACTTCTGTCTATGAAATCGGTTACAGATTCCATTGAAAAAGACATTAAAGAATTTTTTCAATTCAATATGGAGTGTGGAGTACCCCAGCATATAGTTTGGGATTCTTTTAAAGCTGTAATTCGTGGCAGATTTATGGCTATTGCCTCTTCGTATAAAAAAGAAAAAGAAAAAATTAGATCTGATTTGGTTGCTAACATTACCAAATTGGAAGAGAAATTTAAAAAATTTGGTAGCAAAAAAACTTATTCAAAACTTCTTATAGAAAGAAAAAAATTAGAATCTCTTGACGTCTCCAAGATTCAAAAACAAATGGCTTTTATAAAACAAAAATATTGGTTTCGAACTCCTCAATCTCTTAAACTCCTATCATGGAAGGTTAAAAAGAGAGTATCCTCAATGGCTATTTCTTCCATTCGTTCTAAAACTGGTACCTTGAAACATTCCACTAAGGATATTGTAGGAGTGTTTAAAAAGTACTATTCATCTCTATATTCCTCCCAGCATCCATCAGCAGACCTTATTTCATCTTTCTTAGACACTCACTCAGTTATTAAGCCTGTCTCTCCTGAGGTTAAATCCTTTTTGGACAAACCTTTTACTGCACTTGAAATACAGGAGACTATCAAGTCTATGAAATCCAATAAATCTCCAGGCCGAGATGGCTTTATACCAGAATTTTATAAATTTTTTAACATTTTGTTGGCTCCCATCTTGGCAGACGCCTGTAATCAGTTTGTACAGTCTGGTTCTTTCCCTGTTACTTGGTCACAGGCAAAAATCATACTTCTTCCAAAGAAGGACAAAGACTTACTAGACCCTAGTTCATACAGGCCGATATCGCTCCTTAATTGTGATTATAAGATTTTTACAGCAGCTCTGGTGGCTAGGCTTAATACCTTTATAGGGAACTGCATTCATCCTGACCAATCGGGCTTTATCCCACACCGTGAGTTAACGGACAATACTAGAATGGTCCTTGATGTTATTCAATACTGCCGGAAATTTAATATTGAGTCTTCTTTTATCTTGTCTATTGATTTTGAAAAAGCCTTTGATTCCGTGGAAGTTCCTTATCTTACAACCTTACTGCAGAAAATGAACTTTGGCCCGAATTTTCTGAAGATAATCCATTCTTTATATAAATCGCCTTCTGCTATTCTTTCTATTAATAATTTGGATTCTGAAGAATTTAATCTTTTCAGAGGGACGAGGCAAGGTTGCCCATTGTCTCCTCTGCTTTTTGCGATAGCAATAGAACCTCTTGCTAATGCTATCCGTGATACCAATATTATCACTGGTATCCCTATTAGAAAGAAACAAATTAAGGTGTCTTTGTTTGCAGATGACCTAGTGCTTTTTGTTACAAAACCTAAGTCTTCTTTACCGGCTGTCTTTGATTTATTATCTGTATTTTCTTCTATATCAGGCCTTCGAGTAAACCCATCCAAAACCATTCTTTATCCCATCACAATTTCGGATGCTCTCCAAGACTCCATCTACTCTAATTATCACTTTAAAAAAATTGATAGATATTGGACATATTTGGGGATCAATATACCTTTGAAATTGGGAGATATTTTTAAAGTTAATCATCATTTATTGATTAAGGACATTCTAACCCTGCAAAAGAATAAAAATTCTTCACTCATTCCCTGGAATGAAAAAATTCAGATTATTAAATCTTTTATTTTCCCCAAATTTCTGTTTTTATTTCGAGCCATTCCTATTCTTATTCCTGAGGATTTATTTGTGGGTTGGCGTCGTTCGTTCTTAAGATATATTTGGAACAAGGGCTTGTCTAGAATAGGGTATGCAACTCTTATTCGTTCTAAATCCTCAGGGGGTCTGGCTCTTCCGGATCTCCATAAATTTTATGAAGCTGCCATTTTAGGTGGTCTTATTAGATACCATGATGCTGACTTAAATTCAGGTTGGAAGGCCCTAGAAGATACCTATCTAAATAACAAATCGTTTCACTCTATATTATGGGAATTTCCGAAGAATAGACCTCCTATTATCTCCTCCAACCTTTTTCTTAAAGCTATTTTTCAGATTTGGGACAAACGTCGCCTCTCTTTAGCCCCTCCAATATCTCCACTATCTCATTTTGTGGATGTTTCTTGGTTTCAACCGGGGTTTTTTTACAAGTCTTTTCCAATTTGGAAAAAATATAACCTTTCTAGGTTTGTGGATATTTTGTCCAATGGAAAAATGCTCGACAAAAAATCTTTGGAAGAGAAAACTGGTGGGACAAAAATCCCATGGTTTGAATACTTGCAAACTAACAACTTGGTGACATCACTCTTAAAGAAATACAATTTCAATCGACCTCTTACTTTCTTTGAACACTTGCTATATTCTCCTTTTTTAAAGCGGAAGGGACTGATTTCATTTATTTATAAGGGTTTGCTAGACACTGATGCTGTTGATTTGTTATCCTATCAAGAAATTTGGCAAAGGAATAGTTCAATTAATTTTCAGGAGGATGTTTGGCAACAAATCTGGTCATCTCCTTCGTATGTTTCAAAATCATTGAATATACAATTACAAACTCAAAAAATTTTGTTTCGGTGGTATTTAACACCTCAGAGATTAAGCCATATGGCGATAAATCAATCCTCCAAATGTTGGAAAAATTGTGGAGAGGTGGGCACATTTACACACTGCTGGTGGTCTTGCCCGAGGGTGCAGTCGTTTTGGGCAGTAATTGTGGCAAAAATCAAGGATATCACGGGCTATAGTTTACCCTTAAGATTGGAACTCATTTTGCTTGACTGTTGGAAAGATATTTCTATTACTTCTCTCAATAAATCCCTGATATCCCTTTTACTAGCTGCTGCTAAAATGGTGTTAGCCCAATTTTGGAAATCTCCCAATATTCCTCCAGTTAAAGCCTGGTATGCTAAAATCTGGGAGGTCTATGCGATGGACAAGATAGCAGATAGTTTATGCAATATAAACAATTCAGAAAGTAACGAATCTCTGATGTACAAGTGGCTTCCATTTCTTAAATTTTCTTTTGGTCCTGTAGATCAGATGCGTACATGTATACCTGGTAGATATTATGACATTATTAATTTGATGTAATTAATATATGGACAGAGTATTTATTTTTTAATTCAGCTGCCAATTTTGTATGTGTGTGTGAATGTATGTATGTGTTGTTTTGTTTATATTTTGTATATATATATATATATTGTGTTCTGCTGGTATGCTATGCTTATACACAAAGAATGATTGCAGATACAGTCATTGATTGTTTTATTTGTATGTTTATTAAATTCAATAAAAAAGTTTTTGGACCAAAAAAAAAAAAAAAATCACCTTTTGGGTGAAGAAGTACTACCTTTTATCCGTTCTATCCCGACTGCTCAGCAATTTCATTGAATGTCCACAAGTTCTCATATTGTAAGAAGGGGAGAAAAGTATTGCTTTCTCTACCTTCTCTATCCCATGCATACTCTTGTAAACCTATCATTTCACCCCTCAGTCACCATTTCGCCAAGCAAAAGAGCCCCAAGCGTTTTAACCTTTCTTCATAGGGAAAGTGTTCCAGCCCCTTAATCATTCTAGTTGCCCTTTTCTGGACTTTTTCCAGTGCTATAATATCCTTTTTGAGGTGCAGCGACCAGAACTGCACACAGTACTCCAAATGAGGCCGCATCATCGATTTATTCAGGGGCATTATGATACTGCCTGATTTGTTTTCCATTACCATCCTAATAATTCCCAGCATAGCGTTGGCCTGGGCTCCAACCTTGCCCTGCTGTTTTCCCATAGTGAAGGGTTTGGATATTGAATACGTGAACACAGGATTCTGCCTTAGGCTGAGTCCATCAATGTCAGTATTGTCTACTCAGACCGGCAGCAGCTTTCCAGATTCTCCTAGGGATGCCAGAATACAGCTAATCTCTTTTTTTTAAAAAAACAATTATTAATTTAATTACAAGGGAGGAAAGTATTCATATAGCACCATCGTTTGTCAACAGTTTGAAATATCAGATGAAAAGAATAAAAGCTCGCTATACAACTTATTAAGAGCCCCACAGCACAGAGTGGTAAAGTTGCAGTACTGCAGTCGGAGCCCTCTGCTCATGAACTGAGTTCGATCCCAGCGGAAGCTGGGTCAGGTAGCTGGCTCCAGGTTGACTCAGCCTTCCATTCTTCCGAGGTTGGTAAAATGAGCACCCACCTGGCTGGGGGGAAAGTGTAGATGACTGGGGAAGTCAATGGCAAACTACCCCGTAAAAAAGTCTGCCGTGAAAACATTGTGAAAGCAACGTCACCCCAGAGTCGCAAACGACTGGTGCTTGCACAGGGGACTACCTTTACCTTTTTTCTTTTTTTTAATACAATATTATCTGGAATTACATCATTCAAAGTTAGATATTCTACCACAGGATGCCACAAGGCAACAAATTTTTCCTGTTGCTTTACATAGTGGGCATCAAAAGTATGTCCCTTCGAAGGGATCTGTTGAGGCTGGGTGAGTGGGCATCAACATGGCAGGTGAGGTTCAATGTGGCCAAGTGCAAAGTAATGCACATTGGGGCCAAGAATCCCAGCTACAAATACAAGTTGATGGGGTGTGAACTGGCAGAGACTGACCAAGAGAGAGATCTTGGGGTCGTGGTAGATAACTCACTGAAAATGTCAAGACAGTGTGCGATTGCAATAAAATAGGCCAACGCCATGCTGGGAATTATTAGGAAGGGAACTGAAAACAAATCAGCCAGTATCATAATGCCCCTGTATAAATCGATGGTGCGGTCTCATTTGGAGTACTGTGTGCAGTTCTGGTCGCCGCACCACAAAAAGGATATTATAGCATTGGAGAAAATCCAGCAAAGGGCAACTAGAATGACTAAAGGGTTGGAACACTTTCCCTATGAAGAAAGGTTAAACGCTTGGGGCCCTTTAGCTTGGAAAAACGTCGACTGCGGGGTGACATGATAGAGGTTTACAAGATAATGCATGGGATGGAGAAAGTAGAGAAAGAAGTACTTTTCTCCCTTTCTCACAATACAAGAACTCGTGGGCATTTGATGAAATTGCTGAGCAGTCCAGTTAAAACAGATAAAAGGAAGTACTTCTTCACCCAAAGGATGATTAACATGTGGAATTCACTGCCACAGGAGGTGGTGGCGGCTACAAGCACAGACAGCTTCAAGAGGGGGTTAGATAAAAATATGGAGCAGACGTCCGTCAGTGACTATTAGCCACAGTGTGTATATATATATAATTTTTTGGGCCACTGTGTGACACAGAGTGTTGGACTGGATGGGCCATTGGCCTGATCCAACATGGCTTCTCTTATGTTCTTATGTCTACATTTACTTAGCACAAACATTTCCCACAACTTATTTTGCCACATTGAAAGTGAAGGGGCTCTGTTCTCTTTCCACTAACGGGCAAGAGTTATTCTTGCCGCAGCTCAAAGCAAGGAAATCTGCTTAATCTGAGTCTCTAACAATAAATCAGCTGGAAAGAGATCCGGAAGAAAGACTTCAGGTAGAAAAGATCAGTCCACATCCACAATTAATTTTATCCTCTTAGCTAATCTCCAGACTACAGAGATCAGTTCCCTTGGAGGAAATGGCTGCTTTGGAAGGGTGGATATTATGGCATCGTACCCCACTAAGGTCCCTGCCCTCCCTATGTGCTATCCCTAAATCTCCAGGGGGTTCCCAATCTGGATCTAGGAACCCTACCCCTCCCATTCCCCCACCAATGGCTAGGGGGAACCCGGCAACCGTATCTCAGGCAGAAATCTTTCACATCACCTCCTGTCTGGTCCTTTCAGCTGGAGATGACAGGCATAGAACCTGGGACCTTCTGCATGCCCAACAGATGCTCTCCCACTCCTCCACTTGCACCTGCGGGAATGGCCTTGGGTCAGCCATAGCTATCGCAAGAGTTGTCCTTGAAAGTGCAGCTGCTATAAGAGCTCTCTCAGTCCCACTCACAGGGTGTCTGTCGTGGGGGAGGAAGATAAAGGAGATTGTGACCGCTCTGAGACTCTGAGATTCGGAGTGGAGGGCGAGATATAAATCGAATATCTTCTTCTTATTCTTATTCCTCTTCTTCTTCTTCCTTTCACATTGGGTGTTTTCGCACTCACCTTCAGCCGGCGCCGCGACCCTCTTGACGACGGAGGATCTGTGCTGATTTCCCACACGAAGCGCTGGAGCAACCAGAAGAGCCGCCAATTTCCGGCGCGAAGCCCGCTCAAACGTAAATCGCCAGGAAGCAGGAAAACGCTTGAGCGGGCTTCGCGCCGGAAATTGGCGGCTCTTCTGGTTGCTCCAGCGCTTCGTGTGGGAAATCAGCACAGATCCTCCGTCGTCAAGAGGGTCGCGGCGCCGGCTGAAGGTGAGTGCGAAAACACCCATTGATTGTGGCCAAGCCTGCTTTGTCAGGGTGGGGCTTCAATTGATGACAAAGGGCAAATTATACAGCAGGAGCATCTAGATTCACACTTTCAACACAACCTCTTTTGGGTCATGGCTGGGCTTCCCAGTTGCTCACCCTTAGCAGGTAATCCCCTACAACACTCGCCTTCCCATCACGGATCGATTTCACTTAGAAATGACGTCCTGGAATCATGGATGCCATATCCGCAGGTCTGTCGAATGCTCCCCAGGGCTGTCAAGCACCAGAACTGTGGAATTCCATCCCAGGGAGATTCAGTTGTCTCCCTCTCTTAATGTCTTCTGAGAGCCAGTTTGGTGTAGTGGTTAAGTGCGCGGACTCTTTTCTGGGAGAACCTGGTTTGATTCCCCACTCCTCCACTTTCAGCTGCTGGAATGGCCTTGGGTCAGCCATAGCTCTCACAGAGCTGTCCTTTAAAGAGCAGCTTCTGGGTGAGCTCTCTCGGCCCCACCCATCTTACAGGGTGTCTTTTGTGGGGGAAGAAGATAAAGGAGATTGTAAGCCACTCTGAGTCTCTGATTCAGAGAGAACGGCAGGGTATAAAAATGCAATTCTTCTATTCTTCTTCTAGTAGGTGAAGGCTTTGTTTTGCCTGCCGTTTCCTCACTGGCCCGCTTCCTTTTATACAAATGTCTCTGTGGCTTTTTAAAGTCGATTTGTAATGTCTTTTTAGCTGTATGCTTTCCTAATTAAGTGGGGAAGATTGGGTTAAAATATTAAGTGGGCAAATAAATAAATAATTTCATTTTAAGATCATAAGAGAAGCCATGTTGGATCAGGCCAATGGCCCATCCAGTCCAACACTCTGTGTCACAGTAACCAAAACCCAGATTAGGAGGTCCACCAGAGGGACCAGAACTCCAGAAGCCCTCCCACTGTTGCCCTCCCCAAGCACCAAGAATACAGAGCTTCACAGCCCCAGAGAGTTCCATCTATACCTTCTAGCTAACAGCCACTCATGGACCTCTGCTCTTACCAACTTAAGAGAAGCCATCTTGGATCAGACCATCCAGCTCAACCATTTCAACACCCTGTGTCACACAGTGGCCAGAACCCAGGTTCCATCAGGAGGTCCACTAGTGGGTCCAGAAGCCCTTCCATTGTTTTCCCCCAAGCACCAAGAATTCAGAGCATCACTGTCCCAGACAGAGCATTGCATCTAAACCTTGGGGCTAATAGTCACTGATCTATTGTATAATTTAGCGGAGTAAAATGGACCCACACAGCACACGTGTCAATTAGCTAACAGAAAATTTACTAAGAAAATTAGGGAGGGTTACATGAGAGGATAAAAACAATAACCAGTCTAGCAGTCTACATTTTTCTAGTCACTGGTTACTGCATGATGGACCTTCTGTTCTGATCTTAGAACAAAGGAAGGAAAAAGAAACTTCCAAAATGTGTCAATGAAAAATATCAGGTAACATCACCTGTTGTGCCCCAACTATTAATCAGCCAATAACCAAGCTAAAGATCACTTAATTGTGAATAAGATTTCCCCTAAGGAGACTCATATCCAAGGGTGGAATTCTAGCAGGGGCTCATTTGCATACTAGGCCACACACCCCTGATGGAGCCAATCCTCCGAGAGCTTACGAAAAAAAGCCTTGTAAGCTTTTGGAGGATTGGCTACATCAGGGGTGTGCGGCCTAATATGCAAAGGAGTTCCTGCCAGAATTCCATTAGGAAGAACTGACGCTTAGAGCGATTCCTCAATGGAACAGACTTCCTCAGGAGGTGGTGGGCTCTCCTTCCTTGGAGGTTTTTAAACAGAGGCTAGATGGCCATCTGACAGCGATGAAGATCCTGTGAATTTGGGGTAAATATCTGTGGGTTTCCTGCATTGTGCAGGTGGTTGGACTAGATGATCCTGGAGGTCCCTTCCAACTCTATGATTCTATGATTCTAAAAGCGATTCTTCATTACAGAACTACAGAATTACACATCACTCTACCTCTAAGGTGTTGATCTCCTGCACTGTCATAACACGACGTTTCCAGAAACAGACCCGCATTATATACATCTCAATTTTGGCTGCAGTGCCAAACCTGGCTTCTTTCTGCAGCAAGGGAAAGCCAGAGGCGGGGAGGAGGGAGAAGGCAACATCTGGCGGAGCCCTGTATATACTATACTGTGCTTCTGTTATACATAAAACAGGCGGAAAAGAGGCCCCCAAAGTGTTATTTCCCTGCCACTGCGAAACAAGTGGCTTATTCAGTAGATTTTTCAAAGAACAAAGGCAAAAGGATTAGCCAGAGGAGACGTTAACCATATACTAAGGCAATGCAGCTTATTGTCGGTTTTAACTGCCTGGCAGTCCGGGGGCTGAAAGGGGAGGGAGGAAAATCCATAAAATCTATCATCATGATGTCCAGCTGAGACTTTGCACTTTCTGGAGGAAACGTGAGCCGTGAACCACCAACAGCTGCCTCCCTTACCAGGCTGCAAAAATTGCTTGTTAAAGAAAAAAGGGTTTTTTCCTCTTCCTTCCACGATGCTTCTGAAGGTGGCTTAGAAAGCAAACTGTAGAATTCATAGAACAAAGCAGTTTACAAGTGCACCTTTAAGACCAACTAAGTTTTATTCAGAATGTTAGCCTTCATATGCTCTTCAGCAGACTTCATCAGACAAAACGGGAATGGCAAGCAGCAATTCTTAATATAAGTGGGCAGTGAGTTGGTACATAGACTCACTGCCCACTTATATTAAGCTACGTATCAACTCACTGCCCACTTATATTAAGAATTGCTGCTTCCATTCCCATTTTGTCTGATGAAGTCTGCTTAAGAGCATACGAAAGCTTACATTCTGAATAAAAAGTAGTTGGTCTTAAAGGTGCACTTGTTTACTGCTTTGTTCTATTGCCTCAGACCAACACGGCTGCCTACTGGGATCTATCTATGTAGAATTCATAGAATCACAGAGTTGGAAGGAACCTCCAGGGTCATCTAACCCAACCCTCTGCACAATGCAGGGAATTCACAAATACCACCCTGCCCCCCAATTGCAATAATGCAAAATCTGTGTCCTCTGACAATTAAATTTACTGCCTAGCTTGTAACATTCTTTTCAATTAGACACAGGGGCCTCTTCTCTCTTGTGTCACTATCTCTGGGACACGCAGTGATAGCATATCTCTGCTTTCGAAAATGGCTAGCAAAAATAATACCCTCTGCAAGAGAGGGAGAATAGGGGCATAGCAGATGTCTGTGGTAGTTTGGTGTAGTGGTTAAGTGCACGGATTCTTATCTGGGAGAACCGGGTTTGATTCCACCACCACCACCCCTCCACCTGCACCTGCTGGAATGGCCTTGGGTCAGCCATAGCTCTGGCAGAGGTTGTCCTTGAAAGGGCAGCTGCTGGGAGAGCCCTCTCAGCCCCACCCACCTCACAGGGTGTCTGTTGTGGGGGAGGAAGGGAAAGGAGATTGTGAGCTATTCTGAGACATCTTCTTCTTTTTCTTCAGCTGTCGTACCCTCATTCTTGAGTCACAGGCAGCCCACACCAGTGGACCCAATTCAGAGGCTGCTGACCAGGGGTCATTTTGGGCAGGAGCTCACAGGAGCAGCTCCGGAACCTCTAAATCAGGGATGGTGAACTCTGGCATAAATCAGACCTTGTCGGGCTGGGCCAGGCCATGTTGATCCGGGCCATGTGTGTACCTATTTAAGATTAGGTCGCAGCAGGGCTTTTGTTTTTTGGAGAAAAAGCCCAGCAGGAACTCATTTGCATATTAGGCCATACTCCCTGACACCACCATGGTTTCACACAGGCTTTTTTGGTAGAGAAAATCCCAACAGGAACTCATTTGCATATTAAGCCACACACCCCAACACCAAGCCAACCGGAACGGACACTAAGCCAGCCGGAACTGCGCTCTTGCTCAAAAAAGCCCTGGGTAGCAGAGATATAGACCATTTTCACACACAGCTTACCTCACAGTCACAATCCTGTTCCCTCCGCAGCATCTGTCAGATTTCCCACCATCTGCGCCGGAGTTACAGGAAGTGCTGCGGCTTTTGCGTAGCAAACGTAAACTGGGTTTTAGCGGTTTACGTTTGCTACGCAAAAGCCGCCGCACTTCCTGTAACTCTGGCGCAGATGGTGCGAAATCCGACTGGACGCTGCAGAGGGAACAGGATTGTGACTGCGAGGTGAGCTGTGTGCAAAAACGATCATAAACTTTGTAAAGGACACAGATAAGCACAATGAAAGATTTTTTTAAAAAAGCCCTTAAAATAAAACATGCTTAAAACATTAGCACTCGTTGGTCTTAAAGGTGCTTTCTTCGTATTTCTCCCATGGGATCCAGGGAACTGGGCAAAGGAAGCTCTGGCTCTTTCCCTCCCTCCCCTGGGGACCAGGAGGGGGAGGAGTCTCGATCAATGAAAAACATCAAGGTGTTGCTCTTGTAGCTCCTGTGCGATTGAGCAAGCCTGGCAAAGCAAGTTGAGATGCAGAAGGAAGCAAGAGAGAGGGAGAAGGAAGCCGACAAGAGCCAGTTGCTCAAGGGGCTGATAGGAGCCCTCTGGGGGCCTGATTCGGGCTGTGTCTTTGATACCTGTGCTCTAAATTGTATTGTGCTTTTTCTTTCTTAACCCCCTCCCCTGCCCAAATACTTGCTTCTGGGCTCCATTATTCAAACCTCCTGTGAGAATTTTGCTGAACTCTAAGATTTGACAAACCCTAATATTTTTTCCCTGACAGTTAGAGCGGTTCCTCAATGGAACAGGCTTCCTCGGGAGGTGGTGGGCTCTCCTTCTTTGGAAGTTTTTAAACAGAGAATGAATGGCCATCTGACAGCAATGCGGATCCTGTGAATTTAGAGGGACGTATTTAGTAATTTCTTGCATTGTGTAGGGGGTTGGACTAGATGACCCTGGAGGTCCCTTCCAATGATTCTTTTTAAAAGGGAAAAGAACCAAATCACAGATGGAAATCTCCATCATGCCAGTGTGGCCGCATAGGAGAAAGTAATCTGAAAAGTATGATGGGAGTAAGGTTTTATGATGACGATTCTAATTCAAGAAGCATTTTAAGGTAGATGCTGAGTGGATATAACTTAGTACCCCTCCCAGAGATGTCAGGGGCATGTGGCATATGCAAATGAGTTCTGCTAATGAGCTCTAGCACCTCTTTTTCTACAAAATGACCCCTGTTGCTGACCAAGGCGTGGGGGGCACTAGCACCTATATTGCGGCCAGTGACGGACAGCTGAACACCCCCACACAACTCCCGCTAGAACTCTGAAAGCACCAACAAAAGAAAAGAAAACACAGAGAATCAGGTAATCTTAGTGGTTGGAAAATCAGGTAGACCATCTAGTTCAGGGGGTGGTGCCTGTGGGGGGGAAGGAGGAGGAGGAGGAAGAGTTTGGCTTTTATAGCCCACTTTTCTCTATACGAAGGAGTGTCAAAGTAGCTTCCCTTCCTCTCCCCACAACAGGCAGGTGTGCTGAGAGCCCTGAGGGAACTTAAGACAGCTCTGAGAGAACTGTGACAGACACAAAGTCACCCAGCTGGTTGCATGTGGAGGAGGAGTGGGGAATCAAACCAGGTTCTCCCGATAAGAGTCTACCAGTTTCAGCCACAATGCTGTGCTGAATTTCATGGCACCCACCAACACCTTTCCAGTTTGGTGTAGTGGTTAAGTGTGCGGACTCTTATCTGGGAGAACCGGGTTTGATTCCCCACTCCTCCACTTGCACCTGCTGGAATGGCCTTGGGTCAGCCATAGCTCTGGCAGAGGTTGTCCTTGAAAGGGCAGCTGCTGTGAAAGCCCTCTCCAGCCCCACCCACCTCACAGGGTGTCTGTTGTGGGGGAGGAAGGTAAAGGAGATTGTGAGCCGCTCTGAGACTCTTCGGAGTGGAGGGCGGGATATAAATCCAATATCTTCTTCTTTCCTGACCCCTGCCAAGTGTTTTCAGAAGGTGGGTGGGACTAAGTGGAGCTTTCCCCCAGCAAAGCTGCTGATTGGCCATTGAGGATTTGATAGCTGTGCAGACTTTTTAAAGATGTTTTGGTGGCAGCTTCCACCACAAGGCAAGATTAGAATCATAGAGTTGGAAGGGGCCATACTGCCCATCTAGCCCAACTCCCTCATCTGTGCTGAGTCAGCCTAAACTATCCCTGACAAGGGTTCATCCAGCCGCTGCTTGAAAACTGCCAGCGAGGGGAAGCTCACTAGAAGAAGAAGAAGATATTGGATTTATATCCCACCCTCCACTCCGAAGAGTCTCAGAGCAGCTCACAATCTCCTTTACCTTCCTCCCCCACAACAGACACCCTGTGAGGTGGATGGGGCTGAGAGAGCTCTCCCAGAAGCTGCCCTTTCAAGGACCGCTCTGTGAGAGCTGTGGCCATTCCAGCAGCTGCAAGTGGAGGAGTGGGGAATCAAACCCGGTTCTCCCAGATAAGGGACTGCACACTTAACCACGACACCAAGCTGGCTCATATAATGGTATAGTCCAAAAGTAAGTCCAATGATCAACCAGTAAATCCAATTCAAATCCTGTTCTCAATGGAAATAAGGTGCTTTGTGCTGTATAAAAATTGTCGTAATAACATCAATTTTCATGCGAGCAGAGCAATGAGAGGACAAGCCTGTTCCTTCTAGGCAACCTGTGATTCCGTTTCCTCAAAAACTTTTTGGGCTACGGAAAGCTGTCCTACATGTCCAGATTTCCAAACAACCTTCAAGAGACAAGTTTTCTCTGGCACAAAATTATTTCTTATGTAGCGATGGCTGTGATCTTAGCTGGCTTTAGAAGAGGACTAGATAAATTCATGGAGGAGATTTCTATGGATGGCTGCCGGTAGGGTTGCCAATCTCCAGTTGGGGGTGGGGGATCTATTGCCTGGAGATCAATTGTAACCAGGGCTTTGTTTTATAGCAGAAACTCCTTTGCATATTAGGCCACACAACCCTGATATATCCAATCCTCCAAGAGCTTACAGGACTCTTAGTACAGGGCCTACTGTAAGCTCTTGGGAGGATTGGCTACATCAGGGGTGTGTGGCCTAATAGGCAAAGGAGTTCCTGCTACAAAAAAAGCTTTGCCTATTGGAATTATGGACTGCTTTTTGGTATTAATACTTAACAATATTCAAAATCAGTCAGCCTGAGAGACATCAGCTTCGCTTTACCTCACAGAAAGGCCTCTGCTTTACCTCACAGAAAGTTTCACTGCTTAGATTAAAGCAACTAAAGCCAGCCTAAAGGGCAAAGAGTTGAATGAGTGTTGGGCTTCTTTTGTAGCAGGAACTCCTTTGCCTATTAGGCCACACTCCCCTGATGTAGCCAATCCTTCAAGAACTTACAGTAGGCCCTGTAGTAAGAACCCTGTAAGCTCTTGGGAGGATTGGCTACATCAGGGGTGTGTGGCCTAATATGCAAAGGAGTTCCTGCTACAAAGAAAGCCCTGGTTGTAACCATGGGACATCTCCAGCTTGAAACCCTATGTTCAGAAGAAACAAGGCTGAAAGAAAGGTGGCATGACAAACCTGCCCAGAGCCCCCTTCTGTTTAATATCGTTGGACCAATAAGGCCTAGCCCGACACCAAGGCGTTAAGTTTCTCTCTTATGCAGTCTTCACTTGAGTGAACAGATGGGGAAGAGGGGGTACCAAACCCAGAACTCACGGCTGTGCAGAAAAGCCCCGGGCCGACAGGAGAGGGACGTCTGCATTGTCGGCATCAACACAGACCGTTTTTGCTACCTCACTTCAAAGGACCGTACAGCCCCAGACGTTTTCTTTAAAGCCTGGGCCATTGTTCCCGATGACAAGCCGGCCTTTTGTGCGCGAGATCCCATCAATAAGCCCCTTTATGGGGAGGGAGGAAAAGAGGGCTGCTCTGGAGGCACCTCGACATAAGCCTTCCTCTTTGTTCCTTGAG
This sequence comes from Heteronotia binoei, assembly GCF_032191835.1. Classification (NCBI taxonomy): domain Eukaryota; kingdom Metazoa; phylum Chordata; class Lepidosauria; order Squamata; family Gekkonidae; genus Heteronotia; species Heteronotia binoei. Next base: position 20,489,888 of record NC_083243.1, on the reverse strand, counting down.
GTTCAGCTGTGCCAGGAAGAGAAGAGCTACAGACACCGCAGCCAAAAAAAAAGAAAGAAAAGAAAAGCAAGGTTCAAAGGCTTCTCTTGCAAATTAGCAGGTGAGTTTAGTGGATCTTCAAAGCCTGCACGGGAAGGTTCCTTTTGGAATAAGGAGAAGGGGTTGGTTGGGGAGGGGGGGGGATAAGGCAGGAGTTGAACCACAGTCACAAATCAACATACCTGTGGAACCACCTCTTCTGGTATATCCTCCCAAAGAGCTTTACGCTCAGAAGATCAGAATTTCCTGGCCCAAAAGATGTCCAGCTGTCCTTCCCTAGAGCCAAGGCCTTTTTGGCCCCAGCTTCTGCCAGGTGGAACTCTCTGCCTGGCAGGGGTGGAATTCTCACAGGAGCTCCTTTGCATATTAGGCCACACACCCCCTGATATAGCCAATCCAAGGCTTACATAAAAGAGCCAGAAGGGGTGGCAGCATCAAGGGGGTGTGGCCTAATATGCAAAAGAGTTCCTGCTACCCCAAAAAAAGCCCTGGACACGACCATGCAAAATATTGCTGCGAGCGCAATATATTGCGGCAATGTATAATAACAAAAGGATTGCTGACAAGTCCATCAAAAGAGAAAGCCCATTGTGAGAGTCCAAAATGCCAACTTTGAAAAAAGACTGCGATACAGAAATATCTTGTTCTGTGAGGCATTTCAAAGCACAAGAGGCCCCCTGGCCGAAATTTGCATGTTTCGATAATGATTCTTCCTTAGGCAACTATTCTGGAGCCAAAGCTCACAATTTTAGGCATGCGTGAGTCTAAACCAGGGGTGGCCAAACTGTGGCCTGGGAGCCACATGTAGAAGAAGAAGAAGATATTGGATTTATATCCCGCCCTCCACTCCGAAGAGTCTCAGAGCGGCTCACAATCTCCTTTACCTTCCTCCCCCACAACAAACACCCTGTGAGGTGGGTGGGGCTGGAGAGGGCTCTCACAGCAGCTGCCCTTTCAAGGACAACCTCTGCCAGAGCTATGGCTGACCCAAGGCCATTCCAGCAGGTGCAAGTGGAGGAGTGGGGAATCAAACCTGGTTCTCCCAGATAAGAGTCCACACACTTAACCACTACACCAAACTGGCTCTTTCACATATATTGCGTGGCTCTCGAAGCCCCTACTGCCCTGTCAGCCAGCTTGGAGAAGGCATTTAAAGTATCCTTAGATCCAGGGGTGGAATTCTAGCAGGAGCTCCTTTCCGTATTAGGCCACATGCCCCTGACGTAGCCAATCCTCCAAGAGCTTACAAGGGTCTTTTTTGTAAGCTCTTGGAGGATTGGCAACATCAGGGGTGTGTGGCCTAATATGCAAAGGAGCTCCTGCTAGAATTCCACCCCCTGCTTAGATCACTTCAAGCCAAGCTAGCCAATGACTTGGAGAATGCATTTAGAGTTAGGTAGCAAATGTCACCCCCATCTTTAAAAAAGGTTCCAGAGGAGATCCGGGAAACTACAGGCCAGTCAGCCTGACTTCAATACCGGGAAAGTTGGTAGAAACCATTATCAAGGACAGAATGAGTAGGCACATTGATGAACACGGGTTATTGAGGAAGACTCAGCATGGGTTCTGCAAGGGAAGATCTTGCCTCACTAACCTGTTGCATTTCTTTGAGGGGGTGAACAAACATGTGGACAAAGGAGACCCGATAGATGTTGTTTACCTTGACTTCCAGAAAGCTTTTGATAAAGTTCCTCATCAAAGGCTCCTTAGAAAGCTTGAGAATCATGGAGTAAAAGGACAGGTCCTCTTGTGGATCAAAAACTGGCTGAGTAATAGGAAGCAGAGAGTGAGTATAAATGGGCAGTCTTCGCAGTGGAGGACGGTAAGCAGTGGGGTGCCGCAGGGCTCGGTACTGGGTCCCATGCTTTTTAACTTGTTCATAAATGATTTAGAGTTCGGAGTGAGCAGTGAAGTGGCCAAGTTTGCGGATGACACTAAATTGTTCAGGGTGGTGAGAACCAGAGAGGATTGTGAGGAACTCCAAAGGGATCTGTTGAGGCTGGGTGAGTGGGCGTCAACGTGGCAGATGCGGTTCAATGTGGCCAAGTGCAAAGTAATGCACATTGGGGCTAAGAATCCCAGCTACAAATACAAGTTGATGGGGTGTGAACTGGCAGAGACTGATCAAGAGAGAGATCTTGGGGTCATGATAGATAACTCACTGAAAGTGTCAAGACAGTGTGCGTTTGCAATAAAAAAGGCCAATGCCATGCTGGGAATTATTAGGAAGGGAATTGAAAACAAATCAGCCAGTATCATAATGCCCCTGTATAAATCGATGGTGCGGTCTCATTTGGAGTACTGTGTGCAGTTCTGGTCGCCGCACCTCAAAAAGGATATTATAGCTTTAGAGAAGGTGCAGAGAAGGGCAACTAGAATGATTAAAGGGCTGGAGCACTTTCCCTATGAGGAAAGGTTGAAACGCTTGGGACTCTTTAGCTTGGAGAAACGTCGACTGCGGGGTGACATGATAGAGGTTTACAAGATAATGCATGGAATGGAGAAAGTAGAGAAAGAAGTACTTTTCTCCCTTTCTCACAATACAAGAACTCGTGGGCATTCGATGAAATTGCTGAGCAGACAGGTTAAGACGGATAAAAGGAAGTACTTCTTCACCCAAAGGGTGATTAACATGTGGAATTCACTGCCACAGGAGGTGGTGGCGGCCACAAGTATAGCCACCTTCAAGAGGGGTTTAGATAAAAATATGGAGCACAGGTCCATCAGTGGCTATTAGCCACAGTGTATGGAGCACAGGTCCATCAGTGGCTATTAGCCACAGTGTATGTGTGTATATAACATTTTTTGCCACTGTGTGACACAGAGTGTTGGACTTGATGGGCCGTTGGCCTGATCCAACATGGCTTCTCTTATGTTCTTATGTTCTTATGAGTTAAAGTCACTTTCTTTCCACCTCCCCCCCATCTATTTTCTTTCCTCCCTCCCTTCCTGGTTATCAAATATCTGACGTTCATTTCTTGTGGCTCTCAGGCATCTGACATTTATTCTATGTGGCTCTTATGTTAGCAAGTTTGGCCGCCCCTGGTCTAAACATTCAGAAGCGGCTTCCACGGTTCTCCGGCTGGAGGTTGGCAACCGTGTCACCAGAGTCTGACACCAGTGGATTCTAATGGGCCTTTGAAGGGTAAGTCGATACCTCTGCCGGGAGGAAAGTGGCACAGGGAATCAAATGGCTGATAAGGGAGTCAAGGTGATACTAGAATTACATCGATTTCGCCATTCCCTCTCTCCTTTCTTCAGCGGCTTCCCTGGAAATGAAAGGCCGCCTGTGACATACATGGGAGAGGCCAGGAGCTCGCGGATTAATGCCGACTTGTCCAGAGGGAGGAAAGAAAGCTGCTTGCAAGGTCACCGACTGACAATTGTCCCCGGCGCAAACCTTGGTTGCACTTTCCGCTAATTGGCACATGAGCTTGTAACTCTGTTAATTGAATGCCACAAGCCAGCGGGGCCGGCTGCAGTGCAGAAAGCGAGGGACCTTGCTTTGCTATTAAAGGACAAATTTTTATCCGTATTCGGGGTGGGGGGGGGAAATAGAGGCTGCAGCTTGAGAGTTGGGTTGCCAGCCACCCAGGAAGGAAGGGAAGAAGAGCCCTGCTTTGGCGCCTTTAAGAGCAGCTCTTAAAATCCCAGGTTTCTCCAAGGGAAAGGGATCAGGGAAGAAGTGATGTCAATGATGTCAACCCAAGACCTTGGAGAGCCATTACCACACAGAATAGGCCCAGGGGTGGCCAAACTTGCTTATTTTATTTTATATTTCATTTATCATGCCAATCAACACAGCAGACGCAGGGACCACAAGCAAGTGTACGCTTACACGGGGTGGGAGGGTGGGGATGCAGTTAAACTCACACTTAGAGGAACCGCCAGCTGCAGCCTGAAGCGGTGCAATGCAATCACAAGTTTACTACATCATGCTCCAGAAGAAGTTACCAATCATAGTTCCACCACCACCTCTGGATGTGGATGTGGAGGCGGGATTCTGCTCCACCGACTGGGAAGGGATCAGGCAGGCAAGGAAAGCCTCCTTTGATTATTGTAATTGTTTTTATTGCTTTATGGTTTTATTGTTTCACTGTTGATATTTAATGTTTAATGTTGATATTTAATATTTAATGTTGTTAGCCGCCCTGAGCCTGCTTCAGCGGGGAGGGCGGGATATAAATACGAAAAATAAACCAGACCCCGCAAATTTTATCACAGCGCTTCCTGAGGTGGAACCAGTTTCTAAACTTGTACACATACACCCTGGTTTACTGCCCGGGCAAAGCTATGGGGCACGCTGACGCCCTCAGCCACCTGCCGCTACCCTCGATGGACCCAGATCCCGCCCCTGCCCACCATGTGATGCTTATGGAGACTCTGCCCGAGCAGCCCCTCCACGCCATTGAGGTGGCTCGGGCCACGGAGAGGGACCGTATACTCGCACGTGTTTTGGACTGGGTGGGAAGGGGGTGGCCCACGGGCAAACTGGACACAGAATTCAGGGCGTTCGCATCGCACAGAGACAAGCTGTCCACACACAAGGGGTGCATACTCTGGGATAGCAGGGTAGTGGTTCCCGCCCCCCCCCCCCCACTGCAGAAGCAAGTGTTAGAAGCTTTACACGAAACACACCCGGGGATAGTGCGGATGAAGGCCCTGGCATGTAGTTATGTATGGTGGCTGGGTATGGACGACGAGATAGAGGGGTGGGTGAAAAGGTGCCAACCCGGCCAAGAGTCCTGGCCCGATCCGCCTAGGGCCCTGTACACCGCTGGGAGTCCAACCAGAGGCCATGGTCCCGGCTTCACTTAGATTTTGCGGGGCCATACCAGAGCCAAATATTCTTCATATTGGTTGATGCATACACCAAGTGGTTAGAGGTGATCCCCACAGCCTCCACCTCCACAGCAGCAGCAGTCTGAGCCCTGTGAAGGGTCTTTTGCACACACGGAATCCCCAACACCCTGGTCATGGAAAATGGGACCGCTTTCACCTCCCGGAAATTCCGGGGGTTCTTGAATAGATATCTCATTCAGCACATTTGGTCCACCCCCTTCCATCTGGCCACCAACGGCCAAGCAGAGCACATGGTGCGCACCACCAAAGAGGCCCTGGGTCGCATCGTACAGGGCGACTGGGACCACCGCCTGGCAGCCTTCCTATTTGATAACAGAATCACCCCCAACCCCGTCACCGGGTCAAGGCCTGCCGAATTACTAATGGGGAGGAAATTGATCACGAGGTTAGACAGGCTACATCCCGACAGGGCTACTGACTTCCGCAGTTCCCCTGACGTCAGGGAAGCTGCGCGGGGATTCTTTCCAGGGGATCCGGTCTATGCAAAGAATTTCGCAAGTGGCCCAGAGTGGGTTGCCGGCCTGGTGCTTCGGGTGACTGTTGTCTGATCGGAAAATTGGTTGTGCGATTATAATAGAGGCGCGTTGCAGATGGATTTAATGGTGAGTGTGACCGCACCCCATGTAATATTTTCCTTTCTCAATGCGTACAGATCCTAGGCAGTACTGAAGGGCAATAGATCCCTCTCCCGTTCGATGTAATATGCCATCCGAAACAGTTCAGTCTTGCAGGCCCTGAGGAACTGTGATAAGTCCCGCAGGGCCCTAATGGGTTCTGGGAGGGTGTTCCAGAATATTGGGGCTGCAACCGAAAAGACTCTGCTCTGGTGGAATTAAGCCTAGCCTCTTTTAGCCCAGGGACAGCCAAAAGGTTTTGAGAACTTGATCCAAGTGATCTCCGGGGAACATGTGGGGCAAGGTGGTCCAGCGCTGCAGATAGGTAGGTTCTAGGCCGTATAGGGCTTTGAAGGTTAATACCAGGACCTTGAAACAGATTTGGTACGCAACAGGAAGCCGGTGCAGCGCTCTCAGGTAGGTCATTGCTACGGTGACCCAGAGGCCTTTTGCCCCGGGGAAGAATCGTTCACTTCTTTCAGCACAAACTACAGTGGAGAAAGGGGATACAGTGAGATCACAGTACAACAGGTCCATCTAGAGAGAGGCATACGAGCTCTTCAGCATTGAGGTTGGCGAAGCCAAAATGAACCAGGGTGGGGGAAGACTCCAATAAATACCTGAGAGATAGATAGGCTCAGACATTTCATGCATGAAAGAGCAACTCCTTTTGCGTTCTGTTTTTATTATTCTTATTATTGTACCAATCCCCACTGCAGCACACTCAGCACAGTGTTAAAGACAGTATTAAAATGCCATCTCAAATAAATGAGCACCAGCATCAGAAACGGTGAGTGATAAGGGGGTCGGGGAAGACGCCGGCAATTGGATTGCGGGCTGCAAACCCCACAATCTTTTATTGGGCTCCTGAAGTTTTTATATGCCTATATATTAAAGTGCATGTCTATGAATACACTCGGGGTATGCGGCTAAGTGTTGTATTTATAAGGCTATCTATATATATTGTCCGCAGCTAGCATTTGTAGCCAGCCACTGCAGTTACGGGGCTGCGAGCTAGACCAAACAGCTAACATTTTCTGACAGGCGCCATATTCTGAATTATTCTACTGCTCAAAGCAGCAGGAACACCAACTCAACCCAGTCACTCTCCTTGTAGTGGTTAAAGCAGGGCTGTCAAACATGCAGCCCGGAGGCCAAATCAGCCTATCAGGTTCCTATCAGGCCCCTGAGCAACTGGCTATTGTCTGCTTCCTTCTCCCTCTCTCTTGTTTCCTCTGCTTTGCAAGGCTTGCTCAATCACACAGGAGCGTTTGATGGGCAAAGATGACCAACTTAAGCAAGAGCAAAGCCTTTGTATACAGGAGGTGGTCCCCCAAGAATTTCTCTTTAAATAATGAGGAAACTTTGAGTAAGCTAAAAGATATTTATTAAGAAATCGCACATACAAACAAAGTGAATAATTCATACAACAATCACACAGTTCCTAAGAACACAGATATGAAACCGATAGAGGTAACATGAGGGTAACACAGACACGGAAATCCAGATGTGCTGAGGTCAAGTTACAACTTGAAGATGTAGACATGCACTGCCATGTGTCATGTCTGAGGGCCCCTTTACTTAGAGTATTGGTGGGGGAACAATCTGGTTACATGTGCTCAACATGGAGAGAGAGAGAGAGAGAGAGATGAAGTTTGCTCTCAGGTATATATAATCTTTGGAGGGGATGAGGCCCTCCCATGAAAGGGGCTGGCTTGCGGTGGGTGGTGATGTGTCTTCCCTGGGTGCCTGATTGGTTGCTCACCTCAAGCCAATGAGTAGAGCTGACTCTGGTCACATGAATGGATCTCCAGACAGAACAATAGTGGGGCTGATTTAGTGATATCTGCCCGATAAGTTACAATAGGTCAGAATATGTGTTAATAGCTTGGGTGGTTTAGCAAATATACCCCTGGGGAGGCCAAGCATAGAGAGCAAAGGCTCTGCCCAGGTGTCAGACATTACCATAGCATTAGACAAAGAGAAGCTGAGTCACAGTAAAGAGGCAAGGAGATAGCCACTTAATCAGTGGCAGAGGATTAGGTCAAGAATAATACCTACCAGCAGTCCCCTTTGTATTTATGTAATCCGTTTTGGGTGGGGGGAAAGGACGGGCCATGTTGAGGGTGCCTTAGGTGTTGACCAGAACAAGTTGGGTCTACTCCATTTTGAATGGAATATTTTCTTGGCCTGTTTCTGATCAGACTCCATTTTGTTTCCAGGAATAGGAGCCCCACTTTCTCTCTCTAGTTATTGGGGTGCTCCTGTATGAACAGGCAGCGCCTCTCGGCTACATAAAGTATGTCCAGACTTCTCTTGGAAGCCAGTATTTTTGCAGTGCAGGCCTCTGTCCATTACGTTTTGCAACTTCACACACGCAGAGCCACCCTGAAACAATTATCCCTTTCATATTTCCAAATGCTGGTGGGTCTATTAAATGAGAAAACCTTTCACAGGCCTGCCAGCCACTTCAGAACCGGACTCTCTAAGAGTGTAATTTACCCTGAAGCATATTAGTAGAGGCATCACAAAGAAGGCTCTTTGTATTAAATACCTGCAGATTTTCTTCAGAGCCCATCTCAGGTTCCCGCATAATGTAATTTTGGGGCTGCTGTCAGGAAGTTCCATCTATAAACATATTTGAAAGCGGCGAATCGGCCAGAAAGCGATCGTTGCCGCGGCCTTTCATTTGGGCTTCCCTCAGCAGGAGAGAGAAGGCGGGGGAGAGCCCCTCACACCGAAAAAGTCGTGACCTCTAAACTGGAACCCGGAATATGGCTTAGATTAACTCCTGGTGTTACGGCTTTGCAGAGGAACGGAGGGGGTGAAAGAAAGGTGGCGGCAGAAGAGGCTCATTGGAAGGACTGCTGGGAGGGTTCCTTGGATAGAAAGGGGTTGCCAACCTCCTGGTAGTGGCTGGCAATCTCCTCAACTTACAGACGATCTTCGGGCAAGAGAGGCCAGTTCCCCTGGAGAAAATGGCCACTTTGGAAGGTGGATTCTCTGGCATTCTACCCCACTGAAGTCCTTCCCCTTCCCAAACCTTCCCCTTCTCAGGCTCCACCCCCAAAATCTTCAGTTATTCCCCAGCCCTAAAATCTCCAGAGATTTTGCAACCCAGAGCTGGCAACTCTCATTCGAAGGGCTGTTGTGAGGCTGAAAGGGGACTACATCTCCTGAGCTCCTTGGTAGGATTGCCAGTGCCCAGGTTCCTGGAGATTTGGGGGTGGAGTCTGGAGAGGGCGGGGCTTGAAGAGGACAGGGACCTCAGCAGGGTATAATGCCATACAGTCCATCCTCCAAAGCAGCTATTTTCTCCTAGAGAACTGATCTCTGTAGTTTGCAGTTCTGGGGCTAAGGGTTCTCCCGCTCAAGGCAGACCCCTGCGCCACACCCCCTCGCAAGCTCCCTTTATGGTAGGGTTGCCAAGTCCAATTCAAAAAATAGCTGGGGACTTTGGGGGCGGAGCCAGGAGACTTTGGGGGTGGAGCAAAGATCAAGGCTGTGACAAGCATAATTGAACTCCAAAGGAAGTTCTGGCCATCACATTTAAAGGGACGGCACACCTTTTCAATGCCTTCCTTCCATAGGAAATAATGAAGGATAGGGGCACCTTCTTTGGGGGCTCATAGAATTGGACCCCCTGGTCCAATCTTTTTGAAACTTGGGGAGTATTTTGGAAAGAGGCACTAGATGCTATACTGAAAATTTGGTGCCCCTACCCCAAAAAACAGCCCCCTAGAGCCCCAGATACCCGCAGATCAATTCTCCATGATTTTCTATGGGAATAAATCTCCATAGGGAATAATAGAGTTCCCAGCAGACATTTCCCTCCCCTCCCCCCACTTTCTGATGACCCTGAAGTGGGCAGAGGGTCTCCAAACCGGGGGATCCCCTGCCCCCACCTGGGGATTGGCAACCCTACTTTATGGTGGACGCGGCATGATGATGTCACCGGAAGTGATGTCATCATGCAGGGTAGCAAATGGGGAACGAGAGAGTGATGGGCAGTGCACAAGAGTGCTGCCACACTGCCACTTTCCCCCTGCACTATCCTCTTTGGAGGTTTCCTTGGGCACCGCTAAAACAGTGCATTCTTTGGAGGCTTCAAGGCAGAATTGGAGGAGTGCTCTGCATGGGCAAGGAGGGGTAAGGGGGTGCCTGATGGCACCCTCAAGAAGGGTAGCACCCCAGCCCTGGTAGTTTGGCGATACCTTGTCATTCTGGGAGCTCTCCAGAGGTTGGTAAACCCATGTTCAAGCCAACGTCCCCCCAGTGAGCATTTATCCCAAGGGAGAGAATTAAAACCCAGGTATCCTTGCTCTCAGGAGAGCACTCAGAATCTGCCTTATACCGTCTCTCTCGTCACAGATACATTGTTAGGGAAACTGCTCTCAAAATGAGATTGGGGAATTAGATTGAGAGACAGCTAACCCTAAAAAGGAATCTTTGTTATCAATTGTATACCAGGCTCAACCGTTCAGAGAGTCAATGCTCAATAAGAGACTCTAATTTAGTAAAAATCAATTGTAATTTATTTAGAATAATATTTCTTTCATACAAGGTAAAAATACAAAACACTCACACATTCACACAGGTCTAGGAAATATAGATAGATCAATAGGGGAACATATATGGATAAACAGACAGGGTAATATTTACCATCGTAGTCTTCCAGGAAGGTTTCCAATGGCGACTTAAGAGGACAGGGGAAATGGACCCAACACTGTGGCCAGAATTGGGGATGGATCTAGACAGCGGGTAATAGGGGTTGCTGAATAGAAAGCACACATGAGTGGAGTTGGGTCAGAGGTTAAATAGACTCTCTTAGACCCCTCAGGTGCTGGGAGGTCCAAGGGAGGAGAGATGGGAGGTTCAAGAAGGCTGGACATTCCTTACTGACACCTAATTGGATGCCTGCTTTGGCCAATGAACTTCACCTTAGTCCAGTGAACCTGGAAATTTCCAAGCTGCAATGTTGCCTGGGTTGGCCCCAGGGTACTTAGACTAGGGTGAGAATGGAAATGGCTGGGTACTTAAGATTAAATGGGATGAGCTGGGAAGGTGACAATAGGGAAAAATGCTGGCCTAGGTACCACCCGGGTTAGACAAAAGACTTGATGAAGACAGGAGATGTCCTTCCTCTTATCTCATCTTCTGCTGGGCAAGATGTATTGTTCTGGTATTGCTGAGCAATTAGGATCAACAGTTGAGCTATTAATCCATTCTTAAAACAGATGGGTTGCTTGCAGGCTCAGGGTGTGTACGTGTGACTTTCCCACTAAGAAGGAATGAGTTCAGCCTGGCAGGGTAAGCTTGGGTCAGGAAAGCAAGCTGGATTCTGCTGTTGTTAGCTCTAGGTCCATGGAGCCAGGCTGGAAACATGGTGGCTTCTTCCACTGCAGTGGCCAAGACTGGGCACACAAGGAGCAGCTGGAGCATGTCTTCAGAGACGTAGAATGCAAAGCTGAGGCTTATGGTATCCACATAAGCCAGAAACTGCAAGCAAAGTCCACTTCTTAGAGCAGAGGTGTGAGAGTCAAATCTCCAGGCACCCTGGCAACCATGCTGGTGATCATGATGTTCACATGTATGAAAAGTAGGGGGCTTTTCCTCACAGTTCCCCCCCTCAAGACCTATGTCACCATCTGGTGGCGAGGTCTTGCAATAACACAATGTCCATATCTGTAGTTGACAGGCGGCGAGTCCACGTAGCTTCAATTGTCTACCGGGGTGTACCGTCTATCTAAAAAGGTTGGAGCCACTATCTAAACTACTCAAAAATCAATTTGGAAAAATATTCCAATAGGCCAAAGGTTCCTTCCTTTGAATACTACGATGCAGGGATAACAGGCATTGGCAACGTTGTAGGGCATACAGTATTAAAACACAGGGTTACAATCATTGAAATAAAAGTTGAGTTCATAAAATCATTACTGCCATTTAAACCAGATAAATAACAAGAATTGATCTATAAATCACACACAATCATGACAATAATTGATTAGGAAAACACACAGGTACATTAGAGTTCATGGTTACAAGTGAATCCATATCTTAATCTTGAGTCTTCTTTTCTTCTTCTCCCCCCCTTGATAAGCTTCTTATACTGGGGTTTGAAGAGGATCTTCTTCCATGTACCTATTGGGTATGTGAAAGTCCTAGTGGAGGGTGAACTAAAGAGTCTTCCCACCCCCCCTAGCACCCAGCGAAATCTGTCTTTATTGTTGCTAAAAGGGAGTCTTCCTGTAACCCAGCATGTAATTGGCAATGGTGCTTTTCTGCCTGTATCACTGATGGTCCATAGAGCAACGGTGGGCTTTGAGGAAAGAACCAAAAAGGAACCAAAAACATTCACTCATGACAACATGGGGGATGATTCTGTACCATTGTAGGGAGCAGTGAAAGCAGATCAAAAATGCATACATTCAACCATGAAGAAAGGAGTTTTAAAAAGCTATTAGTGAAGTGTCCTCCTGTCCAGAGTATGGTGACCAGTGAGCTTTTACGTCACAAGCTTACATACGTCATGTTAGGGGCCTGCATTGGGCCAGTTTGCCTATTACACTAAGCATTCAGGACTTTAGGAGGCTTTTTCCTTGTCAAGGAAGGAAAGTAACATACACAATTCAGAAAACACAACCCAAAATATTCTTTGTTGCAACATAAAACTTAAAATAAAACATTGTGCACAATCCAGGAAAATGACCATAGTTTGGGGCGTCCCCCATATGATGAAAATAGTTCCATAAAGAAGAGACAAAAGAAAACCTTTGCTATAGCTTTGGAATATAATAAATTGTCAAAACAATATAAAAACTTCAAAAACAAAAACTGAGGCCTCAATAGAACAATGCTAGCTAGCTTTATATGAGAGGGATCATACCCAAAATGGCAGGTGAGCTAGAGCAGAGAAATTAAAAACCTGGACATTAGTGAGCTGATCAGGTCCCACTAAATCCAGTTTTTCTCTGGGCTAGTTCAGCTGAAACGATCTCACATGTGAGCAGATTTCAACAAAAACTTAACAAAACAAGAATTCTGAAAAGCAACATAATGGTTACACATACATAAAACAATTCTTAACAGGACTATCAACAATTAGAACTACTGAGCATGCATTAGGCTTGATTTGCAGGTCCAGATTCCCTGCACATCTATATTGAAAGAAAAGATGAGCAAACTTAACAAAATAGTTACAACATCCTAGAAATCAAATTATGGTTAATCCACCGTGACAAACACATTAAACAATTCATAAAAAGAGAAAAGATGGGCAAGGCATCTGTAGTACCACGAGAAAAATGCTTAGTTGTTGCAAGGGCAAGTCAAAAGAAAGACTTGAAGCACGAAAGCATATCCCCTGAAGAAGAAACCTTTTATGGAGTAAAAGGCAAAACTAAGATGATGGCACAATGCTCCAGGTTTAAGGCTTGTGCCAGAGAATGATTTTCCTCTGTGCATATACAGAGTGCAAAGAATGTTTTGCTGGAAGGCAACATGCTGTCAGAAATACCAAATAGACCAACATTTGAACATGATACAACAAGACTTGAATTGGGGAGCATTAATAGGCTCAGCCAACTGGTTATAGATGCACAAATAACACAAACGGATATTTAGTAGCAAGAAGAAAATCATGATCAGAAATGAACCCTGAGGAATCTGCGTTAAGAATCTAATAGGTTATTGCTCATTTCCTTGAGAACATGGGAAAATAGAAAAGGGTTTTCGCTCAGAAAAAGTCTAGTTCTAACAAGATATAGGTGGAGGCAGAACCATTCAGTGGTCATTATATTGCTTAAAACCAAACAAAGATACTGAGCCCACAAGTTGGGGCCTTTTAAGAACATGTGGATACCTCTTTCCACAGGCAGACTGGATTAAACTAAAATTAAAACTCAAGCTTCACCAAATAGCTAAAAAGGGAAGATTGATCATAGATGGAACATAAATATAAATGACATTCAGAGAGCAAATGAAGATATCAATAGTTGAAGCACATTTGAGGAATCCAGATTTCTAATGGAGACCAAGAACTTTCAGGAATTCTGCCAAAACAAGAGTATTAGTTCTTGAGGCTTGAGAGAGAAAAAGCACAGGGAGAGGGTAATTTTACCCCAAGGAAGTGTACAGATGTCCTACACTTCTTGTAGGAACCAAAATTTGTGAGATAAAGTTTTCTGAGCTCTAATGTTTAGCAAAGGGCCTATAGATTGTAAAGCATTTTCCTTTTACTACAAAGCACTGGGAATGCCCAATAGACTTTGAGGAGCAATTTCTTAAAAGTGTTTCCCTTAAAATTAAGAGCTACAAAACCTGAGTATAGGGGAGATTGGTACCAGTCACTAGAAAAATATTTTAAGACTTAAAAGGTACAGCAAAAATAAATAACAGAAAGAAAGCTTCTAATCTAAGAGAACTCTTAGTATTAGGGCAGTTTACAGGCAGGGGATTTCCTCTAGCAGAGAAGGATTGGCTGTAAGTAGAGCTTTGGGGTGCCAGCTCCAGGCTGGAGATTCCTGAAATTTTGAATTAAATTTGAAAATCACAAGGCATGCAGTCCCTTCCCTTGGACACTTACTTCCTCCAGAGGCACTAGCCTCAATGTACTGGGGAAAAGGCTATGATTTTGGGAGAGACCTCCAGGTCTCACCTGGAGACTGGCAACCTTACAAAAACAAAGTAGTATGCACATCTTCCATCCAGGTATTTCTCTGGCTGGGAAGAGGCTGTCTCTGTGAGAGACTGCAATATAAAAAAAGTTTGATAATGAAAAACTTTTGAAATTATATCTTTTTGGACCCAAAATCAGGAGATGAGAATTCAAAACAGCACAAAATATCTCAACTGTATTTCCACACTATTTCCACCCTCCCCCCCTAGATGAAGAAGGTGGGGAAGGTTTTAACAGACCAAAATTCCTTCCCTCTTGGATTAACCTTAACAAAAGGCTAAAACAGACACAATGGATCTGGCCAGTACTCTCTTATCTGACCCTGATAAGTTTTTACAAAGAAAGGTGGAGGAGGAAAATAATGAGCTTTCTGCCTGGGTGGGGCTCAAAATTGTAACTCTTTTCCAGTTTCTTTAACTCAAGCTGAATTTGGCTGAGTTTATTTCAAGAGGGTCTGCATGAGATTTGCCAATCAGTACTACATTAGTTGTTGCTGGAGGTTCTCCTTTCTGTACTTTCAAATTTAAATGACAGACTTGCCCATTTGAGGTTAGCTGTCTTGTGTTGCTGTGACCTTTGAGAAGGAGAGGCAACACCTCTTATATTACAAACACTGAATTTGATCTCTTCTGAGGCTCTGCAAGAAAACTTTCCTAGCCAGCCATCCACTGGAAGATACTGGGACAAAAAGTTCTTTACAAGAATGGTGGCAAACAAAAACTGTGGTTCCTCTTGCCACTGGCTAGTTATAGGTCTATAAGAAAATGAGGCTTTCTCTCAAAGACACTGAGTTGCTTGTACCTTAAGAAGACCTGAGATAAACAAAAATTTAATTTCTCAGGGCAATGCATTTAAAACTCTATTCCTTTGCCTTAGTTACTTATCAAATCTTTACTGCTACAGATTTCCATTGAGCAAGAGGGAGAACAATTAGCATTTCTTCCTGATGGCAGGAGTGCTGAGCATTTGCAATACTTTAGCCAGCTCTATTTGGGCCAATCTGCAGGCACTCTGTACAAGCTCAGAGGCTATACCATTTAAAATTCATAGAACTGAGGAAATAAATATTTTCTGACTTTATAAGCGAGAGAGAGAAAGATGAACTTGGGAGTTTCACAGATTTTCATTCAGCCAATTTGAAAGTTAAAACTGGTCAGTTTCTTACATTTTGCTCTGAATGCTTTGAATCAACAAAAACTAGTTCAGTCTCTCTTTCTCAGGTACTTGATGCTGGCATTTTTTAAAGGGTTAAACTAAATACATACTACATCAAGCTCCCATTACCCTGCAGAGAAAAACTAACTCTGCAGGCTGGAACCTTTGCTGGGATTCCAGGAGATCTCCAGGCCTCACCTGGAGAAATGGCCTGGTCTAATTGTAGTCCAAGTCATTGCTTGTATGTTTTCTTATTTAGTCAAGGGAAAGGGTGCCCTTGTTACCTTTAAACCTAAATAAGGCCAGATCTCTCTGTTTTAAGAGACATTCAAGTCTAGATGTTAGATTTTCCTTTGGGTGGGGGAAGGTTCAGAGACAAAGGAACCTTGCCTGCCCATGTGGGACTACCATTCTCTGAAGTTCCACAGAATTCTGGCTTTCAAATTCCCCAAATGGGCTGAGATAAAGACAGTAAATTTCTAGTCAGAAGGGCTGAGACTTGTTCATGTAGGAGTGTCTGGAGCAAGTCCTTGCTAAAAGGAATACCTTGTGCCATGATTGTGGAACTCTGCATAGGCTCAGAGACCACATCTCCTTCATGATTCTGGGGTGAGAGAACTGAAATAGGGACTGTTTTCTCATTTTCATGGGGGAAAGAAGTCTGGGGCTGCACAGCTGGGTTTGCCCCGCCATGTTTCCTTTTATCCAGCACTTCCAGAATTTCCAGTCTCCTCTCTGTGGCCCTGCAAGACTCCAGGACATGTTGCAGGAGACTGGCAGTTTCCTTTTCTTTCCTAGCTTCTAACTTTTGCTGGAGTTCCTGATTTTTCTCAGCAAGCTTTTGGATTTCTAAATCTTTTTCCTGAGTAGGATTTGCAATTTTCCCTACCCTTTCCTTATTAGGGAAATTTTCCAAAGCAGTAGCTTTGGGGAAGCTACCTCCATTTTCTGCAAACCCTGTGGCATTGGGAGCCATGTGCCCTGGTGGCTTCATGGCTTCTGAAAGGGCAGCAAGTAACATATGTGTGGGCTGCTTATCAAACTGCCTCATGTCTGCTCCAGTGGCTCTAAGCTGGGACCAAGCTGCCATTCTGACTTTGTCTCGAGGAGTCCGCTGAGGCCAGGGTTGCCCAGAGGCTGACTGTGTCTGCTTAGGAGCATAAGCCTGCTTGTGAAGGGGAACCTTTGGGGCAAGCTGGGGATGGCAAGAAGAGCTGGAACCAAGGCCATTGTTTAGGAACTTCCAGTTCTGGCTCTCTTTTCCATGCCCACCCTGCTCTTGATTATATTGTGCCTGAGTGAGCTGTGTTTCTAAAACAGCAACTCTTTGTTCAGAGACTTGGGCATGTTTTAAAGCATTCTCCAGTCTCCATTTGACCTCATGGAGAGAGTGGGTTAAATTTGCTATCTCCTTCTCATGAGCACTTAATCTAGCTGTGTAGTCTTCATGAACTATTTCCCTTTTTGCATAGTCAGCTTTCATTCTACTCTCTCTTTCCATAAAATGGCCAACTCTGTCAAGATTAGCCTCTAGATCTTTCCAGGTGGTGTTTACCAGGGCTGTTATGCCATAGCACCTCAAGGTGGGTATATTGAGACCTCTGATCACATCGGATATGAAATTTTGATTCTCATAATCTGGTTCCCCATTGTCTTTGGGTAATACTACCTTAGCTGCTTCTGCTAGGAATTTCTTCCTTATTAGATAGCTCACTGGACGCTCATCATGACCTTGTAAGGTCTGATGGTAGAGATCTTTTATATCCTTTCCATCCCAGGTGGCATATAGTACCTCAGCCATCCATTCTAAGATGGTGGCATTAGACAGGTTCAGGCGATACATTACATTTCTTACTTTGTCTAGTTCAGGGCCTGAGGCGCATAATCTCAGCACATGGTTTAATTCAGTTAAGGAGGCTTCTTTGTAGTGAATTCTAGCGCTGGCCATCCACAACACTGAGGTGTCTATGTTATAGGGGCCAAGGAAGCTGGCAGCCATTTTAATGTCCTCTGCTCCCCAAGATCTGGTTTCCTTCACTACTTTTACAGATTCAGCTCCATTCTGTTTTCCGGCTGTGGTCTTTTTAGTGACCACAGGACGGACTGGGGCTGACCTGCTTTTATTTCCTTCTACCACCTGTACTGTCTCCTTGCCGTTCCCATGTCTGGTGGTGGTCTGTCGAGTGATTACCGGACATACCAGGGCGGGGGCAGTTCCACTAACTTTGGTTACCTCCTCATCCTCACTTTCCTCATCTGATGTGAAATCATAGAGGTCAGGGGCCGAAACAGTGGCTATGAAAGTTTTCTTAAGGTCTAATTTCTTTCGTAGGGCCGCTATCTCCCTTTTACATGCCTCATGGCTGGCTGCGTCTCTCGCCCTTCGGCTCTTTTCTGAGGCATATTCTATGGCATGTTGCAGTTTTTCATTTCGGGCTTTTGTTTGTTCCAGCTCTTTGTCCAATGCTTTTAACTGCACTTGGGCCTTTTTCAGAGCGGACATGGTGTCTTGATGCACTAAGTTTAAGGTGTGTTTCTCTGCCTTAATCTCCTCTATGGTTCGACTTGCATGTTGCCAGTCGAGGTCCAAGCAATTGTTTTCCGCCGCCAGGCGTTCCTTCTCTGCCTCATAGTTTTGGAATGCTTGCTCTAATGCAGCTGCATGACTTTTAAGATTATTTTCCAGCTCCTGCTCTTGTTTCTGATTTTGTTCCCTAAGTAGTTTGATCATAGCCGAACTCTCCTGTAAGGCCATGAACAAGCCCCATGAGGCGAACAGGTCTGTTTTCCCTGAGCTGAGCTTTTTAGTTTTACATAGTTCTTCTAGGGTCTCTCGGAAGCTAGCAAGGGGGTCTGAGCCTTTACTGAAGGCCCCCTTCTTCCAAGGGTTATCTCCTTTTTTTATCAACCACCTCTCTAGTTTGGGGAGTTCTTCCCTTGTGGCTAAGCGATCCATTTTAGTTCAGGGGTGGATTCTTTCTTAAGTTCTAACTTTACTTGCAGGGCTGGTTTTCCTGTACTGTTAGGTGCCTAACCACAGGCCACCAAAATTAACTGATGCAGGGGCTTTCCCTAGCCCTTTTCCTGCTTATTGGGGAGCAAAGAACTTGCAGGACACCTCTGTGTGTCTCACAAGTAAAGGAGAGAGTTGCAGGACCTTCCTTAGTTCTCTGCAACACTAACAAATGTTTGTGGCATGGGCTTATGGCCTTGCACACATTGTTGAGCTCCTCAGGAGGGGCTTTTCTCTAGCCTCTGCCTCCAAACAAATCAAAAGTCACTGGCCTGCACCTTTCCTTAGTGGGGCAGTTCTGAGTTCACCAAAAGGTTTTAAAAGTCTCAGAGCCTGAACTTTTCCTCAGTTGGCCCTAAGCAAAAGGGAAATTTTTCGGCTGAGAAGAGTTCCTACCTCCTCAGACCCGGGACAAATTTTTAACCCCCAGGGAGAGCTTCTTGCTCCTTCCACTAAATTCTCTTAAAGGCACAGCCAAGTGAAAGAACTAGCAGCATATTTCCAGATGCTTCCTGGCTCCTATGTGCTATTTTACACCTGGGCTGGCAACTTTACTTATGTTCCCTTTTTTTGTTTTGCCTACTGCCAATCTCTGATTGCGCTTCGGCTTGGGTTTAGGGGGCAGCGAGCCAATCCTATGATTGCGTCTCGGCCAGAAAAGGGAGCCACGAGCCGACCCAACGATCGCGTCTTCGGGCAAAAGGGAGCCACGAGCCGACCCAACGGTCGCGTCTTCGGGCAAAAGGGAGCCACGAGCCGACCCAACGGTCGCGTCTTCGGGCAGACAAAATAAAAAGTTGCCCAGCAGTCAGATTGCAGCGGTCCTACGACCCACCTGCCTTCTTGACTGTCGGGTGCCTTAGACTAGCCTTGGCCTAGACTCGTGTAAGGACTTGGGTGTGTGTGTGCAAGTGTCTGAGTGTGTATGTAGTGTGTGTGCATGTGTGCACTAAGCTCTAAAGAAAAGGGAGAAGGGAAGGGCGCTCTTTCCAGGTCTTAAACAATCCTAGCCTGTCCTGACATTCCCTCCCACGATAGACGCGTTTAGAAAGGCCTCGGGACGGCGGCCAGGCTTCACGGGACTTCCCCCTTGCATTCGATCGGGCTCAGTCCTCTTGCGAGGTGTCTGGCCTCCTCGGGGCGGCTGAGAAGTCCAACGCTGAATGATAGAAATGGGAGTAGCCCAACCCACAATTATAGATGCTCGCTAGAGCCGTTCACACAGAACTCATTCACTCAATCACTCATGCAATAGCCTCCCTAGCAAGACTGTTTGAACGGTGCAACCCTACGTCTGTCTGTATGAAGACACGCGTGTCGACTCGCGTGTGTTCCTACAAACAGGATAATGCCAACGCTTTCTCCACCAATTTCTGTTAGGGAAACTGCTCTCAAAATGAGATTGGGGAATTAGATTGAGAGACAGCTAACCCTAAAAAGGAATCTTTGTTATCAATTGTATACCAGGCTCAACCGTTCAGAGAGTCAATGCTCAATAAGAGACTCTAATTTAGTAAAAATCAATTGTAATTTATTTAGAATAATATTTCTTTCATACAAGGTAAAAATACAAAACACTCACACATTCACACAGGTCTAGGAAATATAGATAGATCAATAGGGGAACATATATGGATAAACAGACAGGGTAATATTTACCATCGTAGTCTTCCAGGAAGGTTTCCAATGGCGACTTAAGAGGACAGGGGAAATGGACCCAACACTGTGGCCAGAATTGGGGATGGATCTAGACAGCGGGTAATAGGGGTTGCTGAATAGAAAGCACACATGAGTGGAGTTGGGTCAGAGGTTAAATAGACTCTCTTAGACCCCTCAGGTGCTGGGAGGTCCAAGGGAGGAGAGATGGGAGGTTCAAGAAGGCTGGACATTCCTTACTGACACCTAATTGGATGCCTGCTTTGGCCAATGAACTTCACCTTAGTCCAGTGAACCTGGAAATTTCCAAGCTGCAATGTTGCCTGGGTTGGCCCCAGGGTACTTAGACTAGGGTGAGAATGGAAATGGCTGGGTACTTAAGATTAAATGGGATGAGCTGGGAAGGTGACAATAGGGAAAAATGCTGGCCTAGGTACCACCCGGGTTAGACAAAAGACTTGATGAAGACAGGAGATGTCCTTCCTCTTATCTCATCTTCTGCTGGGCAAGATGTATTGTTCTGGTATTGCTGAGCAATTAGGATCAACAGTTGAGCTATTAATCCATTCTTAAAACAGATGGGTTGCTTGCAGGCTCAGGGTGTGTACGTGTGACTTTCCCACTAAGAAGGAATGAGTTCAGCCTGGCAGGGTAAGCTTGGGTCAGGAAAGCAAGCTGGATTCTGCTGTTGTTAGCTCTAGGTCCATGGAGCCAGGCTGGAAACATGGTGGCTTCTTCCACTGCAGTGGCCAAGACTGGGCACACAAGGAGCAGCTGGAGCATGTCTTCAGAGACGTAGAATGCAAAGCTGAGGCTTATGGTATCCACATAAGCCAGAAACTGCAAGCAAAGTCCACTTCTTAGAGCAGAGGTGTGAGAGTCAAATCTCCAGGCACCCTGGCAACCATGCTGGTGATCATGATGTTCACATGTATGAAAAGTAGGGGGCTTTTCCTCACAACATGCTGTCCTCAAAACAACCCTTCGAGGTAGACCGAGACGAGACATTTCACTGAAGAAGCAAAGATTTCAACCTGGCTTTTTGCCACGCTTCAAAATCCAACACATTCCGCCGGACTGGTGCTTATCACTCTCCCTCCAACATCCATCTCTAGAATAATGCAACTCCCCCCCCCCCCAATTATTCAGTTTTATGCTGTTGGCATCTTCTCTCAATCTTTCTCTCCCCCCTCTCCCCCATTTTCTGGACCGCTGCGCCAGTTTCCCTCAGAGACATTTGCCATCTGCTTCTTAATCTCACCCGTGATCTGATGGTAGGACTCAATGACCTTTCGAGACTTCTAATTAAAAGTTTCTTTCGTTAGTGAATCATCCTTTGTCAAATTCATCCTTCCAAGCCGTATCTCTCGTGAATAGTTTTGACACCCAAGAAAAT
The DNA here is from genome assembly GCF_032191835.1 of Heteronotia binoei. Lineage (NCBI taxonomy): Eukaryota > Metazoa > Chordata > Lepidosauria > Squamata > Gekkonidae > Heteronotia > Heteronotia binoei. The sequence continues at coordinate 20,468,475 of NC_083243.1, read as the reverse complement.
ATGCGGCATCAATGTATTAATGACTCTATTATTATATCAAACAGATGTATTAATCCTTGACCGGGCATGAAAAGGGTCAAGAACATCTCCCACAGTCCCGTGTGGATGTGAGTGATTTATTTTGGTGAGTGGTGATGTATTTTAGTTACTCAAATAAGAGGGGCGATTGGTCACTTGGTTTGAATAAGTCTTATTCAGCCTGGAAAGGAAGACTCTGTCATTCCCACCCCAGTTATTCAAAGCCCATTTTATGCATTCTGCCAGAGAATGTAGTAATGGCTGCCAGAGTAGACTGCTTTAGAAAAGGATTAGGTGGGTTTGTGGAGGAGAGGTCTATCAGTGGCTACTAGCCTTTGAGACTGAGGGGAACCTCCATGTTTGGGGCAGACAGTCTCTGAATCCCAGAACCAGGAGGCAACATCAGGGGAAGGCCTCAGCCTCTATGGCCTATTCTTGGCCCTCTCCAGAGGAACCAGATGGCCACTGTGTGAGAGTCGAATGTGGGATTCGTTGCCAGAGGATGTAGTGATGGCCACAGGAATCAACGGCTTTAAAAGGGGATAAGATATATTCATGGAGGATCAGTGGCTACTAGCCATGGTGACTGAGGGGAAACTCCACATTCAGAGGCTCTGAACCCCAGAGCCAGGAGGCAACTTCAGGGGAAGGCCTCAGCCTCTAAGCCAGGGGTCCTCAAACTTTTTAAATAGGGGGCCAGTTCACTGTCCCTCAGACTGTTGGAGGGCCGGACTGCCGTTACTGTACAAGGCCGTGGGCCGTCAGTTCTCTGTCTTCTGCATCTCTCTCCCTTCCCCACACCACACACCCCGGCCTGGGAACTCACCTCACCTCAGTATCACCTCACACTCTGTCTCTGCCACCTCAGCCCAGTGCCGGAAGTGTGCGTTGCTAACGCGAGTTTAGGTCGAACGTCACTTCCAGTCTGATTTTGCCATAACCCGGCGGGCTGCATAAACGTCCTCAGCGGGCCACATCTGACCCGCGGGCCGTAGTTTGAGGACCCCTACTCTAAGCCCTATTGTCAGCCCTCCGGAGGAACTGATTGGCCACGGTATGAGACAGGATGCTGGCTAGATAGGACTATTGGTCTGATCCAGCAGGGCTCTTATTATGTTCTTATAGATTGATTCACGGAGAATAAGTCTATCAATGGCAACTAGCCATGATGACTGAGGGGAACTTCCACATTCAGAGGCACTAATCCTTTGAAAGCCCAGAGTCAGGAAACAACATAAGGAGAAGGCCTCAGCCTCTATGTCCTGTTGTGGGTCCTCCAGAGTAACTGGTTGGCTTCTGGGTGAGGCTGGATGCTGGACTAGATGGATCACTGGCCTGATCTATCAGGGCTCTTTTTATCTCTGCATCTGCTCACTGGGGAACCAGCCACTTGCTCTCACCTTGACATACCTTAAAGTGTTGTTGTGGGGATAAAATGGAGGAGGAGGTAAGAATGCCCTCAACTCCTAAGAGGAAGAGCAGAATAAAAATGGGACAGATCCATAAATAGGGCTGCCAAGTACCTGGCAGGGAAACACAATATTCTGTCCCTTCCAGGCTTAATGTATGAAAGTGTGGAGGTAAAGTTTTTCATGACATGGAAAGGGAATAGGAGGAGGGGGAGGAGTTGGATTTATACCCTGCCCTTCACTTGGAGTCTCAGAGCGGCTTACAATCTCCTTCTCTTCCTCTCCCTACAACAGATACCCTGTGAGGTAGGTGGGGCTCAGAGAGTTCTTTCGAGAACTTCTCTTGAGAGAACAGCTTTGAGAGAACTGTGAGTGACCCAAGGTCACACCAGCAGCTGAAAGCAAAGAAGGGCTGGGGAATCAAACCCAGTTCTGCAGATTAGAGTTCACCACTCTTAACCATTACACTAAATTGGTTATCAAGTCGCAGTGGACTTCTGGTGACCCCACAGACAAGAAGAAGAAGAATTGCAGATTTATACCCCGCCTTTCTCTCTGAATCAGAGACTCAGAGCGGCTTACAATTTCCTTTATCTTCTCCCCCCACAACAGACACCCTGTGAGGTGGGTGGGGCTGAGAGACAAGGACTCCTTTCAAGGACAACTCCTGCGAGAGCTATGGATAAGCCAAGGCCATTCCAGCAGTTGTAAGTGGAGGAGTGGGGAATCAAACCTGGTTCTCCCAGATAAGAGTCCACGCACTTAACCACTACACCAAACTGGACATTCAGATGTGGTTAGCCATTGTCTACCTCTGTGTAGCAACCCAGGACTTCCCTCCCATCCAACTAATAACCAGGGCTGACCCTGCTTAGCTTCTAAAATCAAGCTAGCCTGGGACTTTCAGATCAGAGCCTTGACTGCCACACATAGGGTCAAATAACCTCCTATTAAACCTCTGTGAAAGGGACAGGACATTTTTTACCTTCAGATTTTCCTAACCCTATACCCAGGCCTCGGATTCAGCAGGAGCTCACAGGAGCACAGCTCTTGAACCTTTCTGAGGGTTCCCCCTCCTCCTCTCCACCTTGCACATTGAATAGTAGGTGCAGCTGCATAACAATCCCTGGATGAGCTCCACCACCTGTTTTTCTACAAAATGACCCCTGCCTATACTTGAGGCCAGTGTGTAGGCCAACAGCTTCATTCAAACAGTGTCTGGAATAAACAGTGGGTGTTTTTACATTCAGTTTGATCCAGAGTTTCAGAGTCTTCAAATCGCCTGCCACTGTTCCGCTTTAATTATTTTTCTTTTACATTTAAGCGTTTCAATTGGGGGGGGGGGGGTGTCTCTGATCAGAGGGCAGCCGGAATACCAGTGCTTAGTTAAATGTATAGGATTGCTTGGAAATCGTGTCAACACTGCAAAAACAATACAAATTTAAATTACTAGATGAGGCAAGCAATGATATGTAAACATTTCAAGTGCTGTCAGTTCTCATGCAAATTACTGCACCTTGTGGTGGCTTTTGGAGAAGTCTTTTAAAATGCAGGAAAACTTCTACAATACAAGTTTGAAACGCCTGTAGAGAAAAGACCAGATCAAAATTAGTGTCGAGAAAAACGTTGCAGCAGCAGCTCCGAAACTCATCTCACTGAAACAAATGTAGATGCTTCGGGCAGCAACGATGCAAAAGAGTTGTGAGAACATTAGGTAATGTAAAAGGTGAGTTTCCAATGCGACAATAGAGAGTCACAAACTGTCAGTGTAAAAACACCCAACATCTCACTCATGCCACAGCTTGTGGAGGTAGAAGTTAGAAATGTGCTTCCCTGAGTCCCAACCAATGGAACAGAGTGAAAGGCACATTGCTGGTACACACACACACACACACGCACACACACACATCAAGGGCTACAAAGGATATAAAGGGATAGATGTTGCGGCAAGGAGATAGGGTGGCCAGGTCTTCCCCTTGCCTCCAGCAGGGGATTGGAGTTGGGTTGTCAGTTCCAAGATAAAAATATGGAGCACAGGTCCATCAGTGGCTATTAGCCACAGTGTGTATGTATATATAAATTTTTTTGCCACTGTGTGCCACAGAATGTTGGACTGGATGGGCCGTTGGCCTGATCCAACATGGCTACTCTTGTGTTCTCCTGAAAATTTGGGGGTGGAGCCTGGGGAGGACAGGGATCTCAGTGAGAACATAAGAGAAGCCATGTTGGATCAGGCCAATGGCCCATCCAGTCCAACACTCTGTGTCACACAGTGGCCAAAAAACCCAGGTGCCATCAGGAGGTCCACCAGTGGGGCCAGGACACCAGAAACCCTCCCACTTTTGCCCCTCCCAAGCACCAAGACTACCAAGCATCACTGCCTCAGACATAAGAACGTAAGGGAAGCCATGTTGGATCAGGCCAATGACCCATCCAGTCCAACACTCTGTGTCACACAGTGGCCAAAAAAACCAGGTGCCATCAGGAGGTCCACCAGTGGGGCCAGGACACCAGAAACCCTCCCACTTTTGCCCCTCCCAAGCACCAAGAATACAGAGCATCACTGCCCCAGACAGAGAGTTCCAACAATAAGCTGTGACTAATAGCTGCTGATGGACCTCTGCCCCATACGTTTATCCAGTCCCCTCTTTAAGCTATTTATGCTTGTGGCCGCCGCCACCTCCTACAACAGTGACTTCCACGTGTTAATCACCCTTTGGGTGAAGAAGTACTTGCTTTTATCCGTTCTAACCCGACTGCTACAGTGGGCTGAAATGCCAGAGTCCACCCTCCAAAGCATTATTTTCTCCAGAGGAACTGATCTCTGTAGTCAGGAGATGAGCTGTAATTCCAGAGGATCCCCAGGTCCCACCTGGAGTCTGGCACCTCTACAAGGAGAAGATCTGGTCAACCCCTGTCTACTCACTGTCTACAGCTCAGTTCATCAGTCAATTTTCAGGCCACTTTTTCATTGAACATATTGTATCCTAACCTGATTTTTGCAAAATCCCTCAGAGAGTCTTCCTTTCATTGATGGAAAATTCATTGTGAGTTTGAGGATTCTTAGGCTTAATGTTTTAACCTGTCTACTAAAAACTTAGATTCTATAACATCCTGGCTCACCAAAACCGCACAGAATGTTTTGCAGCCGTTCCGGGGGGGTCACCTGCAGATCTGATGATTTTGCACAAAAGAACACAGTCCTCCTGTTGAATTTCCCAATATAAAAAGCAGCTGGAGGGAGCTGGGGAAAAAGGACCGATTTTGCACTCACCCTGCTGCCCCGGGGCTTCACCTTGCGTCGCCGTTTCTGCGAGGCAAAGAGAAACCGCTAAAAACCATTTTCTCTTTGCCGCACAAAAACGACGACGCAAGATGAAGCCCCGAGGCAGATAGTGGGAATTCAGAAGGACACCGCGCTGAAAAGAGAAACGTCAGAGCGGCGTAGGGTGAGTGTGAAATCAGTCCAGGTGTAATTGCATCCCCCCCCCAAAAAAAAACTACCTCCTTTTGAAGCTAGGCATTAGGATTATTAAAAATGAATAAACAGGTAGGCGAGCTTTTCAACAGGGCCTCGGAAATCATTTTGCAATCAGCGCAGATGGTTGAAACGAACAGATTCTACGAGATTGTTTTTCTCTCTCTTTTTTCCTTTTCCAGCCAGGCAGTAAAAAGGCCTTAAGTGCACTAAATTGTTTTCCAATTGACTTTTCAAGGAATTGCTTATTGGGAACGAGCCCACCCCCCCAACACACACAACCTGGCCTATTACGCACCCCCTCACCTTGTGGTTTAGTAATGGATAGAATGGTTAGACCTGAAGCAGCGTAATGAACCAAAGGGCTGAGACAATCCATGTGATTTCGGATTGTGAATACCGAAACCTAGAATATTTTCTGCATTCAAGGGTTGCCAATTTTGGCAATGGTGCCTCTCGATGCACTTTTAAAGCAACTGGGTGCAAACATGAACGCTGTAAGCCCTCTTTTTCTGGATGTACTAAAGGAGCAAGGATGAATGTGTGTTCAAGAAAGGAGACCAGTGTGGCAAGATCCATCCCAACCCGTGTTGGAATGTACAAGGGATGTTGACTGCCTCTGAAAATACACGTAGTGTTGCCAGACTAAAACCCAGAGGAAAAGGAAAGGTCCCCTGTGCAAGCACCAGTTGTTTCCGACTCTGGGGTGATGTTGCTTTCACAACGTTTTCACAGCAGCCTTTTTACGGGGTGGTTTGCCATTGCCTTCCCCAGTCATCTACACTTTCCCCCCAGCAAGCTGGGGACTCATTTTACCGACCTCGGAAGGATGGAAGGCTGAGTCAATCTCGAGCCGGCTACCTGAACCCAGCTTCTGCCGGGGATCAAACTCAGGTTGTGAGCAGAGCTCAGGACTGCAGTACCTCAGCTATAACACTCTGCGCCACAGGGCTCTTTTAAAACCCAGAGACCATCTTTAAATGCACCAAGGAGAAGCCAAAATCAGGCTTGGTTAGGGTTGCCATAGAGTTTTCCCTCCCAAATGGCTAGAGTGTCTGCGAAAACCATTGAGTTTTCCCATAAACGCCTAGAGTGGCCACCACGCGATGTCAGCAGTGCAATGGCATCACTTCCGGGTGGGCCGGTGGGTTGGGAACCTCCCGCTTGGCAGCCCTAGGCATGGCTTCTTCCGCCCATTTTTCCCCTTCGGTCCTTTTATATGTCTCAGCATTTAAGAAAGGGAAGTCTTCCACCACAAAAAGAGGGCGTTCTCCAGGCCTCACCTGGAGGTTGCCTTGAAAATCCTTCAGGGTTACCATGAGCCAGCTAGGGTGCCAGCTTCCAGGTGGGGCCTGGAGATCTCCCACTTTTACAACTGATCTCCAGCTGGCAGAGATCAGCTCCCCTGGAGAAAATAATAAGAAATACAACCGGAACCATTGTGAAAATAAGCTATATAAAGTAACCAATGAAACTTTCACGCAAAGCGTGTAAATATGCAGTTTAGTGAAAATTAAGAAACACTAAACATTCAGTACTTGAAAATTTTCCACAAAGTGTCTGGACAGTCTTAGAAAGTTGGACTTGATGAAGATGTGGGTGAAGTCCTTAAACCCTTAGTGTTCCACTCGTGATCGTACGGAGAGAATAAGGAACCGCTTTTAAAAGGATTCCTCACGGTTTCGCTTTCTTCCTCAGCCTCCTTCTCCCACGTTACACAGAGCCACAGCTCTACTCTTTACGACATGGATCAACGCATGCTCTGGTCTGCTGCTACCGGAGAGGTGTGACACAGTCATAAAAAGGTAAAGGTGGTCCCCTGTGCAAGCACCAGTCATTTTCGACTCTGGGGTGATGTTGCTTTCACAACATTTTCATGGCAGACTTTTACAGGGTGGTTTGCCATTGCCTCCCCAGTCATCTACACTTCCCCCCCCAGCAAGCTGGGTACTCATTTTACCGACTTCGGAAGGATGGAAGGCTGAGTCAACCTGGAGCCGGCTACCTGAACCCAGCTTCCGCTGGAATCAAACTCAGGTCGTGAGCAGAGGGCTCCGACTGCAGTACTGCAGCTTTAACACTCTGCGCCACGGGGCTCAATCATACACAGTCATAGCATCAAGCAAAACTTGGATGACAAACAGCCCGTGATTTATATCTGTTCTGTGTATGTATGTGTTGCTGTCAAAACACAGCTGACTTATGACAACCCCAAGGATTTTCAAGGCAAGAGACGTCCAGAGGTGGTTTCCCATTGCCTGCCTCTGCGTCACCACCCTGGTATATTAGCCGGGGCTGAGTCTGCTTAGCTTCTGAGATCCGATAAGACCCAGTTAGCCATGCAACAAGTGGACTAAGCAGCCGCTGCATCACTGCCGATCCTCTTCACCCTCAGAACGAGCCCAAATAAAACAATATTAGCCAATAAAAGTTACTGCTAGGAAAAAAAGAGAGAAAAAAATCTGTCTGTAGCAGACAACAAAAAATATTTACCATCTTGACTGGGTTTGCAGGGCTTTTCATCTTCAAAGTGGTTTCCAATCAGTAATTAATTAATCTTCGATACCCCTCTGAGGTAAATATATGTATTATGCATTTAAACACGGGCTATGTTTCATCTTTTCCCTAACAAGTCCCCAAAGCCCTAAAATGCACAGAAAAGAGGGCGGGAGAAGACAACCAAAACCCTCTTTTGAATCCTGAAATACTTTCATTTCCCAGTCTCGCTTCAAGGAGGAAAACAGAGCTGTTTGGCAAACCAGTAGCCTGCAAGGAGCTGTTTTATTTTATTTTATTTTATTTCCCCTCCATTTGCACATAATGTCTACTGGGGATTTTTTTTTTCTTTTTAAAAAGTCAGATTTCACGTGCAATCCATCACATGGGTAGGACTGCTGCCGTCTGTATTGTATAATGGATATGTTATTTTGCAGTGTCAGACACCAGGGTGAGTAGATCTCCTGCCTTCTGTAAATGCTAAGCTACCAAAATGAAGGTCGGGACATGTATATGGGGCACACAATCAAAGTTCCCTCTAAGCTGTGGAGTCTTGGGAGTAAAAATTCAACTTTGTGAGCCACTGGCATTAAAGTTGTGAGCTACTGCATCAATTAATTTGCTCTTGGGCCATTTTTCCTGAGTTGAGACAAAAAGGTGTGAGCTGGAGGCGAAAAGATTGTGAGCTAGCTCACACTAACTCAGTTGAGAGGGAACACTGCACACAATTCTATGTTTCAATCTGGCATAGGAGCTCAAGGACCCCAAACTCATTTTCCAACGGAAAAAGAAAGTTACGAGCCAGGGGTGGCCAAACTGGCTTAACGTAAGAGCCACATAGAATAAACATCAGATATTTGAGAGCCACAAGACAGGGAGGGAGGGAGGGAGGAAATAGATGGGGAAAGGAGAAAAGGTGGAAAGAAAGCAACTTTAACTTTAAATACATTCTGCAAGCTGCCAGCTGGCTAGGCATGGAGAAGTGATTTAAAGTGAAAAATGACTTCTCCAAGCTACCTGACAAGGCAGTGGGTGCTTCAAGGGTCCTGAGCTGCAGTATGGCCACCCCTGTTTACTAACTTTACCACTGAGCAACTTCTCCCTACGGTCTGTGTTGAAGGCATGTGCTATTTTGTGATGTTTTGGCTGGGCCTAATAAAAAGGCAGTACAAAATGGCTGCGCGTGGTGAAACGGAATGTATGGCGGGGGGGGGCCAGATCACAGTAGCAAGCCCTGCCAAACTTGTGCGTATTGGCTGGAATGCTCATATGTAGCTGTGGCGGAACCGGCCCGATTCTGCCTTCAGACCCGGTCCCGTCAGCTCCCTATTGAGTCGCCAACTCCTGGAGGGAGCTATTTCTCCTCCTGCCCCTTGGGCTCGCTGCCACCACCTGCTCAGTCTAGGGGTTCAGATTGAGAGGAACAGGACTCCCAATCCCCCTCTCCAGCTATGAGGCCAGGCCTCAAGGTCCTCTGCCACCCTGTACTTGGGTTTCACAGAGACCTCAGCACTTCTTTGGGGCACCCCTGGAGGACTGGCATCTTATCCAACTGCATGCCTTCCCCCTTCTCCGGGGCCCCCTTCTTAAAACAGCGTGGTCTAAGCGGTTTGGGGATCTATGTGGTACAGAGATGGACTGCCAGCATTTAAAACAGTAAAAATATTTAATTAAAAGAGAAAAAGAAAAGAACAGAAGAACAAAACAAAAACAGTTGCTTGTAAAAGGTTACACAGCACAGCACCCGCACAGCAAACAGCATGACAAAGGAAATGTGGTTATAAACGCATCCTACTGTCCCTGATCTAAACACGCCCTGCCTTTTGGATGACTTACTTTGTCTGGCTGCCTGGGGGCCTCATTTTGCGTAAATAGGCCTCTTCCCCAGGCAGGAGCTCCCAGGCTCACATCCTTCTCCGTTGAGTGCTAGCTGAGAACTGGTTTCTCTTCCTGCCTAACACATGCCAAGAACAAAAGAACTTCCTGCCTCTCTAGGAGGCTTTCCCCCTAGAGTTGTTGGTTTGGCTCTGGAAGGGAGGGGGGAGTGAGGGGAAGGCTAGGCCCAAGCCTGCTTGGCAGTTTAGTGATCCCTCCCAATGAAGCACCAACATTGACTAAGATGGCGTTTCTCCACAGTAGCCTATGCATATGTGCTGCCAGTTGTCTCCACACAACTGGGAAACCTCTTTTCAGAATTACATGGACAGATTCTTCTGCACATACATGCGTACAGGGCTTTTTTTGTAGCAGGAACTCCTTTGCATATTAGGCCACACCCTTCTTATGTAGCCAATCCTTCAAGAGCTCACAGGGCTCTTCTTACAGGGCCTACTGTAAGCTCCAGGAGGATAGGCTACATCAGGAGTGTGTGGTTTAATATGCAAAGGAGTTCCTGCTACAAAACAGCCCTGCATGTGTACACAGTCACTTTCTCTATATGTTCCAATGAACATACATAAGTGAGGGGCAGAGCCTACCTCAGACCATTTCCAGAGTAGTGAAATTCCCTACACTGACATTTTATAAACTGTGTTTTCTGAAAAATTCCCACAGTAGATTTTTCCTCCCCAGACAAAAACCCAAAGTTTTACGTTTTTCTCCTTCTTACTTCAGAATCCCCAGTTCTAGCAAGTTCCAAAAGCGGGGGGAGGGGGAGTTGAGAAGTGCCTGGTGAGGAAAAAATCAACTGTGGAAAATAACACACAGTTTTTAAAACATCAATACGGGGAATTTCACTACTGTGGAAATTGTCTCACTCAAGAGATAACGGTATGTGATAATATTTGTACCTTAAGAAAGCATACTACATGTGGATTAGATTATTATAGTATTTGTAACTCTGATTTTCTATTTCACCCTAACCCCTTTCCCTTTAACTTTTTGGAAAACCAATAAAAATTTTCAAAAAGAGAAATAGCACAAGGCTTCTTTTTTAGCAGGAACTTCTTTGCATATTAGGCCACACACCCCTGATGTAGCCAATCCTCCTGGAGCTTACAGTAGGCCCTGTAAGAAGAGCCCTGTAAGGAATTCTAACAGAACCTCCTTTGCATATTAGCCACACACCCCTGATGTAGCCAATCCTCCTGGAGCTTACAGTAGGCCCTGCACTAAGAGCCCTGTAAGCTCTTGGAGGATTGGCTACATCAGGGGTGTGCGGCCTAATATGCAAAGGAGTTCCTGCTACAAAAAAAGCCCTGTGCTATTTCTCTTTTTGAAAATTTTTATTGGTTTTCCAAAAAGTTAAGGGGAAAGGGGTTAGGGTGAAATAGAAAATCAGAGTTACAAATACTATAATAATCTAATCCACATGTAGTATGCTTTCTTAAGGTACAAATATTATCACATATCGTTATCTCTTTACATTAAGTCATCAACATCTAAATAGTACGTTTTAGTGATTGTAAGTCTTCTTATTAAAATGTCTATTTAAGCTTACATTTCCAATATAAATGATATTATAATACAAAATATAGGAGAAAGGAGATAGAAGTTCACACCAAAGAATCTTAGAAGTCTTGCATGTCTAGCCAAACATATAGTTTCACCCGATATTTTCTTGCTTCTTCCTTAGCCTGTGCCATTTCTCTAACCCATGCTTTTCTGCACAACCACGCTTCAGCTTCCTTGTTCCTTCCCTCCTCTTCCTCCGGCACAGATTCTGAAAAACGACCTAGTATAAAGCTGGGCCTATCTTTTTTTTTTTTCCTTAGGAGGTGTCAAATGTCAGACCGTTTGCCCATCTGGGATGTTAATAATGCAAAGCGTGCCTAGCTTGGAGTAAACTGCTGGAAACTTGTCGAGTTCATTAGACTCACTACCTCCTCCCCCCTTCCCACTATCCTCCCTGACTCCCCCCCACCCACCCCGTCTCCTCCTGAAGCCCCGAGAAAGGAGGGAAGCCACGCTGTTTTCTTTTGCACAAAACCCCTGGTGCTCTGGCAAAGTTTCCAAATAATTTAATTAGCCTCTCTCGAATTCTACCCCATTGCTTCGGATCCCTCTGACAATTATTTTCTCAGGCTCGCTGAGATTATTGGAGTGGGGGGCGGGGTTAAGTGTGTCTTAGAATGGTCTCTCAGCACAAAAAGGTGTTGGGGGAGACTACAGGGGTGGGGAAAATGTCATAGCTAAACTATTCTCTGTTAAAAATGGGAATGTAAAAAAATAAATCTTCTTCTAGGGCAGGGGTGGTCCAATTTGCTTAGTGTAAGAGCCACATGGAATAAATGTCAGATGTTCGAGAGCTACAAGACATGAACGTCAGATGTTCCAGAGCCGGAAGGCAGGCAGGCAGGCAAATAAATGGAGGAGAGGGAGAGAGATGGAAAGAAAGCAACTTTAACTTTAAATGAATTCTCCAACCCACAGTGCCATTTGTAAGTAATTGACCAGCAATAGGGCGTATATTCTTTGGAGCACTGGTTCCAGGTTTAATTGTCAGACTGCGGCATAAGTCGCTTAAGAGAACTTTGCCTTGGAAATTGACATGCATTTTGAATAAGTAGCGTTGTGGTTCCAGAAGAAGTAATTTTGTCAGACGAAGAGTTGCCATCGAAACGCGACTGTTTACCGGAACCGTGTCACAAGACAGTAATTTTCTGGATCCTATGGACTTTGGCACCATATAAATGTGTGGACCTCTTGTCCTTTCACTTATCTGTGGAAGATTCTAATTTGTTTGTACACTGCTGCTTTGTATATGAAGCGTGAATTTGTAAATTCTATGACGTTATCTAATGTACGGGGAGGGACGGTGGCTCAATGGTAGAGCATCTGCTTGGGAAGCAGAAGGTCCCAGGTTCAATCCCCGGCATCTCCAAATAAGGGGCCAAGCAAATAGGTGTGAAAAACCTCAGCTTGAGACCCTGGAGAGCCGCTGCCAGTCTGAGAAGACAATACTGACTTTGATGGACCGAGGGTCTGACTCAGTATAAGGCAGCTTCATACGTTCATATGTAGGTTCATATGTAGGTTCAATGTAGGTTCATAAAGAAGTACTAGTAACTGCTTGATTCTTGGTATAAATAATTATTAGAAAAGTTGCCAAGTTCGTTTAATCAGTGATATTTTGTAATCACCTTAAAAGCACCGTTTTCTCCTAGCTTCCTATCCTCTGCGGCTGTTCCCTTTTTGTTTGTTGTTACCCACCTGGGGATTGGGAACCCTCGTAACTGCTAAGAAACCAAGGAAGAAGGCCAGCAAACTCCAAGTCTGAGGAGGAAATGAAGCCACCCACGGCAGAGGAACCCCTCCTGATCTTCCTCTCTTGGTGGTGCTCCTGCTTCTTAAACCGCCAAGCACAATGGGGCATCTGTCGGAAGGCACGTTTTGCAATTTGCTCGAGAACCAGTTTGGCAGACGAAATATAAAGATTGCGGAGTAATTGCTTCCCCTCCGCATGTTTGAAACAATGCCCTGCCACGTTCAGGAAGGAGTCTTGATTCTAAATTAATTACAGGGATCAGAAGGGAAGGTCAAAGCACCACCCAGGAGGCCTGAACTGGTTAATCGGCAGCAAAGGCCTATGCAGAGCGACTCCAGTCGAAACACACTGAATCAATGGGCTTAAATTGGCACAGATAAGGATGCTAATTCCAGCTCTGGGAATAGGGTTGCCAAGTCCAATTCAAGAACTACCTGGGGCCTTTGGGGGTGGAGCCAGGAGACTTTGGGGTGGAACCAAGATCAAAGCTGTGACAAGCATAATTGAACTCCAAAGGGAGTTCTGCCCATTACATTTAAAGGGACGGCACACCTTTTCAATTCCTTCCTTCCATAGGAAATAATGAAGGATAGGGGCACCTTCTTTTGGGGCTCATAGAATTGGACCCCCTGGTCCAATCCTTTTGAAACTTGGGGGGGTCTTTTGGGGAGAGGCTCTAGATGCTATACTGAAAATTTGGTGCCCCTACCCCCAAAAACAGCCCCCCCAGAGCCCCAGATACCCGCCGATCAATTCTCCATGATTTTCTATGGGAATAAATCTCCATAGGGAATAACAGAGTTCCCAGCAGACATTTCCCTCCCCCCCCCCCCGCTTTCTGACGACCCTGAAGCGGGGGGAGGGCCTCCAAACCGGGGGATCCCCTGCCCCCACCTGGGGATTGGCAACCCTATCTGGGAATTCCTGGAGATTTGTGAGCAGTGCTTGGGGAGGGAAGAAAGCTCTGTGTGGCTGTGATGTCATATGAAGACCTCTTATTGGTCTCTAAGGTACTGCTGGACTTTGAGCTACTTTTTGACAGCAGATAAGGTTATCAGGTCACTTGTGGGGCCCAGCAGGGCGGGGGGGCTTAACAAGAGTGGGAGGGAGGCCCACTTCCGGTACATGCTGGAAGTGATGTCGCCACGTCACCAGTGACATTGTAACATCACGTGTTAGAAACAGTGGTGGGATTCTAGTGGGATCTCCTTTGCATATTAGGCCACGCACCCCTGATGTAGCCAAAAAAAGCTTTTGGAGGATTGGCTACATCAGGGGTGTGTGGCCTAGTATGCAAAGGAGCTCCTGCTAGAATTCCACCCCTGGTCAGAAACAATGTCATCACATTGTGCTGTTGCAGTGACACTCTGGTATTTTAGCAAAAACTTGATGGTCAAAATGGCTTCTACCATAGAGTTTTTGCCCAGATACCAGAGTGTTGCTGTGACTGCACCAACGTGATGAGTCAGAGCTTTTTTGGAGGGGGTGCTGGCAACCCTAGGGTTGCAGGTCCAGCCTCCTCCTTGGCATCGGACCTCGTAACAAATGAGTTTGACACCCCTGCTCTAGGGCATCTCATTTCTATGGTTCTCCTGACCTAGGTGTTCCGGGGCAATGTTCATAGCAAAGCACAGATCAGCAGAGACATCATGGTGGAGAGGGGAGATTCTCTGTTCCCCCTCTGTCTCCTTCAGACCTTTGCAGTTCCTCACTGTGTCGCTTCCCTCACTCCTGCCGCCTGTTGCACTTTTAATTTCCACCAGCTTTGAGAGGGAGGCTTTCTCCTGATTGCCCTGCCGCTCTGCACCTGAGCCCAAACATTGATGCCACTCCGGCTGACAAGCTCCACGCTGCGCCTGTCGATCTTGCATCCCTTCTTCGAGCGGCGCACCGAAAGCCAGGCTCAGGTTAAGCCAGGCGGCACATCACGGCTGCGCTCACGGTGCGGTAACGGAGAGCAAGGAACTCGAAGCTGCCTCTCTTGTGCCAAGCAAGGAGACAAAGAAGGAGGGAAAAAGCAGTTGTGGTTTCACAGTTCAAGGCGCGTTGCTTCGGGCATGCACGGGTTGCATTTTCAAAGGATCCCAAAGAAGATATTGGATTGAAGAGCCCCATGGCGCAGAGTGAAAAAGCTGCAGTACTGCAGTCTTAAGCTCTGCTCACGACCTGAGTTCGATCCCGGCGGAAGCTGGGTTCAGGTAGCCGGCTCCAGGTTGACTCAGCCTTCCATCCTTCTGAGGTCGGTAAAATGAGGACCCAGCTTGCTGGGGGGAAAGTGTAGATGACTGGGGAGGGCAACGGCAAACCACCCCGTAAAAAGTCTGCCGTGAAAACATCGTGAAAGCAACGTCACCCCAGAGTCGGAAACGACTGGTGCTTGCACAGGGGACTCCCTTGACCTTTTTTAGTCCCCAGTGCAAGCACCATTCATTTCCGACTCTGGGGTGACATCGCATCAGGATGTCTTTACGGCAGTCTTTTTATGGGGTGGTTTGCCATTGCCTTCCCCAGTCATCTACACTTCCCCACCAGCAAGCTGGTGTTTAGATAGATAGATAGACAGATAGATGATAGATAGATAGATAGATAGATAGATAGATAGATAGATAGATAGATAGATAGATAGATAGATAGATAGATAGATAGATGGAGGGACGGACGGACGGAGGGACAGACGGACAGACAGACGGACAGATGGATGGATGGATGGATGGATGGATGGATGGATGGATGGATGGATGGATGGACGGAGGGACGGACGGAGGGACGGACGGAGGGACGGACAGACGGACAGACAGACAGACAGACAGATAGATAGATAGATTTGCCAAGGGTTAACTCTGCTACAGGAGTCAGTGGTAAACGGTGCCTTTGCTTGCTCTCCAGTTCCACATCCCGTGTGACTCTCTCTTTGGTTGCCTAATCCCCAGGTGAGGGCAGGGGATCCCCCAGTTTGCCCTCTCCCCGCTTCAGGGTCATCAGAAAGTGTGTGTGGGGGGGAGAGGCTGGGGAGGGAAATGTCTGCTGGGTACTTCACTATGGAGATCAACTCCCATAGGTTATAAAAGAGGATTGATCTGTGGGTATCTGCGGCTCCAGAAAGGCTGTTTTTTGAGGTAGAGGCATCAAAGTTTCAGAGTGGCACCTGGTGCCTTTCCTCAAAACGCCCCCCAAGCTTCAAAACGATTGGACCAGGGGGTCCAATTTTATGAGCCCCCAAAGAAGGTGCCCCTATCCTTCATTATTTCCTATGGAAGGAAGGTATTTGAAATGTTTTAAATGTGATTGGCCTTTAAATATGACTCCTTTTGGAGTTCAATCATGCTTGTCACCCCCTTGCTCCTGGCCCCACCCCCAAAGTCTCCTGGCTCTGCCCCCAGAGTCCCCAGATATTTCTTGAGTTGGACCTGGCAACTCTACTCCACTCAGTTCCTTCATCTCAACATTAAGAAGAACTTCCTGATGGTTAGAGCGGTTCCTCAGTGGAACAGACTTCCTCGGGAGGTGGTGGGCTCTCCTTCCCAGGAGGTTTTAAACAGAGGCTAGATGGCCATCTGTCAGCAATGAGGATCCTGTGAATTTAGGGGGAGGTGTTTGTGAGTTTCCTGCATTGTGCAGGGGGTTGGACTAGATGACCCTGGAGGTCCCTTCCAACTCTATGATTCTATGATCTCCCCAGCCTCCATCCTCCCCAGGCCCGGCCCCCAAATCTCCAGGAATTTCCCAACCTCGAGTTTGCAACCCTTTGTGGAAAACCATATTTTGGCCAGAGAGACAAATCCCTTCAAATGGCTTTTCAGTGTTGTTTCTTAGCACTGATGGCTGAGGAGAGTGAGAATGGAAGATCATGGCTTTTGCTTCAATTGCCAGAAAGACTGTCTCTTGCCTCCTTGCAGTCCTGCTCGTAGGGTTGCCAAGTCCAATTCAAGAAATACCTGGGGCCTTTGGGGGTGGAGCCATGAGACATTGGGGGTGGAGCCAGGAGCAAGGGTGTGACAAGCATGAAGTTCTGGCCATCAAATTTAAAGGGACTGCACACCTTTTAAATGCCTTCCTTCCATTGGAACTAATGAAGGATAGGGGCACCTTTTTGGGGAGCTCACAGAATTGGACCCCCTAGTCCAATTGTAACGGTCCGACCCTTATGACCGAGACCAGGCGGGCCGTTAGAATGGTGGCTCAAACAAAAATCCAAATATCCAGGCCCAAAACCGGATCCTGGGGTAAACTGCCACCAGGCTGGATTATTTTTTTCACTCTGAGATCCCAGCCCAACCTCAGAGTTTTATCCTCTAAAACCAGGGAAAGCCCAACCACAGCAGATGTGGCCGGGAGTTCCCCAGACAAGGTATTTTTTCTTATTTGGTAGATTAGGCGACCTTTGGGGCGGTCGAGTAAGCTTTTGGCATGTTGCTACAACCCCCCCCCCCCCCCACAAAGCGACAAGAAAGCTCTTTTTTAAAACCAAAAAAAGAGTTTATTTAAAGATAGGCTTAAAAATTATCATTAAGAGCAGTGAGCCAAAACAATAACGTTGCAAAATATACTTAACTAAAGGCACCATATGGTTCCAAAGAAATCAGGCAACAAAGTCCATTGAATCCACAAACAGAGAGCCCCAGCGTAGAGTCTAGGGTCCCAGAGTCTAGTCCAATCGTCCCGTAGAGGGCCCAGAACAAAGAAAAAGGTAATCTTTTATTCTTAAGGAGCCCTCGTGGGTAGATTCGAAAAACCCAATCAGAACTCAACTCCACAAAATAGCATTAATGAGACCCAGATATGGGTGTCAGCCACAGGTGTCTCCCTTCAGTTCCCTGGGCAACGAATCTGCAGGTGCTCCAACTCAAGGCCCTCTCTAATGGGCCTGACCTTTAGGTTCTAGGGCTTTGCAAAAATAAATAAATAAATAAATAAAACATTTAAAAATTTATAAGCAGGCCTCCAGCCTGCCCGAACTTAAAATTAAGAGGAACCATATATAATTTTGGTCCACAGCATTACACCAATATTTTTGAAACTTGGAGGGGTTTTTGAGGATATGCATTGGATGCTCTGCTGCAAATTGGGTGCCTCTACCTCAAAAAAACAGCCTCCCCAGATCCCCACAGATCAATGCACCATTATACCCTACTGCAGCCAACCTCCATAGGGTATAATGGAGTGCCCAGGAGAGATTTCCCTCCCCACCCCAGCTTTCTGATAACCCTGAAGTGGGGTGAGGGTCTCCAAACCTGGGGATCCCCTGCCCGAACCTGGGGATTGGCAACCCTAAAAGATGGAGAAAGTGGAGAATGGACTGTATAGCATCACCCCCCTCTGATGTTTCTCCTCTCCCCAAACCCTGTTCTCTCCAGGCTCCAACCCCCACCCCCCAAATCTCCAGGAATTTCTCGAGTCAATGTTGGCAACCCTATCTATCCCATAGCCAAATGGATCCATTTTCACTTTGTAGCTCTTTGGATGATGGGCACGCATCCAGGGTTGGAATTCTAGCAGGAGCTCCTTTGCATATTAGGCCACACACCCCTGCTGTAGCCAATCCTCCAAGAGCTAACAAAAAAGAGCCCTGTAAACTCTTGGAGGATTGGCTACATGGGGGGGGGGGGTGGCCTAATATGCAAAGGAGCTCCTGCTAGAATTCCAACCCTGCCCGCATCTGTTCCCTTGCACCAGCACAGATGACTGTTTTGGGTCACGCCGGAGGGAACATCAGCCATGAAGGCAAACAGCTTCCATGGCGCTGCTTGTGGGGGGAGAGTTCATCGCAGTGCCGTGCTGTTCAAAGGCTGCCTGCATCAGCTCCTCCTTCTGAAGTTTTGCATCGTCAAAGACGGCAGGTGAGAAAGAAGCGGCTGGGCCTTTTGGAGCTCAGATGCTGGCGGAGAGATAACAGAGGCAGCCAGGTCTGAGGAACCACCTGACTTTCGCTGTTATCTTCAAAGGATGATTGACGGGGAAGGGAATTTATCACTTCCTTGGGGGGGGGGGGGTGCTGGAACTCAAATGGGCTGGAATTTCTGCATGCCCCTAGACCAGGGGGGTTGAACTCATTTGTTATGAGGGCTGGATCTGTCATAGAATCACAGAATCATAGAGTTGGAAGGGACCTCTAGGGTCATCTAGTCCAACCCCCTGCACAATGCAGGAAACTCACAAACACCTCCCCCTAAATTCACAGGATCTTCATCGCTGTCAGATGGCCATCTAGCCTCTGTTTAAAAACCTCCAAGGAAGGAAGCCTGTTCCACTGAGGAATAGCTCTAATGGTCAGGAAGTTCTTCCTAATGTTGAGTTGGAAACTCTTTTGATTTAATTTCAACCCACTGGTTCTGGTCCCACATTCTGGGGCCACAGAAGAAACTTCCACACCATGCTCTATAGGACAGCCCTTCAAGTACTTGAAGATGGTGATCATATCACCTCTCAGCCGCCTCCTCTCCAGGCTAAACTTGAGACCTTGTTGGGCCGGACCATGTTCTACAAAAAAGCCCTGTGCAAAACAATGGTGATGTCTACAAAAAAAGCCCTGGTCAAACCCATTTGTTATGGAGGCTGAATCTGACATAAGTGAGACCTTGTTTGGCAGGGTCATGTCGGGCCAGGCCACGTGTGTACCTATTTAAGATTAGGTCGCAGAGATATAAATTTTATAAAGAACACAGACAAACACAAATATATTATTTAAAGAACGTAAAACATGCTTAAAACTTTGGTCTTAAAGATGCTTCCTTTGTATTTCTCCCATGGGATCCAAGGAACTGGGCAAAGGAAGCTCAGGCTCTTTCCCTCCCTCCCCAGGGGACCAGGAGGGGAAGGAGCCTCAGCCAATAGAAGGAAGAGAGGTTTGGCTCAGTAGCTCTGCTGTGCAATTGAGAGAGCCTGGCAAAGCAAGCTATTCCTCCCCAAGGGAGGAACTTCAGCCAATGGAGAAAATAGAGGCTTTGCTCTGTAGCTTCTGTGCAATTGAGCAAGCCTTGCAAAGCAAGCTGAGATGCAGAAGGCAGCAAGATACAGGGAGAAGGAAGCAGATGACAGCCAGTTGATCGGGGGCCTGATAGGATCCCTCTGAGGGCCTGATTCGACCCCCGAACTGCAGGGCCAACCAAAGGAGTTTGGGTGCCCTCAGCTTTTCGGATCCCAACCTTTTTGAGTATGAGGGCACCCTGGGGATTTTGACAGTGTGTGGTGGGCGCAGCCACAAAATGGCTGGCGCATGAGGTGAAGCCAGCCACAAAATGGCTGCCACAGTTTACCTTCAGGCACACAGTGAAGATCCTTGCACTGTGAAGCCAATCAAACCTCCAGTGACCAATCAGAAACCCTGCTGGGCAAAAGCCTCACCTAGCCTCCCCTACTTTCTAAAAACACTTGATGGGCATCAGGAAAGATGTCAGTGGGTCAGGAACCTTGACCTAGGCATGATTTCACCACCACCCTGCACCATGGGGAAAACCAGCACCTGCCATCCTAACCCCCACTGGGGCTGGGGCTTTCCATGTCTCCTATTGGAGTGGAGTGGGAGGGGAAAGGCTCTGGGAAAGGGTCCTGCCTATTAGGTTAAATGTAAAAAAAAGATTATCATTTGCCTTGGATGCACAGAGGCTTTTACATGGGTGTCAAACTTGCGGCTTGGGGGCCAAATTAGGCCCCGCTGGAGAACTCCTGTCAGGCCCCCGAGCAACTGGCTGTCATTCGCTTCCTTCTTCCTCTCTCTTGCATCCTTCTGCATAACAGCTTGCTTTGCAAGGCTTACTCAAAAGCACAGGAGCTACAGAGCGAAGAGTTCATTTCCTCTATTGGCTGAGGATCCTTTCTTGGGAAGGAAGTGGGACGGGAGAGCTTGCTTTGCCAGGCTCTCTCAATTGCACAGCAGAACAACTGAGCCAAGCCTTTCTTCCTTCTATTGGCTGAGGCTCCTCCCCCTCCTGGTCCCCCAGAGAAAGAAGGAAAGAGCCAGAACTTCCTTTGCCTAGTTCCTTGGATCCCATGGGAGAAATACAAAGAAAGCATCTTTAAGAACAATGAGTGCTAATATTTTAGGCACGTTTTATTTTAAGGTGTTTAAAAAAAATCTTTAATTGTGTTTGTATCCTTTACAAAGTTTATATCTCTGCTACCTCATCTTAAATAAGGCCCAGCCTGACATGGCCTGGCCCGACAAGGTCTCATTTATGTCAGATCTGGCCCTCAAAACAAATGAATTTGACACCTCGGCTTTACACAGTATCCCCAATCCTCCATGTCTCTCAGTTAAAGGGAAAATGCTATTCCAACAAATTACAAAGATGACCTGACTCCAAACGTAGCAAGAGAAAGAAATTTTACTAACAAAAAAAAGGAACGCAGCTTAAATGACGTATTCATGCCGGTGCATTTTAACTTATTGGGAAAAGATTAACTTCAGAAAGCTGAACTTGCTACAGCTCCAAGCCTGGGTAAGAGAGAGAAGAAGAGATGAAAAATAGAAAGGCAAGCAATGGCCAAAGAGGCTCAACATCTGACTGAGGAGAGGGTGGGACCAACTGCCAGGTGTACCCCAGTGAGAGAATTCTCTTAACCCATTCCCTCCCAGATCCTCTTGCATGCAGAGTTGCAATAGCCAACACTGACCCCTAGTCCACCCAGAGCCTCTCCCCCAATGGAGGAAAAAGAAAAGACGGAAGATGGCTAACTCTCCAACAGAGAGAAGGCAGAAGGGGAGGAACAGGCTCACTGAGGTATGTTAATTACTCTTTCGCAGGGCTTTGGGGGTAAGGGAAAAAGCCCAACAGGAACTCATTTGCCTATTGGGCCACACCCCCTGATGTCACCATTGTTCCACAAAGGGCTTTTTGTGGCAAAAGCCCAGAAGGAACTCATTTGTGTATTAGGCCACACCCCCTGACGCCAAGCCAGCCGGAACTGCATTCCTGCTCAAAAAAACCCCTGCTCTTACTTAAAAAAAAAAACTAATAAAACATTTAAAGCCCTGATCTTTGGGTGAAGAAAGAAGAAATGGCTAGAGAATGCCCCACTTGGAAAATTCCTGGCTTTAAAAACAAAGGAAGAGATTCATAAAATGCAGCATATTTCATTTGAATGAACGACTCGTCCTTCTGCGCGAGCCTGCTTAGGAACCGGACGTGTCTTCCCATGAAGGAGAAAGGCAGATTTCCCCCTCTTCTTTCTGAAAGTCTCCGCCGGCCGTTGACCTCTTTGCATTTCTCCTTTTCCCCGGGCAACGGCTGCCCACCTCCCTGCCTGTTCCGAGAGCTTGCTGAATTCTATTTATGAAGCCCTTTGATGGTTAAGAGTCAGCTGTACAGTAAATGTATTATTATCTTATTAGTCATGCAGCCTAATTATCTCGACTCGAGAGCGGCATATGAAAACAGAAACCAGAAGCGGTTGATCAAGGGCTGTTGGAGGAGGAACACCTCATTAGCCCAATAAAGGCCCCATCTCTATAGCCTCCTCTCTTCTGCAGCTGGCAGGGAAGAAAAGGCCTGCTCCTCTCTGGGATCGGGACCCTGAAAGATTAAGGTTGCCAACTTCCAGGTGGTATCTGGAGATCTCCCACCATTACAACAGATCTCCCGGTAGGGCTCCAAGTCCCCGAGCCAGGCGGGAGTTCTCCCACCCCTGAGGTTCACAACCCGCCGGCCCACATTGCGCCGGCAGGGGGGGACATTCCCCGACATCGATGGCACAATGACGTCACCCACAAGTGTACAATAAGTACCATAGAGTTTTTCTCTCCCAAATTGCTAGAGCATCCAGAAAAACCATAGAGTTTTCCCAGAAACGACTAGAGCGGCCAGTGCGCAATGTCGCCAGCATGGTGATGTTACTCCTGGCAACAGAGATCAGTTTGCCTGAAAGAAAAGGCCACTTTAGAAGGTGGGCTCTGTGGCATTATACCCCACTGAAGTCCCTCCCCTCCTCAAAGCTTACCCTCCTTCGGCTCCACCCCCAAAATCTCCAGATGTTTCCCAACTCAGAGCTGGCAACCCTATTTCGACCAGCCTCAACCAATTTGTAGAGTTTAGCAGAGGGGATTAATTTGCAAATCCAGGGAGCCTTGTTTTCAGTGCCCAGGCTCAGTCCCAAAATGGTTAATGATCAGGGCTTTTTTAAGTAAACAAAAGTCTGGCAGGAACTCATTTGCATATCAGGCCACACACACCTGACACCAAGCCAGCCGGAACTGCGTTCCTGCTCAAAGAAAAAGCTCTGGTAACGACATAGTGCCTTTGAGCATGGGTGGAAGTTATGGTTTCCCCTGGCCACTGGTGTAGGTGGGTGGGGTTGGGTTGCCAGATCCAGGTTGGGAAACTCCTGGAGATTCAAAGAAGGAGCCTGGGGAGGACAGAGACCTCAGTGGGGTACAAGGCCACAGACTCCACCCTCCAAAGCATCCATTATTTCCCCAGGGCACCTGATTTCTGTAGTCTGGAGATGAGCTGTAACTCCAGGGGATCCCCCGGTCTAACCTGGAGACTGGCATCCCTAGTCCCAATGACTAGGCTAGACTGAAGTCAACCAGGGAGCAAGCCTTTTCAGCAATGGCCCCTCGATGGTGGAACCAACTTCCAGAGATGGTGCGAGCCCTGCGGGACCTGAATCAATTCCGCAGGGCTTGCAAAACCTTTCTCTTTCAGCTTGCCTTTAAGTTAGAACCTGGCTAAACCGACCTGTAGCCATCTAGCCATCTTAAGCATGATTGTGATCTATAGCACCTTATAGTACCTGTTTTATCTATTTTAATTAACTTATGTAGTTGAATTGTATTTTTAAAACTCCTGTTTACATTGTGTTTTATCTAAATCATGGTATTCCATGTCTGTGAGCCGCCCTGAGCCCGCCTTTTGGCGGGGGAGGGCGGGATAGAAAAATAAATTTACTTACTTACTTACTACTTACAATGCCTTTCTCTTCCCCACTTGCTGTTCAACTACCATTGGACAAGATGATATTGGATTTGATGATGATATTGGATTTGTATCTCGCCCTTCCCTCTGAATCTTAGAGTCTCAGAGAGGTCACAATCTCCTTTACCTTCCCCCCCCCCTACAACAAACACCCTGTGAGGTAGGTGGGGCTGAGAGAGCTCTTACAACAGCTGCCCTATCAAGGACAACTCTGTGAGAGCTATGGCTGACCCAAGGCCATTCCAGCTGTGGGAGAGTGGGGAATCAAACCCGGTTCTCCCAGATAAGAGTCCACGCACTTAACCACTACTCCAAACTTGCTCTCAGAAAGTCCTCTGGGTCAGGAGATGCAAAGTCCAAATAGACACACAAGGTTACCTGCTACAGTGGGAGCCCGGAAGGCCTCCTGCAGCCCTTCTCCTGCTCTGCCCTCTGACATTCAGTGGGGCAGGAAGGCAAAAAAAAAAAAATGTCTGGGAAAACAGGAGTTGTGCGTGACATCACTTTCGATGAATAAGCAGAAGGGAGACCGGCGTGTTACTTTAGGATTCACCCTCAAATTCTGAGGTAAAATGAAAGAGTATGTGGGAAATCTTCCAGTGTCATGCCAATATAATGAAGTCACTTCTGGGAGGGGGGCCTGTCAGAAGTGAAATTGTGTCATCAACACAATGGCCTCACCTCTGTCCCTGTGCCCCCTCCCCCCAGATCCCTAGATCCAAGCCATGCCTTCAGCTATCTGGATTGCTGCAAGCTGTTTGTGGAGAGCAGGTTTACGCATGCTCCTTTTGAAAGTAATTACAGATATATTTTAAACGCGGCGTGGGACAGGGGCAAGCAAGGAAGGGAATTAGGTGAGGCGGAGTGAAAAAGCAGGTTGGATTCAACCCTTAGTTATCCAGCTGGAGCCTTTAGGGGAAAAGAAATCCATGAGGCGATGTATCACTTGAGCCTTCTCTGTTGGCCATCTTGCCCTCTTTCTTTCTGCCCTGCCGGTGACCCTCTTAGCACTCGTCTCCTGTCTGGGAGGCTTGCCTGCCTGACAGGGAGATAAGATGAATGAAAGAGCGAGAGAGGAAACGCAGACGCTCTTCATTACAGGGGTGACGTAGTGCCAAACATTAGCCACCCCACCCTGGCAGGCCAAAGAGGAGCCATGGAAGCTTCCAGATCCATTTCAAAACTGTCTCACTGCTTCCTGTCCAGTGACAGTCGAGACACCCCACAGGCTATAAGGCCATTGCCTGCTTTGGCTTTCCTGAAATGCTTGCATAAGGATCCAGATTCCAGAACAGTCTTTCCTATCAGGTTCCCTGTAAGGAAGGGGTAGGGTTGCCAATCTCCAGTTGGGCAAAAACAAAGAGGAGGGGGGGCAGAGGATCTCTCCCCCCACTTCTGGGTTATCAGAAAACCCAGGTGGGTTTGAATGTAGGCTGGGCACTCTGTTATACCCTATGGAGACTGATTCCCGTAGGGTATAATGGAGATTTGATCTGTGGGTATCTGGGGCTCTGGAGGAGTTGTTTTTTTTTTAGTTAGAGGCACTAACTTTAAATGTGATGGCCAGAACTCCCTTTGGAGTTCAGTTGTGCTTGTCACACCCTTGCTCCTGGCTCCACCCAAGAGTTGCCAAGTCCAATTCAAGAAATATCTGGGGACTTTGGGGGTGGAGCCAGGAGACATTGAGGGTGGAGCCAGGAGCAGGGTTGTGACAAGCATAATTGAACTCCAAAGGGAGTTCCAGCCATCACATTTCAAGGGACCGCACAACTTTTAAATGTCGTCCCTCTACTGGAAATAATGGATAGGGATGCCTCCTTTTGGAATTGGACCCCTTGAAACTTGGAGAGTATTTTGGGGAGAGGCACTGGATGCTATGCCAAAAATTTGGTTCCTCTACCTCAAAAAACAGCCCTCCCCCAGAGCCCTAGATACCCGTGGATCAATTCTCCATTATGCCCTATGGGAATTGGTCTCCCTAGGGAATAATGGAGTGCCCAGCAGACATTTCCCCCCCCCCCCTGCTTTCTGATGACCCTGAAGTGGGGGGAGGACCTCCAAACCGGGGGATCCCCTGCCCCCACCTGGGGATTAGCAACCCTACTCCACCCCCAAAGTCCTCAGATATTTCTTGAGTCAGACCTGGCAACCCCACCATCTTTGTAGTCTGGCGTTTGATTGGAATTCCAGGAGAGCTCAGGCTACACCTGGAAGTTGCCAAGCCTACCATGGGGCAGGGAGGAGGCAGAAATGCAGGGCAGCTGTCCTGCTCCCCACCCCCTTATGAATGTCCCAGCCCCCCTCCCCACATTTTTAGTTTCAGTTTTACGCAGGGCTTTTTTTGTAGCAGGAACTCCTTTGCATATTAGGCCTGATGTAGCCAATCCTCCTGGAGCTTACAGGGCTCTTCTTACAGGGCCTACTGTAAGCTCTAGGAGGATTGGCTACATCAGGGGTGTGTGGTCTTAATATGCAAAGGAGTTCCTGCTACAAAAAAAAGCCCCGAGTTTTAGAAAGGTGGAGGATTCCATTCCTTTATCTTCCCAAGGAGGGACAGGCTTTGAGCCAGTTGCCCTTTAAGATGCAATAATATTTCCAGCTCCTGGTGTTTTTCTGACTGTGGAGTGCAGAGGCATTAGATGGTTGCATCATTTTTTAGAAATTCTATTTCACGTACTCTCCCTCCAAAAATGGCACCCGAGGCATTTGCTAATTGAATGCATTAATTCATAACATGAGTTTTAAATACCGCGATGCCTCCCCTAAAGTTGTTGCCCATAAAACTGTTGCATTTAACACTGTTCAGCCTGGGAGTCCTGCTGTCCAGAGCCGGATTAACAATTAGGCCAAGAAGGCACTGGCCTATGGGCCCCCATACCTTTAGGGGCCCCGGGCCAGCTTCCCCCCTCTCCAGTTTTCCCCCAGCTTGCAGCCCTCCCAGCCTGCACACGCAGCCAGCAACTGAGCCGCTCTTTGCCTGACTTGCCTGGTGTGGCTACTGCTGGCTTTGTTGCCAAGTTTACCTCTCTCTGCCTCTCCCCTGCAGCTTAGTCAAAGGGGCTTTTAAGAAGGCTGCAGTGGGGGGCATGGCAGTGGGCACTCAGACTCTGGGCACTCAGACTCTGAGATAATTTGCAAGGGCCCCCCCAAGATTTTGACTGCCTACGGGCCTCCATAGGGTTTAATCCGGCACTGTTGCTGTCTTATAAAATGTGGAGCAGAGGGAGTCTGGGTACCAGTTCCATCACAAGATTGGTCCAGCCAGAAGGGAATACAGCCAGACCAAAAAGGGGTGTGGCCCCGAGGTTCCCAGACTCCCACTGGGGGTGAGGTTTCTGCGGTTTTGAGACCCCCAACCCGCCAGCATGGAGCTGGCTGCCAGGGGAGATCTTTGCCCCTGAAGAGCTCGGTTGGCATATATATATACATACACATTGTGGCTAATAGCCACTGATGGACCTCTGCTCCATATTTTTATCTAACCCCCTCTTGAAGCTGGCTATGCTTGTAGCTGCCGCCACCTCCTGTAGCAGTGAATTCCACATGCTAATCACCCTTGGAGTGAAGAAGTACTTCACCCAGAAGTGACATCATCACATGGACACATTGTGCAGGGCATGCTCTAGCACCTGGGTAAAAACTCTACGGCACCATAGCACGTGAGGGACATCCCTCACCAGGAGCCAGGTAAGACGTGGCAACCCTATGTGGCCCTACAACAGGTGGGATAGTCGCCTCTCAGTTGTCTCAGACAGGCTTCCCATAATGCTGCATCAAAGGAGTCTAACGTAGGAAGTTACCTGTCGTTTGCCACCTCTTCCAGCTGCTGCCTTCCAGCTGCTGCCTACTTAGAAGAGAGAGGAAATTGGATTTATACCCTGTCCTTCATTCAGAGCCTCAGAGCGGCTTACAAACTCTTTCTCTTCCTCTCCCCCAAACAGACACCCTGTGACGTAGATTTTCCCACATAGGTGCTTACAAGAAAAAGAAGAAATTGGATTAATATCCTGCCTTCCACTCCATATCTCAGAGTCTCAAAGCGGTCACAATCTCCTTTACCTCCTCCGCCCCCACAACAGACACCCTGTGAGGTAGGTGGGGGTGAGAGAGCTCTCCCAGAAGATGCCCTTTCAAGGACAGCTCTTGCAAGAGCTATGGCTTACCCAAGGCCATTCCAGCAGGTGCAAGTGGCGGAGTGGGGAATCAAACCCGGTTCTCCCAGATAAGAGTCCGTGGACTTAACCACTACACCAAACAGGCTCTCACCAAACTTACCTGAACTGATTGGAATGAGATGGACTTCTAAATGTGCCTTTTTCACAAAGACGTAAGGAGAAATGGATATTACAGTCACATATATATTACTTTTGTAATATTTCACTTTTTTATTTGTTAATGGATCTGGTTCAGAACATCCTTATTGTTTTTAATGGCGAAAGGACCAGTCAGTCATACAATCTCAGAGAAGTCCTTAATAGGGACGGGGCACGAGCTAGTTGATGGATTGACATTCATCACAAATTTGGGGTGTTTTGTGATTCGTGAAGCGATGTTTGCGAACTGAAGAACTGCTACAAACTTCCATGATATTTGGTGCAGTTTGTGGTGGTTCACGGCAGTTTATGAAGCACAGGTTTACCCCTGCTTTCTGGTCTTCATGAAAAACAGCTGAGCGGCAGGGAGCAATGTTCCCTCTGAGCTGCAGAGTCTTGTGAGCAAAAATTCCACTGTGAGAGCTACTGGTATTAAAGTTGGGAGCTACCGGCAGGCCTTGAATTCAGCAGGAGCTCACAGGAGCGCAGCTCCTGAACCTTTCTGAGGGTTCCCCCTCTTCCTCTCCACCTACCTTGTCCATTGAACAGTAGGTGCAGCTGCATAACAATCCCTGGATTAGGAGAGCGGGCAGCCAGCCAGCCACTGGGGCTTTGCCACACCCCCTGCAGTCCTCGTTAACCCCTGGTGAAGCCCACACCACCCTTTCTCCACTTCTTATGTGATTTTGGGTGGTGGGTGGCTTGCTGGCCTTTTGACTGGGGGGTGGGGTGGTCAAGGAGAGCCCCAGGTGAGTGAGGCCTGCTTGAGCTGGTTGGATCTCTAGCCAGCCCAAGCAGGCCTCGCTTGCCCAGGGCTCTCCTTTCTTGCGTTGGGTTGCTTTTGGCTGGAGGGGGGCATATGCTAATGAGTTATGCTAAAGAGCTCCACCACCTATTTTTTTTTACAAAATGCCCCCTGGCTACTGGCTTTAAGTTGCGAGCTCCTGCATAAATTATTGTGCTTTGGGGTCATCCTTCCTGAGCCAAGACAGAAATGTGTGATCTGGAGGCTAAAAATCTGTGAGCTAGCTCACACTCACTCACCTTAGAGGAAACACTGGTGGAGAGTTCCCCTGCACCCAGCTCTTTGGAAAGCCCTGCTTTCTGCTCCCTGTGGGGGGGAAATGTAGTTCACGCCCATCCATAGTCATTAACGTAATATAACTTTGTTCGCTTTTATATGACAGAAGACAAGACATGGCTGACACATGGTATTAGAGCTGAATAAATCAATTGCTTGA
The DNA here is from genome assembly GCF_032191835.1 of Heteronotia binoei. Lineage (NCBI taxonomy): Eukaryota > Metazoa > Chordata > Lepidosauria > Squamata > Gekkonidae > Heteronotia > Heteronotia binoei. Next base: position 20,439,404 of record NC_083243.1, on the reverse strand, counting down.
TTTTGAAAACACGACGGTGCCTCGATATGTTTTGCAAAGTAATTTCCCATCTTATATTTCTTTTAAGCCTGAGATTGATTTGTTTGTTTGATGCCAAAATAGTTTTCCATCAAACATGTCTTGCTCAGGTACAAATAATTCAAGGAAGGTTCTGTCATTTTCTTAAGTGCTAGCGTACGCTATGGAATCACGAACCGGAAATCTTTATGGGGGGAAATCACATGCACTAAATATATAGATACATATTACACACACACACACACTGCTCCTTACACCCAACACAAATCCTTAGCAACAGAATGGGCACAATCAGCACTGAGACAGCGTCATTTGATTCAAAGTTTAGCATGCGCCTAGATTATGAATCTCCTTGCTGCTCCCACAAAGGGGCTGTGGTTCAACCATCTCAGACACACTTTTCTTGCTGTCCCCAGTTCAGTCCCTGACTAGGTCGTATGAAGAAAGGCTGAAGGAGCTGGGCATGTTTAGCCTGGAGAGGAGGCACCTTTCCCCACACGAGCCCCAGAGAGCACTATGATCAAGTTCGTTAAATCTGTTAAAGAACTGTAAAGTACTGGGGTTGGCGCAGTAAGAGACCAGAGTCGGAGAGTGATTTCAGCAAGCTTTACTTCAGGAACACACACAGACTGAGCTCTATTCAAACTTCCCGCTCTTTTATACAATTCTTGCCCCCTTCTGATTGGTCCTTAACTGTCTACATGGATTGGCTATTTACAGGGCCCTAAGGGCCTATCAGGGTACAGTATGAGCCTAGATGTTGATTGGCTACTTATGTTTCAATCCTTCCCCTGATTGGGCACGCTTAGGCCTTCTCTGGAACCCTGGTGTGGAGTACAAGCTTTGGCTTGTTCAGCTTCCCTCCAAAAGTAACAGTTCCCTCCAAAAGTAACAGTTCTCCCATTTAAGCCTAGGACACAACAAGATCCCTGGGCGAAAGCATGCCCGTTTGACCACTATGAGGGCAAGAGCCTTTTCTGCCCTCCCTGAGGAGACTAGGGCCCTGCGGGATTTATCACAATTCCGCAGGGCCTGTAAAATATATCTGTTCAAGCAAGCTTTTAATAACTAAGGAAAGGAAAGGAAAGGAAAGGAAAGGAAAGGAAAGGAAAGGAAAGGAAAGGAAAGGAAAGGTCCCCTGTGCAAGCACCAGTCGTTTCTGACTCTGGGGTGACGTTGCTTTCACGTTTTCACGGCAGACTTTTTACGGGGTGGTTTGCCATTGCCTTCCCCAGTCATCTACACTTTCCCCCCAGCAAGCTGGGGACTCATTTTACCGACCTCGGAAGGATGGAAGGCTGAGTCAACCTTGAGCTGGCTACCTGAAGCAGCTTCCGCTGGGATTGAACTCAGGTCATGAGCAGAGGGCTCCAACTGCAGTACCATTCTGCGCCACGGGGCCGCTTTTAATAACTAAATGGAGGTACTTTTAATGTCTATGGGGGTGTGCACTATCTACCCCACAATATCATCACAAATCAATTTAAAACATCTGAACTGTATTTAAACTGTTTTAATATTTTAATGTTTTAATAATGTTTTATTGTTATATTGTGAATCTGTCATCGAATTGTGACCGTTTGGGAAGGGCGGGATACAAGTGCAATAAATAAATAAAATAAGAGGTGATAGGATCACCGTCTTCAAATACCTGAAGGGCTGCCCTATAAAGGATGGTGCAGAATTGTTTTCTGTGGCCCTAGAAGGTAGGGCCAGAACCAATGGGTTGAAATTAAATCAAAAGAGTTTCCGGCTCAACATTAGGAGGACTTCCTGACAGTTTGAGTGGTTAGAATAATAGAATCGTAGAGTTGGAAAGGGCCATACTGACCATCTAGTCCAACCCCTTGCTCCATGCAGGATCAGCCTAAAGCATCTCCAATAAATAATTATCCAGCTGCGTTTTGAAGGTTGCCAGTGAAGGGGAGCTCACCACCTTCATAGGCAGCTGGTTCCACCTCTGAACTACTCTGACTGTAAAAATTTTTTCCCTAATATCCAGCCGGTACCTTTTTGCTTGTAATTTGAGCCCATTGCTTCAGGTCCTATCCTCGGGTGCCAAGTGGAACAGCTCCTTGCCCTCCTCTAAATGACAGCCTTTGAAATATTTAAAGAAAGCAATCCTGCCCCCCTGCTCAATCTCCTCTTCTCCAGACTGAACATTCCCAAGGCCCTCAGCCTTTCCTCATAGGGTTCTTCCTCCAGGCCCTTGATCATCCTTACTGCTCCCCCCTCAATCTCCTCTTCTCCGGACTGAACATTCCCAAGGCCCTCAGCCTTTCCTCATAGGGTTTTTCCTCCAGGCCCTTGCGCATCCTTATTGCTCCCCCCTCAATCTCCTCTTCTCCGGACTGAACATTCCCAAGGCCCTCAGCCTTTCCTCATAGGGTTCTTCCTCCAGGCCCTTGCTCATTCTTACTGCTCCCCCCTCAATCTCCTCTTCTCCGGACTGAACATTCCCAAGGCCCTCAGCCTTTCCTCATAGGGTTCTTCCTCCAGGCCCTTGATCATCCTTATTGCTCCCCCCTCAATCTCCTCTTCTCCAGACTGAACATTCCCAAGGCCCTCAGCCTTTTCCTCATAGGGTTCTTCCTCCAGGCCCTTGATCATCCTTATTGCTCCCCCCTCAATCTCCTCTTCTCCGGACTGAACATTCCCAAGGCCCTCAGCCTTTCCTCATAGGGTTCTTCCTCCAGGCCCTTGATCATCCTTATTGCTCCCCCCTCAATCTCCTCTTCTCCAGACTGAACATTCCCAAGGCCCTCAGCCTTTTCCTCATAGGGTTCTTCCTCCAGGCCCTTGATCATCCTTATTGCTCCCCCCTCAATCTCCTCTTCTCCAGACTGAACATTCCCAAGGCCCTCAGCCTTTCCTCATAGGGTTCTTCCTCCAGGCCCTTGATCATCCTTATTGCTCCCCCCTCAATCTCCTCTTCTCCAGACTGAACATTCCCAAGGCCCTCAGCCTTTTCCTCATAGGGTTCTTCCTCCAGGCCCTTGATCATCCTTATTGCTCCCCCCTCAATCTCCTCTTCTCCAGACTGAACATTCCCAAGGCCCTCAGCCTTTTCCTCATAGGGTTCTTCCTCCAGGCCCTTGATCATCCTTATTGCTCCCCCCTCAATCTCCTCTTCTCCGGACTGAACATTCCCAAAGCCCTCAGCCTTTCCTCATAGGGTTCTTCATCAAGAATTGACCAGAATTGTACTGGAATTGTACCAGAATTGTACTGCATAATGCCCCTGTATAAATCGATGGTGCGGTCTCATTTGGAATACTGTGTACAATTCTGGTCACCGCGCCTCAAAAAGGATATTATAGCATTGGGAAAAGTGCAGAAAAGGGCAACTATGATGATTAAAGGTTTGGAACACTTTCCCTATGAAGAAAGGTTAAAACACTTGGGGCTCTTCAGCTTGGAGAAACGTCGCCTGTGGGGTGATATGATAGAGGTTTACAAGATTATGCATGGGATGGAGAGGGTAGAGAGAGAAGTACTTTTCTCCCTTTCTCACAATACAAGAACTTGTGGGCATTCGATGAAATTGCTGAGCAGTTGGGTTAAAATGGATAAAAGGAAGCACTTTTTTACCCAAAGTGTGATTAACATGTGGAATTTTCTGCCACAGGAGGTGGCGGCGGCTACAAGCATAGCCAGCTTTAAGAGGGGATTGGATAAAAATATGGAGCAGAGGTCCATCAGTGCTCCCTTCTCATTTGGTGGCCAAAGGATTTGAGCTTCAGCTTCAGCATCTGTCAGGGTTGATTTCCCTTCGGACTAACTGATTTGATCTTCTTGCAGTCCATGGGACTCTCAAGAGTCTTCTCCAGCACTACTGCTTGAAAGCATCTATTCTTCTGCACTTGGCCTTCTTTATGATCCAACTCTCACAGCCATACATTATGACTGGGAATACCATCACTTTGACTATACGGACTTTTGTTGGCAGGGTGACGTCTCTACTTTTTATTATACTGCCCAGGTTCGCCATAGCTGTCCTCCCAAGGAGCAAACGACTTTTTATTTCATGGCTACGTTACATGCCTAGAAGATGGCAAAAACAAAACGAAAAACCCAACCCTCCAGGATCCCTGGCCAAACTGGCCTGGAGAATATTTCTGACTGACTCCAAAGTGTCAATCAGCATTTCCCTGAGCGGGTAAAAAGGGGCCACAAGAACTCAGCACTGATGCAACCCTTCCTGCCCTGCTTCTCCTGACCTGCCTGTTCACAGAATCAGAAAGAGACGGAGTGATTCAATCAAGAAAGCCACATGGCCTTCAGTTTATGAGACCAGAGCAAGTCTGTGGACTTTTCAGAGGTCATTAGGGTCGTCTAACTCAGAAATGATTGAGCAGCACTTAACGCAGCCACACACACAACGCATCCTCTCATTTCGCAGCCTTGCTTGGGTCTCGCTAACTGGAGGGTGTAGATTCCTGGATTGAGTCAACCAGGGGTGGAATTCTAGCTGGAGCTCCTTTGCATATTAGGCCACAAACCCCTAATGTAGCCAATCTTCCTGGAGCTTACAGCAGGCCCTGCACTAAGAGCCCTGTAAGCCCCGTGGCAGAGTGGTAAAGCTGCAGTACTGCAGTCGGAGCCCTCTGCTCATGACCTGCGTTTGATCCCAGCGGAAGCTGGTTCAGGTAGCCGGCTCCAGGTTGACTCAGCCTTCCATCCTTCCAAGGTTGGTAAAATGAGTACCCAGCTTGCTGGGGGGGGGGGGGGGGGAAGTGTAGATAACTGGGGAAGGCAATGGCGAACCACCCCGTAAAAAGTCTGCCGTGAAAACGTGAAAGCGATGTCACCCCAGAGCCGAAAATGACTGGTGCTTGCACCTTTACCTTTAAGCTCTTGGAGGATTGGCTACATCAGGGAGGTGTGGCCTAATATGCATAGAAGCTTCTGCTAGAATTCCACCCCTGGAGTCAACTCATCTCATGTCAAGTCTCCCTTTTTCACCCGCCTTAAATTTTTCCTCCCTGGGTGAGGCCCATTTGAATTGGACCACAACCCATGCCTAGTGTCCAACGCATGCTGAGTTTGCACACCTGCACAACACCTGCTGGGGCTCTGGACCCCTGGCGTGGCAACTAGGCATGAGCATAGCTATTTTACACAGGTCGAGACCGTTAAAATAAGACTCCGAGCTTGTGCAAAGTCACGCGGGGAAAATGTGTCCGTCTTCCCAGCCTCCCATTTAAATCTGGCTGCAGGCAGCGGCTGCGGGGGAGGGGGGGAGGAATCTTTTCTCTACAAGACCCCAGAGATTCACTGCCAGTAACAAGAGGCAATAGCGAGCCAGATGGACCAATATACAAGTTCATATATAGATTCATAACACAGTGTACGGCTCAATATATATTCACACAAGCAGATCAGAAAGGGAATTAGCGGGAAACCCCTGAGTGAGAAGCCATATCTCAGTAAGAGGCAGAGCTTTTTTGGTAGCCGGGACTCCTTTGCATATTAGGCCACACACCCCTGATGTAGCCAATCCTGCTGGAGCTTACAGGGCTCTTCGTACAGGGCCTACTGGAAGCTCCAGGAGGATTGGCTACATCAGGGGTGTGTGGTCTAATATGCAAAGGAAGTCCTGCTAGAATTCCTTACAGGGCTCTAAGTACAGGGCCTACTGGAAGCTCCAGGAGGATTGGCTGCATCAGGGGTGTGTGGCCTAATAGGCAAAGGAGGTCCTGCTAGAATTCCTTACAGGGCTCTAAGTACAGGGCCTACTGGAAGCTCCAGGAGGATTGGCTGCATCAGGGGTGTGTGGTCTAATAGGCAAAGGAGGTCCTGCTAGAATTCCTTACAGGGCTCTAAGTACAGGGCCTACTGGAAGCTCCAGGAGGATTGGCTGCATCAGGGGTGTGTGGCCTAATAGGCAAAGGAGGTCCTGCTAGAATTCCTTACAGGGCTCTAAGTACAGGGCCTCCTGGAAGCTCCAGGAGGATTGGCTGCATCAGGGGTGTGTGGTCTAATAGGCAAAGGAGGTCCTGCTAGAATTCCTTACAGGGCTCTCAGTACAGGGCCTACTGGAAGCTCCAGGAGGATTGGCTACATCAGGGGTGTGTGGCCTAATAGGCAAAGGAGGTCCTGCTAGAATTCCTTACAGGGCTCTCAGTACAGGGCCTACTGGAAGCTCCAGGAGGATTGGCTGCATCAGGGGGTGTGGCCTAATATGCAAAGGAAGTCCTGCTAGAATTCCTTACAGGGCTCTTCGTACAGGGCCTACTGGAAGCTCCAGGAGGATTGGCTACATCAGGGGTGTGTGGTCTAATATGCAAAGGAAGTCCTGCTAGAATTCCTTACAGGGCTCTAAGTACAGGGCCTACTGGAAGCTCCAGGAGGATTGGCTACATCAGGGGTGTGTGGCCTAATAGGCAAAGGAGGTCCTGCTAGAATTCCTTACAGGGCTCTCAGTACAGGGCCTACTGGAAGCTCCAGGAGGATTGGCTGCATCAGGGGGTGTGGCCTAATATGCAAAGGAGGTCCTGCTAGAATTCCTTACAGGGCTCTAAGTACAGGGCCTACTGGAAGCTCCAGGAGGATTGGCTACATCAGGGGTGTGTGGTCTAATATGCAAAGGAGTCCCTGCTACAAAAAAGCCCTGGTAAGAGGACATGCAGATGGTGACTGTAGCCATGAAATTAAAAGGTTTTTGCTCCTTGGGAGGACAGCTATGGTGAACCTGGGCAGTATAATAAAAAGTAGAGACATCATCCTGCCAACAAAAGTCCATATAGTCAAAGGGTTGGTATTCCCAGTAGTAATGTATGGCTGTGGGAGCTGGACCATAAGGAAGGCCGAGTGCAGAAGAATAGATGCTTTCAAGCTGTGGTGCTGGAGAAGACTCTTGAGAGTCCCTTGGACTGCAAGAAGATCAAATCAGTCAGTCCTAAGAGAAATCAACCCTGACTGTTCCCTGGAAGGTCAGATGCTGAAGCTCAAATCCTTTGGCTACCAAATGAGAAGGGAGCACTCATTGGAGAAGATCCTCATGCTGGAAAAGGGTCAGCATCAGGCAACCAATACCCTGAACCGCCTATATGCAGGATCAGGACTGAGGCTTCCAGTGGCATCTTCCACCTGCCGTTTCGCCCCTTGCCCATCGCTGCAGGACTTGGTATGTTGTGGGATGTGGATACCCTTCAGGCCTACACAGAGGAATTTTTAGGTGAAGCGCAGTGTGCGCAGTACTGGCTCCACCCTTTCACCTTGGGGTCATCTGCCATGGCCCAGTAAGCCGGGACGCCGGCAGCGAGTCCTCCAGGTGGTAGGTGTTACATTAACGAGCTCTGTCTGCCCGGGCTTGATGTTAGAGTTTTCCTTCTCTTGGCTGGCGAGGTTGGTGAGCCCAGCCTGCCCATCCAGTTATACCGCCGGACATTCGGTTGCACCATGACGTGGCAAACTCTGTGAAAAATAGGGGGGACCAGCGAGGTGTTGCCACGGATACAGTAATGTAGGAGAGGCCATTGCAGTGACCATCTGCCAGGTATAGCCAGACAGTGACCACGCAGCGTTCACTACACCGGGAAAGGAGAGGCGATGTATTGCACATACACTTTCTCTGGGGGGGCAGGACACCCAGAGGGAGCCGCCCCCCCCCCCCATGTTACTGATGTAAGTAACATGAATTTGAGCAGACTTCAGAGGATGGTGGAAGACAGGAGAGCCTGGCGTGAATTCGTCCATGGTGTCGCAAAGAGTCGGACTCAACTGTGCGACTGAACAACAACAACAAGAGGACATCATTTTTGCAGAGGGAAAGTCCCAGGTTCAATCCCAGACTTTGCCAGTTAAAGGATCTCAGCTTTGCCTAAGATCCCTGGAAATCTGCTGCCGATGCATAAAGCGGGGGTCCCCCACCCTTTTGATCCTGTGGGCAGCTTAGGAATTCTGATGCAGCATAGTGGGTGCAGCCCCAAAACAGCTGCCCAAAATGGCTGCCACAGGAGGTGGTGCCAGCCACAAAATGGCTGCCACTGTGTACCCTCCATCTCACGGTGAAGGTCCTTGTGCTGTGACGGTGACTCCAGCGAAACCATATATTTTAAAATCTGCAAAGCGAATGAAATCTGCAATGCTTAAGCAGAAGCATTACTGGGCAAAAGCCCCAACATGGCTTGCCCACTTTCTAAAAACACTTGATGGGTGCCATGTTGGGGACCCCTGGCATAAAGTGTCAGTTAAGAACATAAGAGAAGCCATGTTGGATCAGGCCAGTGGCCCATCCAATCCAACACTCTGTGTCACACAGTGGCCAAAAAAAACGTGCCATCAGGAGGTCCACCACTGGGGCTATAAGCCCTCCCACTGTGCCCCCCACAAGCACCAAGAATACAGAGCATCACTGCCCCAGAGTTCCAACAATACACTGTGGCTAATAGTCACTGATGGACCTCTGCTCCATATGTTTATCTAATCCCCTCTTGGTTTATCCAATCCCCTGTATGCTTGCAGCTGCCACCACCTCCTGTGGCAGTGAATTCCACATGTTAATCACCTTTTGGGTGAAGAAGTACTTCCTTTTATCCGTTCTAACCTGACTGCTCAGCAATTTCATTGAATGCCCATGCGTTCTCGTAGTATGAGAAAGGGAGACAAGTCCTTCTCTATCTTCTCTGTACCATGCATGACCTTGTAAACGTCTATCGTGTCACCCCTCAGTCGACGCTTCTCCAAATGGGCCAAAAGACAGCAAGTCAAAGTGGACGACACACACCTGGAGAGCCTGATTTGATGGAAGGCAGCTCTAAATTCTCTGAAGTCTAACTCCGAAGACCTTTGTTAAGACATGCTTTCTCAGGCTGACCTTTGCGGCTGACAGTTGTGAGGTTTAGCGAGTCAGCAGAAATTTCAACAGCCCACCCCTTCCCATATCTTGTCATAAAAGATGCTGTCATTGATAACTGGATAGATCCAGGGGGGCAGCTGTGTTGGTCTGAAGCAGTTGAACAAAGCAGGATTCAAGTGCACCTTTAAGACCAAGTTTTATTCAGAATGTCACCTTTTGTGTGCTTACTTTCTGAATAAAACTTGGTTGGTCTTAAAGGTGCACTTGAATCCTGCTTTGTTCAATTGATAACTGGAAGCGAAGATGGAAAAATCAAGCACAGCTGGGGCTTATTTTTAGCAGGAACTCACAGGAACGCAGTTCCGGCTGGCTTGGTGTAAAGGAATGTGGTCTAATATGTAAAGTTCCTGCTGGCCTTTTTCTACGAAAAGCCCTATGGGAGACAATGGTGATGTCAGGGGGTGTGGCCTAATATGCAAATAAGTTCCTGCTGGGCTTTTTCTACAAACGAAGCCCTGACCATGACAGATCAGATGTCAAACGTTACTAGACTGGTGAAGATCCAGAGGAGTTAGCCGTGTTAGTTTGTTGCTGCAAAGTAGTAAAGAATTCAGTAGTACCTTGAAGACTAACAAATGTTATTGTAGCATAAGCTTTTGAGAAACATAGCTCTCTGTCAGATGCATGGAGGGTATGTAGAATATAGTACACCTCTGGCCAGTTTTTGCATATCCTCGTTGCATCTGATGAGGGTTTTTTTGTAGTAGTAGTAGTAAGAACTCCTTTGCATATTAGGCCATGCCCCCCTGATGTAGCCAATCCTCCTGGAGCTTCCAGTAGGCCCTGGAATAAGAGCCCTGTAAGCTCTCGGGAGACTGGCTACATCAGGGGTGTGTGGCCTAATATGCAAAAGAGTTCCTGCCACAAAAAAAGCCCTGCACCTGGTGAAGAGAGCTGTGTTTCTCGAAAGCTTACGCTAAAATAAATATGTGTTGAACTTAAAGGTGCTCTTTATTTCCAAAGGACTTCAGGACTGGACTTCAGAGATATTTAGAGCTGCCTTCTATCAAATAAAGGAACTCTTTATTAGACTGGCAAAGAGAAGCGAGTGGAAAAGGCCAACCACGTCCTTTGCAATATCACATGAAACTGCCATCTACTAAATCAGATCCTTGGTCCATCAAAGTCAATCTTGTCTACTCCGACCGGCTGTGACTCTCCATGCTCTCAGGTTAGAGGTCTTTTGCCTCACCTACTGCTTGGTCCTTTTCACTGGAGATGCCAAGGATTGCAGCTGGGACCGTCTGCATGCCGAGCAGAGGCTCTTCCACTGAGCAACGGCCCCTCCCCTTCTCTTGGGACCCTCTCGCCTCTTGGCGGCACGGATGTGGGCAGCCACAAGAAGGGGACACTGTTCCCTGTGGCCCCGTCACCCGCTGCTGTATGGTCAGTTTCAATGAAATGCGGTTGTTCCTCACATACCTCAAAGCAAGCGGTCCTGTTTTTGGTGTGTTCAGGATGGGGTTGCCAATCCCCAGGCGGGGGAAGGGGATCCTCCGGTTTGGAGGCCCCCCCCCCTGCTTTAGGGTTGTCAGAAAGCGGGGGGAGGGGAGGGAAATGGCTGCTGGGAACTCTATTATTCCCTATGGAGATTTATTCCCTTAGAAAATAATGGAGAATTGATCTGCGGGTATCTGGGGCTCTGGGGGGGGCTGTTTTTGGAGATAGAGGCACCAAATTTTCAGTATAGTGCCTCTCCCCAAAATACACCCCCCCCCCCCCAAGTTTCAAAATGATTGTACCATGGGGTCCAATTCTATGAACCCCAAGAGAAGGTGCCCCTATTCTTCATTATTTCCTATGGAAGGAAGGAATTGAAAAGGTGTGCCCTCCCTTTAAATGTGATGGCCAGAACTCCCTTTGGAGTTCAATTATGCTTGTCACAGCCTTGATCTTGGCTCCACCCCTAATGTATCCTGGCTCCACCCCCAAAGTCTCCTGGCTCCATCCCCAAAGTCCCCAAATATTTCTTGAATTGGACTTGGCAACCCTAGTTCAGGACGTCCCTGTGCACACACACTTTCTCTTTCTCCGTCTGTCAGTAGTGATTATGGGAAGTTTGTACAGTGATGAAAATGTACAGGGATCGTTTGTGCGCGTCTGGAAGCCAGGAAGGGGGAAGGAGGGGAGTTAAAGCGAGGGCTGGCCTTGGGCTGAGCAGGGAACGCCACCCTGGACCAAAAGGTGACGTGGGGCAGGGAGAGATCTCTTGACTGCGATAATTATCCTCCATCTTTTCTTCATTCTTGCTTTAGCCTCATTCTGGGCTAAATCAGGGTCTAATTTCGGAGAGTTCCACGGCTGAGATTATCGGTGAGTCATTTGTAATTACGTGCCAGATTGCATTAAAGCATGAAAAAATATATATAAATGGAGTTCTCATCCAACGATAAGACAGGGGTTAGGGGGGGGGAGATCATATTACATTGTGCAGGGCAAGATAATAGTTCTGATGCAGAAAGGGGAAGGGATTTCAGCCTGGAAGGAGAAATGAGACAGCCTTAATTCCAGAGATATGTGCAAGCAGAATGGTCAGCTACAGTACTGCAGTCAGAGCTCTCTGTTCACGACCTGAGTTTGATCCCGGTGGAAGCTGGGTTCAGGTAGCCAGCTCGAGGTTGACTCAGCCTTCCATCCTTCCTAGGTCGGTAAAACTTCTGGGGTGACGTCGCATCAGAACGTTTTCATGGCAGACTTTTTACGGGGTGGTTTGCCATTGCCTTCCCCAGTCATCTACACTTTCCCCCCAGCAAGCTGGGTACTCAGTGTAGATGACTGGGGAAGGCAATGGCAGTTGACACTCAGTTGACACCAATGTTCCCTCTAAGCTGCAGAGTCTTGTGAGCAAAATTTCTACTCTGTGAGCTACCGGCATTAAAAGTGTGAGCTGCTGCATAAATTAGTGTGCTCTGGGGTCATTGGTCCTGAGCTAAGACAAAAATGTGTGAGCTAAGACAAAAATGTGTGAGCTGGAGGACAAAAATCTGTGAGCTAGCTCACACTAACTCAGCTTAGAGGGAACACTGGTTGACACCACTGAAGGTTTCTCTTCGAGCACAGTAGAGTGCTTCTAAAATGGGTTAAAATTTCTGCCCTCCCCCCAAAATCACTGAGAAGATATCTAGTAAACTACAAAACCTTGGCAAGCAGCAAACATAAATCTGGCCATGCTGTCTATCCAAGTGTATACTTTAGCTACTTTAGATTTAGCCATGGTGACTCAATGGAACCTCCACATTCAGAGAGGTACCAGTCCTCTTAATCCCAGAGCCAAGAGGCAACCTCAGGGGAAGGCCTGAGCCTCTATGCTCTGTTGCTGGTTTTCCAGAGGAACTGGTTGACCCCTATGTGAGGCAGGATGCTGGACCTGATGGACCACTGGCCTGATCCAGCAGGGTTCTTTTTATGTTCTTATGAAAGAGTGCCAATCTATGCACATTATCTTCGCCACGTCAGTACTTTCTGCACTGTTATGGCAGAATTAGTGCAGGCCCTTCAAAATGATATAGCCCAATCTCCCTAGATCTCAAAAACCAAGCAAGGTCAGTACTCGGATGCGAGACCACCAAGAAAGACTACGCAGACAAAACAGAAATCTCTGTTTCTCACTTGCCTTGAAAAGAAGAAGATGATGATATTGGATTTATATCCCGCCCTCCACTCCGAACCTCAGAGTCTCAGAGCGGCTCACAATCTCCTTTATCTTCCTCCCCCACAACAGACACCTTGTGAGGTGGGTGGGGCTGAGAGAGCTCTCCCAGAATCTGCCCTTTCAAGGACAACTCCTGCAAGAGCTATGGCTGACCCAAGGCCATCCCAGCAGCTGCAAGTGGAGGAGTGGGGAATCAAACCCGGTTCTCCCAGATAAGAGTCCACACACTTAACCACTACACCAAACTGGCTCTCCACTACACCAAACCTGTTGAGGTCCATAATCAGTCAGTTATGACTTGATGGCACTTACGTATGCACATCTAGCATATAAACCTGTCTGAGTATAGCACTGCTAATTCACAGTTCACTTTGTCAGAAACCCAACAAAGCCTTTCACAAAAGCCACAATAAATCTACTAAATCCTTCAGGTGCCACAAGATCCTTTGTTGTTTCAACTGCCTTTTGTCATCCAGAGAACATACACTGGGGGCCCCAACCTTTTTGAGCCAGCGGAAAGCTTTGAAATGCTGTGTTGTGGGCATAGCCACAAAATGGCTGACACAAAATGGCCACCGCAGGAGGTGTAGCGAGTCACAAAATGGTTCCCACATCTTAGCTTCAGTCATGGTGACGATCCTTGTGCTATGGTGGTGGAAAATGCCATCAAGTCACAGCTGACTTATGATCCAATGAGATTTGGCTAACCTGGGCTATCTAGGTCAGTTGGAAACAGCTACCAAAACCACATTTTAAAAAATCTGCTACAGCTTCCTCACAACAGTCCTCTGTTCTGTTCTCCCTCACACGCCATTTCAATTTAAACTATGGTGGGACTACCGATGCTGTCCCTGATGCCAGGCATCTGAATCTCCCCCCACATGACATTTCTTCTGGGATAATCTTGCTTTTAAAAAAAAGAAAGAGAAAAGAGTTAAGCTCTGATGATACATGGAGGGGGGGGGAATCCTTTAAGATTTGGGTGGGTAATAATTTGTCGAAGCGTAACTCGAAAAGCTTGCCAGTGTTTTCCTTCATCGGCGCGTTTAAAAAGATTCTTGCAACCATCTGTGAGCTAATAACGGCTTTAGAAAAGCTTTAAAGTTGTATTCTATAATGAAACATATACTCAATGCGGGGAGGGGGGGGGGATGGGACCCAGAACCCACAGAAAGGCCCAGCACTGAAGACAGAAAAGCGCTGCGACAATCTGCCATTTCTTCTCTTGAAACTCAGCAATATTCACTCCCATTACTAATTAAAAGAGATTCAAGACTTTTCGGTCTCTTTGAACATCTCCTAATTCCTAAATGCCATCTCTGCTCTTTTTTTTTCTTTTTTAATTCATAAAGCCCATTCACTACGCAGCTTAGCTTCTTATCGCAAGGGTTTCAGAGACGAAAAGGGTTGAACGTGCAAAATTCCGATGGGTTCTGTTAAATCGTTTTTCCCCCTCCAAACGTTCGTTTAGAAAACGCAGGGCGATCCCAGCGTTTGTGTTTCGAAAGCATACAATATCTCCGGATGCCTTCTCGACAGGCCGCAGAACATACCTGCTCTTAGGTCAGGAACGATAGCTCGTGCGCTACAGCCGCATTACTCACGTGGGAGTGAATTCCCCGCCATTCAACAGGGGCTCCTGTTCAGTGGTGAAATGCACACGCTTTGTGTGTAAGGATGCCACCTAGTGCAGCCAGTGGTTTGACCCAAGAGAAGGCAAACTCACATGCCCTTATTAAATCAGAAATGCAATAAATTAAATTGAAAACTCAGAAGAGTTTTCAACCAAACATGAGGCAGAACTTCCTGACAGAGCGGTTCCTCAGTGGAACAGGCTTCCTTGGGAGGTGGTGGGCTCTTGTATGAAGGTTTTTAAACAGAGGCTAGACGGTCATCTGGCAGCCATGCTGCCATGATCTGTGCAGGACTGGGAGACAAGGCCTTAGGAGGCCTTGGTCTAGAGACCAGAATGGGAGTAGAAAGCAGACACAACCTACAATCAATCCCCACAATGCTTGGCGCCCGCTATAACCCATCTGAGGGTGTCTGAGGATTGTTTGAGGCAATGGACACATTAACTTTGTAGGCTGTGGAACTGCCTTCTTTTCTCTCAAGAATCAGGCTGGGAGGACAGTCTGTGGCTGAGAGAAGGATCCCTCACTCAGAAGGTAGAATGAGTCACAGACAGTCGGCCTGGGAAAAAGGGCTGACGACTAACAGGATAGGGGAAGTACAAGTGGCCGCGTTAGGGTTTCTTTTCATTTTCCTTTATACACTGTTACATCTATTAAGCACTTTGGCTTGTTTAAATACCGATCCCTGTATTAATAAACCTTTATCTTTTTAATGTTCTCTGTCTGGTCATCACGCCTGTGTTTCTCAGCTGAAAGGGGCATTTTTGGTTGGGCTTGGGAGGGTACCCTGGGCCTTCCCAAGGGACCATAAATCCAGAGTGGCAGCAACCCATCTCGGTCATGGACTTAGGCAGGTCATGAGAAGGAGGGGAGGAAGGGTTGCATCTGTGCTTAGTTCTCATGGCCCTTTCTTACATGACCAGGGAAATGCTGTTTGCCACTTTGGGGTCAGCAAGCCGTCTTTCTCCGGGCCAGTTTGACCAGGGATCCTGGAGGTTTTTGTTTTTGCCATCTTCGTGGTGTGGAGGGGTCACTGTGGTGTATGGATTTCCTGCATTGTGCAGGGGTTGGGCTATATGGCCCCGAAGGTCCCTTCCAACTCTCTGAGCCTATTTAGAGTGGGGGTGGGGAACCTCCGTCTCGAGGGCCGTATACGGCCCTCAAGGTCACTTGGTGTGGCCCTCGGGGATTGTTGGGCCACACTGAGCCATGTGGCTGGCCAGCGAGGATCATGAGGCTCAGCTGCGCTGTGCAGCAGCCTCCCCAGGGCCAGGCAGGGATCACAGGGCCCAGATGTACTCTGCTGCAGCAGCCTCCCTGGGGCCTGGCTGACTGGCCAGAATCGCTGCAGGGCATGGAAAAGTTACTGTCACCGTTCAGTTTGCACTTGATTATCCCAGATGGTGTGGCCTAATATGCTAATGAGTGTGTGACCTAATATGCTAATATCAGGGGATGTAGTCTAATATGCTACTGAGTCCTGCTGGGCTTTTTCTACAAAAAAACTGGACCTATGCATTTGCCTAGGGTGGCAGGCCGTGTGTGTGTGTGTGTGCCAGATTAGGCTCTTCCCACATGACTTCAAATAGAAAAACAATAATTTGCATTAATTTTGCTGGCCTGAATCGTTCGCCCTTGGCGGAGCATTGTTTTTTAAGCTGATAATTTTTTATGGCCCGCAAATGATGTTATAAATACCCATATGGCCCTTGGCAGGAAAAAGGTTCCCCACTCCTGATTTAGAGTGTAGCCAGTGTTCGGTAGTGATTAGATGTCAGACTAGAACAGGGGTGTCAAACTCATTTGTTATGAGGGCTGGATCTGACATAAATGAGACCTTGAGGGGCCGAGCCATGTGTGTACCTATTTAAAATTAGGCAGCAGAGATAGATATTTTATAAAGAACACAAACACAAATACATATTTTTAAACAATTTAAAACATGCTTAAAATGTTAGCACTCATTGGTCTTAAAGGTGCTTTCTTTGTATTTCTCCCTTGGGATTCAGAGAACGGGGCAAAGGAAACTCTGGCTCTTTCCCTCCCTCCCCAGGGGACTGGGGGGAGGCTCAGTCAATAAAAGGAAGAGAGGTTTGGCTCAGTAGCTCTGCTGTGTGATTCAGAGAGCCTGGTAAAGCAAGCTATTCCTTCCCCCTTCCTCCCCAAGGGAGGAGCCTCAGCCAATAGAGAAAATTGAGGGTTTGTTCTGTAGCTCCTGTGCAGTTGAGCAAGCCTGGCAAAGCAAGCTGTGATGCAGAATGAAGCAAGAGAGAGGGAGAAGGAAGCAGACAAGAGCCAGTTGCTTGGGGGGCCTGATAGAAGCCCTCCGGGGGCCTGATTTGGCCCCCAAACTGCATGTTTGACACCCCTGGACTAGAACCTTGGACACCTAGGTTCATATTTTGCCTTGTCCAGAAGATCGCCATATGGGAACCTTGGGCCAGTCCCTCTTTTTCAGCTTGATCTACTTCACAAGGTTGTTGTGAGCCCAGAGACTATGCATGCTGCCCCTATATTTCCCTGGGGGATGGAAATGGATCAAATGGGCTTTGCAATAATTTAGGCCTCAAAGCTTCATGCTTCTAGCACTTTTTTAGAAGAAGATGATATTGGATTTATATCCCACCCTATACTCTGAATTTCAGAGCGGCTCACAATTTCCTTTATCTCCACCCCCCACCAGACACCCTGTGAGGTGGGTGGGGCTGAGAGAGCTCTCCCAGAAGCTGCCCTTTCAAGGACAACTCCTAAGAGATATATGGCTGATCCAAGGCCACTCCAGCAGCTGCAAGTGGAGGAGTGGGGAATCAAACCCGGTTCTCCCAGATAAGAGTCCGCACACTTAACCACGACACCAAACTGGCTTTTTGCATGAGAGTACCACAGATAGGGTTGCCAATCCCCAGGTGGGGGCAGGGGATCCCCCGGTTTGGAGGCCCTCCCCCCGCTTCAGGGTCATCAGAAAGCGGGGGGAGGGGAGGGAAATGTCTTCTGGGAACTCTATTATTCCCTATGGAGATTTATTCCCATAGAAAATAATGGAGAATTGATCTGCGAGTATCTGGGGCTCTGGGGGGGCTGTTTTTTGAGGTAGAGGCACCACATTTTCAGTACAGCATCTAGTGCATCTTCCCAAAATATTCCCCAAGTTTCAAAACGATTGGACCAGGGGGTCCAATTCTATGAGCCCAAAAGAAGGTGCCCCTATCCATTATTTCCTATGGAAGGAAGGCATTGAAAAGGTGTGCCGTCCCTTTAAATGTGATGGCCAGAACTCCCTTTGGAGTTCAATTATGCTGGTCACAGCCTTGATCTTGGCTCCACCCCTAATGTCTCCTGGATCCACCCTCAAAGTCCCCAGGAATTTCTTGAATTGCACTTGGCAACCCTAACCACAGATAAAGTCACAGCTGAAGTTCCACAAACCGTGCAGCACATGCTCTTATGGGTGTTGATGTGAGGTGCGCACGCTCCATTTCCCCAATGCTAAATTTAATCAGATTATTGTGAACCAGAGTTACTGCTATTCATCTTGGCTGTCTCGGGGTTTTTTCCCATAGTTGTTTAGGTAACTGACTGATGTGCGAAGAGCCACTGATCCCAAATGACTCGTCACATGGTTAATCACAGCAGTTGATTTGTGGTGTTGTCATATGTCATGATCCTGAGCCTAGCGAGGCCTGCAGGCCCCAGGGAAGCCTGTTTAGGAGTACTGGGAAGTAGGGTTGTCAAGTCCAATTCAAGAAATATCTGGGGATTTTGGGGGTGGAGCCAGGAGACATTGAGGGCGGAGCCTGGAACAAGGGTGTGACAAGCATGATTGAACTCAAAGGGAGTTCTGGCCATCACATTTAAAGGGACAGCACACCTTTTCAATTCCTTCCTTCCATAGGAAATAATGAAGAATAGGGGCACCTTCTTTTGGGGCTCATAGAATTGGACCCCCTGGTCCAATCGTTTTGAAACTTGGGGGATGCTTTGGGAAGAGGCACTAGATATTATACTGAAAATTTGGTGCCTTTACCTCCCCCAGAGCCCCCGAAACGTCCAGATCAATTCCCCATTATACCCTATGAGAATCGATCTCCACATAAGGAATAATGAAGTGCTCAGCAGACGTTTCCCTCCCCCCCACCCCATTTCTGGTGACTCTGAAGTGAGAGATTGGCCTCTCTACTCACGAGTTGCAGCCAACTTCTTCCACGTAACACAGACACCCCATCCCAAGAGGAAGCCTTTTCAATCGGAGACTGGAGCCTCCGGAGGGGGGAAAAATCACATGGTGGCTTTGGGGGTGGGGCTTCCCCCCGCTGGCCAGCTGACTGGGGGCGGGAAGCAGCCTGGAAAAGCGGAAGAACCCCCGCTTGGACCTTGGGATTGGCAAGCCTACTGTGAAGAGTGTACATTTCCCAGGTTCCCCTCTATCCCTCTGATTAGGTGGCCAGGTTTTGGAGGGAAACTGGCCCAGAGAGGGGTGGGGCCTGGGAGGAGAAGATAAAAGGAGCAAGCCCAGGAAGGGGTGATGTTTTCCTAGGAGGCAGAACTGCTTCCAAGAAGAGACCCTCACTCTGTGAGGTACAGTGAGTAGGCCCAGGTTTGACTGACAGTTTAGGGACAGTAAGTTTAGACGTGTTAGGGCATTTGGTTATTTTCCCCTTCACCCCTTTTACTGTTTTATGCACCTTGTTTATTATATTGCACTTGGGTTGCCAATCTCCAGGTGGGGGCAGGGGATCCCCCGGTTTGGAGACCCTTCCCCCGCTTCAGGGTCGTCAGAAAGCGGGGGGAGGGAAATGTCTGCTGGGAACTCTATTATTCCCTAAGGTGATTTATTCCCATAGAAAATCATGGAGAATTGACCTGTGGGTATCTGGGGCTCTGTTTTTTGGGGTAGAGGCACCATATTTTCAGTATAGCATCTAGTGCCTCTCCCCAAAATACCCCCCAAGTTTCAAAAAGATTGGACCAGGGGGTCCAATTCTATGAGCCCCAAAAGAAGGTGCCCCTATCCTTCATTATTTCCTATGAAAGGAAGGAATTGAAAAGGTGTGCCGTCCCTTTAAATGTGATGGCCAGCACTCCCTTTGCAGTTCAATTATGCTTGTCACAGCCTTGATCTTGGCTCCACCCCTAATGTCTCCTGGCTCCACCCCAAAGTCCCTGGCTCCACCCCCAAAGTCCCCAGATATTTCTTGAATTGGACTTGGCAACCCTATATTGCACTGACCTTTAAATACCTCCCCCCCCCCTTGTTGTTCACTCTGCCTGATCGTCACGCCCATTATTTGGCCTACGCTAAGGGAGGCCTGGAAGATTTTGGGAGGGTACTCTGAGCCTTCTCAAGGGAGACCCTTAACCCAGAGTGGTGGCAGTAATTGGTAAGATCCCCCTGAGTCATGACATCATATTTAAAAACTATGATGGTCCTAGTTCAGAGACCAATACAAAGTGGAGTAGTCTGGGTGGAAAGGAGGCATACAGGTGTTTTAAATGTTACATTTTTTAAAAAAAAACACTGCTGGGGGGAAAGGGAACCGATCTGCAGGTAAAGGTTCAGCTGGATGGACAGTACATCTGGCAACTTTTTTCTGGCAAGAGCCAGTTCGGTGTAGTGTGCAGACTCTTATCTGGGAGAGCCGGGTTTGATTCCCCACTCCTCCACTTGCACCTGCTGGAATGGCCTTGGGTCAGCCATAGCTCTTGCAGTTGTCGTCCTTGAAAGGGCAGCTGCTGTAAAAAGCTCTCTCAGGGAGGGAGGGAGAGGTGAAAAGAAAGCAACTGTAACTTTAAATGCATTCTCCAAGCCGCCAGCAGTCTTGGCATGGAGAGAGAAATGCCTTTTCCAAGTCAGCCAATGGGGTGGTGGGGGCTTCAAAAGCCACGGAATAAGTGTGAAAGAGCCACATGAGGCTCCCGAGCCACAATTTGGCCACCCCTGCCCTGGATTAAGAGCCCTGTAAACTCTTAAAAGGATTGGCTACACTGGGCTGTGTGGCCTAATATGCAAAGGAGTTCCTGCTACAAAAATAGCCCTGCTGAAATCAATTCCTTTCCTGCACATCTTTTTGTATTATTGTGTCAATTTCCAGGCCTTTTTAGGTTGTGCTGTGTTATATAGTTGCTTAATTCAACCTGTGTTTGTTCATCTTAAAATACCTGAATAAATTACCTCAGCTATTGTTGGTGGAAAGTGCAGTCAAGTAGAGCAACCCTGGAGAGCAGGGGAGTCAAGCTAATTTATTATGAGGGCTGGATCTGACATAAATGAGACCTTGAGGGCACGTGTGTACCCATTTAAGATATAAATTTTATAAAGAACACACATTTTTTTTTAAAAAAAATTAAAACATCCTTAAAACATCAGCACCCATTGGTCTTAAAGGTGCTTTCTTTGTATTTCTCCCACGGGATTCAGGAAACCGGGCAAAGGAAGCTCTGCCTCTTCCCTTCCTTCCCCAGATCTGACATAAATGAGAGCTTGTCGGGCCAGGTTAGGTCATGTCAGGCTGGGCCATGTGTGTTCCTATTTAAGATTAGGCAGCAGAAATAAAAAAACTTTACAAAAGACACAGATTAGCACAAAGATTTTTTTTTAAAGAAAATAAAACATGCTTAAAGCATTAGCATTCGTTAGTCTTAAAGGTGCTTTCTTTGCATCTCTCCCATGGGATCCAGGGAACTGGGCAAAGGAAGCTCTGGCTCTTTTTTTCCTTCCCCAGGGGATCAGGAGGGAGAGGAGCCTCAGCCAATAGAAGGAGGAGAGTCTTGGCTCAGTAGCTCTGCTGGGTGATTTAGAGAGCCTGGTAAAGCAAGCTCTTCCCCCCCATCCTCTCCAAGGGAGAAGGCTCAGCCAATGGAGAAAAAGGTTTTGCTCTGTAGCTCCTGTGCGATGGAGCAAGCCTTGCAAAGCAAGCTGTGATGCAGAAGGAAGCAAGAGAGAGGGAGAAGGAAGCAGATGACAGCCAGTTGCTCAGGAGCCTGATAGGAGCTCTCTGGGGGGCTGATTCGGCCACAGGGCCGCATGCTTGACACCCCTGCTTTAGCATCTTGTTGGTTTCTAAGGTAATAGTGGACTCTGACCTAGTTCTGGCTAAGATGTTTATACCTCTGGAAAGGTGGGGATAAAAGTCATGTTGTGCTCTGGCTGTTGCTGTAACAACGTCTTTTGGAGGAAGCCTGCCATCTGATCATTGCTTAGGGAATATCATCCTTTAAAAGGAAACATACACACACACGCACACTTTTTTTTTTTTTTAAGGATTAGAAATGACTCACTTCAGAGACACAAAATAAAGGTATAAACAGGAGACTTTATACATTGCCATCCAAACTGCACAGAAGTCAGTCGTTAAAACAAAAAAGGGGGGGGGGGGGGTCCAGAGAGCAAGAGGGTTTGCGAGAACACATAATAAAAAGATGACTCGAGAGTTTGTTTGTTTTTGAAAAAAAGATATTTACAACAGGGATCACAATTTTCTGAGAACAAAACCAGAACGCGGCTCATCACACGGGTTGCCAGAGCCGCTGTTCTGCCGGCAAGTAGTCCTTACCCCATGGCAACTGCTTGAGCAGAGTTTGGGGCTTTCCTGACATACAGTTTGGCTTCCAGTTCTACGGGAACAGTGCCGAGGCGACAGAAGAACACGAAGAGCTCAGTGAGAGCCAAAGGCGGAGATCACTTTGAAGATGAGGCTTCGAGACTCTGGGCGAGATTCATTGTACCGAACAGAGTGACTTTACGGGACTATCATGTAGGATATCGCACCGTGGGAGACACCAGAGATCGCCGACTGCTTTTGTAGACGTCCAAGTGCCTGCGACCCACATAGCATGATGTTTGCACTTTTTCTAGGGTGGCGACGTCATTTGCATAGTGGTGATGGAATAAGTTTGCCTCCCTCCCTTCTCCCGTACAGATAATATCGAACAGTAATGTATGAATGGCGAATCAATGGCTTGTGCGATTTCCTACTCCCCCCCAAAAAACAACTGAGGGGAGGCAGGTGTTTGCAGAGAGCAGCCAGTCCTGGCTGGAAGTTTTGTGGGTGGTCGCTCCTCTACCATCACTGGAATGGAGGCATCCCGGTAAGCGTTATGAACGGGAACAAAGCGGCGAGGAGTACTTCAAGGCAGAAATGGAGACAAGGCAATGATGGGATGCGGAGCTTTGAAAACATATTGATTCAAGAATACCTGCTACACACAGGGCTTTTTTTGCAGCAGGAACTCCTTTGCATATGAGGCTGCTCACCCCTGATGTAGCCAATCCTTTAAAAGCTTATAGTAGGCCCTGTACTAACAGCCCTGTAAGCTCTTGGAGGATTGGCTGCATCACTGGGGCGTGGTCTAATATGCAAAGGAGTTCGTGCTACAAAAAAAGCCCTGGCTACACAGCATAAGATATACATCTCACAGGAACCCGGTAAATTCATATTATACTTTGAATCTGGGATACAGCCAGATGCCAGTTACTTCCAGAGAATCCAAAGAACTCTCCCCCTCAAGGTCACTGCGGTAAGTCATGGAGGAGACAAGAGTTAATGGCTGCGCTTACCTCTTTTTTTTTTTTTTAACTTTCTGCTAAGCAGTTAGGAAAACAGAAGTTCGCGTCTGTTAATCTGTTTGCATTTCCTGAGCTTAGTTAGATCAAGCGGGAATGAACTTTAAAAGAAGAAATCCCTGTCGAGTATTAAAATAAATGAGAAACGTGCCATGCGAGCTTGCACTTAAGCGACACCTTCCTGCCGCCACACGCCAATCCTCCCCCCCCCCCCATTCTCCCAAGGCTGAAGGCAAAAGGGCAGGGGACCCAACGGGCAGCTGCCGTCCTCTGAAAAGCCTCCTCGGTAATCTCGCTGACCAGCACGCATGTTTCCGGGAAACGAAACTCAAGTGATGTGAAATCGGAGCTTAGCGGGAACAAGCAACCTTTGCGCGACTAAACTCAGCGGGACAAGCAACTGTTGCGTCGCAGCCACGGAACAATGATAAAGACTAGAAAATGAACTCCGGCACTGCCTCCTTCCCGTTCATCTGATCTTAGAGCCTGCCAGGAGAATTCGTGACGATTTTGTAAAGGAGGGACTTTGAAGTTGACCGTTTTTATCCTTTCTGTATATTTCTAAAATTTTGCAAAGCTCCCTTTTACGAATATTTTTGCTCTACTGTAACAACCGTGCCTAAACGTTTGAGTACTTCGAACAGTGGATTCGAATGGACTGGCTTCTTAAAATTGTTTTTATTGGTTATGTGCCATAATAATAAATAAATCTGAAACTTAATCTGAAACTTTTGGCCTGGTATATATGAAACGCTCGTGGCACAGAAGATGCTACAGCACGGCTGTTGACCCAGGGTTCACTCCAAAGTGCAGACCGCACTGAGGCTGATCCTCACAGGAGCATTACTCTTTGGAGTGGGGCGGGCTCCTTCTGTAAGGCGCTCGGGGCTTCTCGCTTTACCTTAGCACTGTCTAAAGATGCAGCACCGCTGCAGCTCCTGTGCCTCTGGAGCAATGCTTAAGAGTACCAGACCTTAAGAGACACAAGCAGGGAAGCAAAATCGGAAGGAGCTCCAACTGGGGGATTCAGACTCTCAGATCTGCTCACCGCGTGACCACTTTTGCAATTAAAGCATGTTGCAATTCACAAGGTTCGCTGTAAAGCCCTGGGAGAAGGTGGTCTCCATCACCGATAACGCATTTTGTCCACCAGATTTTTCGGAGGGCACTTGAAGCTTGAGGGCCCAGAACCGTGTGGCCTGTCAGACGCTCCTCAGACAACTTCGTCTCATGTGGATTCCAAGTCGGCGTCCCAACAAGATTGTTTCTTTTAGCACGTTTTAATGAATGCACAACTGCCTATAATTATGCCTGCCTTGTCAACATCTTTGGGGGTTGCTTCTGAGACCAGAGCTTCCAGAAAGCCAACATATTATTCAAGTGTTAACTGCAGATCCTGAACTACAGGGGGGCCTCCCAACAACAAGTGACGATGCCCTAGAAGCAGACTGGAGCCAAAACCCAAATGAACACAGGTGCGCATGCCACCCACGCATACCTTTAGATCCTACATGTAGCCTGCAGGGTACTAGGGGGAAACCTTCTAAATAGCCTCATAAAGAAAATAGGAACTCAGAAAAGTTTTCACTGAGGGTTCCTTATTTTAGCCAATATGGCATTGTCAGATATTGCCAAGCAATGGCTTTTTCAGACACCATGTCCCCTCTGATGAACTATCACTAGCAGGGTTTCTGGTGCCCTGGGTCCCGCCCCCCTGCACCTGTGGCAGCTAGGGCAAGTGCGGTGGCGGCAGGCAGTGTGGTACTGAGCGCCTGTTGAGCACACATGCTATCCACGGTGCCCCTTCCCTGCTCACAGGTAGGCGGTGAGGCAGAGCGGCAGGTGGCAAAGGTGAGCATGGGGGTGGTGGGGTGCATAAGGAAAGGGGGAGCCCACCGGCCACTCCTGAAATCAGGTAGTGCCCTAGGTGTCCACCTACCTGGCCTACTGGGATGCACCGGCCCTGATCACTAGAAATGAATTACCCCAAAGGCACAGAAGTACCATCTAAGGTCCCCACACTGACAAGCCCAACATCTAGTCTTTGGCCCGTAACACTCTGTGTGCATGTGATTCCACGTTCACTGCTCACCTCATTTGGTTGCCCTACCAATCTTTGCTAACATGACAGCAGCTGCACAGGTAGAGGAAAAGAATCCTAATTTTATAGGCTCTGGCATCATAGTTAGATACAAATGCAAACCTGAGCCATGAGCCTTGTTCCCATCTTTAATGAGATATGGAAAGGAAGTCTCTCCCCCCCACCCCTGGACTCTCTCAGTGACTGTCTGGCCTACATCTCATTGAGGTAGCAGATCTGTGTCTGGATTGCATTTACTTGGTAACAGTCACGTGACTCAACACTCTTCAGCAGGGGGGCAGGGATTGCCTCCAGGTGGCTAAAGCTTCAAGGGGAATGGTTCTAGCTTACCCTCCACCCTGACAAGCTAGTTTCCTATGCAATTTCCTTCTCTTTGGAGAAGAGAGAAGAGAACGACTCCCTTCTCTTTTGTATGGATGAGGCTCCATTCAAGTGAGCTCCCATCTGCATTCTGAAATGGTCCAGCGCAGGGCTTCACCACCTTAGTGAGAAGTTGGGCTCAGACTTCAGAGAAACGCCACCTGCCACCTCACACCCTCAACGGAAGAAGGCCAGAAGGAATGCTTGTCAAGTCAGAACCCTTCAATGGCACAGAAAGAGCCAGCTTAAGTTTCTCATGGACGAGACCAACACAAAGAATGTTGGGAGGGAGCAGGGAATCAGTTTCTCCTCACGAGGGTGGCTTAGGGTTTCCATCTGCCCACTTATGGCGGGAGACCTCCAGTCAGTTCTACCCCTTGCCTGCTGATGCTCAGCTGATTGGCGGGAAGAAACTGGGACCTAAGTTGGGGGAGTGTGATTGTCCCAGAGAGAAAAAAATTAAAAAGAAAAATAAGGCCTTGTCTACTTGCTGGAAGTTCTGGCCATAGAGTTCCTGATCATTCCTAGAGCTACCCTGGCGTGGCACTTCTGGGTGGCTCTAGGAATCGCCAGGAACTCTATGGTCAAAACTTCCTGCAAGTAGATAAGATTGTCTTTTTCTTTTTAATTTTTCTCCTAGGACTCTGCCCCCCTCCCCACAACCCTTCTGAGGTATGCGGCAACACTAGGGCAGCTGGTACACCACACTGTCCTTGCCTGCCAAGAAAAACAGGTGAGAATGCTTTGCTCTCATCAGCAAAAATTAAATAAAAATTTAAAACCTAGTGCTGATTAAGTCAAAAGAGTTATAGACAATGACACTTAATGTTCTGGACTTTAAAATGAGAACAGGGAAGGGTCTGTCTTGCCAAGTTTGGGTTGGGGGACCATTGGTCTGTTTTTAACCTTTGGTTCCTAAGTCGTTGGGTTCCCTATAGCAGAGCTGTAGCTGAGCTTGTTCAAGTGCTGCAGAGTTGAACCCCGACCCCCGCTCCACCCAAAGCAATCCAATTAAATAACATTATGTTACGACCAGCCAAAAATAAAAAAGCAAAACAAAATAGCTTATGTCCTATAAAATAATAATACTTTAAAAAACCCTCAAATGCTGCGTTTGCAGTACAAGTGAGTCTGCTGTGCCAAGGTGACTGAGAACATCCTGACGTCAAAAGAAAATCAAGTATGACTGCCGGCAAGCAATCTCCTTTAGGGGATGTGGGAACTTATGAGATGATGGACAGCAGGCAATGGAGGGATGCTACGTTTATCCCTCCTGGCCTGAAACTCATCAAAAAGGGAGTGAAGAAAAGGGTCTCGCTTCACCCTCTTTCAGTGGTCTTGTGGACTTCTCTGCACCAAGTAGGCTGATGTGGCTGTGCTCCCCCCAGAGGTCTCTGCTCTCCCCGAGCACCCAGTCGTACAAAAGAAATAATCCCACCGTTACTTCTGGCATTCCAACATTCCGCAGCTGTCCTATATCAGGCCAGAGATTCTGCCTGGGAGGGTTCTAATCTTCACACGAAACTGCAAGAATGAAAATGCGCTTCGATTGCGAACCCTCTTTCTAAGGGGAACTGCCTTCACCATACCACAAAACATCCCTGATTTTGTTTCGAGAGCAGTTCACAGCGGAGAAACACAAAACGGGGCACCAGGGTTGGGCCTGCTATGGTGGACTATGCTTGCTGTTCAGGGGCTCGAAGGCTGCAGATCTTGCCCCTCTTCTTCAGCTGTGTCTCTAAAGCCACGTGTTCTGATTTAAGGTCAGCCCTGGGCCCTGATTTAAGGTCAGCCTCTGTGCCAGCTGTGTGGCTCTTCTTTGTTCCGTAGGACTGACGCCCTAGCTAATCCCATCCTCGGTGCACCGTCTCAAAGTTTTTCAAGTATTCTAAACCTGAATTCCCAGGGCCAAGTTACGAACCCGGAATCCGTCTCAAAGTAAAGAATGTCCATGTAGAAGTCCAGAGGGTCTGCTGGCATTTCCGGAGGGGGCGCCTTCCGTCGGTCAGGAGACAAAAAAGGGTTAATACCCGTCCTCGTCCTCCACGTCACAGCCGTAATCTGTAATCACAAATGGGAAGAAAAGGGATTAGAAGTGTCAACCACCAGCAGCCTAGCCCATACGAGGCACCGCAGCCCAACACAGAGATCGATTTTGTCCTGCCTAATACACAAACAGTGTATGTGAAAAAATACAACTGTGGCAATATTACTAAGAATTAAACATACATATGATCAAACGAAGACAGCAATTACAAATTATTTGCAAAAAATCACATTCCCAAGCACAAATCCGCTGGTTATAATCTTCAGTGCAGTAGATACCGTGCCATAGCTTTCATCAATATGCAATATAGCCGTCACTTCCGGACATATTCTGATGCTTCCATCAGAATATGCAATATAGCCGTTACTTCCGGACATATTCTGATGCTTCCATCAGAATATTCAATATAGCCATTACTTCCGGACATATTCTGATGCACATAGGAATCCTATCATATAGTACTCATACAAAATTCATAATCCCATAGTATTGCTACAAGGGCGTCGACTGAGCTCTTGTTTCAATAGCTTTCATCAGGCAAGAGATTAATCCAGCAACCAATGTGCTAGACAATGTGCTATTGCCATTTGAAAAGTCTGTATGGAGGTCTCTGATCCCATTCAAGAATTGTTTTAAAGAAACGTGTATAGCACATTGGCTGCTGGATTAAATCCCTTGTTGGATGAAAACTGCTGAAACAAGAGCTCATTCGACATCCTTGTAGCAATACTACGGGATTATGAATTTTGTACGAGTGCTATATGATGGGATTCCCATGTGCATCAGAGTATGTCCGGAAGTAACAAGGACTATGCTGCATTCTGATGCAAGCTATGGCATGGTATCCACTGCACTGAAGATTCTAACCAGTGGACTCACATTTGGAAATGTGATTTATTTTTTGCAAATAATGTGTAATTGTGATCTCTGTTTGATTATATGTACGTTTAATTCTTAGTAATATTGTCACAGTTGCACATACAGTCATTGTTGTGACAACTCTCCTAAAGTTGCCTAATACATAAAGGCGACAGGGAAGAGACGAGCCTCAGAAGAAGCACAAAGAGACACGGTCCAAAGGAGCGCTTCCAAATGCAGCGGGAGAGCAGATTTCCAGAAAATGCAACACAACGAGCCTTTCTGGGCCCACTGAACACATTAAGGGAAGCAAGTGGCAGATCACCAGAGAGGAACAAACCAGCTGGGGTTCTAAATTAACCACAATTAAGTGCCGTCAAGTTGCAACTGGCTCGCAACAACCCCTCCTGGGGGTTTCAAGGGACGTTCAGAGGGAGTTTGCTGCTGCCTGCCTCTGCACAGCAGCCCCTGTCTTTCTCAGTGGTCTCCCTTCCCATGGCTGGCCCTGCTTAGCTTTCAAGCTCTGAACGACTCAGGCGAGTCTGGGTGATTTGGGCTGCTTCCCCTTTCCCCCATTCGCTCAGCCCGCTTTATTATCCCTGGAAGGCTTGTGGAGGCTCCTCCCACTTTGCCCCACCTGTTCTGCTTCCTCTTATAATGATGCAGAATCCTTTCCCAAGCTTTGCTGAAGGAGAAGCACACAAATGAGTTTCGCTGCCTTAAACCGAGTCAAACTGCTGCCGTCTGATTGACGGATGCTCTGATTCAGTATAAGGCAGCGTCATGTGTGTTCATGTGTGTCTGTTTCATGAAAGTGCCCCGAGTGTTCGGCTGTCATCTGCTGAATCTCTGCTTGATGGACCACTTAACAGTTCAGTTCCTCAGAGGAGATATTAATCTCCAGAAGCACATCTTTAACCTGGAACAGAAGGTCCGTGAGTTGCTATTAGCCATAAGGTCTAGATGGAACACTGTGTCTGGGGCAGTGATGCTCTGTTTTCTTTGGGGGACAACAGTGAGAGGGCTTCTGGCACCTCTGGTGGACCTCCTGATGGAACCTGGGTTTTGGCCACTGTGTGACGCAGGATTGGACTGGATGGGCCATTGGCCTGATCCAACAGGGCTTCTCTTACGCTCTTATGTCTGGGGCAGTGATCCTCTGTATTCTTGGAGCCTCGGGGGCAATAGTGGGAGGGCTTCTGGAGTTCTGGTCCCTCTAGTGGACCCCCTGGTGGCACCTTGGTTTTGGCCACTGTGTGACGGAGAGTGCTGGACTGGATTGCCCTGATCCAACATGGCTTCTCTTACGTTTTTATTTCTCTTCTTCACCTGAGCTTGCTTTTGGTTCCTTCTGTATTTTTTCTCTACTCCAGTCTATAGGTAGGATGCTTCAAATACGCTGATTTAGTCAAAACAGAAGGTCATTAAGACCCTCTGGCAAGTTTCCCACTGGTGGACCTCCTGAAGGCACCTGTTTTTTTTTGGCCACTATGTGACACAGAGTGTTGGACTGGATGGGCCACTGGCCTGATCCAACATGGCTTCTCTTATGTTCTTATATTTCCAAAGGACAGGAGCTACAGTGCAGCTTCTGTTAGAAGCAGGTGAGGAGGTTGGTGGGTTCATCATTCTGCAATGTAATGAAGCAATGGCTAACTTACGGCTGGCTAAATGGCAGCTTCCCACACTCCAAGCATGATGCTTTCCCCCCTCCCCTACACTGCCTGTGCTCAGAAGTGCAATCAGCTAAAAGCAGGAAAGCCCCACCACTGACTCTCCATGATTTGAGAAATGTTTCCCCCAGTGCCAGTTCCATGAAATCCTTTAATTCAGGGATGCCAACGGTAGCTCTCCAGATGTTTTTTGCCCACAACTCCCATCAGCCCCAGCCAGCTTGGCCGATGGCAGGGGCTGATGGGAGTTGTAGGCAAAAAAACATCTGGAGAGCTACCGTTGGCCACCCCTGCTTTAATTGGATTTGCCAGGGACGGAAATGCCCGCGTGCAGAAGAGGTGCTCTGCCAGTGAGCCACGGCCCCTCACTCCTTGGCAATGGCGACCCACCCACCCACCCAAACACATGCTCCTCCAAAGGCTCAGATGGTCTACAGATTAACCTGCAGGCAACTTTGGAATTTGAAGACAGCATGGTGGGCATAGCCACAAAGTGGCTGTCATAAAGTGGCTGCCAGAGGAGGTGGAGCCAGCCACAAAATGGCTGCCCCAGCTCACCTTCACTCACGCATTGAAGATCTTTGAGCAGGGGCGGAGGCTGCCGAACCAATATTTTTAAAGATCACAGTGAACTGAATGCCCAGTGGCCAATCAGAAGGCTTGCTAGACAAAGCCCTGCCCAATTTCTAAAAACACTTGGCAGGCACCAGGAAAAGTGTCAGCAGGTGCGGTGGCACCAATGGGCACCATGTTGGAGACCCTTGATTTAGTACATTTTTGCCTCATCCTTCCTCGAAGGTGCTCAAAGTAGCACCACTTTCCACATTCTGTGCTTTCAACAGCTTCGGGGGGGGGGGGAGCGTTACCCAGCAAGTTTCCATGGCAGAATGGTGACTTGAACCCAGGTCTCCAAGATTCTAGTTTAATGCTCTAACCCAGGGGTGGCCAAACTAACTTCAGAGCCAGTCTGGCGTAGTGGTGAAGTGTGTGAACTCTTATCTGGGAGAACCGGGTTTGATTTCCCACTCCTCCACCTGCACCTGCTGGAATGGCCTTGAGTCAGCCATAACTCTGGTGAGGTTGTCCTTGAAAGGGCAGCTTCTGTGAGAGTCCTCTCATCCCCACCCACCTCACAGGGTGTCTGTTGTGGGGGAAGAAGATATAGGAGTTTGTAAGCCGCTCTGAGTCTCTGATTTAGAGAGAAGGGCGGGATATAAATCTGCAGTCTTCTTCTTCTAAAGCTGCATAGAATAAATGTCAGATATCTGAGAGCCAAAAGACATGAATGTCAGATGTTTGAGACCGGAAGGCAAATAGGGTGGGGGGGAGGGAGAAAGGTGGAAAGAAAGCAACTTTAAATGCATTTTCCCAAGTCACTGGTTGGCTTGGAGAAGTGATTTAAAGAGACAAATGCCTGCTCCAAGCTGGCTGATGGGGTGGTGGGGGCTTCAAGAGCCACACGATATGCATTAAAGAGCCACAGTTTGGCCACCCCTGCTCTAACCATTACAGTACTCACTCAGGCTCTCCAACACCCCATATGGAGGCGGCCAAGTTGACGTAATTCGCACACCCTTCTCGCTTCGTCAACGCTGCTCTCTAGCAAATGGCAGAAACATTCCTCACTTCGTTTCTCCCCTCCCTCATATACATACATCCGCTTAGGGAAGAAAGAGTGGCAAATATCATAATCAGAATGGTTTTAAAATAGTCACGCTTTGAGGGGGTAGGGAGAAGGAGTTAATGGCCTTTAACTAGTTTTGTGCAGTTTCTGCCGTCGTTATTACTATTATCATCATCGCTGCCGCTGCTACGCGTTCCCTTCTGCACCGACAGACACACCCTCTACAGGAGCGGTTTGCTGGGAAGGCGGCTCTAATCATATACGCCGTCGGAAAAAGAGTTCCCTACAGCTTGAGTGATTGCCTTCCACTCAAATCAAACTGGTCTGTTATGATTATTCTATAGACCTCGCACAAAAGTTGAAAATCAACATCCGCCGCAAAATTAAGGGTGTCGAGAGACGCTGTCGGAGTAAATAATCAACACTCCGGCTCCCGCCTTCTCCCTGCGACTCTGTCGGATCCCACAATTAGTGGGTTCCGTGTCAACTCTTGGGCTACGTGTGCGTATTTCTGCTGATACGTTAGCAACGCTGCGCAACAACCCCAGAGGGTGCTCTCCGTTCCGCAGTCTATTTATATTAAGGCCTCCACTGCTGTAGATGTGTTCTTGGTAAGGAAAATCTTGCAAGCATTCGCAATGTGCATCTCATAAAATCAGTCCTCTGCTCACTCACTGAAGCCACCCGTCACATTTTCATCCCACCTTTCC
The DNA here is from genome assembly GCF_032191835.1 of Heteronotia binoei. Lineage (NCBI taxonomy): Eukaryota > Metazoa > Chordata > Lepidosauria > Squamata > Gekkonidae > Heteronotia > Heteronotia binoei. The sequence continues at coordinate 20,407,304 of NC_083243.1, read as the reverse complement.
TTCAAGGAGTTTAGGACGACATATGTGATTCTTCCCTCCTCTTTTACGCCCGCAACAACCCTGTGAAGTAGGCTGGGCAGAGAGAGTGGGTGGCCCAAAGTCACCCAAGGAACCCTGTGAGCGAGTGTTCTACCGTAATTTTTCCAAGCCCAATAACTGTAACTGTGCAGTTATATCGACAGCCAGCTTGGCGTAGTGGTTAAGACCACGGCTTTTGCATATTAGCAAACACACCATCAGGAGGTCCACTAGTGGGGCCAGGACACTAGCAGCCCTCCCATTGTTGCCCCCCCCCCACAAGCACCAGGAAGACAGAACATCATTGCACCAGACAGAGAGTTCCATCTATACCTTGTGTCTAAGAGCCACTGATAGACTTCTGCTCCATATGTTTATCCAATCTTATTCTCCATGAATCTATCTAATCCCCTTTTAAAGCTGTCTATGCCATGCCAGAATGGGGATTTGAACTTGAGACGCCAGATCCTAGAATCATAGAGCTGAAAGGGACATCCGGGGTCATCTAGTCAGATGAGAGCCAGTTTGGTGTAGTGGTGAAGTGTGCGGACTCTTATCTGGGAGAACCGGGTTTGATTCCCCACTCCTCCACTTGCACCTGCTGGCATGGCCTTGGGTCAGCCATAGCTCTCATAAGAGTTGTCCTTGAAAGGGCAGCTTCTGTCAGAGCTCTCTCAGCCCCATCCACCTCACAGGGTGTCTGTTGTGGGGGGAGAAGATATGGGAGATTGTAAGCCGCTCTGAGTCTCTGATTCAGGGAGAAGGGCGGGGGTATAAATCTGCAATTCTTCTTCTAGTCCAACCCCCTGCACAACGCAGAAAATTCACAACCACCTCCACACCCAGTGACACCTGCTTCACACCCAGAAGATGGGCTGGGGGGGAGGGGGAAGGAACAACAACTCTCCAGGATCCCTGGCTATACTGGTTAAAAAAGAGAAAGAGAGAGATCAGGTTAGGCTGACACGACTTGTTCTCGAGAAACTCATGCTGGCTCTGCCCTGTTTTGCTGTTTCTGCCCAGGATTCCCTCTCCCTCCCTTTACTCCACTCTCCTCGTATTTTCTCTTTTTGATCGACTGGGGCCGATGCGCACATAGCTGAGTCAGAGAGGGCAGCTTCACCTTGGATCTGCAGCTAGGGCTGAGGGTGCCAACTCAAGGTTTGGAAATTCCTGGAGATTTGAGGTACGGAGCCTGGGGAAGCCAGGGTGTGAGAGGAAGGGAAGAGATTTGCCAGGGATGCAAAGCCATTAAATCTGTGTTCTGGGATACTATCATGATCCTGGGCCAAGCAAGGCCTACAGACTCCAGAGAAGCCTGCCTAGAAGTTATTACAGAAAGCCTACATCTCCCAGGATCCCCTCTATCCCTCTGATTGGGTGGCAAGGTTTTGGAGGGAAAACTGGCCCAGAGAGTGGTGGGACCTGGGAGGAGAGCATAAAAGGGCCAAGCACAGACAGGGTGTATTCTCTCTGGGAAAGGCTGCAGGAGAGGAGGCAGCAGGAGAGATCCCTTACCCAAGGGGTGAGTTTTGGTATTAGTAGCAGGGAACGTCTAGTTAGTTGCGTCAGGGCTTCTATTTATTTGCACCACTGTTACTGCATATATATATTTCACTGTGTTAACTCACTTATTTGAGCACTGTAAATAAACTGTTGCTGTTATACTGCCTGTGTCCTCATGTCTTCTTGGTCACGGTTAAGGGGTATTTACTAATAAGGAAGACAAGGGTGTTTGGGTGCTTTGAGCCCTCTCATGCAGACCCTTGCCAGAGTGGTGGCAGCCAGTAGAAGGCCCTGCTAGGCTCCTGCTGTGTGACAGACTATAATTGACTTCCCCGCCTCCAATCTTCCAGCTCCTCACTACTTCGCCAAGAATCCTCACAAATAATGGCCAGAGGCTCAGAAATTACACCTGTACAATCAGTACCCCTGGATGCAGTTCCACCTTGGATCCTTCTCTGCCCTTCTAATCACTACACTATACCAGCTCTCCCGGGGCAGTCATGCGACACTTCCTCCCTTGATTGTCAACCTTCTTTGCAAGGAAAACGAGAGACTTTGGGGAGGAAATACATTCCGTGCGTTGTCTTCCAAAAGGAACTGAGTTGAGGCCTACCGTTTCCTCCCATTAACTGAAGGGCGCTCACGCAATGGTCCTCCTCTTCTTCAACGTCCTCTTCCTCGACTTCCTCCTCGTGGTTGTAAGAGACGGGCCCGGTCTCCACCAGGACGTTGGCTGCCTTTTCAACCTCTGGAGCCTCTGCCTGCACGTTGGGAAAGATCGCCTGCCAAGGAGGAGAAAGGAAGTTAGCAGCATTTCTTGCCACTCGCTGTTTCCTTTTAAAAGAGCCCCCTGTGCCCAATTGAGGTTCTCCAGGAGGGATGTTAAACTAAGGGAGAAGTCACTATGGAGATAATCAACAACACAACCACAAGGTTACAGTGACAATTAACTAACAAATGTATTTATTAACCATAAACACAAGTCCCTAATAAAGTCCTTAGAGTAGATATGTATGGAAAATGGCCATTTAGAGCCTTTTGAGCGATCGCCATAAGTCAGGGGTGGCCAACAGTAGCTCTCCAGATGTTTTTTTGCCTACAACTCCCATCAGCCCCAGCCATTGGCCATGCTGGCTGGGGCTGGTGGGGGTTGTAGGCAAAAAAAAAAAATCTGGAGAGCTACCGTTGGCCACCCCTGCCATAAGTGAAGGTTTTTGTGGAGACTATGGTCCCTATTAGTGCTCTGCAAAAATCTTATATTTGTTATTAAAATTTGTGGAATATCCCCTGTTGAAAAAGAATTGGAAACAGGTGAGGCAGAAGTCGACGACCTGTCCAGGGATTTTCAAGCAACATTTGGAAAGTCATACTTCATGGAAGAAAATTTCACTGAAGGAATAACGACGTGAAGAAGACGTTCTCACTTTGGACTTTTCCCATATGTATCTACTCTAAGGACTTTATTAGGGACTTATGTTTCTTTGTGTTTGTGGTTAATAATACATTTGTTAGTTAATTGTCACTATAACCTTGTGGTTGTGTTTTTGATAACCTCCAGGAGGGGGATGGAGATCTCCTGGGATTTTAACTCATCTCCAAATAGGGTTGCCAGATCAAAGTTTAATTAGCTACTTGATTGATAAAAAGCTGAAGACCGTATTAAAAGAAAGAAATCCAAGATGGCGTCCCTAAAAACATTCCACCCCAGTTCTGGACTACCTGGTCACTTTCTGGGCAGGGGGAGGGGATCACAAAACCAGAAGTTAGGGGGAGGGAAAACAGAGAGAGAGAGAGCCCCAGCAAAAAAAGGCTGCTGTCCTCAACTGAAAATCGCAGTATAATATCGAATATAATGCCACAGAGTCCGCCCTCCATTTTCTCCAGGGAAACTGAGGTCTGTAATCTAGAGATGAACAGTAATTCCAGAGGATACCCAGGTCCCACCTGGAGGATGGCATCTCTATCTCCAGATGAAAGAGATCAGCTCCCCTGGAGCAAACGACAGCTTTGAGGGGCAGACTCTACGGCATTATGCCTCACTGAGGTCCCTCCCCCCCAAAACCCTGCCCTTTCTAGGCACCATTCTCGCTGCCCCAAAAAGCTCTGGGAACTACCTAGGGTGTCAAACATGTGGCCTGGGGGCCAAATCAGGCCCCTGGAAAGTTCCTATCAGGCCCCCAAGCAACTAGCTGTCATGTGCTTCCATCTCCCTCTCTCTTCCTTCCTTCTGCATCTCAACTTGCTTTGCAAGGCTTGCTCAATCGCACAGGAGCTACAGAACAAAACCTCGGTTTTCTCCATTGGTTGAGGCTCCTCCCCCTCCTGGTCCCCTGGGGAGGGAGGGGAAGAGCCAGAGCTTCCTTTGCCCATTTCCCTTGATCCCATAGAAGAAATACAAACAAAGCACCCTTAACACCAACAAGTGCTTATGTTTTGAGCAGGGCTTTTTGTAGAGAAAGCCCAGCAGGAACTCATTTGCATATTAGACCACACCCCTTGATACCAAGCCAGCCGGAACTGAGTTCCTGTGCATTCCTGCTCAAAAAAAGCCTTGGTTTTAAGTATGTTTTATTTTAAAGGGTTTTTGCTTTTTTACATCTTCAGTCATGTTTGTCTGTGTCCTTTAAAAAGTTTATATCTCTGCTACCTAATCTTAAACAGGTACACACATGGCCTGGCCCGACAAGGCCTCATTTATGTCAGATCCAGCCCTCATAACAAATGAGTTTGACACCCTTGCTCTAGGTAGTTCCCAGGTGGCAACCCTCTTACAGCCATTTCATGGAAACCCTCACTTTTTCCTGTTGAAGCTTCAGGAATCCCAGAGCATGGCCAAATACCGAATGAGAAATATGACATCATTAAAAGATGTGTTGGCGTTAATGCACAGAAAGGAAAGGAAGAGTTATTTTTAAAATGGAGGCGTGTGGGCAAAAGGCATTTGGGGAAACTTGACAGTATTTCTTTACAGCCGGCTGGGCTTCAACCAAAACCCCATTAGAGGCAGCCTAAGTTATCACCTTCATGTGAACACAAAAGGAAATTAAATGATGCGCATAAAAAAAGCACCCAAATGGGTTAGATAATATTTAGCTGCAATTAGAAAGTGCGTCAATAACTCATTAGGCAATTTTGCATCAAATGGCTTCATTAGGAAAGGGACCCATAACTCCGTGGTAGATTGCGTGTGCTTTGCATGCAAATGGCGCCTAGTCCAAACACTGCTGCCTTCTACAAAACGCTCTAAGGTGAGCGGGATGGATTCGACCTCTGCCTCAGACCTTGGCAAACCACTCCAGGCTGGAATAGACCAAACAGTTGACCAACAGCCTAAGGGAGCGCCGTGCATTCTATTATACAGTTCTGTGGCATCCGGTAAAGTGGTAACCAGCACACTTTGCTTGGGGGTTCATGTTCCCCATATCTAACAACTTCTACATTTTTAGGGTTACCAGGCTGGCAACTAGCAGGATGGCTGGAGGCAGTGACATTGGGGAGAGGCGCATTCAACGTCGGGGACAACACTACATCACTTCCAGTGAAAACCTGGAAGTGACAAAGGGCAGCTCTAGGAATCGTCAGAAACTCTATGGTGAAACCACAGAGTTTGTTTTATTTTTATTTTATTCCACTTATATCCCGCCCTCCCCACCGAGGCGGGCTCAGGGCGGCTCACGCGGACATGCAGGTGCATGATTCAACATAGTAATACAGCATTAAAACCATAAAACGTAGAGTAAAAATAAACGTAAAATACATAAAAAAAATTTCGGTGCCATGAGCTTACATTTTCCAATGTTATAGTTCTCTGTATAGCAGCTCTTAAGTTATCCTCTCTGCAGCTGCTATACAGCAGATTGTTGGTGGGGGTTCACATGTTGCTTTGAACTGTAGTGGCCAGCAGCCTAGTTCACTAATGCCTGGTGGAAGAGTGCCGTCTTACAGGCCCTACGGAACTGTATGAGCTCTCGCAGGGCCCTGACCTCTTCTGGCAACTCATTCCACCAGCTTGGGGCCACTACAGAGAAGGCTCCGGCTCTAGTTGACATGAGCCTCGCCTCCTTAGGGCCGGGGATTGTAAGCAGATTTTGTAATCCAGGCCCAAGTGCTCTCTGGGGAACATGTGGGCAAAGGGGGACCCTAAGGTATGCAGGCCCCTGGCCATATAGAGCCTTAAAGAACCAACACCTTGAAATGAACCCGGTATGCAATAGGCAACCAGTGCAGCGCTTTCAACACAGGCTGAATGTGTTCCCGTATAGGAAGGCCCCTAACAACCTGGCTGCTGCGTTCTGCACCAATTGACGCTTCCAGGTTCGAGACAAGGGCAGCCCCATGTAGAGGGCATTGCAGTAATCCAATCTTGAGGTGACCATGGCATGGATCGTCGTCGTCAAGTCGCTGCGTTCGAGGTAGGGGACAAACTGCCTTATCAGCCATAGATGATAGAAGGCTGATCTGGCATTTGCTGCCACCTGGGCCTCCATATTTAAAGAGGAATCCAGGAGCACCCCTAAGCTTTTGACCTTGGGCACCAGTGTAAGTGGTGCCCCATCCAAGGTCGGTAGTAAGACCTCAGTTCCCGCCACAACTTAGGTATAGGGCCTCTGTCTTCATCGGATTCAACTTCAGTCGACTCAGCCTGAGCCACCCTGCCACAGCTTGAAGTGCCATGGTCAGATCTTCTATGGAGGAGTTGAACTGGCCGCCCATCAGCAGATAGAGCTGGGTATCATCTGCATATTGATGACATCCCAGCCCAAACCTCTGGGCGATCTGGGCAAGGAACATATGAAGCTGCCTTATACTGAATCAGACCTTTTGGTCCATTAAAGTCAGTATTGTCTTCTCAGACTGGCAGCAGCTCTCCAGGGTCTAAAGCTGAGGTTTTTCACACCTATTTGCCTGGACCCTTTTTTGGAGATGCCAGGGATTGAACCTGGGACCTTCTGCTTCCCAAGCAGATGCTCTACCACTGAGCCACCGTCCCTCCCCAAGGAGGCGCATGTAGATGTTGAACAACATCGGGGATAGAACTGCCCCTTGTGGCACACCACACACAAGTGGGTGCCGACGGGACAGTTCCGCCCCTATTGCCACCCTTTGTCCCCGACCCTGAAGGAAAGAGGAGAGCCACTGTAAGGCCAACCCCCGTATCTCAGCGTCAGTAAGTTTCTGGCAAGTCCTAGAACTACCCTATGTAATTTCTCGTTTTACCATTGTAGGAGGTCTGGCAAACCTATGAATACTATATAGGTGGATAAATCATTCTCCCAGGGAGAAGCCAAGCAACAGTTGCGCATGTCTATAATCCCTAAACAAGCCTCCATTTGCCCACCCCAGGTGGGGAATTCCCTGCCCCAATTTCCCAGCCCTCCACACAGTGACACTCTAGGAATTTCCCCTAGTGTCTATGGTAAAGACCAGATACACTAGCAAAAGCAGACAAGAGCATCACCCAAAGTGAAATCACCCCATCTCCCCAAATTTGTCCTCCCCAGGCATCATCCCAAATTTCTGGGTATTTGTCAAAGTGTTGGGAACCCTATTGGAACAACCACACAACTCACTCCGGCAGAGACAGCAAACAAGGCACATTCCATGCCCGCATTTCTTTAGAAAGGTAAAGAGGTATTATTACAGGTCTGCAATAAGTGGATAGGGAATAGTTATTGTTTTGCATAATGATAGTGTTTCAAAGGCAGCCTATTTCACGAGAGGTTACACGCACGCAACCTGATGGGTTTTCCATTTTTATTCCTGAACTGCCATCAAACCAATCCAATAAAGCAGGGTAGGGGAGACTGGGAGAGGCTCTATCCAAGGCTCCCCTTTCACTGCTACAGAGACAACTCTCGGCATTATTAGAATCGCAGGATGCATTTCTCAGTCGCTATTTCCTCTCCTTCCACCCTCGGTTCCACACATTTCCAACTCTCCCATCAGTAGAGAGAGAAAAAAGATCTGGAAATCATGACGCCTCCTATCCTCCCCTTTTTTTCTGTTTAATTTTTTTGGCCCCAGGCAATCATTACATCCACAGTCCTCAAAATCCATCCATTCTTGGGCCACGACAGCCAGATCTTTCTCTGCACCGGCTGCAGAATGCAGGTCTCTCAAGTGAACTCCCACTTCCCCATATAGAGTCTCATTTTATCCTCTACTTCACTGACTGTTGAGTTAAAAGGCAGGGGATGTTTGAGAACTTGCAAAGAAGGAGAAATCCCATATTCTTCCAGTCTCCCCTGAGCCTTCTCTGCTTCCCCTCCAACCTGACTCCTTTCCTCCACCACCCCCTGCTAGCCTCCAGGTGGGACCTGGGGATCCCCTGGAATTTCAGCTCATCCCCAGACTACAGAGATCAGTTCCTTGGAGAAAACTGATGCTCTGGAGGGTGGACTCTAGGGCACTGTACCCTACTGAGGTCCCTGTGCTCCCCAGACTCTATCCCCAAATCTCCAGGAGTTTCCCAAGCCGAATCTGACCAGCCTACCCCCACCCCCATCCACCACCAGAGGCTGGCAACTACACCATAAAAACATAAGAGAAGCCATGTTGGATCAGGCCAATGGCCCATCCAGTCCAACACTCTGTGTCACACAGTGGCCAAAGAAACCTCAGGTGCCATCAGGAAGTCCATCAGTGGGGCCAGGCATTAGAAGTCCTCCCACTGTTGCTCCCCCCCTCCCAAACACCAAGACTATGAGCATCACTGCCTCAGACATAAGAACGTAAGGGAAGCCATGTTGGATCAGGCCAATGGTCCATCCAGTGCAACACTCTGTGTCACACTGGCCAGAAAAACCGAGTGCCATCAGGAGGTCCACCAGTACCCTCTACTCTCCTCTGCTTGCTCCAGCTCTCACATTCTCAATGTCACTGGTGCTGGCCACATTTTCCCCTCTCCTTGCTGCCCTTCGTTCCACTTTTTCCTCCATCCATCTTCTCTTGCCGCTTACCTCTTTTCCCTCTTGGATCTTCTTCTCCAGTTTGGTGTAGTGGTTAAGTGTGCGGACTCTTATCTGGGAGAACCGGGTTTGATTCCCCACTCCTCCACTTGCACCTGCTGGAATGGCCTTGGGTCAGCCATAGCTCTGGCAGAGGTTGTCCTTGAAAGGGCAGCTGCTGTGAGAGCCCTCTCCAGCCCCACCCACCTCACAGGGTGTCTGTTGTGGGGGAGGAAGGCAAAGGAGATTGTGAGCCGCTCTGAGACTCTTCGGAGTGGAGGGCGGGATATAAATCCAATATCTTCTTCTTCTTCCCCCCCCCCCCCGCCTTCTCAGCCCCACAGCCTCTTGTATCTCCATGTGCCCTCTCCTACCCCCAGTTCCTGCTACCCCACCCCTCACCTCCAAAGGAGATTAACAAAAACACAACGTTGTTTAAAAGTTATGAAACCTTGGAACGTTACCTCACAAAGCCTTGGCATCCATTTCGGCCTACCTCAGTTACTAAGGTTACCATATTTTGAAAAGCAAAAAAGAGGACATATTTCCCAACTGATTACTTCCAACAAGTGATCGCTCTGACTCAGGGCTTTGTTTTGTAGCAGGAACTCCTTTGCATATTAGGCCACACACTCTTGATGTAGCCAATCCTCCTGGAGTTTACAGGGCCTGCTGGAAGCTCCAGGAGGATTGGCTACATCAGGGGTGTGTGGCCTAATATGCAAAGGAGTTCCTGCTACAAAACAAAGCCTTCCTCTGACTAATCTCGTTTTAAATCTCCCCACTATTTAAAGTTGTGATAATCGCAAATAAGTTGGAACATTCCTTACCTTTCAACCCCAAAAGAGGACATTTTCATCAGTTTTGTAAAAAGAGCCCAAAGGAGGACAGACGCCGAAAAAGAGGACATGTCCTCTAAAAAGGGGGGCATCTGGTAACCCCGTCAGTTATGCTATCTGGAGTCATGCAGGGAAGTCAAAACTGGCAGCCAAGTTCTTGCCAGGGAGCCTCATAAAACCTTGCCACTTTTAAACTACTGTGTGTTTCATTTAATCCTCCCTCCCAAGTCTTTCCCCTGCAAAACATGTGGTCTAGGGTCGTCAACCGCTAGGTGGCTCCTGGAGATCTCCCACTATTGCAGTTGATCTCCAGATGACCAAGATCCATTCCCCTGGAGAAATGGCTGCTTTAACATAATAAGAACATAAGAGAAGCCATGTTGGATCAGGCCAATGGCCCATCCAGTTCAACACTCTGTGTCACACAGTGGCCAATATCTATGTGTGTGTGTATACACACACACACACATATATATATACACATATACTGTGGCTAATAGCCACTGATGGACCTCTGCTCCATATTTTTATCCAATCCCCTCTTAAAGCTGGCTATGCTTGTAGCTGCCACCACCTCCTGTGGAGGGTGGACTCAGAATCCAGAATGATAGAGTTGGAAGGGACTTCCAGGGTCATCTAGTTCAACCCCCTGCACAATGCAGGAAACTCACAAACACCTCCCTCTAAATTCAGAGGATCTTCATCGCTGTCAGATGGCCATCTAGCCTCTGTTTCAAAATCTCCAAGGAAGAAGAGCCCACTACCTCCCGAGGAAGCCTGTTCCACTGAGGAACTGCTCTAACGGTCAGGAAGTTCTTCCTAATGTTGAGCTGGAAACTCTTTTGATTTAATTTCAACCCGTTGGTTCTGGTCCTATGGCACTGTACCTTGCTGTGGACTCTATGGCATCGTACCTTGCTGTGATCTCTCTCTTCCCCTGGCTCCACCTGTAAAATCACCAAGAATTTCCTATCTCAGAGCTGGTAACCTTGTGTCCCTCCAAGACTGCAGAAATGTTTGATCCCTATGATGTATTAAACATAGGATGGACAAAGGAACATGTTATTGGAAGGTTAACAAATGTGGAATACGTGTCATTTAGTCCCTCTGTGTCATTCGCAGAATTTGCATCCATTTCAAAGGCCAGGGTTGTTTTGTTGTTGTTTCGCTGTCTAGTCACAGCAGTTGGGTTAGAACTGATAAAAGGAAGTCCTTCTTCACCCAAAGGGTGATTAACACATGGAATTCACTGCCACAGGAAGTGCTGGTGGCTACAAGCATAGACAGCTTCAAGAGGGGAATGGATAAGCATATGGAGCAGAGGTCCATCAGTGGCTCTTAGCCACAGTTTATTGTTGGAACTCTGTCTGGGGGAGTGATGGTCTGTATTCTGGGTGTTTGGGTGGGGCACAGTGGGAGGACTTCTAGTGTCCTGGTCCCACTGGTGGACCTCCTGATGGCACTTGTTTGGGGGTTTTTTGGCCACTGTGTGACACAGAGTGTTGGACTGGATGGGCCACTGGCCCGATCCAACATGGCTTCTCTTATGTTCTTAGTTGACTTATGGCAACCCCGTAGGACTTACAAGGCAAGAAAGGAATAAAGGTGGTTTGCCATTGCCTAACTCCCCGTGTCGCAACCCTGGACTTCCTTGGAGGCCGCCCATACAAATACTAGCCAGGTTCAACCCTGTTTAGCTTCCACGGTTTGATGAGATCTGGCTTGCCTGGGCTAGCCACATCAGGGTTTCAAAGACTTAGGGACAACGAAGTGAAATATTTCATGAAAACTGCATTCAGAAAAACAAATGCAAGATAGATCGCAGTGGACAGCTATGCACGTAATACGCCCATGCAGTAAGTATAAGAACATAAGAGAAGCCATGTTGGATCAGGCCAACGGCCCATCCAGTCCAACACTCTGTGTCACACATAAGAAAGAGAAGCCATGTTGGATCAGGCCAATGGCCCATCCAGTCCAACACTCTGTGTCACACAGCGGCCAAAAAAACCAAGTGCCATCAAGAGGTCCACCGGGGGGGCCAGGACACAGGACACTGCATGTAAATATATACAAGTAATGCATGCAATAAACATCTAATGCATACATGCATTATAAATATATACAAAACCCACACAAATATTAGAGGAGCCTTGTGGCGCACAGTGGTAAAGCTGCAGTACTGCAGTCCATGCTCTGCTTGCAACCTGAGTTCGATCCCGGCAGAAGCTGGGTTCAGGTAGCCGGCTCAAAGTTGACTCAGCCTCCCATCCTTCCGAGGTCAGTGAAATGAGTACCCAGCTTGCTGGGGGGGGGGGGCGTGTTGGAGGAGTGTAGATGACTGGGGAAGGCAATAATGAACCACCCTGTAAAAAGTCTGCCGCGAAAACATTGTGACGCGATGTCACCCCACGGGTCGGTAACGACTCAGTGCTTGCACAAGGTAAGGTAAGGTAGTCCCCTGTGCAAGCACTAGTCATTTCTGACTCTGGGGTGACGTTGCATCATGATGTTTTCACGACAGACTTTTTATGGAGTGGTTTGCCATTGCCTTCCCCAGTCATCTGCACTTTACTCCCAGCAAGCTACGTACTCATTTTAGAAAAAGATGATATTGGATTTATATCCCGCCCTCCACTCCAAATCTCAGATTCTCAGAATGGCTCACAATCTCCTTTACCTCCCCCCCACACCCCACAACAGACACCCTGTGAGGTGGGTGGGGCTGAGAGAGCTCTCCCAGAAGCTGCCCTTTCAAGGACAACTCTGCGAGAGCTATGGCTAATCCAAGACCATTCCAGCAGCTGCAAGTGGAGGAGTGGGAAATCAAACCCAGTTCTCCCAGATAAGAGTCCGCACACTTAACCGCTACACCAAACAGGCTCTCGAAAGGATGCTTGCACATTTTACTGACCTCGGAAGGATGCTTGCACAGGGGGCTACCTTTACCTTTTTACAGAAATATTCCATAGCTATGAGACAGCCACACAGCATCTTGAGACAACAGCAGTATGAACATGTGGTGTTTTCATTTATCTGCCCTCCACCAAACTTTAAAAATATTGAGACGGGGGAAGGAGAAAAGATTTCATCTTGTGCCCCCAGCATTTTAGGGCTGAGCCTGAAATTGTTCCCTAAAAGTAACGGAGAGCTTGTGCAAAAGCCAGAAACAAGGTTGTTCTGCTCCCAGCCTCCTACCTTGTCTGCAGGGAAGCCACAAAAGTATCAAGAGCACCCCCCAGGTAATCCTTACAGGTTACAAGGATAGGAGGCTTTCCCTTCAATTTCACACCTTCCGTGTCTTCCCACGAGTTATTATCGCACAACTCAAACTCTCCGATACACCACTGTGGGGAATTTAGGTTATCAGAAGAAAGAGACATCACAGTATCGGTCGAAACAGCATCCCAATTTATAGTAATTGTTATGCCAGGAGTTCTCCTTCGCCTTGAATGTTTTCACAGGAAAACGTTTGAATTTTAAGGAGCTACAACTGAACCATTATTTTTAAAAATGCACAACCCTAATTAAAGGGTGACCTTCGTCTAATTATCATGTCCGTTTCCCAACAGTGTCAGTTCTCAGAGTGTGCAGATTTTTTTAACGAGGAAAGATGAAAAGTATGAATGGATGTGGGGGAGATGTATTTCCCCCTGGCACAAGCGCAAGCCGGTTTTGGGGAGGAAAAAAAAATCAGGAGTTCCTAATCATTTTCATGTAACAAAGCTCTCAAAGACTTTTTTTGGTGGAACTTCCCCAGATCAGTTTCCGATAGATGAATATATTGGATTTGCAGTTGCAAGTGGAGGAGTGGGGAATCAAACCCTGTTGTCCCAGATAAGTGTCCGTGCACTTCACCACTACACCAAACTGGCTCTCAAGCCATGGCCCCTCATTAAATCTCGTAAGCTCAGGGTATCGTAAGAGAAACAGGATAAGTTCAGCTAGTCACACTGAAGAAGAAGATGGAAGGTACTGAATTTATACCTCGCCCTTCACTCTGAATCTCAGAGCAGCTTACAACCTCCTTTACCTTCCTCCCCCACAACAGACAGCCTGTGAGGAAGGTGGGGCTGAGAGAGATCTCACAGCAGCTGCCCTTTCGAGGACAACTCCTGCAAGAGCTATGGCTAGCCCAAGGCTATTCCAGCAGCTGTAAATGGAGGAGTGGAGAATCAAACCCGGTTGTCCCAGATAAGAGTCCGCGCACTTCACCACGACACCAAACTGGCTTGTTCAGTCTACCTGAATAACAAGCTTGGCTTTCAAACTCCTAAGATGAAAGTGGGCTGCGTGTGTTCGCTCATGCCATCTTAGCCTGAACGACTCAGCGAAGATAGGCAACCATCGATCCTGCTAACTAGGGGACTTTTAAAAACTATGCTGGGCGCTGCACAATCGTGCATGCATTTGTCCTGAAAAATATGAATGGCACATATTTGGCAAATTAGCAGTGTGCGGCCTAAGACTGATACACATCTGCTTGTTCTATGGATCCAGGCGGCAATTATCATAAATAGAACGAGCGGGAGAAAGAGTTCTTTCTCATTCAAAAGATATTTTTGGCAGGAGGCATGTTCAGAATCATACATAATTGAGAAGCGTACAGCTAGAGGGGAGCAGCAGCCTTGGAGAGCCGTACTCTGGCCCAAGGAAGTCAAAGTCCCAGAGGGGCCCCGCAAGTCAGGCTACGTCTTAAAAAGCTGAAACATGGCAAAAGCAGAGGCGTAAACTAACAAAACACAAGGCACCATGGTCTCTAAGCAAGACAAAAAATAATAAGACCATGCAATTTACAGCAAACATACATACAGGGGTGGAATTCTAGCAGGAGTTCCTTTGCATATTAGACCACACCCACCTGATGTAGCCAATCCTCCAAGAGCTTATGAAGCTCTTTTTTTGTAAGCTCTTGGAGGATTGGCTACATCAGGTGGGTGTGGCCTAATATGCAAAGGAGCTCCTCCTAGAATTCCACCCCTGCGTACATGTAAGTATATTACAACGTAGAACAGTAAGAAAATATTAGTGTAGTTACAGTCCATGAACGGTGCAAAACCTTTTCAATCCAAACGATGTGTTCTACAGATGTAGTCCCGGAACCTTACGAATAATGAAATAGTTCTTTCTTCCTTTCTTCCACTACCCAATGGGACTTCTCTTGAACAAGAGACAGGCTTCTAATTGGGAGGAAAAGATCCTGGAGCCCAACTTGCTATTCGAATATAAGCAGTTTTGTGTCGTCTGTGTTACTGCTGGAGGCTACTGTGTCCCATCAGAAGGAAACTCATGAGCAAGGACGGAGCTCTAGAAGAAGACACAAAACTGCTTATATTCGAATGACAAGTCAGACTCAGGGATCCTTTTATCCTAATTAGAAGCTTGTCTCTGGTTCAAGAGAAGTCCCATTGGTTAGTGGAAGAAAGGAGGAAAGAACTCTCTTTCATTTTTGGTATGGTCCTGGGACTAAATCTGTAGAACACCTCATTTGGACTGAAAAGGTTTTTCACCATTCATGGACTGTAACTACACTCCGGGGTGGAATTCTAGCAGGAACTCCTTTGCATATTAGGCCACACTCCCTGATGCAGCCAAATCCTCCAAGAGCTTACAGAAAAGAGCCTTGTCAGCTCTTGGGAGGATTGGCTACATCAGGAGGGTGTGGCCTAATATGCAAAGGAGCTCCTGCTAGAATTCCACCCCAACTATTCTAATATTTTCTTGCTGTTCTACATTATAATATATGTATGTTTGCTGTAAAAAGCAGTTACGTGGCGAAATGTAGCTTATTTATGAAAAATATTCCTATGCTGCTTTTTCACATAAGAATTGCCAGATCCAGGTTGAGAAACACTTTGAGATTTTTTTTTGGCGGGGGGGGGGAGCCTAAGGGGGGCAGGGAACTCAGCAGGGGATAAGTCCACTCTCTACAGCAGCCATTTTCTCCAGGTGATCTCTGACACCTAGAGGTTAGTTGTAATAGAAGATCTCCAGCCTCCATCTGGAGGTTGGCAACCTTATTTTCCACTCCATTCAGGATCAGTTGATTGCTGTGAACTGTGTCATCGGAGGAGAGTTTCAGGAAACTGTGGATCGCTCAAAAGGCAAATCAGTGGGCTCTAGATCAAATCAAGTCAGAACTCTCCCTAGATGCTAAAATGATGAAACTGAGGCTATTATACATTGGTCATATGATGAGAAGACACGACTCACTGGAAAAGCCAACAACACTAGGGAAATTCAAAGGCAGTGGAGGAAAAGAAGAAGATAGACTGACTTAATCAAGGAAGCCATGTCTCTCCGCCTGCAAGACCTGAACAAGCCTGTTCTAACGTCAGGTCATGCCCTAAGTCAGTAGTGACTTGATAACACACACACAAACGCATCAAATGTTAGAACGTTTCCATCACTGGTGGTGGGAAGTGCCATCAAATCTCAGTCAATTTATGGCGACCCTGTAAGGTTTTTGAGGCAAGAGATGAACAGAGGAAAAGAGATGGTTTGCCACTGCCTGCCTCGGCAGAGCAACCACTGGATTTCTTTAGACTGATGTACTTAACAGGGTTGCCAGGTCTATGTTGGAAAACAGCTGGAGACTCTGCTGGTGGAGCCAGGAGCAAGGTTGTGGCAAGCATGGCTGAACTCCAAAGGGAGGTCTGGCCATCACATTTAAAGGGACCGCACACCTTTTCTCCATGCCTTCCCTCCACTGGAAATAATGGGGGATAGGGGCACCTTCTTTGGGGGCTCACAGAACTGGGCCCCTTAGTCCAATACTTTTGAAACTTGGGTATTTTTGTTTATTTTTAAGAGAGAGACTTATGCTGAAAATCTGGTACTTCTGCTTTAAAAAAATAGCTCCCACAGAGCCCCAGATACCCATGGATCTATTCTCCATTATATCCTATGAAAACCGACCTCCATAGGGTATGATGGAGCACCAGGCAAACATTTAAACCTCCCCTGCTTTCTGATAACCTTGAAGTGAGTGGCAGACTTCCAAACCAGGGGGTCCTCTGCCCCCCACTGGGAATTGGCAACCCTAGTAGGAGAAGGTAGAATGGCCCGAAGGATGGCTGACTTGCCTCAGCCAGGGCCTTTTCGGCCTTGGCCCCAGCCTGGTGGAATCAGCTCCCCCTAGAGATCTGGGCCCTCACTGAATTACTATCTTTCCATAGGGCTTGCAAAATGGAGCTATTCTGCCAGGCCTTTGGTTGAGGCAGTGGGCGTCCTATTACACCAGCTGGCCGTATGCTGCAATACCACCCCTGCTGTAATACTATTTTCGACTCCTACTTACTGTTCTAGACTCTAGTATGTATAATATTTGCCCAACTGAGCCACCACTTATAACTTATTTATGATCTATCTAAATGTATGGTTCTGGTTTTAACTGGACGTTTTATATTGTTTTTACTATGTTGTTATCTGCCCTGAGCCTGTCTTTGGGAAAAGGTGGATTAGAAATTGCCTAAACAAACAAACAAACAAACAAATAAATAAATGGCCACCCAGAACACTTATTCCCCAGGCCAAAAAACAGCTATCAGTATAGCCATCTGCTGAATCGCCTTAAACAGGAGTCCCAATATCTTTCTGAGCTTGAGGGCACATTTGGAAATCTGACATGGAATGGTGGGCACAGCAACAAAATGGCTGCTGCAGGAGGCGAAGCCTGCCCCAAAATGGCTGCCAAGGTTTAACTTCAGTAACAAAGTATAGATCTGCAGCAGCTGCTGTCAAAGCAACATTTAAAATATCTGCACAGTCAATCAAATTTCCAATGACCAATCAGAAGCTTTTCTGGGCAAAAGCCCTGCCTGACCCCACCCATGTCCTAAAAATACTTGGTAGGCGCCAGGAAAGACCCATAGTGCCTATGGAGACCTGTGCTCTAAAAGAGATTGTATTGTGTGCCCACTGTACAGATAGCAGATATTGCTCATCTAGAATACAGAATATACCATTCTCCTCATCTTTCAGGCATCTCGGGGCTCTCCAGTTCACATTGGGAAGGGATGTCTCCAACCAGAGACATTTTCAGAACCTCAGGTAAGACCAAGACCTGAGCCTGCTTCAGTGGGGAGGGCGGGATATAAATCAAATCAAATAAATAAATAAATTGTACAGCACTTAACAAAAGTCAACCTTTTCCCTTTAGCGAGAGACCGCGTGATAAATCTAGCACCCTATTCAGATACAGGAAACAACTGCGTTAGAACAAATATCGTACCTCTTCAGTTGCGGCCTTTTTTGCTAGCTGCGTCGAAATCAAGGGTCGTAACCTGCAAGAAACAAGAAGTCAAGAAGTTAGACCCTGTTACGTAAAACCCAAAGTGTGGTCTGACTCTGCCTACCCATCAAGTATAAAACATCGTATTGAGTTAGCTGGGGTTGCCAAACTCCAGGTGGGACCTAGAAGAAGAAGACTGCAGATTTATACCCCGCCCTTCTCTCTGAATCAGAGACTCAGAGCGGCTTACAAATCTCCTTATATCAGGGGTGGCCAACGGTAGCTCTCCAGATGTTTTTTGCCTACAACTCCCATCAGCCCCAGCCAGCATCGCCAATGGCTGGGGCTCATCATCATCATCATCATCATCATCATCATCATCATCATATTTTATTTGTATCCCGCCCTCCCCGCCGAAGCAGGCTCAGGGCGGCTAACAGCAAGAATTTAATACATACATTGTACAATATAACACTTTAACTACAGTTAATTAAAATCCATTAAAATTCTAAAAACAATAAAATTAATATTGGGAGTTATGGGCTGATGGGAGTTGTAGGCAAAAAACATCCGGAGAGCTACCGTTGGCCACCCCTGTCCTCTATCTTCTCCCACCACAACAGACACCCTGTGAGGTGGGTGGGGCTGAGAGGGCTCTCACAGCAGCTGCCCTTTCAAGGACAACTCCTGTGAGAGCTGTGGCTGACCCAAGGCCATTCCAGCAGCTGCAAGTGGAGGAGTGGGGAATCAAACCCGGTTCTCCCAGATAAGAGTCCGTGCATTTAACCACTACACCAAACTGGCTCTCCTAGAGATCGCCTGGAATTGCAGCTGACCTCCAGGCAACAGAGGTTAGTTCTCCTGGAAGAAAATGCTTCCCTCGGAGGGTCCCTTAGAATCAGAATCATAGAGCTGGAAGGGACCTCCAGATTCATCTAGTCCAACCCCTGCACAATGCAGGAAACTCACAAATACCTCCCCCCCTAAATTCACTTGTATGGCATTATACCCCACTGAGGTCCCTCCTGCCCCAAACCTCACCCTCCTCTGGCTCCACCCCCAAAAATCCCCAGGAATTTCCAACTCAGAGCTGGCAACAGGGCTTTTTTTGTAGCAGGAACTCCCCTGTCCACTAGGCCACACACCCCTGACGCAGCCGATCCTCCAACACCTTACAGTGCTGTTAGGGAGGGACGGTGGCTCAGTGGTAGAGCATCTGCTTGGGAAACAGAAGGTCCCAGGTTCAATCCCTGGCATCTCCAAAAAAGGGTCCAGGCAAATAGGTGTGAAAAACCTCAGCTTGAGACCCTGGAGAGCCGCTGCCAGTCTGAGAAGACAATACTGACTTCGATGGACCAAGGGTCTGATTCAGTATAAGGCAGCTTCATATGTTCATATGTTCAGTATGGAGAGCCAGTTTGGTGTAGTGGTTAAGTGTGCGGACTCTTATCTGGGAGAACCGGGTTTGATTCTCCACTCCTCCACTTGCACCTGCTAGCATGGCCTTGGGTCAGCCATAGCTCTGGCAGAGGTTGTCCTTGAAAGGGCAGCTGCTGTGAGAGCCCTCTCCAGCCCCACCCGCCTCACAGGGTGTCTGTTGTGGGGGAGGAAGGTAAAGGAGATTGTGAGCCGCTCTGAGACTCTTTGGAGTGGAGGGCGGGATATAAATCCAATATCTTCATCTACCTCACAGGGTGTCTGTTGTGTGTGTGGGGGGGGGGGGAGGTAAAGGAGATTGTGAGCCACTCTGAGACTCTTCGGAGTGGAGGGCGGGATATAAATCCAATATCTTCTTCTTCATCATCATCTTCATAGTACAGAGCCTACTGTAAGCTCCAGGAGGACTGGCTACGTCAGGGGTGTGTGGCCTAATAGGCAAAGGAATTCCTGCTACAAAAAAGCCCTGGTGTGGCCTATGCATTCCCCCCCCCCCCCAGAGGAATGTACCCATTTACCTAACCAGATCTACGTTGCTTCTACATACAACTCTCTGTCTCTAGTTCATGCTTCACAGCTAGAACCGCTTGCCCTGGTCCCTCTCCCAGATGTCTCTGCTTTCCTTGCCTTGGTTTTCCTTACAAGCCTGTCCCTTCAATATTTTAAAAGGTACAGAAGTTGGCTTTACCGTAGGGAGAGAGACCCTAGCAAAGAAGCGAAAGGCTTTAGGCTTTCGTCACCTGCAAATATTAAAATCCCAAGAGCTCCGGGTAGGAGTGCTTGAGAGCACCTGAACTGCTGGGTGGTCCAGGGAATTGAGCAACGGTAAAAGTGCCGGGGCAGTGATTATGCGCGACTCGTGCATCTGCCGGATCCGTACGACCGCCGAGTGGCATTCTGCAAAGGCTCGCTATCTCGCACGGCCATCCGATCTCGGCATCCTCACTACTGACGGCTCGGAAGTTCCGATGTGCTCCTGACGCTCTGGCGGCGGCCAAGTAAGTAATTACGAGCCCCCCCCCCCCCCTCGCTGCCTCTTCCTTAGTCTTTCCACGGCTCTAAAAGATACTACAAACATTTTTAAAGTGTTTTCCAGGGGCTAATTTAGGAGCTTTTTAGCCAAAGCTGATGTCTTGGGGCCGCAAATATGGAAAGAGATGATAGCACAGGTGGTTATTACAGCCGTATTTTTCCTGTAGATTATAATTACGGTAAGTCACTCTAAGCCTACCAGGAAAAGAACAGAATATGTTTAAAATAATAATTAAGAATAATCAGAAGAGCCGGTCTTATCCAATATTCCCAATTTCCCCCATTATTATTTTGTGTGTGTGTGTGTGTGTGTGTTGCTCATCATGCTATTGTGCAGATGTGGCGTAGTCATGATTTCTGAGGTCCAAGAGCCTCAGTGTAGTGTAGTGGTTAGAGCAGGGGTGTCAAACTCATTTGTTATGAGAGCCAGATCTGACATAAATGAGACTTGTTGGGCCGGGCCATGGCAGGCTGGGCCCAACGTGTGCTCCTATTTAAGATTAGGTAGCAGAGATATAATCTTTATAAAGAACACAGGCAAACACAATTAAAGATTTTAAAAACTTAAAACATGCTTGAAGCATTAGTACTTGTTGGTCTTAAAGGTGCTTTCTTTGTATTTCTCCCATGGGATTCAGGAAACTAGGCAAAGGAAGCTCTGGCTCTTTCCTTCCTTCCCCAGGGGGGGGGACAAGAGGGGGCGGAGCCTCAGCCAATAGAAGGAAAAGAGGCTTGGCTCAGTAGCCCTGCTGTGCAATTGAGAGAGCCTGGCAAAGCAAGCTCTCCCTCCCCAAGGGAGGGGCCTCAGCCAATGAAGAAAATAAGAGTTTTGCTCTGTAGCTCCTGTGTTACTGAGCAAGCCTTGCAAAGCTGATATATGGAAGCTGTGCAGATGTGGTGTAGCCATGATTTCTGAGGTCCAAGAGCCTCTGTGTAGTGTAGTGGTTAGAGCTGTTATGGGGAAGGAAGCAAGGAAGAGGGAAGCAGATGGCACCCAGTTGCTCGGGGGCCTGATTCAGCCCTCGGGCCGCACGTTTGACACCCCTCGGTGAGAGTGTTGGACTAGGGCCTTGAACACCCAGGTTTCAATCCCACTCTGCCACAGGAGCCGGCTGGGTAGCCGGGAGGGCAAAACAGGGGAGAGGAGAATGGCATAGGCTGCTTTGGGTTCCCATTGGCGAGAAAGGCAGGGGATAAATGATGTCAAATCTTGCCTCTGCCGTGGACTTACTAAGTGACCTGAAGCAAGCTTCTCAGCCCCATCTGCAATATGGGGATGGTACTAACCTGCTCTGCAGGGGTGCTGTGAGGATTACAAGATAATGTATGGGAAGGGCTTTGAAAATGCTGAAAGCATTATATACAGTGGGATCAGCTACTGAGGAAGCTGGTGAGCTCCCCTTCACTGGCAGTCTTTAGGCAGCAGCTGGACAAGGAAGGAAGGAAGGAAGGAAGGAAGGAAGGAAGGAAGGAAGGAAGGAAGGAAGGAAGGAAGGAAGGAAGGAAGGAAGGAAGGAAGGAAGGAAGGAAGGAAGGAAGGAAGGAAGGAAGTATATGGGAGAGGGAGAAGTGGAAAGAAAACTTCAACTTTAAATGCATTTTCCAAGCTGCCAGCTGGTTTGGCATGGGCCGTTTTCCCACTCACGTTTTACTGGCGCCACGACCATCCTGACGCCGGCGAATCTGCCTGGATTTCGCAACAAAAGCGCCGGCGCTCCCAGAAGCGCCGGCGCTTTCCGTCGCTAAGCCAGCGCAAATGTTTTCCTGCATCTTTGCGATTTCCGTTTGCGCTGGCTTAGCGACGGAAGTAGCCGGCGCTTCTGGGAGCGCCGGAGCTTCTGATGCGAAATCCAGGCAGATTCGCCGGCGTCAGGATGGTCGTGGCGCCAGTAAAACGTGAGTGGGAAAACGGCCATGGAGAAGTGATATAAAGAGAGCAATACCTTCTCCAAGCCAGCTGACAGGGTGGTAAGGGCTTCGAGAGCCACACAATGTGTGTGAAAGAGCCACATGTGGGTCTCAAACCGCAATTTGGCCACCCCTGCTCTAAGCTGAGTTACTGTGAGCTAGCTCACATTTTTTTTTAGCCTTCAGCTCACACCTTGTTCTCTTAAAACAACTCAGCTTAGAGCAGGGGTGGCCAAATTGCGGTTTGGGAGCCACATGTGGCTCTTTCACTCATATTGTGCGGTTCTTGAAGCCCACACTGCCCCGTCAGCTGACTTGGAGAAAGCATTTGTCTTTTTAAATCACTTCTGCACGCCGAGCCAGCCAGCAGTTTGGAGAATGCACTGAAAGTTAAAGTTGCTTCCTTTCCACCTCTGCCTCCCTCCTTCAATCTATTTTCCTTCCTTCCTCCCTCCCTGTCTTGAACCTCTCAAACATCTGAGGTTCGTGTCTTGTGGCTCTCAAGCATCTGACGTTTATTTTATGTGGCTCTTGTGTTAAGCAAATCTGGCCACCCCTGGCTTAGAGAGAACACTGATGGCAATCCCTATTTGCAGTGGCTGTACCAACTTATTCCCCCCCCCACCCCCAAGTATTATCTACTATGTTGTTGCTGTTAATATCTCCCTGTCTCTCTCTTTCTCTTCTTTTTACAGGGAAAAAAACCCCACCAGCTTTATATTTCTTGGCTGGCCACACTGTCTCTAGAGAGTGTCTCGGTTTTTACTGCACGTGGTCTCCTGAAAGTTTTTGTTTTTTAAAAAATGCCCCGACCTCCTTTTAAGGAAGCAGCTGCCGTCCCATCAGCCATATGGAACAGTAAATTACTGGCTGCTACGGCTCCAAACATTGGCTCTTTCTGCAGTCTCACTGCATCCACGAGGGTTCAGATCCTGGGATATGTCCACATGGAAACGTACATCTGCCTTTGTTGACTGGGCTAGGCGTGGGCATTGAAGGCTTGAGGATTCACCGCGCAGACCTGCCAAGTCTTTTGTACAGTTTTTAATAGGTCTGTACAGTCCTCCCAGTCTTGGCATAAGCCCACAACACATTCATGCCCATTAGTTGGACTTCTGTTGTTTGGAATGGGTGTGTGGTGTGAAAAAGGAAAAAGCTTTTGTGTTCAAGGGGAAGACACCCTGTAAACCAGGAGTGGCCAAACTGTGGCTCTTTCTCACATATTGTGCGACTCTCAAAGCCCCCACCACCCTGTTTGATGTAGCGGTTAAGTGTGCGGACTCTTATCTGGGAGAACCGGGTTTGATTCTCCACTCCTCCACCTGCACCTGCTAGCATGGCCTTGAGTCAGCCATAGCTCTGGCAGAGGTTGTCCTTGAAAGGGCAGCTGCTGTGAGAGCCCTCTCAGCCCCACCCACCTCACAGGGTGTTTGTTGTGGGGGAGGAAGGTAAAGAAGATTGTGAGCTGGTCTGAAACTCTGAGATTCAGAGTGGAGGGCGGGATATAAATCCAATATCTTCTTCTTCTGTCAGCCAGCTTGGAGAAGGCATTTCTCTCTTTAAACCACCAAGCCAAGCCAGCCAGCGGATGGGGGGGGGATACATTTGAAGTTAAAGTTGCTTTCTTTCCACCTCTCCCCCCCAATCTGTTTGCCTGCCTGTCTGTCTTGTGGCTCTCAAACATCTGCCATTCCTGTCCTGTGGCTCTCAAACATCTGAAGTTTATTCTATGCGGTTCTTATGTTAAGCAAATTGGCCACCCCTGCTGTTAACTCAACAATAGGTGATTTCGGTGTTTTAATGGCCATTCTCCAAATAAGGCGCTTCGTGATACGTATCATTTGTATCAAATTCTTGGTAGTGGCAGGAAGTGCCGTCAAGCCACAGCCCACTTATGGAGACCTTGTAGGATTTTCAAGGCAAGGGATGGTTAGAGGTGGCTTGCCATTGCCTGCTTCTGCGTAGCATCCCGGGACTTCCTTGGTGGTCTCCCATCCAAGTACTAACCCAGGGCCAACCTTGCTTAGGTTCCACGATTGGACAAGATTTGGGCTAGCTTGGGCTATACAGGTCAAGGCAAAATGGTGCTGGAAAGTTCCATCAAATTGCAGCCAACGTGGCTACCCTGTAGAGAGCCAGTTTAGTAGTAGTGGTTAAGTGCGTGGACTCTTATCTGAGAGAACCAGGTTTTGTTCCCTGCTCCTCCGCTTGCAGCTGCCGATGCGACCTTGAGTCAGCCACAGATCTTGCAGAGCTGTCCTTGAAAGGGCAGCTTCTGGGAGAGGTCTGTCAGCCTCATCTACCTCACAGGGCGTCTGTTGTCGGGAAGGAGGGTAAAGGAGATTGTAAGCCGCTCTGAGACTGAGATTCAGAGTGGAGGGTGGGGTATAAATCCAATATCATCATCAATTCTTCTTCTTCTAATTCTAATTCTTCCTCCTCCTCCTCCTGTACTAGAGATTTATGTAACTGCTTCATCATTTAACTAAGGCTGCATATTACCAAAACCTCAGATGAGGTGTCTTCCTGAGATGGCACAGGCAACATAAGGCAACTCAGAATTTAATGGGCAAAACCACCCCACACGGCTAAACGGTAAAGCCATTTCTTTCCCTATTACAGCAACATACCAGAAACAAAATAGCCTCCGAACTGAAACAAACTCATCCCTTGCCCCAAGGCGAAAGCTCTGCTTGATTCCTGCCCCGCTTACAGCTTTCAAGCCGAACAAAAGCCCCAGAGCAATAAATCGGTTAAGCCAGCTTGGGAGACAGGTAAAAGCGCACACTATACACCTGTCAAGCACACCATTTAATGCTGAAAGCTGACAAAGCCGACATTCTCCCGAGAAACTGCAAAGGCCCAAAACATGTCATTATCGTTGTGTCTGCTTGCCACACAATCCGCTTAGCTGATGTTCTGCCTTCAATAGAGCCGTAGAAGATAATATCTAAGTTTGTCCTCTAGCTTAACAACTTTAAAGACGGTTCAATATAATAGATTCTGACAGGGGCTGAAGAGCGCATCAATTCGATTGCCAAAGTGAACAAACGCCGGGAAAGAAAAAGCCCCCCAGCGCCGCAGCTATGGTAAACAGCTGCTTGTATAGGCTTCCGTTTCATAACGAAAGAGGAGACCTCCAAGCACTCGCAGCAAAGCAGACATCCAGGGGCCCGCAAGGAGACAAAAGTCGCAGGGAGCGTTTTCCTTGCCTTCTGTTTTGGAATGCTGTGGCAAGGAAATTCAAACAAGCGATTTTTAAAAATCTGTCTCTGGAAATCACAACCTGCCGCAACTGAGGCTCCCATTATGCACAGCGACAGACTTGAGAGCCAGTTTGGTGTAGTGGTTAAGTGTGCGGACTCTTATCTGGGAGAACTGCACCTGCTGATGTGACCTTGGATCAGCCACAAGTTCTTTCAAGGCTGTTCTGCTCAAGAGTAGTTTCTGTCAGAGCTCTCTCAGCCTCACCTACCTCACAGGGTGTCTGTTGTAGGGAGGGGAAGGGAAAGAAGTTTTGCAAGCTGCTCTGAGACTCCTTAGCGGCCCCGTGGAGAGCCAGTTTGGTGTAGTGGTTAAGTGTGCAGACTCTTATCTGGGAGAACCGGGTTTGATTCCCCACTCCTCCACTTGCACCTGCTGGAATGGCCTTGGGTCAGCCATAGCTCTGGCAGAGGTTGTCCTTGAAAGGGCAGCTGCTTTGAGAGCCCTCTCCAGCCCCGCTCACCTCACAGGGTGTCTGTTGTGGGGGAGGAAGGTAAAGGAGATTGTGAGCCGCTCTGAGACTCTTCAGAGTGGAAGGCGGGATATAAATCCAATATCTTCTTCTTCTAAAGCAGCAGTACTGCAGTACTGTGGTGTGAACTCTCTGCTCACGACCGGAGTTCAATTCCGGCAGAAGCTGGGTTCAGGTAGCCGGCCCAAGGTTGACTCAGCCTTCCATCCTTCCTAGGTCAGTAAAATGAGTATCCAGCTTGCTGGGGGGAAAGTGTAAAAGACTGGGAAAGGCAATGGCAAACCACCCCGTAAAAAGTCTGCCGTGAAAATGTGAAAGCACAGTCACCCCAGAGTCGGAAACGACTGGTGCTTGCACAGGGGACCTTTCCTTTCCTGAGACTCCTTTGGTTAGCGAAGGACAGGGTATAAATCCAATCTCTTCTTCTTCTGTTGCTTTAAAACTTGGGCCAGCCTCATACCTGAGGTAAACAGATTTATTTACTTCCTTTATACCCCTCCTTTCTCTCCAATGGGGACCCAAGGTGGCTCAGAGTGGTGATGAGAAACAGGTATGGGGGGGGAAAGGGATCCTCTACCTAAAGCCAATACTCTTTCTAAGCTGTGGAGTCTTGTGAGCAAAAATTCTACTTTGTGAGCTTACTGACATTAAAACTGTGAGCTACTGCATCAATTAGTTTGCTCTGGGGCCATTTTCCCTGAGCTAACACAAAAATGTGTGAACCGAAGCCCAGAAAACTATGAGGCCTCACTTTGGGCAAGAGCTCACAGGAGCAGAGCTCTGGAACCTCTAAATTTTTATTGTGCTCTTTACCTACTCCCCAATACTTACTTCTGGGCTACATTGTTCAACCCTCCTGAGGAAATTTTGCTGAGCTCTAAGACTGGACAAACTTTCTGCACCCGCCCCACCCCCAAACACACACAAAATGGGAAAATAATCAAAACATATGAAGCTGCCTTATACTGAATCAGACACTTGGTCCATCAAAGTCAGTATTGTCTTCTCAGACTGGCAGTGGCTCTCCAGGGTCTCAAGCTGAGGTTTCTCACACCTATTTGCCTGGACCCTTTTTTGGAGATGCCGGGGATTGAACCTGGGACCTTCTGCTTCCCAAGCAGATGCTCTACCACTGAGCCACCGTCCCTCCCCAATCAGACAGATGGAAATATCAATCAGACAGATGGAAATATCAATCAGACAGATGGAAATCTTCATCATGCCACTATGGCCACATACCACTTACTGGTAAATTTTAAATGGTATAGAAATGTATAATTGTTTTATTGTTTAACATGGCTTTTGCCACACCCTGTAAGCCTCCCTGAGCCTGCCCCGGTGGGGAGGGCGGGATATAAATAAAATTTTATTATTATTATTATTATAGAAGAAAGTCATTTTAAAAATATGATGGGAGTAAGGTTTTCTTATGACAATTCTAATTCAAGAAGCGTTTTAAGGTGGATGCTGAGCTGATATAATTTAGTGCACGTTCCAGTGCTGTCAGCGGTGTGTGGCATAGGCGAATGAGTTGCGCTAATGAACTCCGGCCTCTCTTTTTCTACAAAACGACCCCTGGAGCTAGCTCACACTAATTCAGCTTAGAGGGAACACAGCAGGGGCCTGACAGCTTCAAGTTATGAAGATAGGGCATTCCTACGGTAAGTGCAAAAGTAATCCCCATTAGAGCTTTTCGAGTCCTTAAAGCTTCTACCAACAAAGTTAACCAATATTTGCTCTTGGGAAAAGTATGTTTTTTTGTAAATCCCGGGATATCGTAAAAGGAAGATGCAAAAGAAAACATCTAGTAGCCATCAGCCTTCAGGAGCATTCCACAGAGGTCGTAATTTCCCAAAGTTGAGACAAGATTTTCTGGTGGAGCTTCCCTTTTTTGCAAAAGTATACAGCATGGGCACAATCCCTCTCCTCTTTATCAGGTAACGTTTTCACACGGGGTGCCTCTGAACCTGTAATCATACATGAGAGCAGGGGTGGGATTCTAGCAGGAGCTCTTTTGCATATTAGGCCACACCTCCCTGATGTAGCCAATCCTCCAAGAGATTACAAGGCTCTTTTTTGTAAACTCTTGGAGGACTGGCTACTTCAGGGGTGTGTGGCCTAATATGCAAAGGAGCTCCCGCTAGAATCCCACCCCTGCACGAGAGACACAAGTCTTGCAACTGCAATCCTGACAGATTGCAAGAGGGAGGGCAGGAAGGGATGAGCCAGTGCTTGGCTCCTGTGGCCCTTTCTTATACGTCCAGAGCGAGGGTGACCAAACTGTGACTCAGGAGCCACATGTGGCTCTTTCACACATATTGTGTGGCTCTCGAAGCCCCCACCACCCCCATCAGTCGTCTTGGAGAAGGCATTTGTCTCTTTAAAACACTTCTCCCAGTCAAGCCAGCCGGCAGCTTGGAGAAGGCATTTAAAGTTAAAGTTGCTTTCTTTCCACCTCCACCTATTTTCCTTCCTTCCTTCCCTTCCTGTCCCGCAGCTCTCAAACATCTGATGTTTATTCTATGTGGCTCTTACATTAAGCAATTTTGGCCACCCCTGGTCCAGAGTATTGCCAATCGCCATTTTTAAGTCAGGAGGGAATTCTTCTCCAGGACAGATTGGCCCAGAGATCCTGGAGGTTTTTTGCCTTCCTCTCAACATAGAGTAGGGTATCACTGGGAGAGTGGGAGGCTTGGAATTCCCTCCATTGTGCAGGGGTTGGACTAGATGACCCTTGGGGTTCCCTTCCAGCTCTATGTTCCTATATGATGCAAAAGGCAGAAAAGACAATTCTGTCTTCCTGTGGTATACCCGCATGCTACAGAAGGATAGTGGCTGCAGCTGAAACCCGCCCGGACAGAAACCTAACTTGGTTCTGTTTTGTGATTATTCCTTAACTCGCATCTGATTACAAGCCATAAATCATTCTTTGCTTGCTTGCTATTTATTGTCTCCCTTCCAGGCAAATCTTTCATCTAAAAAGCAAACAGTCCTTTAAAGTTCCCCCTCGAGCCGCCTAATCAAACAGCTTTACCCTTCGTGGATTGATTTTACCAAGGTTTACAGCCCACCTTTATCCACAAAGGACCAAGGCAAAAAAGCAGAACACAACCCAGCTAGATGGGATTTGCTGAAAGGTAAAAAGAGATTGCAATTAACATTTTAAATGCTGCTAAAATCAACCCCTATCGCTGAAAACAATCTCCAAAAGCTGAATGCTTTCCCAAATGAAATCTTGTCGCTTCTCCGGAAGATGCTCAGAACTGAACACCAGAATTATCTACGAGACCTGCGGATCTGCTCTCAGTATCGTGTAATGCTTGTAACGTGCATGATATTGGCCTTCTGCCAACCTGGGGGGAAAAAGCACGTTTTTGCAAGATAAAAGTTTTCAGGTCACAATATCACTCTGGGCCCTTTCACACATTCTGCAAGCAGAAGACGCATATTTACCACCACTGTGACTAATCCCGCTCCCGGGCGCTTGTACTTCTGCAATACTTGCATCCCGAGATGTGTTCTTGACACATTAGAGTTTTACAAGTATCCTTAAAAATGTTATGTGAGAAACAGCCCTTGGACTAGAGGACGGTGCGGGGAAACAACACGCTGAAAGAATCTGAAGATGACCCGTGGAGAAATATGCTTTTTTCCCCTTCAGAGCCCATCAAAGTTTAATACACATCGATTTCATGTTCGGGCAGCACAAAGTATAGCCAACAAGGAAGGCTCTCCTTGTTGGTTATACCAGAGCCAGTTTGGTGTAGTGGTTAAGTGCGCGGACTCTTATCTGGGAGAACCGGGTTTGATTCCCCACTCCTCCACTTGCACCTGCTGGAATGGCCTTGGGTCAGCCATAGCTCTGGCAGAGGTTGTCCTTAAAAGGGCAGCTGCTGTGAGAGCCCTCTCAGCCCCACCCACCTCACAGGGTGTTTGTTGTGGGGGAGGAAGGTAAAGGAGATTGTGAGCCGCTCTGAGACTCTTCAGAGTGGAGGGCGGGATATAAATCCAATATCTTCATCTACCTCACAGGGTGTCTGTTGTGGTGGGGGGGGGGGAAGGTAAAGGAGATTGTGAGCCGCTCTGAGACTCTTTGGAGTGGAGGGCAGGATATAAATCCAGTATCTTCATCTACCTCACAGGGTGTCTGTTGTGGGGGGGGGGGGAGGTAAAGGAGATTGTGAGCCACTCTGAGACTCTTTGGAGTGGAGGGCAGGATATAAATCCAATATCTTCATCTACCTCACAGGTGTCTGTTGCGGGGGAGGAAGGTAAAGGAGATTGTGGGCCGCTCTGAGACTCTTCGGAGTGGAGAGCGGGATATAAATCCAATATCTTCATCTACCTCACAGGGTGTCTGTTGCGGGGGAGGAAGGTAAAGGAGATTGTGAGCCGCTCTGAGACTCTTCGGAGTGGAGGGCGGGATATAAATCCAATATCTTCTTCTTCTTCTTTAAACAGAGGCTAGATGGCCATCTGACAGCACTGAAGATCCTGTGAATTTAGGGGGAGGTATTTGTGAGTTTCCTGCACTGCGCAGGGGGTTAGACTAGATGACCCTTGAGGTCCCTTCCAACTCTATGATTCTATGAACAGCAGTTCCCGACTTTTTACAGTACAACCCAGTAGCCCACATTTACTTGGATATGGTGACCTATCCAAGGTTGGCCTAAGGCGTTTTGATGCCCCAGGCAAACTATGACCTTCGTTCAGCTTTCCATTTTCCAGGGCGGCTAACCAGATGGTTTTGAGAAACCAACAAACACAAAAAGGCGGAGCTGCCTCCGCTACCAACAAGCAAACGGCGTTCAAACATACACACCTTTGCCTGTTGAGGTTATGTTCCAACCTTCATCCACCCTCTCCTTCTCCATCACTCTTTCTGATCCCCAAGATTCTAACTCGCTCTAGTATCTATCAGGACACATTTTACTTGATCGACATGTACATGCAGCGAAGGGGGGCGGGAAACACAACATGTTATGACATTCAAGATCCTATTTCCAGGGCCAGATCTTGGTTTCCAGGATACAGAAGAGAGAAATGGAAAGGACAGGGTGGCCAAAAGAGAGTGCAATCCACTTGTAAAGGCTTTGCGACCACTTTCGGGTCCTGACTCACTGGTTGGAAAAAACTGTTGAAGGAGAAGGAAGAGGAGGAGGAGATGTGATTTATACCCCTCCCTTCATTACCCAAAGGAGTCTCAGAGCGGCTTGCAATCGCCTATCCCTTCCCCTCCCCACAGCAGACACCCTGTGAGGTAGGGCTGAGAGAACTGCTCTTGAGCAGAACAGCTCTGAGAGAACCGTAACTGACCCAAGGTCACTCCAGCAGCTGCATGTGGAGGAGGAGTGGGGAATCAAACCCAGTTCTCCCAAATAAGAGTCTGTGTACTTAACCACTATGCCAAACTGGAGCTCAAGACTTACCTACAATTTGCACACAAACTGCAGCTCAACCCTGAAACCGAATCATTTATAGTCATAAAATGTGACACCTAGATTCAAATCCAGTGGCATCTCAGAGACCTATAAGGTTTCATGAGGTATAAGCTTTCATGAGTTTTAGCACCCTTCACTGGCTGGCTAATGCCCCCAAAATCTTGTTGTTCTTTAAGGTGCTGTTGAACTCGCATCTTCTTGTTCTACTGCAGACCAACACAGCTACTCTGAAAATAAAATTCTATGGCTTTTTTTTTATGATTTTGACATTCCTTCTCATCGTGGGCATCTTCTACACAACTTTGAAGTTGGCTTCTGTCCTGTCACACTGTATTTGAGGTATACTGGGTCTTTCCCTGGGCCGGATGGAAAAATCCCACTTGCTGAACATGCTGCTCAGGCTCAGTGATTCTTCCAGGTCTCACCGCAGGAAGTAACTCAAGCCGAACTCTTCCAGTCTCGTTGCAGGAAGTAATTCACATGGAACTCTTCCAGGTCTCACTGCAGGAAATAACTTGCGCTGAACTCTTCCAGTAACTCATGCCCTCCCCCGACAGGCTCAGGGCCTGTCTGTAGCAACCCTGGATTTACAAGAAGCAGGAAAACTACCTTACTTGTGACTGGGACGGAACCTGAAACAAATGAACATATGAAGCTGGCTTATACTGAATCAGACACTCGGTCCATCAAAGTCAGTATTGTCTACTCAGACTGGCAGCGGCTCTCCAGGGTCTCAAGCTGAGGTTTTTCACGCCTATTTGCCTGGACTCTTTTAAGTTGGAGATGCCAGGGATTGAACCTGGGACCTTCTGCTTCCCAAGCAGATGCTCTACCACTGAGCCACCGTCCCTCCCCAAAACCAGTGGGGTGTAGTGCTTAGAGTGCCCAACTAGAATCTGGGAGACCCACATTCGAATCCCCACTCTGCCATGGAATTTCCTGAGTGATCTTCCAACCAGACTGTACCTCACAGGGCTGCTGTGAGGATGAAATGGATGGGAGAAGAGCATAATATAAACCAGGATTGGCCAAATTTGCTTAAAGTAAGAGCCACGTAGAATAAATGTCAGATGTTTGAGAACTGCAGGACATGAATGTCAGATGTAGGTAGGTAAGAAGGAAGGAAGGAAAATAGATGTGGTGAGGGAGAGAAGAGGGTGGGAGATTCAGAGACAAATGCCTTCTTCAAGCTGGCTGATGAAAGGGGGGGGGGGGCTTCGAGAGCCACACAATATGTGTGAAGGAGTCACATGTGGCTCCTGAGCTGCAGTTTTGGTCACCCCTGACGTAAACTTTGATGGGTCCTTATCAGGGAGCAAGGTGGGTATAAATGAAATGAATAAAGGAAAAGGAAAGGTCCCCTGCGCAAGCACCAGTCGTTTCCGACTCTGGGGTGACGTTTTCACGGCAGACTTTTTACAGGGTGGTTTGCCATTGCCTTCCCCAGTCATCTACACTTCCCCCCTCCCCCCCAGCAAGCTGGGGACTCATTTTACCAACCTCGAAAGGATGGAAGGCTGAGTCAACCTCGAGCCGGCTGCCTGAAAACCCAGCTACCGCTGGGGATCCAACTCAGGTCGTGAGCAGAGATTAGGACTGCAGTACTGCAGCTTTAACACTCTGCGTCACGGGGCAGTAGTTCAACCACATTTTCACAGACTGACTTGGGGGCAACTGGGCAAACCTTGACCCGGATGGCCCAGGCTAGGCCGATCTCGTCAGATCTCGGCAGCTAAGCAGGGCTGGCCTTGGCTAGTATTTGGATGGGAGACCACGGAGGAAGTCCAGGATTGTTCCGCAGAGGCAGGCAAGGGCAACTCACCTTTGATTGTTTCGGCTTTGAAAACCCTATGGGGTTGCTCTAAGTCAGCTCTGACTTAAGGGCACAAAACAAAGCAGTAACAACCACCAACAAATCAGGGTTAAGCGTGGCCACTTGTGACAGTCAAAGGCTCTTTTATTTGAATCTACCCGCTGCCTTTTCAATGTTTTTTTTTTTAACTCCTTGGGGAATGTGCAATCTGTCGCTACATAAACTGGCATCCAAACAAGCAAATGCGATTTTAATTGAATAAATGTGTTTCAGAGCTGGAGTTCTGACAGTGTTTATTTCATCACTATAATTCATAAAGGGAAGGAGAAGGAGAAAAAGAAGAAGAGGAGGAGGAGTTTTTGTTTGCAAAGCTGGTTGAAGCCCTGCCCTATACTCTCTCCACTACGTTCCATGAAGCCACTTTTCCTACCTGCTCATTCAGATGTTCCTCAACCCCGTCACCTCCCTTGAAACACACAAATGGGCTTTGTCAAGTTTTAGGGGATGCTGTATCCTACTCCCGGCTTCTTGGAATCGTCTCACTTATCCTGAATATTATGTGGACTCTAGATGTAAATGGCAGGGAACAATGGAGAGAGAAGAGGAGGAGGCTGGATTTTAGTAGAGTGAAGGTCAAAGACATTGGTTTCTGCCCTTGCCAATCAACTAGTGTATCTCTGCAAGGGTTTACAAAGTGACACGGGGGGGTTTTCTTCCTCTTCAACTTGGCAAGTGCAGTTGTTGCTATCGTAAAAGCTGGATCTCTCGAATGTCTTGTTTGTTTTTCTGGTGTGCTTAATAATCCACACACTCCAAATGATGTTAAATAACAAATAGAGCTGGATTCGAGTCCAGTTACATCTTACAGACCAACGAGTTTTCCGAGGTATAAGCTTTTAAGAGGCAAAGCTCCGCTCATCAGATCATGAAGAGAGCTTTGACTCTTGAAAGCTTACATGCTGAAAAATTATATATATATATATATATATATATACACACACACACACACTGTGGCTAATAGCCACTGATGGACCTCTGCTCCATATTTTTATCTAAACCCCTCTTGAAGGTACACATGCACACTCGCGCACACACACACAAAGGATGTCCTCCAAAGCATCCTACGGTTAACAGCTATTCTCACAACATCCTTTGATAGAGTCTATCCATCTCATGTTGGGTCTTCCTCTTTCTCTTCTGCCTTCAACTTTCCCCAGCATTGTCTTTTCCAGTGACTCTTATCAACTCACAATGTGGCCAAAGTACAATAGCTTCAATCAGTGTTCCCTCTAAGCTGAGTTAGTGTGAGCTAGCTCACAGTTTTTAGCTCACAGCTTTTTAGCCTGTGGCTTACACATTTTTCATCTTACCTCAGGAAAAATGGCCCCAGAACAAACAAACATGCAGTAGCTCACAACTTTAAGGCCAGTAGCTCACGAAGTAGAATTTTTGCTCCCAAATCTCCACAATTTACAGGGAGTATTGGCTTCAGTCGGTCCTTTCAGGTTCTAGGAAGAGTTCAGGCCTGATTGGATCTGGAGCCCACTGATTTGTATTTTGGGCAGTCCGCAGTTATCCGCAAAGCTCTACTCCAACACCACACTTCAAAGAAATTTACTTTCTTTCTGTCAAGCTTTCCTGTCACCTCCTAGTTCTTTTGAAATCCACTCTACCGGCACTAAGTTTCTTTGCGTACGTCAGCAAAGTCCGAAGTCCCTGACTTGGTTGCTCCTACATCCTGAGCTGTGTTTGGAAGAGCGACAAATTATACCCTACTGCATTTTTAAAAATAATAAAAAAAAAAATGTGGAATTCTAGCCAACAAACACCAAAGTTAGCCAAGAACCACAGTGGAGGTTGTAAAGAAATGAGTATTCCCCGATGACTGATGCTTGCTGCTTAAAAAGAGAACAAAGCCACGGGGAGGCTGCCTTGGTACCCACTCGGCGTTACACCCGTTCCTGTTCCAACCAGAAGGAATCCCGCTGCACATAAATAGATGATTAGGCCAGGGCTGAAGTCCCAACTTCAAAGGCTGCTAATAATAAATCTGACAATTTGCCTTTAGAGCAAATGGGATCCAGCAAAGCACGGGCAACTGCACACGTTGGAGAGGGAAACGCCTGCGAGAAGCACACTGCGATTGCACAGCCAGGCGAGCTTTGTGTCGAAGTTACTTCTTCCTAAATGCAATGGGAACACTTTCCCCCTTGAGTCAGGTGCTAACTGCTAAGGCAGGGGTGTCGATCTCATTTGTTATGAGGGCCAGATCTGACATAAATGAGACCTTGTTGGGCCGGGCCAAGGGTGTCATAAAATGTAATGCCTGGTAGCAGAGATATAAACTTTATAAAAAAAACAGACAAACACAAAGATTTGTTTAAAAAACAATTTTAAAGAAAACATGCTTAAAACATTAGCACTCATTGGCCTTAAAGGTGCTTTCTTGGCATCTCTCCCATGGGATCCAGGGAACTGGGCAAAGGAAGATCTGCCTCTTTCCTTCCTTCCCCAGGAGACTGGTGGGGGAGGAGCCTCAGCCAATAAAAGAGGCTTGGCTCAGTAGCTCTGCGGTGCGATGGAGAGAGCCTGGCAAAGCAAGCTCTCCCTCCTCCTCCCTCCCCAAGGGAGGAGTTTCAGTCAATGGAGAAAATAGAGGCTTTGCTCTGTAGCCTCTGTGCGATTGAGCAAGCCTTGCAAAGCAAGCTGTGATGCAGAAGGAAGCAAGAGAGAGGGAGAAGGAAGCAGATGACAGCCAGTTGCTTGGAGGCCTGACAGGAGCCCTCCAGGGGCCTGGTTTGGCCCTGAGCTGCATGTTTGACACCCCTGTGCTAAGGTTTCTGCTATAACCCAGCCAGTTGTGGGCTGTTTGGCGGCTCCCTCTCCTCTCCCTTCTGTCCCATGAACACACAGGAAGCTGCCTTCTACTTAATCAGACCCTTGGTCCATCAAGATCAGTCTTGTCCAGACAGGCAGACAGACTGACTGACCTTTATTGGCATATCAAAGATAAAAAAATACATTAAAATGCATAATTTTTTAAAAGATAGCAGCCAAAACAATTGTAAAACCAGCCAAAACGAGATTGATCAGTTAATGGCTTCCCTAATTTGGATTGCAGACTGAAGAAAACAGGCAACGTTAAAAGTTATGGAAAAAGTTTTATGACACGAAAGTAATCGCTGGACCTTAACACAATCGGGAAGACCACACCAGGTACAAGAATATTTCTCGGGTCCTAATGTAAAAAGGGCAGTTTAATAGAACATTTCAAATAGTGCCCAGGCAACATGGGCATCGTCTGAATCCATAATGGATTTTTTTGACATGGCTGACGGTAACACATTAAATCTGGCCAATGCAAATGCCCTTCTTTGATGGGGATCAGTTAAAGAGCAGAAGTAGGTAGCTGGCTGGCCAGGTACTGGAGATAATCCTAAATGCATTGGAGAGGTCTATTTGGCCACATAATCTTACAGAGAGAGTCCGTCCATCATCTATCTATCTATCTATCTATCTATCTATCTATCTATCTATCTATCTATCTATCTATCTATCTATCTATCTATCTATCTATCTATCTATCTATCTATCTTTATTCCATTTGGAGATAATCCTAAATGCATTGGAGAGGTCTATTTGGCCACATAATCTTACAGAGAGAGTCCGTCCGTCCATCATCTATCTATCTATCTATCTATCTATCTATCTATCTATCTATCTATCTATCTATCTATCTATCTATCTATCTATCTATCTATCTATCTTTATTCCATTTGGAGATAATCCTAAATGCATTGGAGAGGTCTATTTGGCCACATAATCTTACAGAGAGAGTCCGTCCGTCCATCATCTATCTATCTATCTATCTATCTATCTATCTATCTATCTATCTATCTATCTATCTATCTATCTATCTATCTATCTATCTATCTATCTATCTATCTATCTATCTATCTTTATTCCATTTGGAGATAATCCTAAATGCATTGGAGAGGTCTATTTGGCCACATAATCTTACAGAGAGAGTCCGTCCGTCCATCATCTATCTATCTATCTATCTATCTATCTATCTATCTATCTATCTATCTATCTATCTATCTATCTATCTATCTATCTATCTATCTATCTTTATTCCATTTGGAGATAATCCTAAATGCATTGGAGAGGTCTATTTGGCCACATAATCTTACAGAGAGAGTCCACCTATTTATTTCTTTATATTCCATTTGTATCCCGCCCTCCTCAGGGCGGCTCACATAGACATGCATGTGCGTGAGTAAACACAGTGATACATTAAAACCATAAACCACAGAATAATATAAAAACATAAAATACATAAAATATTTTGGTGCTATAATCTTAGTTTTCGATTCTCTGTAAGCCGATCTTAAGTTGTCTTCTCCACAGCTGCTGTACAGCGGATTGCAAGGGATGGTTTGTAGGTTACCTAGGAATGTGGTGGCCAGCAGTCTAGTTTACAAATGCCTGGTGGAAGAGTGCCATCTTACAGGCCCTGCGGAGCTGTATGAGCTCTCGCAGGGCCCTGACCTCTACTGGTAACTCATTCCACCAGCGTGGAGACACTACAGAGAAGGCTCTGCCTCTAGTTGTCATGAGCCTGGCCTCCTTAGGGCCGGAGATTGTAAGTAGATTTTGTTATCTAGACCAAAGTGCTCCGGGGAACATGTGGGGAAAGGCGGACCCTGGCCATATAGGGCCTTAAAGGTGAGAACCAACACCTTGAAATGAACCCGGTTTGCAATAGGCAACCAGTGCAGCGCTTTCAGCACAGGTTGAATGTGTTCCCATAAAGCAGGGGTGGCCAACGGTAGCTCTCCAGATGTTTTTTGCCTACAGCTCCCATCAGCCCCAGCCATTGGCCATGCTGGCTGGGGCTGATGGGAGTTGTAGGCAAAAAACATCTGGAGAGCTACCGTTGGCCACCCCTGCTGTAAAGGAAGGCCCATTAACAACCTGGCTGCTGCGTTCTGCAATAGTTGAAGCTTCCGAGTTTGAGACAAGGGCAGCCCCATGTAGAGGGCATTGCAGTAACTCAAACTTTAGGTGACTGTGGCGTGGATCACTGCCGCCAAGTCGCTGCATTTGAGGTAGGGGATCAACTGCCTTATCAGCAGCAGATGACAGAAGGCTGATCTGGCAGTAGTTGCCACCTGGGCCTCCATATTTAAAGAGGGATCCAGGAGCATCCCTAAGCTTTTGACCTGGGGCACCGGTCTAAGTGATGCCCCCCCAAAGGTCGGCAGAAAGACCTCGGTTCCCAGACCGCCACGACTTAGGTACAGGACCTCTGCCTTCGTGGGATTCAACTTCAGTTGACTCAGCCTGAGCCACCCTGCCACAGCTCGAAGCGCCATGGTCAGATCTTTTATGGAGGAGCTGGACTGGCTGCCCATCAGTAGATAAAGCTGGGTGTCATCCGCATACTGATGACATCCCTGCCCAAACCTCTGGGCAATCTGGGCAAGGGGGCACATGTAGATGTTGAACAACATCGGGGATAGAACTGCTCCTTGTGGCACACCACATGCAAGTGGGTTCCATCGAGACAGCTCCTCCCTTGTCGTCATCCTTTGTCACCAACCCTGAAGGAAAGAGGAGAGCCACTGTAAGGCCGACCCCCGTATCCCAGCGTCGGTGAGGCAGCAGGTCAGTAACTGATGGTCGACCGTGTCAAACGCGGCCGACAGGTCTAAGAGCATCAGTTCCGCCGAGACACCTCTATCCAGATGCCTCTGGAGGTCATCCATGAGAGCGACCAGAACCGTCTCTGTCCCATGGCCCTGGCGCAACCCATATTGAAAAGGGTTCAGTATGGAAGCGTCATTCAGAAAGCTCTGGAACTGCACCGTGACCGCCCTCTCAATGATCTTGCCCAAGAAAGGCAAGTTTGACACCGGCCAATAATTTGCCAATACGGCCGGGTCCAAAGATGGTTTCTTTAGGAGGGGCCGGATAACTGCCTCTTTAAGAGGCTGAGGGAAGGCCCCGTCAGACAATTTCCCTCAAGGGAACCCGTAGTTCATCCCGGCTAGCCTTTATAAGCCAGGAAGGACATGGGTCCAGACGTCAAGTAGTCGGACGTGCAGTGGAGACCGTTCTGTCAACTTCCTCCAAGCTGAGTGGAGTGAAGTAATCCAGAAGCTGACTAGAAGACTTACACGGAGCCTCAAGTTCTTTTACTGTCTCAAAAGTGGCCGGGAGGTCACGGCGGAGTGACAAGACCTTATCTGCGAAAAAACTTGCAAAAGCCTCACAGCCTATGTCCAGTTCCTCTGAAGGGCCACCTACTATCTATTGAGCAGTCTTGTCTACTCAGACTGGCAGCAGGCCTTTCATGTCACCTGCTACCAGATCCTTTTAACTGGAGATGCCAGGGATTGAACCTGGGACCTTCTGCATGCAAAGCAGATGCTCCAACGCTGACCCACGCCCCGTGCCTGGTGTCACATAGTGACTACTGGTCTATAAAGATGGGTATACTCTATCCTGACTGGCAGTGGCTCTCCAAGGTCTCAGGCAGAGTTCTTCCCCATCACCGACTGCCTGGACCATTTAACTGGAGATGCCAGGGATTGAACCTGGGACCTTCTGGATGCCAAGCAGATGCTCTTCCATGGAGCCATGGCCTCTCCCTGAAGCTACATCCAGAAAGAGAGGAGAAGTGGGCCTTGGGCTTATATGTGCCATCTCCAGCACCTCTCACCACAAGGGAGAAGTAAATGGCTGGACCTGGAGATGGTGCCGTTAATATGGCCACAAGAGCTTCCTCTGACATTAAACTGTAGGTACCGCAACCTATGGTCGCAAGAAGAGCCCTGCTGACCAGTGGTCCATCTAGTGCAGCATCTTGTCTTACAACATGGCCAACCAGTTCCTCTGAAGGGCCAACAACAGAGCTTAGAGGCCAAGGCCTTCCCCTGATGTTGCCTCCTGGCTCTGGGATTCAGAGGCTTAGTGCCTATAGATATGGAAGTTCCCCTCAGTCACCATGGCTAGTAGACATTGATAGACTTATCCTCCATGAATCTATCTAATCCCCTTTGAAAGCTGTTTATGCCCCTGGCCGCCACTATATCCTCTGGCAGCAAATTCAACATTTTATCCACTCTCCTGTCTCACGCAGTGGCCCATCAGTTTGGTGTAGTGGTTAAGTGCGTGGGCTCTTATCTGGGAGAACCGGGTTTGTTCCCCACTCCTCCACTTGCAGCTGCTGGAATGGCCTTGGGTCAGCCATAGCTCTTGTAGGAGCTGCCCTTGAAAGGGCAGCTTCTGTGAAAGTTCTCTCAGCCCCACCCACCTCACAGGGTGTCTGTTGTGTGTGTGGGGGGGAAGGTAAAGGAGATTGTGACCACCCTGAGACTCTGAGATTCAGAGTATAGGGCGGGATGTAAACCCAATATCTTCTTCTTTTCTGAAGGGCCAACAACAGGGCATGGAGGCCAAGGCCTTCTCCGATGTTGCCTTTTCGCTCTGGGATTCAGAGTCTTAGTGCCTCTGAATGTGGCGATGGTCAATTTTTATATTTTAGTACTCTCCTTAATTTCTATCTTTTGCACTAGAAGAAGCTTGGTTCAACCGAGCACCAATCTCTACGGAAAACAAGACATCTTGGTTTTCGCCACAAGAATGCGCCCTGAGGTGGATTTCCTACATCCTGAACAGAAAGGACAAAAGAATTCTTTGGAAAGTCACCCAGAGGCTTCCAGCTAAGATGACTCAAATGCAACCTAACAAGCTACTCTGAAGAATGCAAATAGCCTTGGAGGGCAAAAGTCAGTCCTCCCCAAATATAGGCCTTCCACCTAAAAAAGCTGCTCACCGACTCACTCGCCGGCCAAGAAAACAAAGCTCTGCAATGGAGTGGAACGGTGGGTCCCTGAGGCAGATCTGACACGACAGTACAAGGCAAAGAGAGCAATTCGTGGGCATTCAATGAAATTGCCGAGCAGTCAGGTTAGAACGGATAAAAGGAGGTACTTCTTCACCCAAAGGGTGATTAACATGTGGAATTCACTGCCACAGGAGGTGGTGGCGGCCACAAGCATAGCCACCTTCAAGAGGGGGTTAGATAAAAATATGGAGCAGAGGTCCATCAGTGGCTATTAGCCACAGTATGTGTGTGTGTTCTTCAGTCCCCTTTCAGCTTATGCCGCACCTCATGCAATCCCAAGACTGCTGTTTGGAGAATATGGGCATCATCATAGTGCCTGTGCAGCTGGCTGCTGGTGTTGGCTGCTCGTGCATGCAAAGGAGACCGTGCTGCTCTGTCAGCTTGCCTGACAATCAAACACACTTCCATTGGACAGGGTCCCATTACTGCTCCTCAGGCCTTGAATCCAGCAGGAGCTTACAGGAGCGCAGCTCCTGGAACCTTTCTGAGGGTTTCCCCTCCTCCTCCCCACCTTGTCCATTGAATAGTGGGTGCAGCTGCATAACAATCCCTGGATGAGCTCCACCACCTATTTTTTTCTACAAAATGCCCCCCAGCTGCTCCTGATACTGGGCTGCCAACCACCAGGCGGTAAGACTACAACCCAAAGATTCCGTGATAAACCACCCTCAAACCTCTAAATATAACAAATTAAAATAAACCATTCTTATGCGAGATGATGAAACCAAATTGAAAAAATAAATTCAGAATATAGTATTCCGAATCGCCAGGAATGCAAATGAGGAGTCTAAAACTTGATTCACAAAAGGGAGTCCACAATACCGCACAGAACATGTCTTCAGCTTCTCTGTATCAAGTTCAGGTAGTCAATTTCAGTTCTCCAGATGTGCAGTACAGCCAGCGCCGGCTCAAGGGGAGGGTGGCGCCCCAGGCACCGCGCTCCATTGCGCCTCATGGCGAGGGCACGGCAGCTCCTGTGCGACTGAGCAAGCCTGGCAAAGCAAGCTGTGATGCAGAAGGAAGCAAGAGAGAGGCAGAAGGAAGCAAGAGAGAGGCAGAAGGAATCAAGAGAGAGGCAGAAGGAAGCAAGAGAGAGGCAGAAGGAAGCAAGAGAGAGGCAGAAGGAAGCAAGAGAGAGGCAGAAGGAAGCAAGAGAGAGGCAGAAGGAATCAAGAGAGAGGCAGAAGGAAGCAAGAGAGAGGCAGAAGGAAGCAAGAGAGAGGCAGAAGGAATCAAGAGAGGCAGAAGGAAGCAAGAGAGAGGCAGAAGGAAGCAAGAGAGAGGCAGAAGGAATCAAGAGAGGCAGAAGGAAGCAAGAGAGAGGCAGAAGGAAGCAAGAGAGAGGCAGAAGGAAGCAAGAGAGAGGCAGAAGGAAGCAAGAGAGAGGCAGAAGGAAGCAGATGACAGCCAGTTGTTTGGGGGCCTGATAGGAGTCCTTCAGGGGTCTGATTCCGCCCTCGGGCTGCATGTTTGACTTCCCTGGCTTAGGGCAAAGCCAACACAGAATAAACGCCCTTTAACTTTGCCCTGATGCTGTCCTGACTTCTACAGCGCTCCCCTTCCCAGGGTTACCCTCTAGAAGTGCGAAAATTAGGTTCTGCATCTGTTTCTCCATGAGGCCTCCTTCTGAGAATGGAGGCTAGAACAACCTGACCCCGCGCTGTGAGGAATACAATCACACGTTGGAGACATGACATTTATCTTGCCTTTTTTTAAAAAAAAACTTCCTTATTCAGGGAAAATACCTAAGATTTTAGAGGCGATAATGCTGCTGACAGCATCTCGGATATTATCTGAGAAATCTAGCACCAGCAGAATCCCTAAAGCTAAGCTACATTTGTTTGTCAAGACGAGGAAATGCCACCAGTTCTCTGCTCATCTGCTTTCTTTAGTACATGCTTTTCAACACCTTGGAAGATTTTTTTTTTTAATATCCAGCCTAAACCTGCTTATCTTGCTACTGCTGTCCGCCCCCCCCCCCGGTCCCCCATATTAACCCCAACCACACACACTAAGCATCGTTACCACATTTATTAAGTTCAGGTCTCAGATTCAGCAGGAGCTCACAGGAGTTCAGCTCCTGAACCTT
Source organism: Heteronotia binoei (assembly GCF_032191835.1). Lineage (NCBI taxonomy): Eukaryota > Metazoa > Chordata > Lepidosauria > Squamata > Gekkonidae > Heteronotia > Heteronotia binoei. The sequence continues at coordinate 20,364,390 of NC_083243.1, read as the reverse complement.
TCTGAGGGTTCCCCCTCCTCCCCACTTACTTTGTCCACTGAATAGCAGGTGCAGCTGCATAACAATCCCTGGATTAGGAGAGCAGGCAGCTAGCCAGCCACCAGGGGCTTTGCCACACCACCAGCAGCCCTCATTAACCCCTGGAGAAGCCCACGCCACCCTTTCTCCACTTCTTATGTGATTTTGGGTGGCAGGCAGCTTGCTGGCCTTTTGACTGGGGTGGAGGTGGCCAAGGAGAGCCCCAGGCGAGCAAGGCCTGCTTGGGCTGGCTGGATCTATAGCCAGCCCAAGCAGGCCTCACTTGCCCGGGGCTCTCCTTTCTTGAGTCAGGTTGGTGGTGGTGAGGCCAGCATATGCTAATGAGTTATGCTAATGAGCTCCACCACCTATTTTTCTACAAAATGACCCCTGATTAAGTTCACGGTACCTGCTTGTTTATTTATTTATAATTTAGATTTAAACTTAAACCTACCCAGTGTTGCCTCCTTGGACTGGCAGCATCTCTCTCTTTCGGGTTTCCGGCACAGAAGGGCCTTTAACCTCAAAATAGCAGGGCTTGAACTCTATGGTAAAATTAGGATCAAATAGTAGAGTTTTACCCAAAAACTAGTGCCCCCCCCCCACATTAGTGAAGTAATGACATCACTTTTGGGTGACATTATTGCGGCGCACACGCCAGAAGATCCCAGACCGGATCCTGGAGCCCCCTGCCTGCAGCCAGGAAGAATCAGGCAACCCTATGTGTGTATTTGCCAAGGAGTCATTTGTAAATCTCCTGCATTGTGCAGGAGGTTGGACTAGATGACCCTTCCGACTCTGATTCTATTATTCTAACCATCACAGAAATTGCCAGCCAAAATGCAGGTGGCCTCTTTCGAAGCCCAGCATATGTTTTAGGTGAAAAGGCAAAAGCAATTCAGCTTAGCACCAAAAGGATCAAAGGTGGTTTGAGAAACCACAGAGGAAGCATGGTGAGCAGGTGGAAATGAATAAAAGGGATGGGCAACAGAGCTGTGTGAAAGGCACTGTGGTCATCTGCGTGCAGTCCTAGCTTTGGCACCACGAAGGTCATGATTTTGGTGTCCCCTCTTCCTATCACATGACTCCAGTGGCATGTGACTTCCTGTCGCACGCTTGCAAGCTCAGCAGGTCTCAGGTCTAGAAAGGCTGAAGACCACTGGCCAAGGCTGGCTGTAGAGCAACCAACCAGGGGGAGAGGCTGTTGCCCCACCCCCCAATTCCTGCTATTGGTCAACCATGCACATATTCATTGTTGCTTACTAGTCAACGTAAATAGCTGAAATGAACATAGCGGAAACAGATGAAACGCATCCCAGTGGTTCCAGAGACCATGGGGAAGAAGAGCTCCCAGAAAGTCTGCAATTCTGCACACTGTGTGTGTGTGTTGTGTGATCCATCACTATTTGAGACATTCCAAGTCAAAGACAACAAACTCTGAACTGAATTCACCATCATCACAAGACATAATCCTGGCTTTATCTGCCAAAACTTTTAGCAGCATAAATGGGGGGGGGGGGTCACAATCCATTCCATTTAAGGGCACTTACTTCTTTTCTCTTTTTTAAGAAAGAAACATTTTCAAGTCTGACAGGGTAAGACAGGACTGAAAAGCAGAGCGCAAAAAATGGATTTACAGCTACAATTTTGCTTTCGGTCTCCAAAAGAGACGCGATTGAAACAGATCGATAAAGACGAACAAATTAAAAGGGGTGGGTGGGAATAATCTAGCGAGCAAGGTTGGGGGATTTTTCCCCCCATTTTTTATTCTGCCTGGGTTGTCAGCCTCCTGGGTCCCCATCAGATCTTCTCTCCCTTCCTTTTAAAGCAGATCACTTTAAATCTGTAATCAGGTTATACAAGGTCCTTCCGACTCCTCAACGGTGTCAGGTAGATTTTTTTCCTTTTGAAACATTTCAAAGCAGCACATTTAGAAGTGCCGTTTGAAGGAAGGTTGTCTGCCTTCTCTCTGCATCTTTGACAAACTCAGGGTTCTGCTCCCGGCTTGCTCTGTATGCATAATCGCTCTTAGAATATCTCACTGCACAGCAATCAAAATCCAAAGAAGACTCCCCCCACCCACCCCTTTCTGGAGCTTTATGGTGCGATTCCAAAGAGAGACATCCGGCGTCTAAGCCTGCCAACTTCAAGGGACTTAGAAGGGCGTAACTCTGTTTAGGACTGCACGGCTAAGCTCAGACCTGATGAAATGCAAGTCCAATGCCTCCCTGGCGAAGGTTTTCACCTAGCCAGCATTGTGATTTAAATTAGGCTGAATCTGCTAGTGTGGGAGAATGAAAACTTTTGAGACGCTCTTTTCCTGAAGATGTAAGGCCAAACCTGTCATCTTCTCAAGGTAACAGGGAACGCACGTGCGCAGGTATGCTTACAGAGGGAAACAGGTGTTTAATGCTGACTGCTGATTTTATGCTGCTGCCCCCCCCCCGGCTGTTTTTCTACCCCTGGATTCATTTCTGGTTGGAACGCGAGAGACAAAAATATGTATTTGGAAGGAGGAAATGCAAGACAGGTGAAGAGTTACGCAATCCTCTCCTCTCCCGGGCTCCCCTGGAGCCACTCCCCAAGCTGCGGTCGCCCTTGGATGCCCCCACCCGCTTTTCCTGCCAGGCCAGAGGTCTCAGAACGGGAGGGGGTCCGATTGCTTCACCCTCCAGGCCGTCCTCCCCGGCTTGACACTTTTAGGCCCCCCTCTCTCTGCTGCCTTTACGCCAGCATCAGCCTCCACTCCCTCTCGACCTGTCCTTTGGGCCTCCATTTATTCTCCCTCCCCCCCCCCCCCCAGGCTTCCTCCCTGTGTGGCTCTGGCCCTGCTTTCGAGCCCTGATGCATGGGTGGAACTCCGGAAGTACGGGACGTCTGCCTCTGTGTTGCCGTGGGGTCGCAGTTAACTTACGGTGGCCCCAGAGGTGGTTTTCTATTATCTGCCTCTGCAGTGCAACCCTGGTAGGGTTGCCAAGCCCATTTCAAGAAATATCTGGGGACTTTGGGGGTGGAGCCAGGAGACATTGGGGTGGAGCCAGGAGCAAGGTTGTGACAAGCATGACTGAACTCCAAAGGGAGTTCTGGCCATCACATTTAAAGGGACCCCACACCTTTTAAATGCCTTCCCTCCATTGGAAATAATGAAGGATAGGGGCACCTTCTTTTGGGGCTCATAGAATTGGAAACCGCCCCCCCCCCGGTTCCAAGCTTTTTGAAACTTGGAGGGTCTTTTGAGGAGAGGTGTTATATGCTATGCTGAAAATTTGGTGCCTCTACCTCAAAAAAACAGGCCCCCCCCTCAGAGCCCCAGATATTCGCAGATAAATGCTCCATTATTCCCTATGGGAACTGGTCTCAGCAGACATTTCCCTCCCCGCCCCGCTTTCCAATAACTCTGAAGTCACCATAAGTCAGCTGTGACTAGACAACACTTTTCACCACCATCACCAACAACCACCATCTTGAGGACCCCATGGGTAGAAAGGTCCTATTTATTTCAATAAACAAAACCTCAAAATGGCCGAAAGGCCTGGCTTGTTGTAGAATGAGGGAGATGTGTGCCATGCTGAAGGATAAAGAAACAATTACCTTTTGTGTTCCCAGTGATGGATGAAAGATCAATGCTGCCATTTCTTTGTTTACACGTGATTGCTTTCATGCATGTCTTACATTTCGGGTGTGCTCTACAGATGCCTAACTGGAACGATACATTTACTGGGACTATAAATGGATTCTGTGGTTTACAGACTGAGCTTTCTAAAGCTACTGTCCCGTTTCCAATTAATTAGTGAGCCTTCTCCGGATCTGAACTGTACCAGATACCACGAGGACTGGGGTTTCGTTTTCACTTCACGCTGACTGAAGAAGGCCTAAAAATAAAATATGGGAGGGCCACGAAGGGCAACCAAGGTTGAGATGAGCGAGCTTTACAGTTGACCAATTTGTGGGAGAAAACAGAAAAGAGGGCCAACCAGACAGAATTCTGTGTTGAGAAAGGTCAAGAGGCAATTCTTCTTCCATTCTTCTTGAAGTAGACAACAGCTGTTCCAGCCCACGGTATTTTTTTTTTTTGTAGTTGTTAAAAGGAAAGATTACTACAGTCTTAACACCTGAAGCAAATCCTTTACAGAAAGTCACCATCTGGAATCGACAAGCTCGGGGACGGGAATGGGGGGATAGAAAGTGTTGGCGCTACATTTTCCCAAAAAGCAAAAACTGAACGCAGACTAATTCACTCGCAGGAGCATCCATTTGTTCCAAAATCAAATCCTCTACCTAGCGCATATCTATAAACTTTAAAATGCTGTTTCATAAGGCTTCCCCCTCCCCCCCCCCAAGAAAGGGATTCACGCGAGACAGTCCAAGAAGTCTGTCTTTTCTCAAGTGTCACCGCTAGCTAAAGGAAATGCTTCTTCACATAATGAGAGACTAAAATGTGGGATTCGCTGCCAGAGGATGTAGTGATGGCCACAAGCACAGACAGCTTTAAAGGGGATTAGACAGATTCATGGAGGATAAATCTATCAGTGGCTACGAGCCATGGTGACTAAACAGAACCTCCACGTTCAGAGCAGGACCAGATCTACATGTTTTTTGAGGGGGGGGGAATGAAAAAATTGTACCCCTTTTGGGGCCATTCTACCTTATGATCCCATAAAATACAATGGACACCATTCCCAATTTGGCGCCCCCCCCCTCCGTCGGCGCCTGCAGCAAGCACTCCCCTCTGCCCCCCCCCCCCCCCCTAGATCCGGCTCTGATTCAGAGGCAGTTATCCTCTGAACTCCACAGCCAGGAGGCAACACCGGAGGACGGCTTTGGCTTCTATGCCCTGCTGTTAGGCCTCCAGAGGAACTGGTTGGTTGCTGCGGCCAGCAGCAGAACACAGAGCAGTAATCCCCAACCTTTTTGGCTCCAGGGACCGGTTTTGTGGAAGGCGATTTTTCCACCGGGGGTGGTGGTGGTTTCCGGATGATATAATTGTGCACTTTATTTTGGTGTGGTGGTTAAGCGCGTGGACTCTTATCTGGGAGAACCGGGTTTGATTCCCCACTCCTCCGCTTGCAACTGCTGGAATGGCCTTGGGTCAGCCATAGCTCTCACAGAGTTGTCCTCGAAAGGACAGCTTCTGGGAGAGCTCTCTCAGTCCCACCCACCTTACAGGGTGTCTTTTGTGGGGGATGAAGATAAAGGAGATTGTGAGCTGCTCTGAGATTCGGAGTGGAAGGCAGGATATAAATCCAATGTCGTCTTATTATTATTATTACTATATTGTAAAATATAATGAAATAATTATACAGCTCATGGCCCTGTTGCTAACAGGCCACGGACCGGTACTGGTACACAGCCTGGGGGTTGAGGACCCCTGGCATAGAGGCCAAAGCCGCTGCCACCACATCAGCTAACTTGGAGAAGGCATTTGTCTCTTTAAATCAGTTCTCCAACTGAAACCAGCTGGTGGCTTGAGAACGCATTTAAAGTTAAAACTGATTTCTTTCCACCTCTCCCTCCTTCCCTCCACCTATCTATTTCTTTCTTTCCTTTCTTCCTTCCAACATGTCTTGTGGAATATTTCCTTTTTTTGCCTAATAGAATGAATTGTAGGCTATTTCTTAATTCTTAATACCTAGCATATTATGTATTGTTCTTGTAAACTGTTTGTTATATGCATCCAATGATCTAAACTGGATTCTTGTATGTTAGAATTATATTTTTATTATTTACTTTCCCCATGCTCCCTTTGTATCGAATTAGATTCAATAAAATAAAATCTATTTTAATTTTTTTTTTTAAAAAAAAATGTCTTGTGAATCTCAAACATCTGATGTTTATTCTATGTGGCTCTTACTTGACACAAGTTTAGCTACCCCTGCCTCAGCCTCTATGCCCTGTTGCTGGCCCTTCAGAGGAACTGGTTGGCCACTGGGTGAGACAGGATGCAGGACTAGATAGACCACTGGTCTGATCCACCAGGGCTCTTCTGATGTTCTAATGAAGGCCTCGGCCTCTCTGCCCTGTTGCTGGCCCTCCAGAGGAACTGGTTGGCCACTGTGTGAGACAGGATGCTGGACTAAATGGACCACTGATCTGATCCAGCGGAGCTCTTCTGATGTTCTAATGAAGGCCTCAGCCTCTCTGCCCTGTTGCTGGCCCTTCAGAGGAACTGGTTAGCCACTGTGTGAGACAGGATGCTGAACTAGAGGGACCACTGGTCTGATCCAGCAGGACTCTTCTGATGTTCTTATGAAGGCCTCAGCCTCTCTGCCCTGTTGCTGGCCCTCCAGAGGAACTGGTTAGCCACTGTGTGAGACAGGATGCTGGACTAGATGGACCACTGGTCTGATCCAGCAGGCCTCTTCTTATGTGCTTAGGAAGAATTACGATGGTAGGGGGGAAAACCACAATTCCGATCTGCAAGTATCGCCAACTCCTTGAAGAGAGGCTGTGATTTTTATTTTTTTCCACTCCCTGTCTCTTGTGACCTCTTTTGTAAGTATTAGAAAGGTAACAACTGCCATGGGAACAGATGGTGCTCAAGCCGACAACTGGCAGCCTTCTAGAAAGCCACTGCTGAGAAAGGTGTTGTGCGCGAGCCTGGCCAGGCATCCCAAAGTGGCATGAATTTGCACGGAGCTGCCAGAAATGTCTTTTGTTATGAGACAGAAAATGCTCAAAGTAGGACAAACAGATACCGGTGGGAGAGAAACGTTAAAAACCCAACAGCTCTTCCGTTCCGATGAATCCAGGTTTCTTAAAAACACTGCCATCAAACTGGCTGAGAAAAGAAACAATTTTGCATCTGCATAAAAATGCGTATAAGGAAACATGGTTCTATTAACCCCGCTTGACATAAATGGGGGGGAAAGGGCAACAGAAGGTGACAACTGGCAGAAGAATAGGGAGTCTGATTACTGTAAGTAATTCTTGCAAGCAATTAAGCTTGCTTTGAATTTGCCCTTCTGTAGGGTAGCATTTCAGGATAGATATGGGGCGGGGGGGAGCTCCTATATTCTCGAGGTTGTTGTCAATGGTTTACCAGTGCTGAACAAAAAGTGGTGAGGAAATGGGTCAGAAGAGCACAAGACTTCATTTATTGAAAAAAATTATACCCTGGCTTTCTGCCCTCATCAGAGCCACCAAGGTGCATACCGGATTAATAATATACGTAACAAAAGCACCGTCTTAAAAGCCACTGAAACAAAAACATATCGGTAAAACCAGGGCTTTTTTTTGTAGAAAAAGCCCAACAGGAACTTATTTGCACATTAGGCCATACCCCCTGATGTCACCATTGTTTCACACAGGGCTTTTTGTAGAAAAGGCCCTGCAGGAACTCATTTGCATGTTAGGCCACACCCCCCCGATGCCAAGCCAGTCAGAACTGCATTCCTGCTCCAAAAAAGCCCTGAGTAAAACAGTTACAACCGAGCTAAAATATACAAACCACCACATGAAAAATAGCAATTAAAACATGGAGTGGGAAGGAAGGATTTGTACTGAATCTATTTAACACAAGCATTCAACCGCATTTAGTATAAGCTGAGCAGCCGTTCATTCATAGTGAACCTCTCCCCATTTACTGTTATACACTGTGATTCTTTTTTGTCTTTTTGAAGATGGCAGCAGACTAGCAAAGTCTCTCTGGGGAGAGAGTCACAGAGTTATGGTGCCACAACCAAAAAGGCGCTCTCTCTCTCTCTCTGCCACCCCCCAAAGAAGGCAGAGGGCTCCAAAGCAGGGCCTCTGAAGGCAAATTTGTTATGTTACACTGTTAGTCATCAGCCACATGCTGTTGGGTGGTTTTACATGCTGTTGGGTGGTGGAGAGCCAGTTTAGTGTAGTGGTTAAGTGTGCGGACTCTTATCTGGGAGAACCGGGTTTGATTCCCCACTCCTCCACTTGCACCTGCTGGAATGGCCTTGGGTCAGCCATAGCTCTGGCAGAGGTTGTCCTTGAAAGGGCAGCTGCTGTGAGAGCCCTCTCCAGCCCCACCCACCTCACAGGGTGTCTGTTGTGGGGGAGGAAGGTAAAGGAGATTGTGAGCCGCTCTGAGACTCTTCGGAGTGGAGGGCGGGATATAAATCCAATATCGTCTTCTTCTTCTTACTGGCAATGTCTGTAAGATCATTTACTGTGCTGCTCCTGTTTTTGTAATGTTTGTTTCTAATGATATTATTTTAACTATTGTTTTACTGTTGCAAGCCGCCCTGAGTCCGCTTGTGGGACAGCATGGGATATAAATCCAAAAATTAAATTAAATTAAACTAAACTAAACGCAGTGTGTGGGTAGGTTCATAGGGGAGGAGGAGGTCCTTCAGCTGTGTTGGTCCCAAACCGTACACAGCTTTAAAGGTCAACACCAACACAGTGAATTGTGTTGAAAACTAACTGGGAGCCATGTAAATGGGCCAGGACTGGAGGGATGAGGTCTTCACGACTCACTCCCGTCAATGTTCGGGTTGCAGCATGTTGCACTAACTGAAGTTTAAAAACAATGTTTTGAGGGCAGCTCCACGTCATATAAGAGCCCCATGGTGCAGCGTGTTAAAGCTGCAGTACTGCAGTCCTAAGCTCTGCTCACAACCTGAGTTCGATCCCCGGTGAAAGCTGGGTTTTCAGGTAGCCAGCTTGAGATTGACTCAGCCTTCCAACCATCCGAGGTCGGTAAAATGAGAACCCAGCTTGCTCGGGGGGAAGCGTAGATCAGGGGTGACCAACGGTGGCTCTCCAGATGTTTTTTGCCTACAACTCGCATCAGCCCCAGCCAGCATGGCCAATGGCTGGGGCTGATGGGAGTTGTAGGCAAAAAACATCTGGAGAGCTACCGCTGGCCACCCCTGGTGTAGATGACTGGGGAAGGCAATGGCAAACCACCCTGTAAAAAGTCTGCTGTGAAAAGGCCGTGATGCGAGGTCACCCCAGAATTGGAAACAACCGGTGCTTCCTCAGGGGACCTTTCCTTTCCTTTCCATGTCATATGCAGTTCAGTTAACCTGATCTAGATGTCACCGGGGCACGCACCATAGTAGCCAGATCTTTTCTGCCCAGGAAAGACCACAGCTGGCTAGCCAGGAAAAGTCACTTCTGATCACCGCTGTCACCTGCTTATCTAGCAGCCTGAGTCCAAGAAGAAGATATTGGATTTATATCATGCCCTCCACTCTGAATCTCAGAGTGGCTCACAATCTCCCATATCTTCTCCTCCCACAACAGACATCCTGTGAGGTGGGTGGGGCTGAGAGGACTCTCCCAGCAGCTGCCCTTTCAAGGACAACTCCTGCGAGAGCTATGGCCGATCCAAGGCCATTCCAGCAGCTGCAAGTGGAGGAGTGGGGAATCAAACCCAGTTCTCCCAGATAACAGTCCGCACACTTAACCACTGCGCCAAACTGGGTTTCACCCCCCCCCCACACACACACACAAACTATGACTATCAGCAGTCACCAAAAAGATCAAAGGTATCAACTCTGGTTTGGGAAGAAACTGGCCATTTTGAGGCAGCTCCTGTCCTCTGCCTACCACCCAAGGAAGCACTCGGTAGATCAATCGCTGCAAACATTTGCACAGAACGGTGCACAAATTAGCTGTCCTGTCCTGAGGCATCGTTTTGACATTTTGCTCTAAGTGGCCTTTTATCAGCACTAGAATCAGCAGCGTAGAACACTGAATCCAAATGCTTGTCTCATGCTGTTTACGAAAGACAGCCGAAGTATGGTATCATTCATTAGGGGACGGCTAGACATGCACAGCCGCTCTGGATGAGGTGGTGATTTCACCATTTTATCGGCAGAAGCTCCCCTGCATGCCTTCAGCGTTCTCTGCCCTTTGAAAGGCAGGCACGTGCTCCATCTGCATGAGGACTTAGCACTTCATTAAATGGAGCGCAGTCTTCTTCCTACTGACCAGGCCTCAAATTCAGTGGGAGCTCACAGGAACGCAGCTCCTGAACTTTTCTGAGAGTTCCACTTCCTCCTTCCCACCTTGTCTATTGAAACGTAGGTGCAGCTGCATAACAATCCTGGATGAGCTCCACCACCTATTTTTCTACAAAAGGATCCCTGCTCCTCACCAATGTTCCCTCTAAGCTGCAGAGTCTTGTGAGCAAAAATTCTACTTTGTGAGCGCCTGGCAGGCCTCAGATTCAGCAGGAGCTCACAGGAGTTCAGCTCCTGAGCTTTTCTGCGGGTTCCCCCTCCTCCTCCCCACCTACCTTATCCAATGAATAGTAGGTGCAGCTGCATAACAATCCCAGCCAGCCACCAGGGGCTTTGCCACACACCCAGCAGCCTTCACTAACCCCTGGAGAAGCCCACACCACCCTTTCTCCACTTCTGATGTGCTTTTGGGCGGCGGATGGCTTGCTGGCCTTTTGACTGGGGTGGGGGGCAAGGAGAGCTCCAGGCAATCCCTAGCCAGCCCAAGCAGGCCTTGCTTGCCAGGGGTTCTCCTTTCTTGCATCAGGTTGCTTTTGGCTGGGGGGGGGGGGGGGGCTGGCATATGTTAATGAGTTATGCTAATGAGCTCAACCACCTATTTTTCTGCAAAACGACCCTGGCTACTGGTATTAAAGTTGTGAGCTACTGTCATTAAAGTTGTGAGCTACTGAAGAAAGAAAGAAAGAAAGAAAGAAAGAAAGAAAGAAAGAAAGAAAGAAAGAAAGAAAGAAAGAAAGAAAGAAAGAAAGAAAGAAAGAAAGAAAGAAAGAAAGAAAGAAAGAAAGAAAGAAAGAAAGAAAGAAAGAAAGAAAGCCCCATGGCACAGAGTGGTAATGCTGCAGTACTGCAGTGGGAGCCCTCTGCTCACAACCTGAGTTCAATCTCAGTGAAAGCTGGGTCCAGGTAGCCATCTCAGATTGACTTAGCCTTCCATCCTTCCGTGGTTGGTAAAATGAGTCCCCAGCTTGCTGGGGGAAAGTGTAGATGACTGGGGAAGGCAATGGCAAACCACCCCGTAAAAAGTCTGCCGTGAAAACGTTGTGAAAGCAACGTCACCCCAGAGTCGAAAATGACTGATGCTTGCGCAGGGGACTACTTTTACCTTTTTACTGCATCAATTATTGTGCTCTGGGGTCATCCTTCCTGAGCTAAGACAAAAATGTGTGAGCTGGAGGCTCAAAATCTGTGAGCTGGCTCCCGCTAACTCAGCTTAGATGGAACACTGCTCCTGACCTGGGTAGCCCAGGACAGCCCAGTCTCATCAGATCTTGGAAGCTCAGCAGGGTCAGCCATGGCCGGTATTTGGGTGGGAGACCCCCAAGGAAGTCCAGGATTGCTACTCAGAGGTAGGCAAAGGCAGACCACCTCTGAACGTCTCTTTCCTTGAAAACGGTAAAGCAGGAATTGCCAATATGGTGCCTCTGAGTGCCGCCTCCTGGTGCTCACCAAGTGAAAGTGGGCGAGATTTTTGCCGAGGAGGGTTTCTCATTGGCTGAGCAGATTTTTTTTTTTAAAAAAAGGTTGCTTTGGGAGCAGCAGCTGCCACTCCAACACAAGGCCCTCACCGTGTGACTGATGGTAAGCTGTGCGTATATGCTGGAAGCTCTTTTGAAACAGAAACGTTTATTTTAAAAAGGCATCCTGTGAACAGAGCCTCTTTGTGAAATGCTGAAAAGTTACTATTAGAGTGATACATCTCACTCCTTGACATTCTATGGCTGGCTCTGCCTCACGCGGCAGCCATTTTGTGTCTGGCTCTGCCTCACGCGGCAGCCATTTTGCAGTTGCACCCACCACCCTATGTCAAAATTTCAAAGACTCACAAAAGGGTGGGCACTCCTGCCCTACATGGTCACCAGATAGGTTTGCCAATCCCCAGTTGGGGGCAGGGGATCCCCCAGTTTGGAGGCCTACCCCCGCTAGAATTGGACCCTCTGGTCTAATCTTCCTGAAACTTGAGGAGTGTTTTGAGGAGAGCATCGGATGCTATGCTGAAAATCTGGTGCCTCTACTTCAAGATACAGCCCGCACACACCCCCCCCCGAGCCCCAGATACGCATGGATCCATTGTAGCTCTCCAGATGCTTTTTTCCTACAACTCCCATCAGCCCCAGCCAGTATGGCCAATGGCTGGGGCTGATGGGAGTTGTAGGCAAAAAAAAAACCATCTGGAGAGCTACCATTGGCCACTCCTGACCTACGGGAATCGGTCTCCGTAGGAAATAATGGAGTGCCCAGCAGACATTTCCCTCCCCCACCCCCACTTTCTGATAACCCTGAAGCAGGGGGAGGGCCTCCAAACTGCGGGATCCCTTGCCCCCACCTGGGGATTGGCAACCTGAAGGCTGGCAAGCCTATATGCTGTCGAGTGGGGAGAAATAGTAGCAGCTGAATTATACCATTCTCTGCACACCAGCAGCCTGCACAGCCCTGGGCTCACCAATCCTGGAAGCTAAGCAGAGTCAGCCCTGGTTAGTACTGGGATGGGAGATCTCCAAGGAAGTCCAAGAGGGCTAAGCAGAGGCAGCCAACAGCAAAGCACTTCTGCTTATCTCTTGCTTTGAAAACCCCAAGAGGGGTCACTATAAATTGGTTGCGACTTGATAGCATCGCATTATTTTAATTATTCTCAGAGGGGTTTTTTTGAGCAGGAATGCACAGGAATGCAGTTCCGGCTGGCTTGGCACCAGGGGGTGTGGCCTAATATGCAAATGAGTCCCTGCTGGAGTCCCTGTATGAAACAATGGTGATAATAGAATCACAGAGTTGGAAGGGACCTCCAGGATCATCTAGTCCAACCCCCTGCACAAAGCAGGAAACTCACAAACACCTCCCCCTAAATTCACAGGATCTTCATCGCTGTCAGATGGCCAACTAGCCTCTGTTTCATAACGTCCAAGGAAGGAGAGCCCACCATCTCCCAAGGAAGCCTGTTCCACTGAGGAACCGCTCTAAACTCACAGATACCTCCCCCTAAATTCACAGGATCTTCATTGCTGTCAGATGGCCATCCAGCCTCTGTTGAAAAACCCCCAAGGAAGGAGAGCCCACCACCTCCCGAGGAAGCCTGTTCCACTGAGGAACCACTCTAACGGTCACAAAGTTCTTCCTAATGTTGAGCCGGAAATTCTTTTGATTTGATTTCAACCCGTTGGTTCTGGCCCTAGAAAACAATTCCACACCATCCTCTATATGACAGCCCTTCAAGTACTTGAAGATGAAGGGCAGTCATATAGAGGGGAGTGATGTCAGGGCATATGGCCTAATATGCAAATGAGTTCCTGCTACCCCTCCGTTTTTTAACAAAAAAAGAGACCTGATTATTTTGTACATCATTCCTCTCCTTTGCAGGTTGCTCCACCAACAGTTTTGTAGCAGAGACAATGCAGCAAAGGTTTCCAAGATTCAAATTTGCCCTGCCCAGTTGAAAATGAATCAAATATTAAACAAAGATTTCCCCACAAAAAAAAAATGTGTACAGAAAATTTATTGCTTATGTTATTGCTGCTTTGTTCATTTTCTGCAATCTGCCTTTAGGCTTTTTTGAGAAAGGGAGACTATAAATTAAGTAATACATTTAAAAGAAATAAATAGGAGCTGGGGCTCCAGAAACCAAACCAAAAATGTGTCCCACTTGATCCACCTTACGCAGTTTTTACTATAAGTGACTATATAATAGTTTATAGCTCTCCTGAATAATTGACTCAACACTTTAGATTTATATATTAGCTGTATCAATAAGTATAGATTTTTTAAACAACGCTTTCATCTAAGCATTGGGCTGCAGGTATCTCAATCTTTAAGCCAAAATGATTGTCTTTGTTTTCTCTTCTTGCTTCTTTGATCTCAGGTTAGTGAGGAAAAGGAGGAGGAGGACTCATTCTAGCCACACAAGAGCAGGCACTCAAAATGAAAACTATGAAAGTCAAGATTCAGAAGACCAGCAAATGTTGACTTTGCAAGACAAAGGACGAAAGGAATCAACCGCATGGCCAGTGCCTGCAGGTAAACTGCTCAGACTGTCACAAGTAGAGTTGCAGTAACATTGCTCTGGAACCTTTGCAAGAAGTATGGCTCAGCATCAGCCAGAAATTCATGGGAGCACGAACCAGACAAAACCATGGACAGTGATGAAATGAAGATGCTTTGGAGTTCCGATTACAAACAGCTGGAGCATAACACTCCTGATATCACAATTGTAAGGAGGAAGGAATGAGAAATAGGGTTTGGACCACTAACACTGCAATCCCAGGAGACAGCAGAATGTAAAAAGAAAGAACAGGAGAAGATCACAAAATACCAAGACCTATAAACAAAGTTAAAACACCTCTGGGAGAAGAAAGTTATCAGTGATCACTGGAGCTCTTGGGGCAGTGCCTAGAAGCCTCAAGAAACACCTAGATCTTCTGGGCACTGAGCAAATAACACCAGTTCAGCTCCAGAAGACAGCGTTGCTTAGAACAGCAAGAATCCTGCAAAGATATATATCTGCAATTCCCAAGAACTTGGCTAGATCTCAAATTGCAGAATACCATATAACAATCAAATATCTGACTATGACGATGACAACAACAACAGTAACAACAACAACCACCACAGACTACAGGATACTAAAGATGCTAGCCCCATCCCATGAGCTAATCTTCCCTGTGGCAGGCAGTCAATAATAGTCCTAATGGAAAGAGTTGAAGCTGAAATAAATCTGCCACTTTTAATCAATCATAAACCCCGCTGTCATCAATAAAGCTTCTGCTGTCGTGACAACCTGCCTTTGGTTACTTGGAAGCAAAGACGATCAGAAGTCATACCTGCATACTAATCGCCAAAACAATACAAATCTAATGAAAGCCACGGGGACAAATGAGCCTTGAAGAGTGTTTGAGGCTTAGGTAGTGAGGCTATCTCAAGCCCACAGTTTAGGAAAAAACCCCATAAAATCTATACTTATTGATACAATTAATACGTAGACCGAATGGAATAGGTCAGTTATGTTTAAAGCGAGCTGCGAAGGTGCCTCCTCTATTGTACTGTCACCGTGTTTCCAGGGCAGCTGGATTTGAGTCCAGTAGCACCTTAGACACCAATAAAATTTGGGTGTCAAACATGTGGCTCAGGGGCCAAATCAAGCCACCAGAGGGCTCCCATCAGGCCCCCAAGCAACTGGCTGTCATCTGCTTCCTTCTCCCTCTCTCCTACTTCCTTCTACATCGCAGCTTGCTTTGCCAGGCTTGCTCAATCGCATAGGAGCTACAGAACAAAACCTCTATTTTCTCCATTGGCTGAGCCTTCTCCCTTGGGGAGGAAGGGGGGGGGAAGAGAGTTTGCTTTGCCAGGCTCTCTCAATCTTACAGCAGAGCTACTGAACCAAGCCTCTCTTCCTTCAATTGGCTGAGGTTCCACCCCTTCCTGGTCCCCCGGGGAAGGAAGGAAAGAGCCAGAGCTTCCTTTGCCAGTTTCCTGGATCCCTTGGGAGAAATACAAAGAAAGCACCTTTAAGACCAATGAGTGCTAATGTTTTACTTTAAGTTAAAAAAAAATTAATTGTGTTTGTCCATGTCCTTTATAAAGTTTATATCTCTGCTACCTAATCTTAAATAGGCACAAACATGGCCCGGCCCAACAAAGTCTCATTACGTCAGATCCGGCCCTCATAACAAATGAGTTTGACATCCCTGGTATAAGCTTTCTGACTCCTGAAAGTTCACACCCTAAAAATCTTGTTGTTCTCTAAGGGCAGGACTCAAATCCAGCTGTTCTACCACACACCAACACAGCTGCCTTCTGCGAGGAGCATCTGTTTACGCAAACACAGAGAGAGGCTCTGTTTCCGAAATGGGGGCCGCAAGTCTTTTGTTAGACATCATGCTCCCAGGCAAACCTCCCCAGACAAAATGCCTGGAGCTAAGATTAAGGCCGGACCAAACCGACTGGAAGCATCGTTGCCGGAGGCTGAAGAGTTGCAGGGGCTCTAAGCTAATTGGGGGTCAAAGTCACCCAAGGGGGGGCGGGGAGAAATGCTACTTTTTAGCATGCTTTCCTTCATTTAGGAGGGCTACATCCCCCCCCCCCCTCTAACTGTATTAACCTGCAGAGTGTCACCTTGAGTTTCTGGCAAAAAAAAAAAAAAAAGATTAAAAATCTCAATCACCATCTTCCTTTTCTCCGGCTTCGAGGGTAAGAGGAGCTAAAAACTTCAGAGAGCTCTGCTTTTTCAGAGCCGTTCAGAAGCGGTTTGCTATTGCCTGCTTCCATGTCACAACCAGTGTTCCCTCTAAGCTCAGTTAGCGTGAGCTAGCTCACAGATTTTTAGCCTCCAGCTCACATATTTTTGTCTTCGCTCAGGAAGGATGACCCCAGAGGACACTAATTTATACAGTAGCTCACAACTTTAATGCCAGTAGCTCACAAAATAGGATTTCTGCTCACAGGACTCTGCAGCTTAGAGGGAACATTGGTTACAACCCCAGGATTCTTTGGTGGTCTCACATCCAGGGGTAGAATTCTAGCAGGAGGTCCTTTGCATATTAGGCCACACACCCCTGACGTCGCCAATCCTCCATGAGCTTATCAAAAAGAACCCTGTAAGCTCCCGGAGGACTGGCTACATCAGGGGGTGTGGCCTAATATGCAAAGCAGCTCCTGCTAGAATTCTGTCCCTGCTCGCATCCAAGCGCTAACAAGTGCCGACTCTGTTTAGCTTCTGAGATCTGATGAGACTGGACTAGCCTGGCCCACCCAGATCAAGGCAGAAAACTCTGTTAACCTCATTGATACTGATATAGAATTTGGAGTGCCAAGGGAGGGAAGAGTCAATCACCAGCTTTTTCAGACCACTCTTGTTAATTCTTCTATGGAGGGAACCAAGAATTCCTGAGGAACACAAAAGAGAACTGTAAGAAATTATCTTAGATCAGGGCTTTTTTTTTTTTTAAGCAGGAACTCCTTTGCATCTTAGGCCACACACCCCTGATGTAGCCAATCCTCCAAGAGCTTACAGGGCCCTACTGTAAGCTCTTGAAGGATTGGTTATATCAGGGGTGTGGCCTAATATGCAAAAGAGTTCCTGCTACAAAAAAAAAGCCCTGTAGACAAAACGGCATCCTGGCCACTGTTGTACATGTACCTTCCGGCTGGCCTACTGTGATACACTGAACACGAGGGACGTATTCAAACACTGTTCAGAAACTCGGTTGATTCAGAACGTAGTCGCCTGCCTGAGGAAGCTGTAGGAAGCACGTACGACCCAGCTTGGAGGGGGGGGGGGGTTGGGAGGGGAATTTATGACAGAAAACTGCGGCCCAGTCCTCATCGGCCAGACAGCCACATAGGGTTGCCAGATCTGACTCAAGAAATAACTTGGGACTTTGGGGGTGGAGTCAGGAGCAAGGGTGTGACAAGCACGATTGAACTCAGAAGGAAGTTCTGGCCATCACATTTAGAGGGACTGCACGCCTTTTAATTGCCTTCCCTCCATTGGAAATAATGAAGGATAAGGGCACCTTCTTTGGGGGCTCATAGAATTGGACCCCCTAGTTCAATCTTTTTGAAACTTGGGGGATGATTTGAGGAGAGGCACAAGATGTTATTTGGAAAATGTGGTGCTTCTACCTCAAGAAAACAGCCCCCCGCCAAGAGCACCAGATACTATCAAATAAATTCGCCATTATACCCTAAGGGAACCGGTCTCCATAGGCCTCTCTGCCCTGTTGTTGGCCCTCCAGAGGACCTGGTTGGCCACTGTGTGAGACAGGATGCTGGACTAGAGGGACCACTGGTCTGATCCAAAAGGGCTCTTCAGATGTTCTAATGAAGGCCTCAGACTCTCTGCCCTGTTGTTGGCCCTCCAGAGGAACTGGTTGGCCACTGTGTGAGACAGGATGCTGGACTAGATGGACTTTTGGTCTGATCCAGCACAGTCTTTTTCTATTCTAATGAGGCCTCAGCCTCTCTGCCCTGTTGTTGGCCCTCCAGAGGAACTGGTTGGCCATTGTGTGAGACAGGATGCTGGACTAGATAGACCAGGAGTGTCAAACTCATTTGTTATGAGGGCCGGATCTGACATAAATGGGACTTTGTGGGGCCGAGCCATGCCTGTCCTAAAATGTAATGTCAGATAGCAGAGATATGGACTTTACAGAGGACACAGGCCAACACAATTAAATATATCAGTTTTTAACTTAAAATACAAACATGCGTAAAGCTCTTAGTATTTTGTTTAAAACAGAAAGGGGGAATGGTGGGATTTTGCAATGCAGTTTTAAAAATAAAACATCCAGAAAAAGCACAGAGATCACAACAGAAACTTTAAAAAATGAAATGCTCTCAGATCTAGTAAAATCTCTGGCAGTGTTGCACCTGGGCTACTGCTGTTTTGAAGGAAGAATTTCAAGGCAATGTTTTCCAGCATGCGCTGAGTACATTTAAGTCATCTGAATCTTTTCCTATCTAGACCTCGTAACAAGCAGAGCTGTTTTGAATCCCTGGGAAGGCAGCCTGTGCAGCAAATGGCAGAAAGGACAGTGCATCTCTTCTAAGTCGGGGTGTTGAATTCGTTTGTTATGATGGCCAGATCTGACATAAATGAGACCTTGTTGGGCCGCGCCATGCATGTACCTATTTTAAGATTAGGTAGCAGAGTTATAAATTTTATAAGGAACACAGAAAAACACAAATATATATATTTTAAAATTTAAAACATGCTTAAAACGTTAGCACTCGTTGGTCTTAAAGATGCTTTCTTTGTAATTCTCCCATGGGATCCAGGGAAATGGTCAAAGGAAACTCTGGCTCTTTCCTTCCTTCCCCAGGGGAACAGGAGGGGGAGGAGCCTCAGTCAATAGAAGGAAGAGAGGCTTGGCTCAGTAGCTCTGCTGTGCGATTGAGTGAGCATGGCAAAGCAAACTATTCCTCCCCCCTTCCTCCCCAAGGGAGGAACCTCAGCCAATGGAGAAAATAGAGGTTTTGCTCTGTAGCTCCTGTGCAATTGAGCAAGTCTTGCAAAGCAAGCTGTTATGCAGAAAGAAGCAAGAGAGAGAAGGAAGCAGATGACAGCCAGTTGCTCGGGGGCCTGATAGGAGCCCTGATAGAACACCCCTGTTCTAAGTGATAGACAGTCAGGAAAATTATAATGCCCTGTATAGAGATATATTGTGCAGCCTCATTTGGAGTACTGTGTACAGTTCTGGTCAAAGCGGACATTCCAGAGCTGGAAAAAAATATATATAGGGGAGGGCAACCCAGGTGATCAGAGGGTTGGAACCCCTTCCCTATGAGGGAAGTAGGGCTTTTTTTTGTAGCAGGAACTCCTTTGCATATTAGGCCACACAGCCCTGATATAGCCAGTCCTCCTGGAGCTTACAGTAGGCCCTGTACTAAGAGCCCTGAGAGCTCTTGGAGGATTAGCTACATCAGAGGGGTGTGGCCTAATATGCAAAGGCGTTCCTGCTACCAAAAAAGCCCTGGAAGGAAGGGTGAAGAGTCTGGGACTTTTCCATTTGACAACTAAGGGGGGGGAACATGATAGAGATTTATAAAATGATGCATGGAAGAAGGAAGGAAGGAAAATGGAGGGGGGGGGGGGAGGAGAGATGGACAGAAAGGAACCTTAACTTTAAATGCATTCTCCAAGCCGGCAGCTGACTTGGCTTGGAAAAGTGATTTAAAGAGAGAAATGCCTTCTCCATGCCGGCTGATGGGATGGTGGGGGCTTCAAGAGCCACACAATATGTGTGAAAGAGCCACATGTGGCCCCCAAGCTGCAGTTTGGCCACCCCTGGTATGTAACTTGGGAAACAAAGTCACTGAAACATAAATCCATAAAATGCTTTGTACTTGGGCATGAAGTTGCACTTAACAGTAATGAACAACCTTAGCAGCCATCATGAGTTCCATTTAAAAATGAATAAAAAAGGGTAATAGAGTCGTTAAAGCCAAAGAGTCTTTGCTGGTTTCATAGAAGCTGCAATCAGATTTCCTCCTGCTGTATTTTTATTCTAATTTTTGCTTCATTGGTCTCCGAGCAGCATACATAGTTCTTTCTCTCTGTACTTTATGATCACAACAACCCTGTAAAGTAGGTGAAGCCAAGCAAGTGTGTGATGTAAGAACACTCCACCATTTAGGGATTTGAATGTCCATCTCCTCAGTCCCAGTTCAACACTCTAACCACTACCCCAGGGGTCCCTAGCGTGTAGGGTTGCCAAGTCTTACCTTGGCTTCGGTGGAGGACTATTCTCATGCGTGCAGTGTGATGCATGCAGTGTGATGTCATCACACTGGGCATGTTGTGATGGGACGCTCTAGGATTCGGGTAAGAACTCTATGGTACCATAGAGTTTTTACTCAAATGCTAGAGTGTCCCCCCATGTGATGACATCACTTCTGAGTGGTGTCATCATGTCAGGCATGTCATGTGAAGAAGAGCTCTTTGGGGACAGGGATCCCTCTCCCCGCAACAGCTTGCAGATTGCCCCAGCAGGAGTTTGGCAGCCCTACCAATGTGTTGCATGTGGGCACCAAAATGCCCACTAGCACATTTCCTGATGTCTGCCAAGTGGTTTTAGAAAGTGGGCAGGGCCGAGTGAAGCTCTTCCCCAGCACGGCTTCTGTTTAGCCAGTGGAGATTTGATTGGCCATGCAATTTTTCTAAGATACTAGGGTCCTCACTGTGTAGTTGAAGGTAAGCCACAGCAGCCATTTTGTGACTGGCCCCACCTCCTGCTGCAGCCATTTTGCAGCTGTTCCCACCGCCTCATGGCAGCAGTCCAAAGGTGCCCACAGGATGAAAAAGTATGTGCTTACACCATACTGGCCTGCTGTCGAACTGTTCCGTAGAAGGAAGGAGGGCATCCCTGAAAGCCAGTGCCACTAAAGACCTTTCTAAAGGCCAGCTAGAAGAAGTTAGCCATTTATCTGATTATTTTGGCATGTATGGAGCATTATTCAGAAGATATCCCTTGAGATAATGTAGACCAGGGGTGGCCAAACTGTGGCTTGAGAGCCATATGTGGCTCTTTTGCACATGTTGTGTGGATCTCGAAGCTCCCACTACCCCATCAACCAGCTTGGAGAAAGCATTTGTTTCTTTAAATCACTTTTTCAAGCCAAGCCAGCTGGCAGCTTGGAGAATGTATTTAAAGTTGCTTTCTTTCCTCCCCCTCCCTCCCCCATCTATTTCCTTCCTTCCTTCCTTCCTTCCTTCCTTCCTTCCTTCCTTCCTTCCTTCCCTCCCTCCCTCAGTTCAGTTCAGTTCAGTTCAGAGCCAGTTTGGTGTTGTGGTTAAGTGCACAGACTCTTATCTGGGAGAACCGGGTTTGATTCCCCACTCCTCCACTTGCACTTGCTGGAATGGCCTTGGGTCAGCCATAGCTCTGGTAGAGGTTGTCCTTGAAAGGGCAGTTGCTGTGAGAGCCCTCTCAGCCCCACCCACCTCACAGGGTGTCTGTTGTGGGGGAGGAAGGGAAAGGAGATTGTGAGCCACTCTGAGACTCTGAGATTTGAGGGTGGGATATAAATCCAATATCATCTTCTTCTCCTTCCTCCCCCCCTCCCCCCCTCAAACATCTGACGTTCATGCCTTGTGGCTCTCAAAGTTCTGACATTTATTCTAAGTGGCTCTTACATTAAGCAAGTTTGGCCACTCCCGGTCTAGGCCTTCTCTAGCAGCATGTTATCAGAGATTAGCACCAAACTACTCTGATTGTTTAACTATGGAATGTGTAATCTTATAATATGCATGGATTTTAATTGTCCGTTGTGATTTCATACTGTTAGCTGCCCTGAGCCTGCTTTGGCAGGGAGGGCACGATATAAATCAAATCAAATCAATAAATAGCAACAATACGATGCCAGAGCATGGCAGATAGACAGAAAGGCCAAAATGCAGATGGAGATGAACTATTTGGAGAGCCAGTTTGGTGTAGTGGTTAAGTGTGCGGACTCTTATCTGGGAGAATCGGGTTTGATTCCCCACTCCTCCACTTGCACCTGCTAGCATGGCCTTGGGTCAGCCATAGCTCTGGCAGAGGTTGCCCTTGAAAGGGCAGCTGCTGTGAGAGCCCTCTCAGCCCCACCCACCTCACAGGGTGTCTGTTGTGGGGGAGGAAGGTAAAGGAGACTGTGAGCTGCTCTGAGACTCTTCGGAGTGGAGGGCGGGATATAAATCCAATATCTTCATCTACCTCACAGGGTGTCTGTTGTGGGGGAGGAAGGTAAAAAGACTGTGAGCCGCTCTGAGACTCTTCGGAGTGGAGGGCGGGATATAAATCCAATATCTTCATCTACCTCACAGGGTGTCTGTTGGGGGGGGGGGAAGGTAAAGGAGATTGTGAGCCGCTCTGAGACTCTTCGGAGTGGAGGGCGGGATATAAATCCAATATCTTCATCTACCTCACAGCGTGTCTGTTGTGGGGGAGGAAGGTAAAGGAGATTGTGAGCCGCTCTGAGACTCTTCGGAGTGGAGGGCGGGATATAAATCCAATATCTTCTTCTTCATCATCTTCTACCTACAGACTCTATCTCCACATCCAGAGAAAATGAGATTTCAGGCTCCTTTCATCAACTGCCACACCAGCACATGCGACCGTTACGGGTTAAGCATCCTAATTACAGAGAAGAGAAGTTCTAAATAAAAACAGGCTATTGTTCTGTTCCTCAATAACATGCTGTTCATTCCAATGTGTACTCCAGATACAGTGAGGAAAGAATTTAGCGCTGTAAGACTCATTTGCATTCGCAGCATATTTTATTTCTAAAATTTACGTCTCCGCAACTCAAAAGGTCTCGACACTCAACAGGTTCTCAGAACATCTAACAATCTTTAAAATCGTAACACTACAACAAAAACGCAGCATAAAAATTACAAACTGGCTGAAGCCGAAGCGCCTCTAAAACCTCTTGGAAAGCCTTGATGAATAATGGGGTGAGGCTGTGGCTCAATGGCAGAGCATCCGCCTTACATGCAAAAGGTCCCAAGTTCAATCCTTGGCATACCCAATTAAAAGGACTGTCTCTGATTCAGAGAGAAGAGCGGGGTATAAATCTGCAGTCTTCTTCTTCTAAACTGTGGGGGAGAGGTAAACTTGGCGACAACGCCAGCGGCAGCCGCACCAGGCAAGTCGGGCAGAGAGCGGCTCAGTTGCTGGCTGCTCGTGCAGGCTGAGAGGGCTGCAAGCAAGGGGAAAACCTGGGGGAGAGCCATCCCAGGGCCCCAAAAGGCATGGGGGCCCATCGGCCAGTGCCTACTAGGCCTAATTGTTAATCCAGCTCTGGTTATAGGAATATTCCTAGTAAGTAGCAATTATCACAGTTTAAATAGATTTAGAATTTAGAATATGAGGTTTGTCTGAGTGATCGCTTGTTTGAAGTAGTCAGTTGGAAAATACATCCTCTCTTTTGGCTTTTCAAAATATGGCAACCCTATTGTGATGGCTACATCGAATTGGCTTCTGTCTTGAATGTTGTACACAATAACGCTGGGGGGGGGGGGGGAATTGTTGCAACTGCTCTCAGTAAAACTCCTCTGCCATTATTGCATGGCAGGGTCCAGTCCACAGTGACCTCTCCAGTCTGGTGTAGTGGTTAAGTGTGCGGACTCTTATCTGGGAGAACCGGGTTTGATCCCCCACTCCCCCGCTTGCAGCTGCTGGAATGGCCTTGGGTCAGCCACAGCTCTGGCAGAGGTTGTCCTTGAAAGGGCAACTGCTGGGAGAGCCCTCTCCAGCCCCACCCACCTCACAGGGTGTCTGTTGTGGGGGAGGAAGGTAAAGGAGATTGTGAGCCGCTCTGAGACTCCGGGATTCGGAGTGGAGGGTGGGATATAAACCCAATATCATCATCATCATCATATGAACATATGAAACTGCCTTATACTGAATCAGACCCTCGGTCCATCAAAGTCAGTATTATCTATTCAGACTGGCAGTGGCTCTCCAGAGTCTCAAGCTAAGGTTTTTTACACCTATTACCTAGACCCTTTTTAGTTGGGGATGCCGGGGATTGAACCTGGGACCTTCTGCTTACCAAGCAGATGCTCTACCACTGAGCCACCGTCATCATCATCATCATCATCCACCCCTGCCCCTTTCTATTGTCAGCAGGACAAGGACTCAACCATGAAGAGGCAGGGCAGAGCCTTACAAGCCAACCTATGCGGTGAAAAGACTTGTCTCGACAAAATACAGCTGCGAGACATTTCGGGGGGGAGCCTGAGATTAAAATTCAGTTTCAAAACTGAATCGTTCCTGAAAACCCCCTAGAGGCCTTTCACAACCTATATAACCAACGTGGCTTCCTTTCTGAATATATTCACACTCTTTTTCTCCCATCCTGTCATTGTCCAGAACAACCTTCCGTCTTAAAAAGAGGCTCCACTGTTCTTCGCAGGGCTGCCTTATCCCTTCCTGGATTTTTCACAAGATTAACCGGACGCGCTTATTCCTTTCATAATACCGCTTTGTCCCCTCGTCTGTCATTGCTGGTTTTTAAGAACCGAGAAATAAGAAGCCGTCACATTTTGAAGCTGCAGACTTGAAAGCTCCTTCGGTTCCTGCGTTTGCCCGATACAAGAGATCCGACTTCACAAGCCACGTAACAAGATTTCAGTTCAAGCGAATAGTACAATCTGTAAAAAGGCATTTCCAGGGGTGGAATTCTAGCAGGAGCTCCTTTGCATATTAGGCCACACACACTTCGTAAGCTCTTGGAGGACTGGCTACATTGGGAGGGTGTGGCCTAATATGCAAAGGAGCTCCTGTTAGAATTCCACCTCTGGGCATTTCCACTGGCTTTGAAGGATGGGAGAACTGCTAGGGGTCGGAGTCCTCCCTCGACTCGACCCAATCAAGCCGCATGCATGGGAATCAGGGGCCAGAGCCCTCCCCCAACTTGGCCAAGTTTAGACCCTGACCACAACAGAACCCTACTTATCTTTTTCCGAGAGGAACAGAGTCTAGAGGGGAGTGAGAAAGAGAGGGACAGAGTCAAGATAATTCTCTCACTAGGGAACACTTGACCCCATCCTCTCATCAGCTTTATAGTTTTGCCAACAGAACCTGTTCACCTCTAAATTTAGGGATTGTTCCGAATGCAAATATCCCAGCTGTGTACCTCGATCAATTTCTAGCTCCAGATTTGTACAGAGCCTTTTCCTTGGCCGGATTCGATGACCTTCCGTCAGCCATTTTATTTGGCAGATTTCAAGAGACTCCTTATTCGAGTAGGTACTGTCCATGTAAATTGGGTTATGTTGAGACTGTCGTCTACATTCTTCTCCAGTGTCCTCTCTATTTGGTATTCCGCCAGGATCTTTTACATCCCTTACTGGCTCAAATTTTAGAGACTTCTAATGATTTTAAGGTGCTTTTTTTTTGCTTGATTATTCTGATTCGGAAATAACTGAATTAGTAGTAAAGTTTCTTTATAGAGCTATGGTTACTTGTCCTGATAAGTAGTACCAGGCCTCAGATTCAGTGGGAGCTCACAGGAGCACAGCTCCTGAACCTTTCTGGGAGTTCCACCTCCTTGTCCATTGAATAGTAGGTGCAGCTGCATAACAATCCCTGGATGAGCTCCACCACCTAGTTTTCTACAAAGCGATCCATGAGTAGTACTATGTATCAGGTTTTACTATGTTGCTACTTTGTTTTATCTTGTAATCCTAATTTTATTCTGCATGGATTCTGTACTCTCTCAATCTGCAACCTGGCCGACCCTCTATTTTATATTTTATATATGCCAATAAAGGCTTGTCTTGTGTGTGAGACGTTGAACCTCTTTGGCCCTTGTTTGCTTTTTGTGTTTCATCAGACCTCTCTTCTTTCTCTTACCTGGGCTTGGAGCTGTAGCAAGTTAACCTTTTTTGAAGCTAATCTGTTCACAATAAGCTAAATGTACCTAAGTGAACATGTCATGTAAGATGCACTTCGATTTTTGTAAGTAAAATTTCTTTCTCTGGTTCCCATTGGAGTCAGGTCATCTTTGTAATTGGTTTGAATGGCATTTCCCCCTTAACGGGGAAACGTGAAGCATCGGAGATACTGCGTAAAACTTCTGTGCTTCCAAGGCAAATTATCATTTATTTTACATTTAACTCGATAGACTTAACCCCCTTTTCCAGGGCTTTTTTTGTAGCAGGACTCCTTTGCATATTAGGCCACACACCCCTGATGTAGCCAATCCTCCAAGAACTTACAGGGCTCTTAGTACGGGGCCTACTGTCAGCTCCAGGAGGATTGGCTACATCAGGGGGAGTGTGGCCTAATATGCAAAGGAGTTCCCGCTACAAAAAAAGTCCTGACCTTTTCTTCACAAGTCTGAGACCACGGGGAGGGACGGTGGCTCAGTGGTAGAGCATCTGCTTGGTAAGCAGAAGTTCCCAGGTTCAATCCCTAGCATCTCCAAAAAAGGGTCCAGGCAAATAGGTGTGAAAAACCTCAGCTTGAGACCCTGGAGAGCCGCTGCCAGTCTGAGTAGACAATACTGACTTTGATGGACCAAGGGTCTGATTCAGTATAAGGCAGCTTCATATGTTCATGGGAGGATTGATGGAACTGTCGAGAAGGTAGCCAAGGATAAAAGGAAGTCCTTCTTCACCCAAAGGATGATTAACACATGGAATTCATTGCCACAGGAGATGGCGGTGGCTACAAGCATTGCCAGCTTCAAGAGGGGACTGGATAAGCATATGGAGCAGAGGTCCATAAGTGGTTATTAGCCACAGGGTATAGGTCTGGGGGCAAATGATGCTCTGTATTCTTGGTGCTTGGGGGGGGCACAGTGGGAGGGCTTCTAGTGTCCTGGCTGCACTGGTGGACCTCCTGATGGCACTTGGTTTTTTTGGGCACTGTGTGACACAGAGTATTGGACTGGATGGGCCACTGGCTTCTCTTATGTTCTTATGAGGATGGGGCACCTGCTGAGGGGCACAGCGGACCTCACAAGAACTAAATGTAGAATGAGTTTTAACGTAGTGACGTATGAAGCAGAAATTTGGAAGAGTCTTGGAAGGGTCAGCCCTCCATAGCTGTGGTCCCAGTTTCACAGTACAAGATAAGATGCTAATGAGGAACAACACTGCAGCTAGAGACAGTGAAACGGTAAAACCCTGGCAAGTCCCCAAAAACATCTGAGGCAGACTGAACCACCGCGGTCTATTGATAGAAGATGCTTAAGAGAAAGCATTTTCCACGCGGAAATTATATCTGACCTTTTTTCTATTAGGCAGCTTCAAATGACATGTAGCGAAAAACGTAATTAAAAAGACATTTACATAAAATTGAGGCCTCAAAAAAAAAAGGAAAGAAAGAAAGAAAGAAAAAGAACATTTTCTTTATTGGCCCCAGAGTCGGTGGGCATATTAAATATTTTCGTAGAAGTGTTTTTCGTAGAAGTGACCCTTCCCTCCCTCCCTCTCTTTTTTTACAAAACAGATAATTGCATCCCATTTGTGATCAAACAAGTCGCTAGGCAATGTAATTAGCTTCTGAAAGTCCCGGTATAGTTGATGCCCTGGAATTAAAACTTAGACCTTTGGGTTCCTCTTCATAAATGGCATGGCAGACACTCGCCTGAGCATTTCGGAGTCAGAAAGCAGTTGCGCCCTGGGAGCAAGCACCCTCTAAAACATACAGCAATTAATTTTTAATAAACAATATAATCGCATTTAAATCGACGAACGGCAGCGACATCGGCAGCAAGCCGGGGCCACAGCTAACAGATGGTAGTGTAGTAAAGCCGCTAACGTGAACGGTTCAGTTGGTTTCTAGAGTGGGATTTCCACGTGTGGTTAGAGGTTAGGGGACGCCAATTCTGGCTTGGGAAATTAATGGAGATTTGGGGACAGACCCCAGGGAGGGGGGAGGAGAGCTCAACAGGGTATAATGCTGTAGAGCTGACCCTCCAAAGAGGGCTGACCTTGGACTAGGCAAACTAGGCAATTGCCTAGGGCGCCAGACTTCTGGGGGCACCAATTTGGGTGTTTCATTTTTCCCACAATTCATCTGTTTTTGAAAATTGGTTGTCAGTGCAGAGGGGGGGGGCAGAAGTTAGCCTTGCCAAAGGTGCCATACAGTCTAGGGCCAACCCTGCCTCCAAAACCGCCATTTTCTCCAGGGAAACTGATCTCTGTAGTCTGGAGATCAGTTGGGATTCTGGGAAATCTCCAGGCCTCGCCTGGAGGTTAAGCAACAGAACAAAGTCACACAGACAGGAGACAAGGAATGAGCAACAGCTCCGTGTGTAATAAGCCTCTTGTCAATTTCTTATCTTCTAAAGTTCAATAAGAAATGCTTTCACAAAGAAGAAGAAGAAGAAGATATTGGATTTATATCCCACCCTCCACTCCGAAGAGTCTCAGAGCGGCTCACAATCTCCTTTACCTTCCTCCCCCACAACAGACACCCTGTGAGGTGGGTGGGGCTGGAGAGGGCTCTCACAGCAGCTGCCCTTTCAAGGACAACCTCTGCCAGAGCTATGGCTGACCCAAGGCCATGCCAGCAGGTGCAAGTGGAGGAGTGGGGAATCAAACCCGGTTCTCCCAGATAAGAGTCCACACTCTTAACCACTACACCAAACTGGCTCTCCATTGTGATTAGAATTTCAGTTCCTTTACTGGTAGCAAATTTCTCAACAAAGTCTGGATTTGCACAAAGTATGCAAAAGGATACTTCAACAAAATTTTAAGTATCACCATCAGCTTACAGGCATAACCGGTCTCTACTCCTGTTTTGCACTACTGCTATATCCAAGCTACAATTTTGTGCCACTAATTTGCTTTACTCTTCACACTTATATATAATTCTTATTCATCTCACTCCAACATTTGCTCATATTATTATTGCATCAACTTATTTGTTTGGATGAGGCGTTCTCGGGTTGCTCCTGCATTTCACTGCCTGATCCGGACGCCATTTTGTCTGCCACGATTGAAACTGCGTTGTCTTTCGGTCTGGTTGGATTCGTTTTCAGAAAGGAGCAAACCAACTTGTTTTGGTTTTGGAGTGATTGGGTTTTCTTCTCTGGCAATTTTCCCTTCATTTGCAGCTTTTGAACGTTCACAACACGATAGGTAAGTGGGAAAGCGATAGGGGAGAAGAGAGAGCCAACGGATGACGCATCTGCCATTATTGCAGGCGTTGCCCTGCTTCTAAACCCAGTTCTCCCAGATCAGAGTCTGCACACTTAACTACTACACCAAAGTGGCAGACAAAACTGAGATTGCAATTCACTGCAAATTAACCTGGCTAGCAGAATTTGTGCTCCCAACCTGGATAGAGACACACAAGGTGCTTCACTTCCCAATGAAAAGCACAGCTCGTTTTGTTCCTAATTACACATAAATTACTGTGATTATTGTATTTGCTGGGGAGGAAGGGGGGCACGAATGCATTTATCTGTTAATACCTCAGAGGAACCAAATGCGAGCAAAGAGATTTATGCATTACATCCAAAAATAATGCTGAACAAAAGAATTTATGCACGCAGTGTAAGATGTATTGCACTTCAGAATCAGGGAAGGAAAATCAAAAAAAGCCAGCCGTAGGTCTTTAATAGGAAATCAAAATAATCTATTAACTTGTCAAATTCTTAGCAGGCATGCTCTGTTTGGAACATGAATATCTGCATTTGGATCCATGGTTTAAGAATCTGGACAGCTACCTTAGCTGGAGAGCCAGTTTGGCGTAGTGAGAGCCAGTTTGGTGCAGTGGTTAAGTGTGCGGACTTTTATTTGGGAGAACCGGGTTTGATTCCCCACTCCTCCACTTGCACCTGCTGGAATGGCCTTGGGTCGGCAATAGCTCTGGCAGAGGTGGTCCTTGAAAGGGCAGCTGCTGTGAGAGCCCTCTCAGCCCCACCCACCTCACAGGGTGTCTGTTGTAGGGGGAGAAGATACAGGAGATTGTGAGCCGCTCTGAGATTCAGAGTGGAGGGCAGAATATAAAGCCAATATCTGGAGAACCATTTTGCTTAACACTCTCTGCTGCACCTGGCAGTGGCCCTTCAACCCATGGGTAGCAGAGAACATTTTCCTTGAAGATGCCGGGAATTGAACCCAGGACCTCCTACTTGTGTTCTATTACTTAAGCTTCAGCCCACCTCCAAATAAACAAAGTTAAATGTAAGGAGAAGAACTTGTTCTCTTTGATGCCCAACCAGTAATTCAGTCCTGATCATCTGCTGCAGGGCTCCCCAATTTTTTTGAGACTGTGGGCACCTTTGGAATTCTGACACAGAGTGGTGGGCGCAAGCACAAAATGGCTGCTGCAGGAGGCGGAGCCAACTACAGAATGGCTGCCACGGGAGAAGAGCCGACCACAAAATGGCAGCCACAGGAGGCAGAGTCAACAACAAAATGGCCACCACAAGAAGTAGAGCCACACATAAGAGGAAGCCTCAGCAATTGGGGGGAGAGGTGATTTTAAAATTACGCTGGAAAGAAACTACAACCAGAAATAAGGTGGCAACTGCCACTGAAACATTATTTTAATCTGCCCAACCAACAGGATCTCCGGTGGGCCAATCAGATGCCCTGATGGGCAATTGCTCCATCGAGCCCTACCCACATGATAGGTACCAGGAAGAATGTCAGCAGACACCATCTTAGGGATTCCTGACCTACTGCTTCAAGTTTATGTGTCATTTTGCTGGTCCCAATAGAAAGTAGTAGTAGAAAATGATATTGGATTTATATCCCGCCCTATACTCTGAATCTCAGAGTCTTAGAGCAATCAAAATCTCCTTTACCTTCACACACACACACACACACACACACACACAACAGACACCCTGTGAGATGGGTGGGGCTGAGAGAGCTCTTACAGCGACTGCCCTTTCAAGGACAACTCCTACAAGAGTTGTCCTTGAAAGGCCATTCCAGCAGGTGCAAGTGGAAGAGTGGGGAATCAAACCCAGTTCTCCCAGATAAGAGTCCGCGCACTTAACCACTACACCAAACTGGCTCTCAGTATTATGTGGACTAGTGTCCTGGGTGTCTGGATCTCTTTTTCCCTTTCGGACCAGCAAGGCTAACAATGAGTTCTTCCAAGCAACGCAACCACCCTGTTTGCTATCCTTCCCATAGCCACTCGTTAAATCATGACACTGTCCCGCCAGTCTTGCGCCACTATGTCCAGTCGTTTGGGTATTCCAGAAAAAAACTGAGCCAGGAACATTTTCCAATTCAGATTCGAACAATGTTAGTAAAAGAAGGTAAATGTGATCTTCACAAGCACTGGGAGTTTGTCCACGTCTTGTACTCCCACATTTAACCAATCTAGCATGACTCATCTAAGAACATAAGAGAAGCCATGTTGGATCAGGCCAACGGCCCATCCAGTCCAACACTGTGTCACATGGTGGCCAAAGAAACCAAGTGCCATCAGGAGGTTCACAATTGGGGCTAGAAGCCCTCCCATTGTGCCCCCCAAGCACCAAGAATACAGAGTATCACTACCCCAGACAGTTCCAACAATATGCTGTGGCTAATAGCCACTGATAGACCTCTGCTCCATATTTTTATCCAATCCCCTCTTGAAGCTGGCTATGTTTGTAGTTGCCACCACCTCCCCTGCCCCTTCCCCTCCCTCTCCCTTGCAAACCACAATGATTATGCACCACTCCCCACTCCCCACAGGGTTTATCCCATTTAGGCCTCTGGAACATCTAAATTTTATTGTGCTCTTTCTCTCCCCCCTCCAAATACTTGCTTCTGGGCTCCATTGTTCAACCCCCCTGTGAAAATTTTGCTGAACTCGTAAGATTTGACAAATTTTCTAATATTTTTCCCCACCAAAAAAATGGGGAAATAACCAAAACATACCAAGCAGACAGATGGAAATCTTTCCTCATGCCACTGTGGCCACATAGGAGAAAGTCATTTAAAGAGTACGATGGGAGTCAGGTTTTATGATGACAATTATAAATTCAGGAAGCATTTTAAGGTAGATGCTGAGCTGATATAATTTAGTACACCTTCCGGTGATGTCAGGGGTGTGTGGCAGATGCAAATGAGTTGTGCTAATGAGCTCCGGCACCTCTTTTTCAACGAAACGACCCCTGATCTCATCTTGAATTTTATTGTTGTTCATAATATGTTTTTAAATATATTTCAGGTATTTTAGTCTATTTATTGTATTTCTCAATTAGAAATGTTTTTATCATGATGTTATACCCGCTCTGAGCCTGGACACAAGGAGAGCGGGAAACAAATCTAACGAAACAAATCCAGGGCTTTTTTTTTTTTTTTTTAGCAGGATTGCACAGGAATGCATTCCGGCTGGCTTGGCGTCAGGGGGTGTGGCCTACTATGCAAATGAGTTCCTGCTAGGCTTTTTCTACAAATAAAAGCCCTGTGTGAAACAATGGTGATGTCAGAGGGTGTGTCCTAATACACAAATGAGTTCAGGCTGGGTTTTTTCTACAAAAAAAAAAAAAGCCCTGATCAGATCAAATCAACAACAGCCCCGACAACTAAAGACAAAACTAAAGACAGATTTATGTATCTGGGGTGGGGAATTTTCTGCTCTGCTTCAGCGAAGGTACCGAGGACTGCTTTAAACAGAAGGCACTTCCAGAAAGAAAGTTAACTATGACTCTCAAACACAGACTTTCGGAATTCAAAGATTACATTATTCTGAGAAGAACAGAAGCCTTTCTACCTTGAGATATCTCGGCGCTTAACGCGGGAGGGAACATCTATGAAAACTTCAGAGTTCTGACAGCGCTAAAAACAAGCATCAAGGAAAGTTTCCGAGTAAGGAACGGCAAAAACCACATCAGTTAGTCAGATCTAAAGGAAGCGGATGGGTTGCCACAACGATCGAACACCGTGCATGCTGGGAACATGGCGCTCCGGGCTGCCAATACACAGGCCGCAAGCTGACACTCGAAAGCAAACTGAGATAAAAATAAGGATACCCACTTATGCCTATTCAGTACATGAAGCACATTGTGAAGAAATGTTCTTCACAAGTAGCGGACAAGAAAAAACAAGTAGCAAAAATAATTTTAAAAAAAGATTAATTAAATGGAAGGAATACCTGTCCATGGCTACTAGCAATGGTAGCCCAGACAAGGAACTTTCATTATTACTTTCAGAGGCAGTATATCTCTGTCCTCTGAAATTGCTGCCTTATGGTGGTTGGAACACGGAAGTAGAAGGGACGGTGATCCAGTCCAGTATGGCTGTTCTTATGGAAACTGACAGCAGACCCCTTATTCTAAAGCCAGGGTAACAAGAACCATCTGCTAAATTCTATCAGCCCTGACCTGGTTCTTTTAACTGGAGATGCCAGGGATTGAAACTGGAACCAAGCTCTGCCAGTAAGAAGAATACTGCGGATTTATAACCCGCCCTTCTCTCTGAATCAGAGACTCAGAGCGGCTCACAATCTCCTATACCTTCTTCCCCCACAACAGACACCCTGTGTGGTGGGTGGGGCTGAGAGGACTCTCACAGCAGCTGCCCTTTCAAGGACCACCTCTGCCAGAGCTCTGGCTGACCCAAGGCCATTCCAGCAGCTGCAAGTGGAGGAGTGGGGAATCAAACCTGGTTCTCCCAGATAAGAGTCCACATACTTAACCACTACACCAAACTGGCTCTCAAGCCATGGCCCCTCATTAAATCTCGTAAGCTCAGGGTATCATAAGAGAAGCAGCATCCATGGGTCCTTTGACGGCTCAGCCTGTCGCTTTGCATCGCTCTGCTCATTCGACATCCGGTTCTTAAAGCATCCCTGCCCTGAAGAGGCCAGAGCCAGATGGGCAGACCTCAGCCCCAGGGAAAGAAAGGCTTGCAACCAATTCTTCCCCACGGGCAAGAAATTCTCCTGGGGAAATCACACAGCGTCGTCCAGGCGCTGAAGCGGAAGCTTCAGGGCTCGGAACTCTGGCGTTTTGAACCAAATCGATTCTGCTCTCAGTGCATAACCAGCAGAAGCCTAAAGCATGATAAAAACTGAGCACTGTGTACCTCCCATGCCAAGTTCTCGCCGTGCATATTTTAAATGCAAGAAGAGCTTAAAATAGCAATGCCGGGCCGGTTTGACAGTCTGTGTTGCCCAGCGTCCTGTTTCCAACAGTGGCCGACCAGATGTGACATGGAAGCCCACGATCAAACAATGGCTCTCCTTGAGGAGAAGGAGAAGGAAAAGGAGGAAGAGGAGGAGGAGGAGAAGACCGCAGATTTATACCCCGCCCTTCTCTCTGAATCAGAGTCTCAGTGCAGCTTACAATCTCCTCTACCTTCCTCCTGCACAACAGACACCCTGTGAGGTAGGAGGGGCTGAGAGAGCTCTCCCAGAAGCTGCCCTTTCAAGGACAACCTCTGCCAGATCTATGGCTGACCCAAGGCCATTCCAGCAGGTGCAAGTGGAGGAGTGGGGAATCAAACCCCGTTCTCCCAGATAAGAGTCCGCACACTTAACCACTACGCCAAACTGACTTCCCAGCATCTGACCATCACAAGCATTCTTCCTGCGACCCTGGATGTAATTCAGTTATCATGGCTAACCACCAACGAAATGCTAACCCTCTAACCCAACAGAAGGCTAACCCTGAGAGTCAGTTTGGTGCAGTGGTTAAGAGCGGTGGACTCTAATCTGGGAGAACCAGATTTGATGCCCCACTGCTCCACATGCAGCTGCTGGTGTGACTTTGAGCCAGTCACAGTTCTCTCAGAGCTCTCTCAGCCCCACTTACCTCACAGGGTGTCTGTTGTGGGGAGCGGAAGGGAAGGAAATTGTAAGCTGCTCTCCCAAGTGAAGGGCGGGGTATAAAACCAATCTCCTCCTCATTCTATAAATCTGTGCAGCCCCCTTTAAAAAATATGCCGAAAGGTGAATATCCTATCTTTTGGAGCAGGGTCCCCAATCTTTTAAAGCCTGTGGGTACTTTTGGAATTCTGGCACGGGATGGTGCGTGCAATCACAAAATGGCCACTGGGGAGGTGGAGACAACCATAAAATGGCTGCTGCAAGAGGCAGAACTGCGCACACAAAGGAAGCCCAATGCAAGAGGAAAGGGGGGTGGTATTGTGGGGGGGGGGACCACTTGGAAAGAGGAGTGAGAAAGAATAAAACCAACTCTGTGATGGCAGCTGCCACTGGAACTATGTTATTTTATTTGCCCAGCCAATCAGATCTCCAGTGGCCAATCAAATGCTCTGCTGGGCAAAAGCCCCACCTGGATCCACCCTCTTCCTTAAAATACTTGGTGGTCAACAGGAAAGGTGCTGGCCAGCATTGTGCTGGGAACCCCTAAGTTACTTGGGTTTTTTGGCCACTGTGTGACACAAAAGTGTTGGACTGGATGGGCCATTGGCCTGATCCAACATGGCTTCTCTTATGTTCTTATATACCCCTGTGTGCCTTATTTCCCCCCTTCTCTCATTTGAGGAATGCGCAACTGGCTGGAATGCCTATTTGCTATAAAGCTTCTTATCTAAGGCGCCAATGAGAAACTGAAATTTGGAACAAAAACTAGCAGAGAACGCATCGCACCACAGCACGCTATCATGGCAGATGAGAACCACCTATTCTCCCCACCCCCCAAAAAAATTAATTTTAAAGAAAGAAAGCCTAAGCTTCAACATGCCTATCATGTTGACTTGCACTAAATCCAATCGCTTAGGACAAAGAAGAAGTGGGAGGCAAAAATCTTAGAATTCCAAGGGAGGAAGGAGAGAATCAATGGCTGCGTGCAACCCTTTTCCCGAGTTCTGACAGATGCCTTCACATGACGGTGATTAATCGTGCAGCTGATTAATCCACGCCAAAGCTGCCAGCTGAGGATATGAGACTGGCAGAGGAGAGGAAGTAAATTTGGTTTTCGGCTCCCAGGTGACGAAAAGAAAGGAAAAGCGTCAAAACGACTGCAAAAGCTAAAGCGTTTTGGTGCCAGAGAACTGTTGGCAACCTCCAGGCACCCCTCCGATCGTCACCGCGCAAACGAACAATCGTGCTACCTTTTCCCCACGGCGTTGATGGAGTTGGCGGCGTTCCGAGCGGCAAGCGATTTCCTCCTTGATAGCTTCTTGGTGGTACCCCTGTCGTCGGTGCTGTCGTCCTCCTTCTTGGGCGTGCTGGCTCCTTTGCTGTTGAGGTCCCTTAACACGTTGTAATTAATTTTACTCGAGATCTTCTTCTGTTCCAGCATCTTTTCGATGGCTTCGCCCGCTGTGCTGGCCTGGATCAGCTCCCGTTTCTTTGCAGACTTCTTGGGCTTAATTTTTAAAAAAAAAAAAAAAAGAAGAAGAAGAAGAGGGAGAAGGAACAATTTTCAGGGTAATCAGAGTAATATCTTTGTGCAGCTGAAGAATGGGCTGATGGGTAATTGCCGTTACCTGAATGCCAGCTGGTTTGGGGTCTTATTGCTTTGAGGTGCCAACATTGCAAAGAATTTAGACCCCGGATGTCTGAGCTCATTTTAAAATCATGCAAATTTCTCCCTCCCCCCCCCCCCCCCCCATGAACATAAGAAGAATATATGAATATACGAAGCTGCCTTCTACGGAATCAGACTATTGGTCTATCAGGGTCGGGACTGTCTATTCAGGACTGGCAGTGGCTCTCCAGAGTCTCAGGCAGAGGTCTTTCATAGCAGCTGCCACCTGATCTTTTGTTTCTTTATTTTCTTTAAATAAATTTATATTCTGCCCTTTCCCAAACCTTGCTCAGGGCGGATTACATCCCAATAGAAGAAGACTGCAGATTTATACCCCACCCGTCTCTCTGAATCAGAGACTCAGAGCGGTTTACAATCTCCTGTATCTTCTCCCCCTACAACAGACACCCTGTGGGATGGGTGGGGCCGAGAGAGCTCTCCCAGAAGCTGCCCTTTCAAGGACAACTCTTGTGAGAGTTATGGCTGACCCAAGGCCATTCCAGCAATTGCAAGCAGAGGAGTGGGGAATCAAACCCAGTTCTCCCAGATGAGAGTCTGCACACTTAGTCACTACAGCAAACTGGCTCTTAGAGATGCCAAGGATTCAAGAAGAAGAAGATTGCAGATTTATACTAAGCCCTTCTCTCTGAATCAGAGACTCAGAGCGGCTTACAATCTCCTATGTCTTCTCCCCCCACAACAGACACCCTGTGAGGTGGGTGGGGCTGAGAGGGCTCTCACAGCAGCTGCCCTTTTCAAGGACAACTCCTGCGAGAACTATGGCTAACCCAAGGCCATTCCAGCAGCTGCAAGTGGAGGAATGGGGAATCAAACCCAGTTCTCCCGGATAAGAGTCCGCGCACTGAACCACTACACCAAACTGGCTCTCTGAGCCTGGGACATCTCTAGAGTCTACCTTCCAAGTGGCCATTTTCTCCAAGTGCTCTGATCACTGAGACCTGGTGTAATCCCAGGAGATCTCCAGCCACCACCGGGAGGTCGATTACTCTACTGTTCATGGTCTGCCATCTTTCTGTCACTCTATTGTTCACGGTCTGTCACATTTTCACTGCTGCCCACCTCTGAAGGGCTGGATGCACATGACCTTTTGCCACTGAATGCCTCTGCAGAACCTTCCTCGGGGGTCTCCTGTCCAAGTATCGACCCTGCTTAGCTTCAGAGATCAACAAAATCAGGCTATGCCATGCTGCCTCCCCTCAACACGCACACCGTCTCCTTTGCTTGGGTACGTTATCAACTTGCATTCTTTGAATCCCATTCTTTTTTTTTTTAATTCAGCCATTCTGCTGGGCATTAATTACATCTGTCAGAGAATTATTCCGCTCAGGAAATATGGCCAAAGAGAGTGCGGAGGCAAAACTGTTAACCAGAAAAAAAGAAGAGAGCCACAAACGAGTTTCCCGGCCAGGTTCTAACATCACATACTGACTCCGGCTGGCCTGTCCACCATCTTCCTTCGACAACGTTCAGTCTTATCAGTTTTCTTCTTCTTGAAGGAGGAGGGGATAGTCCGGGGTGGCCAAACTTGCTCAATGTAAGAGCCACACAGAATAAAGATCAGGTGTTTGAGAGCCACAAGACGGAAGGAAGGAAGGAAGGAAGGAAGGAAGGAAGGAAGGAAGGAAGGAAGGAAGGAAGGAAGGAAGGAAGGAAGGAAGGAAGGAAGGAAGGAAGGAAGGAAGGAAGGAAGGAAGGAAGGAAGGAAGGAAGGAAGGAAGGAAGGAAGGAAGGAAGGAAGGAAGGAAGGAAGGAACTTTAAATGCATTCTCGATGCCATTGGCTGGCTTTGCTTGGAGAAGTGATGTAAACAGAGAAATGCCTTCTCCAAGTCAGGCAAAAGTATGGTGGAGGCTTCAAGAGCAACACAATATGTGTGAAAGAGCCACATGTGACTCTCAAGCCACTGTTTGGCCACCCCCGGGAGAGTCTTTTCAGCTTGCGAACACTCCGCTTCGCACAAGGGCATATGCTGGGTTCCCCCACTGCTCCCTCCCCCCAGTTTTTGTTGCTGACACTTCTCTGTATCCCTTGATCTGTCCCAAGTTGCAGGGAGATACCTCCTGATTGATATTTTCACTAAGACCTAAAGATATAAAAAAAGACTCAAGACTCTGATTCAAAGGTGTCAAACATGCAGTCTTGGGGCCGAATCAGGCCCCTGGAGGGCTCCTATCAGGCCCCTGAGCAACTGGCTGTTGTCTGCTTCCTTCTCTCTCTTGCTTCTTTCTGCATAACAGCTTGCTTTGCAAGGCTTGCTCAATTGCACAGGAGCTACAGAGCAACACCTCTATTTTCTCCATTGGCTAAAGTTCCTCCCTTGGGGAGGAAGGAGGGGAGGAATAGTTTGCTTTGCCAGGCTCTCTCAATCACACAGCAGAGCTACTGAGTCAAGCCTCTCTTCCTTCTATTGGCTGAGGCTCCTCCCCCTCCTGGTCCCCTGGAGAAGGAAGGAAAGAGCCAGAGATTCCTTTGCCCAGTTCCCTGGATCCCACGGGAGAAATACAAAAAAAAAAGCATCTAAGAACAGTGAGTGCTAACATTTTAATCATGTTTTAAATTTTAAAATATATATATTTGTGTTTTACTGTGTTCTTTATAAAATTTATAACTCTGCTACCTAATCTTAAATAGGTACACACATGGCCCGGCCCAACCCGACATGGCCCGGCCCAACAAGATCTCATTTATGTCAGATCTGGCCCTCATAGCAAAAGAGTTCGACACCCCCGCTCTGACTCAAAAATATATTCTTTTCCTACCCAAGAAAGCTGACGTGCCGGGCTTTTACAAGCCTCGCTGTAGGTGTTGGAAAAGCAACAGGAATGCCGAGCAGCTTTACTGGCATGGCTGCCCTACGATGCTCGAGGGATGCAGCAGCAGTTTAAGTAAAAGTAGAGAGCTGTGTTCAAGAGTTCCCACAGGACTGCTGTTCTATGGATCGGTGAAGGCAGCCAAGTGGAATACGTGGAAGCTGGATATCTGCCGGTTAAGTGTGCTCAGGTTAATGTGAGCCTCTGGGAAACAGTTACCCAGAACAGCAACATTAAGTCGACTCTTACTGCACTACGCTGAAAAAGGATTCCATCGAGGAAAAAGTAAATAAAAATTAAGTCTGATTTGAATGCAGAATCACGAACGCAGGGTCTGCAGGAAGGACGGGTCTGAGAACAAACTGAACAACATGCGGCCTTCAGGCAGGATAAGAGCTACAGTTTCTTCCTTCCTTCTTTCCTTCCGACCCTCAAGCATCTGACATTTATTCTGTGTGGCTTTTAAATTAAGGAGGTTTGGCCACCCCTGGGCTATACCATGCTGCCTTCCCTCAACACGCATCTATTGGTGCATTTATTGTGCACCAGCCAATAAGTGAAAGAGTTTTTCCTGACTCTCTAGCAGCAAGGTGAAAAACACATCTCGCTGGTATATCCCTACAGACTCTCTCCTGGGCAGGGTTTACCTTAGGAAGCTAAACTATGGTTTCATTGTATGTTAGGGCTGCCAATCCCCAGGTGGGGGGCAGGGGATCCCCCAGTTTGGAGGCCTTCACCCTGCTTCAGGGCCATCAGAAAGAATGAGTGTATGGGGGGGGGGAGAGAGAAATGTCTGCTGGGCACTCCATTATTCCCTATGGAGACCGATTCCCATAGAGTATAATGGAAAATTGATCCATGGGTATCTGGGGCTCTGGAGGGAGTTGTTTTTTGAGTTAGAGGCACCAAATTTTCAGCATAGCATCTGGTGCCTCTCCTCAACCCTCCCCCCCACACACGTTTCAAAAAGATTGGACTGGGAGGGGAGCAATTGTATGAAACCCAAAAGAAGGTGCCCCTAGCCTTCATTATTCCAAATGGAAGGAAGGCATTTAAAAGGAGTGTGCTCCCTCTAAATGTGATGGCCAGAACTCTCTTTGGAGTTCAATTGTGCTTGTCACACCCTTGCTCCTGGCTCCCCCTGCCAAAGTCCCCTGGCTCCACCCCCAAAGTCCAGATATTTCTTCAGTTGGACCTGGCAACCCTATTGTATATTCATGACCTTTTTTGGGCCATGAAGTTGCAAGTAACATATGGTGACCCTGTAGATTTTCCAAGGCAAGAGATGTTCAGAGGTGGTTTGCCACGGCCACTTCCCTGTAGCCGCTCTCAACTTCGCTGGTGGACTCCCCATCCAAGTATTAACCTGGGCCCACCCTGCTTAGTTTCTGTGATCTGACAAGATCAGACTGCCCAGGTCCTCTGTGCACCAGTCGTTTTCGACTCTGGAGCGACGTTGCTTTCGCAACGTTTTCACGGCAGACTTTTTAAGGAGTGCTTTGCCATTGCCTTCCCCTGTCATCTCCACTTTCCCCCCAGCAAGCTGGGTACTCATTTTACCAACCTCAAAAGGATGGAAGGCTGAGTCAACCTCGAGCTGGCTACCTGAACCCAGCTTCCACCGGGGCTCGAACTCAGGTTGTGAGCAAAGCTTAGGACTGCAGTACTGCAGCTTTAACACTCTGCGCCACGGGACTCTTCTTCAACTAGGGTTAAAGTAACATGGCATTTTGACCACTACTTGTAATTAAACCAGGGCCTTCCTCCTCCTCCTCCCCCTCCTTTTGAGCAGGAAAGCACAGAAACGCAGTTCTGGCTGGCTTGGCATCATGGGGTGTGGCCTAATACGCAAATGAGTTCCTGCTGGGTGTGACCTAATATGCAAATGAGTTTCTGCTGGGCTTTTTCTACAAAAAAAAAAGTTCCGAGTTAAACTTTATGCCTGCACTGAACCAAAGTATTAGGATTCCAGCAATTCGCCCAATTTTTCTCTCTTTATTTATCTGGGCTATTTATCGTCCGCCTTTCTCAATGAAACTCCATGTGGATTGCATAGTGTAAGTCAAGCAATCCACAGGACAGGATGTCTATTGAACAGTGAAACAGGGTTTGGACTACAGAAATCTGAGAATCATCAGCCATCTCAGAGCTGAAACAGCTTTTGAACATAATATGTTGAGAGGTGGAGAAACTGCATAGTCTGGAGTATGCTCACAAGATAGAATCATAGATTCATAGAGTGGGAAGGGATCTCCAGGGTCATCTAGCCCAACCCCCTGCACAATGCAGGAAACTCACAAACACCTCCCCCTAAATTCTCAGGATCCACATTGCTGTCAGATGGCCATCTAGCCTCAGTTTAAAGACCTCCAAGGAAGGAGAGATAGGCAGCAATTCAGTAGGGAAGGCCACAGTTCTTATCCCTTTTCCGATGCAGACTTTAAAAAGCAAAAACATTCCTCCTGCCCAGAACAACAGAAACCATTAATTGATTAATTTGTTTCGAATGCGTTCTGGCGGGGTCCGCAAAGCATAAAAATACAGGGTGACAGAAGTGATGCTAGGACAAAATTTTAACCCTCAAGCAGTCATCGAAACCCCAGAGGAAGGAGCAGAAAGGTTTACGTGGCGAGAACAAGGAAGTGGGTGTTCGAGACATGCTTCTGTTCCAGGGATTTTTTCCTTTTTCTTGCTGAGTTGTAAAAAATTATTCAGACACTGCCAAGTCTGTATGAACATGGCCTGAAAGAGATGCTTTCAATAATCAGACAATGTTCCATTGTCTTGTTTTGTTCTCAGGGGATGGAGGCGGGGGAGACAAAATGTCCTTTTTAAAAAAAAAAAATGATCATGAGTTAGGGAACTTAAGGTATCCATTTAAATATAGATTCAGATAGGCTACCACGTTGTCTGAAGAAGTGTGCATGCACACAAAAGCTGATACCTAGAATAAAACTTTGTTGCTCTTAAAGGTGCCGCTGGACTCGAATTCTGTTCTGTTGCTTCAGAACACGGCTACCTGCCTGAATCTATCTTCACGGAAGGCATTGCATTAAGCCAATAAGAGATGGACTGACTCTTTATGGAAGCCACAGCCCTCAGTCTTCAAGACCTGAGCATGGCTGTTCATGATAGGACATATTGGAGGTCATTAACTCCACCCCATTTCATTTTCCTGTGTTCGTCTGAAGAAGTCGGTTGAAATACAGCAGATCGTTACATTCAGCAGCTGCCATGAGTAAACTGCACCACTGAGATCACAAAAACGTTTACTTGCAAACTGTGTTTATTTTGGCTGCTTTGTGTGTGTGTGTGTGTGTGTGTGTGTGCACTTTCATTTAGTGGAAGTGCAGCTGCTGGGGAAATGAAGATTGTACTGGGGGAACTGCACTGCTGTATTTCTGTTTATTTTAGGGAATGGGAAAGTCTCCAGGCTCCACTTTCAAAGTCCCCAGATATTTCCCGAGTTGGACCTGGCAACCCTATCTCAGACTCCTACTCAGGTCTAATCAGCGGGGCCTACTCCTCAGAAAAGTGTTCTTAGGAAAGCACTGCTGAAAGCTTACACACACTGCCAACTTTCTCACACTGATTTCGAGCCCCAATCTGCCAAAATTTGAGCACACTTTTCTGTCTGAAAACTGATCGTCTTTCTACAAGAGCACTGTCATATAGCTGAAAAGATCTGGGATATATTATTGTTGTCACTGCTACTGGGATAGAGAAGGGCTTTTCTGAACAAAACAACAGAACTATGCTGCTAAAAGCCAAAGCCAGTCAGGGCCGTGAAAAGACTTATGACAGAGTGTTTCTGCCCAAGTGCCAGGAAAACAGAGAGGGGTGGCCCCCCTGAATGCATGTTAGATGGGCACGCCTCATTCCCACAGTGGTGTCACATGACATTGTTTTGGGAGGGGAGAAACCAGTGAAAGGCCACTGAAGGGGGGAGTGGGGAACACTTGGCAAAAGGAAGGAGGAGGAGTTCACAAAATGCCACCTTCCCTTGTTTCCACTCAACTGTAGTAATTAATGCACATATTACATGCTTTATGAAGGGTAACACACACATCACTTCAAATTACTGTAATGGATATTGTATTCTGCACCGTGTTCTGCTCCTCATACACAATTTCATTATGAAAGCATGAAATAGTATTTAGGCTTCTGAGAACAA
Source organism: Heteronotia binoei (assembly GCF_032191835.1). Classification (NCBI taxonomy): domain Eukaryota; kingdom Metazoa; phylum Chordata; class Lepidosauria; order Squamata; family Gekkonidae; genus Heteronotia; species Heteronotia binoei. Next base: position 20,321,053 of record NC_083243.1, on the reverse strand, counting down.
AACTGAAAAAAAAACCACATCGAAGTACTTGGGCAGAGGTTGTTTTTTTTTTTTTTTTTAAAGCATATCCTCAGGAAGGTCCAAATTCTGCAGAAATGTTATTTGCTTTAATATAGACTTGCCCAACAAGTCATCTGGAATAGAATAGCGGGTGAGTATCTTATTGTAGCATATAGACCAGATTGTATTGTTACGTGACTTTAACTGAAAACACTGATTTCTGTGCGAGTTAGTGGCAGCGATGTAACCTTTCCTCCAAAATTTAATTAAGGCAAGATGGACACGGGCCCTAACTGATGGCAAGCCACGTTCCGCCCTCATAAGGGCTGCAGGGATCCCCTCGGGCAGAGAGAGAAGTCGCCTAATGAATAAATTTTGAATCGATCCCAGGCTGGAGATTATATGTTCCTTCCAGCCCCATCCCTCAACACCATAAAGAAGATGGGGGATTGCCTTGTGTGTAAATATTTTTACTGCTGGATGTATAGGAAATCCACCCCTAGTATGGTAAAATCTCAGGATTGCCCCTATTGTTTTTATGGTGGAGGATTTGACAATTTCCAGATGTGGATTCCAATTTAAAGTCTCACTAAAGGTCACTCTCAGGTATTTAAAGGAGCTGTACTGCTCAATAGGAACTCTGTGAATACTCCAGGAGAATTTGGTAATACCTGGAGATTTGAAAGGGGAGCCAAAGTGAGTGGGGTTTAGGGAGGGGAGAGAGCTTGGCAGGGTATAAGGCCTTGCAATCCGCCTTCCAAAGCAGCCGTTTTCTCCGGGAGAAGTAGAACAAAGTTTTTTAATAATTGATAAATAAGCAATTGTTGTGCTCTGGACTGGAGCTCAGTTGCAATTCTGGAAGATCTCCGGCCTCCATCTGGACATGTGCAACAACAAATACAATTAAGATATTTGCTGCTACACTTTGATCCCTGTACTTAAGAACATAAGAGAAGCCATGTTGGATCAGGCCAATGGCCCATTCCAGTCCAACACTCTGTGTCACACAGTGGCCAAAAAACCAGGTGCCATCCGGAGATCCATCAATGGGGCCAGGATGCTAGAAGTCCTCCCAGTGTGCTCCCCCCAAGCACTAAGAATACAGCGCATCACTGCCCCAGACATAAGAGCATAAGAGAAGTCATGTTGGATCAGGCCAAGGGCCCATCCAGTCCAACACTCCGTGTCACACAGTGGCCACTATATGTGTGTGTGTATATTATAATTCAGGTTTCTCCCTGGCAAAGAAAGGGAAAAAAATTAGCCCCCTCCATAAAACCACTACCAGAAAATCTAAGCTTTAGATTCACTACAAAGGATACGTAGTGGTATATTATTGTGTTTGTTCTTAAAAGCAATCTTATCGGAATTTTGTAATATCATATATTGCAGTCAAAAAGTAAAACAAAATTCCAGTGGCACCTTAAAAACTACTAACATTTATGAGCCTTCATGAGCCCGTATCTCAGGAAGCGATCTGTCACTCACAAAAGCAGATGTTGAAATAAAAGTTGACATGTTTATGTGCACAGCCATGTTGGTCCACAGTAAAAGATCAAGGTTTGAATCCAGTAGTATGCATGAACACCCATGAAGCTGCCTGCCTTATACTGAATCAGACCATTAGTCCATCAAAGTCAGTATTGCCTACTCAGGCTGGCAGCAGCTCTCCAGGGAGAGAGGTCTTTCACATCATCCTTGGAGGGTTTTAAACAGAGGCTAGATGGTCATCTGACAGCAATGTGGATTCTGTGACCTTAGGCAGATCATGAGAAGGAGGGCAGGAAGAGTTGCGTCCAGGGTTCCCTCTGAGTTAGTGTGAGCTAGCTCACAGATTTTTAGTCTCCAGCTCACACATTTTTGTCTCAGCTCAGGAAGGATGACCCCCAGAGCACAATAATTTATGCAGTAGCTCCCAACTTTAATGCCAGTAGCTCACAAAGTAGAATTTTTGCTCACAAGACTCTGACGCTTAGAGGGAACATTGGTTGCGTCAGTTCTTAGTTTTCATGGCCCTTTCTTACATAACCAGGGAGATGCTGTTCACCACTTTGGGGTCATGCAGGAATTTTTCTCCAGACCAGTTTGGTAAGGGATCTTGGAAGTTTTTGCCACCTTCTGGGCTTGGAGCAAGGGTCACTGGGGAGGTATGTATGGGGGAGGTATTTGTGAAATTCTTCCACTGTGCAAGGGGTTGGGAGAGATGGCCCTGGAGGTTCCTTCCAACTTTGTGATTCTATCTGCTGCCTAGCCCTTTTACCTGGAGAGGCTGAGGATTGAACCTATGATCTTCTGCATGCCAAGCAGATGCTCTACCACTGAGTCACAGCCCCTTACTGACCAACAATTTTTTTCAGGGCAAAAGCTTTCAAGAGCCAATGTTTTCTTGATGAAAGCAGCTTTGATTCTCAAAATGTTATACCACGACACTATTATTGGGTATTTAAGGCACCACTAGATTTAGATTTCGGTAGTCCTGTGGCGCAGAGTGGTAAAGCTGCAGTACTGCAGTCCGAGCTCTCTGCTCACGACCTGAGTTTGATCCTGGTGGAAGCTGAGTTCAGGTAGCCGGCTCAAGGTTGACTCAGCCTTCCATCCTTTCGAGGTTGGTAAAATGAGGACCCAACTTGCTGGGGGGAAAGTGTAGATGACTAAGGAAGGCAATGGCAAACTACCCCATAAAAAGTTTGCCGTGAAAATGCAACATCACCCCAGAGTCAGAAACGACTGGTACTTGCACAGGGGACCACCTTTACCTTTTTAGATATAGATTCAGATTTAGCAACTGTTGGAATGATCACTGTTTTAATTTATACTCTGCCCTTCTCATTGGGTCTCAAGACAGATTACTGGTACAATCAAAATTTGCAGCCAATCAGTCATCAGGTTACACAATAAGATAACATCACTCAATCAGAAGACAGATTGCAGCAGAGTCTGCTGTATAGAACTGTGCACTGGAAATAAAACTGCCCAATGTTGCATGCGGTTTGCTCATTCTGAAAATACTCCTACCTTATGTTCTTTATAAATCCCAAGTTCTTTCTCCTTCGCTATCCTCGCTTCTTTTTCTGGAACAGGAGAGAAACAAAGAAGTAGCATGACAGCACAGGTGTGATCCAGATAATATTCTGGAAGGCTATTAACATCTTTTTTGGTTGTCAATCATCAGACAATCTAACAGAAGAAGAATTGAATTGCAGATTTATACCCCGTCCTCCTCTCTGAATCAGAGACTCAGAGCAGCTTACAATCTTCTATATCTTCTCCCCCCACAACAGACACCCTGTGAGGTGGGTGGGGCTGGAGAGGACTCTCACAGCAGCTGCCCTTTCAAGGGCAACCTCTGCCAGAGCTATGGCTGACCCAAGGTCATTCCAGCAGCTGCAAGTGGAGGAGTGGGAAATCAAACCCAGTTCTCCCAAATAAGAGAACAAACCCAGTTCTCCCACTTAACCACTTCACCAAGCTGGCTCTCAGCTAAAATAATTTTTATGTTATTTAACTCAGCTGGAAAAAAAATTGAACATATGCAAGAAAAACGCTTCCCATGAGTTGACTTCAGATTTGCATGACTGGTATTTTTTAAAAAATGAAAATCTATATAATCCATCAATGAATAGTAATTTTCAAAAAACAACTTGGCATCAGTGTTCCCTCTAAGCTGAGTTAGTGTGAGCTAGCTCACCATTTTTTGGCCTTCAACTCACATATTTTGGTCTCAGCTCAGGAAAAATGGCCCCAGAGCAAACTAATTGATGCAGTAGCTCACAACTTTAATGCCAGTAGCTCACAAAGTAGAATTTTTGCTCACAAGACTCCACAGCTAAGAGGGAACATTGCTTGGCATGTATATAAGTTAGGGTTGCCAGCCTTCAGGTGGGAGCGGGGGACCCCCTGACAGTCGGCTGGTAGGGGGAAGCCCCGCCCCCAACAGCCATGACCCAGAATAATGATGCCATGCAGAAGTGATGTCATCACATCAGGGACATCATGCGTGGTGCCGTTGCCACACATGACCCTGGAAAGCTCCCTCTTACCCCCTGCAGGCAAGGAAATAGGACCTGGCAACCCTAATTGTAAATCCTTCCAGGCTTCAGAACACTTTCTAAAGATCGTTATAGTCTGCACACAACAGCTTTGTAAAGCAGTCAGTATTACTATCCCCATATTATTGCCGTAACGAGAGGCAACGCAGTGTAGTGGTTGAATGCCCATTCTGCCCAGGAAGCTTGCTGGGTGTCCTTGGGCCAGCCAGCCTAACCTACATCACAGGGCTTTTTTTGTAGCAGGAAGCCCTTTGCATATTAGGCCCCACACCCCTGATGTAGCCAATCCTCCACGAGCTTAAACAGCTCTTAGTGCAGGGCCTACTGTAAGCTCCAGGAGGATTGGCTACCCGAGGAGGTGTGTGGCCCAGGGTTCTTTTTCTAGCAAGACCTCTGCAGATTAGGCCATGCTCCCCCTGATGTAGCCAATCCTCCTGGAGCTTACATTAGGCCCTGTACTAAGAGCCCTCTGAGCTCTCGGAGGATTGGCTACAGCAGGGGTGTGTGGCCTAATTTGCGGAGGGGCTCCTACTAGAAAAAGAGGCCTGGCGTGGCCTAGTATGCAAAGGGCTTCCTGCCACAAAAGAAGCCTTGCTATTTCACAAGGCTGTTGAGAACATAAAATGGAAGAGGGAAAGGCTTTTGTAAGCTGCTCTTGGGGGAAGACATGGGGCACAGAAATGAAGCATATAATATAAAAATAAATGAAGCTTATTGCATGTGGGGGAGCTGAAACTGAAAGGCAGATTTTTTTTTTAAAGAAAAGAATTGTTTATCTAATCCTAAAAATTTCCCAGATTAACAGACAGGATTTAAAGGCTAGAGTGCATGGCTTTCTAAGGGTGAGTGCTTTTACTCACTGGGGTGACAAAGGATACAGTTTCATATACATGAATGAATGAGACTGACTTGCCTAAGGCCACTGAGTGGTTTGCATCAGAGGTGAAACTGGAATTCCCAGCTCATTTCACAAGCCCAGGGTTACCAAATCCGGAGGGGGGTGGTTTGGAGATGGAGGGGGGGGGGTCAAAACTGGAGCAGGTGGGAGTTGGGGCAGGGAAGAGACCTCAGTGGAGTATAATTAGGCTTGCCGGGTCCAGGTTGGGAAACACCTGGAGAGTTTGAGGGTGCAACTTGAGGAGGGCAGAATCTGGGGAGGGGAGGGGAGGGGAGGGACCTCAGCAGGGTACCACACTATAAAGTCCACCCTCCCAGGCAGCCATTTTGTAAAGGTGAACTGACTGTCACCTGGAGATCAGTTATTTATTTATTTATTTATTGCACTTATATCCCGCCCTCACAAAACGGGCTCAGGGCAGCTAACAACAGTCACAGTTTGCTGACAGATTCACTTATATCAATAAAACATTATTAAAACATTAAAATATTAAAACAATTTAAATACAATTCAGATGGCGTTCTGTCTGGCTTAAAATAAGTTTATGTTGATACTGTGGGGTAGATAGTACACACCCCCGCAGACGTTAAGAGTACCTCCAGTTAGTTATTAAAAGCCTGCCTGAACAGATATGTCTCACAGGCCCCTGCAGAATTGTGATAAATCCCACAGGGCCCTAGTCTCCTCAGGGAGGCCATTCCAGAGGGCAGGCGCAGCCATGGAGAAGGCCACTAGATTTAGACTCCTGCTGTTAGTAACCTCAGGGGATCTCCAGCCATCACCTGGAGGGTGGTAACCCTAGGTATAATGCCACAGAGTCTGCCATCCAAAGGAGACGTTTTCTCTAGGGGGAATCAAACTCTGTTTTCTGGAGATTGGTGGCAATCCAAGGAGATCTACAGCCCCCCCCTTGGAGGATGGAAACCCTATCTGAGCCCCTACCAGCTCCCATGGTCTCACAAAGCATGTTTCCTCACAGCAGTCCCAGCTCCATGTTTTATCTGAGAAACCCTTACAAGCAGGGCTTTTTTGTAGCAGGAACTTCTTTGCATATTAGGCCACACACCCCTGATGTAGACAACCCTTCTGGAGCTTACAGTAGGCCCTATACTAAGGGCCCTGTAAACTCTTGGATTGGCTACATCAAGGTTGTGTGTGGCCTAATATGCAAAGGAGTTCCTGCTACAAAAAAAGCCCTTGTAATTCTCCTACAGATTTGGATGGGGGTCAGGGAGAAGCGGAAAGAAAGTGCAGCTTTGACTGACGCCACAGAGAAAACCAGGGCTGACAGGAAATTTAAACCAGGAATAAATATGCAGCAACAACTGAAGTCCTACTTTTTCTTAAAGAAATCAAAAATTAACGTGTTTAAGTCTACAATTAACTGCTCAATCACGTCAATGAATGTTTTCAGACTCAACACTTCACAACATGAATCACCAGAAAAGGAGACTTTCAATCATCCTGCTTTACTTACCCTTTTGTTCTTTCAAATAATCTGCGTTTTCCCTCATCCAGAGTTCGGCTTTTATTTTGGCTTCCGTTTCGTTAAGTATATACTAGGGAGAAGAGGTGGGGGAGGGGGAATAGAATTGTGCGTTTAACAGCTCAGAATGAGAATTAGCAAAGCAACCTTGTAGTTAGCTTCTGGAGCCACTTGCCTTTTCTCCATCCCCTTTCTGAAGAAGAGGAGGAGGAGTTGCAGTTGGATTCATACCCCGCCCTTCATGCGGAGTCTCAGAGTGGCTTACAATCTCCTTCCCTTCCTCTCCCCACAACAGACCCCCCCCTGTGAGGTAGGTGGGGCTGAGAGGGCTCTGATTGAGAACTGCTCTTAAGAGAACAGCTCTGAGAGAACTTGTGACGGACCCAAGGTCATTCCAGCAGCTGCCAACGGAGGAGCGGGGCCACCAAACCCAGTTCTCCCAGATTAGAGTTCTTGCTCCGAGTCGCTACTTTCAACAATCAGATTGTCTGACTGGGATTTCAGGCAGCATAAGGCAGTGGTGGGGAAATAAGAGGAGGAGGACAAGGAGACTGTGGTATCCCAACCGACAAAGAGACATCTGGACTGGCATGTGAAGAGCGAGGTCACCTTGTCAGGAAATACAGGGAACTAAGAAGGGGAGGAATTCCAGCAGGAGCTCCTTTGCATATTAGGCCACACACCCCTGATGTAGCCAATCCTCCTGGCGCTTACAAAATGGAGCCTTGTAAGCTCTTGGGAGGATTAGCAACATCTGGAGTGTGTGTCCTAATATACAAAGGAGTTCCTGCTAGAATTCCACCCCTGGTACTAAGGAAAGGGGAACTTGGCATCAGTTTCTGCTCCGTAAGGCTAAATGCCACCCATTGGATTTTCATTAAATGTTAACACTTGCCATTTTCTCTATAGCAGGGCCTCCCAACATGGTGCCCACAGGGCCTGCCAATTGTTTTCAGAAATGGGGTGGGGCCAGGGGCGGGGCTTGCCCAGCTGAGCTTCTGACTAGTAACTGGAGATTCAATTGGCTGGGTAGATTAAAATAAATGTTTCAGCAGCAGCTGCCACCATAGTGTTGGTTTGTGTTCTCTCTCTCACTTCTGTTTTCCTGGTGTGTCTCCTCCACTTGCAGCTGCTGGAATGGCCTTGGGTCAGCCATAGCTCTCGCAGAGCTGTCCTTGAAAGGGCAGCACCTGGGAGAGCTCTCTCAGCCCCACCCACCTCCCAGGGTGCCTGCTGTTGGGGAGGAAGATAAAGGAGACTGTGAGACTCTGAAATTTGGAGTGAAGGGCAGGGTATAAATCCAATATCTCCTCCTCCTCCTCCCTTTAACTACATCTATTTAGCTCCCCCCTCCCCAGTCCTTGGCCCTGCTCTTTCATTCATAGAATGAGTTGGAAGGGACCTCTAGGGTCATCTAGTCCAACCCCCTGCATAATGCAGGAAACTCACAAACACCTCCCCCTAAATTCACAGGATCTTCATCACTGTCAGATGGCCATCTAGCCTCTGTTTAAAAACCTCCAAGGAAGGAGAGCCCACCACCTCCTGAGGAAGCCTGTTCCACTGAGAAACCACTCAAACGGTCAGGAAGTTCTTTCTACTGTTGAGGCGGAAACTCTTTTGATTTAATTTCAACCCACTGGTTCTGGTCCTACCTTCCAGGGCCACAGAAAACAATTCCACCTCATCCTCTACAGGACAGCCCTTCAAGTACTTGAAGATGGTGATCACATCACCTCTCAGCCACCTCCTCTCCAGGCTAAACATGCCCAGCTGCTTCAACCTTTCCTCATAGGATTTGGTCTCCAGACCCCTCACCATCTTCGTCACCCTCCTCTGGACCGGTTCCAGCTTGTCTATATCCTTCTTAAAATATGGTGCCCCAAACTGAACACAATACTCCAGGTGAGGCCTTACCAGAGCAGAGCAAAGCGATACCATCACAACACGTGATCTGGACACTATACTTCTGTTGATACAGCCCAAAATTGCATTCATGAAGAAACAGGTATGAATATAAAGCTGGTGTCGATTCCAAAGTACCTCGAGAGCAGTAGAGCTCCCAAAACGAAACTTTCCCACTGCCTCTCTCCCTCTACGGCCTATTGAATCCCCCCGAAGCTCTGTGCCAGGGAGTTGCGGGACCCTAATGAATAGTTAATGGAAATAGCCAATGGAAATGCGGTTCTGCTTAAGTGCCGTTGCACCGTTAGTACCTTTGGCGCTAACCCAAAAATATTAAAGAGTGCTTCTGTAGACGATCAGAGTACCTTACTTTCGCCTCTCGCCAAATCCAGATTTCCACACATGCCTTGGATGAAGGAAAAGGGGGCTTCCTGCCAGGGCAACATATCCAAACTGTGGCCTGAACCCCCAACCCACCCCCCTCTCCCCCAAGCCATTTTTTAAAAATAAGTTACAAAAACTTAGCACTCCCCCCTCCCTGTCTTGGAATCATTCCCAGAACAGACTTGTGAGTTTTCAAATCTACCTTTAATGTATTTCTCAAGCGTATAGCTCATGGCAGTTGTCTCACGCCCCTTGCTAAAGTCTCATCCCAGCATGCGATGCCCACTTCCTTTCTCCTGGTATTTCTCCTAATACCCAGGCTTCTAATGAGCAGTTTCATTTTACCATCTTCTAAAATGGCGTGTTTCCCTTTTATGGACAGCCGGAATGGCTTTTCATATTTTTATGTCGTTTTGAGTTGGCACCTGGGGTTTTTTTGGCCACTGTGTGACAGAGCGTTGGACTGGATGGACATTGGCCTGATCCAGCATGGCTTCGTATGTTTTTCTTATTTTTTTTTTTATTGTAAGCTGCTTCAATCAGGACTCCAAAAGTATGGCAGAGAAATATCCCATGTAAAAAAATTAAATAAATAAATAACGTGGAATCATAGAGCTGGAAGGGGCCATACAGGCCATCTAGTCCAACACCCTGCTCAATGCAGGATCAGCCAAAAGCATACCCAGCAAGTGTTTGTCTAGTGGGTGGGGAACAGTGGCTCTCCAGATGTTTTTTGCCTACAACTCCCATCAGCCCCAGTCAGCATGGTCAATGGTTGGGGCTGATGGGAGTTGTAGGCACTACTTAAAGATTGCCAGTGAGGGGAAGCTCGCCACCTTCCAAGGCAGCCCATTCTACTACTGAACTGCTCTTTCTGTTAAAAAAAACACACACAGAGATTTCCAGCCAGTACCTTCCTGCACTGAATTTAAACTCGTTCTTGAGAATCTTCTCCTCTGCTGCCAACAGGAGCAGCTCCCTGCCCTTCTCCAAGTAGCCCTTCAAAGACTTCAAGAGAGCAACCATGTCCCCCTCTACCTCCTCTTCTCCAGACTGAACATCTCCAGCGACTTTCCTCCTAGGGCTTGATCTTCAAGCCCCTGATCATCCTCATCGCTCTCCTTTGCACCTGCTCCATTCTGCCCACGTCCTTCTTGAAGTGAGGCTTCCAGAACTGCACACAAGACTCCAGGTGCGGCCTGACCAGTGCAGTGTACGGCAGGACTAAGACATCTTGCAATTTGGATGTTATGGCTCTGTTGCTGCACGCCAAGACCGTGTTAGCCTCTTTTGCCGCTGCATCACACAGACTGCTCATATTTAGCATACAATCATAAAGACAGAAGGCAAAAGAAGAAGGGGATGGCAAAAGATGAGATGGCTGGACAGCGTTACTGATGTAACAAACACGAATTTGAGCAGGCTTCGGAGGATGGTGGAAGACAGGAGGGCCTGGCGTGACTTTGTCCATGGGGTCGCAAAGAGTTGGACTCGACTGTGCAACTGAACAACAGCAACCCCAAGATGTTGTTCAAACGCACTGCTACTGTGCACTCTTTCCCCCAGCCAGTATGCATGCTTCTCATTTTGGTTACCCAGAAGCAGAACTCTACACTTGTTGAACTTCATCTTATTCACATCTGCCCACTTTCCAGCGGGTCGCATTACTGGCACTGCTTTCCCTAAGCTGTTGCTTCTGCATCACCGAAACAGGACAGCGTATTCAGTGGCTGCGTAGAGCGAACCTTTCCTAGCCCTGTGCGAACGGCTATGTTTTCCAAGTTCCACATGCGCGGAGAGAGAACGGAGGGCTGGAGACAAATTCTTACCATATCTATTTCACTGTCGTCGATTCCACTTAGATCTAATTCACCGTCTCCGGCGCTTTCGTCTAAACAGAAGCAGCAGAAATTTTAATTAGGGCGTGCATTCATTCCAAATCAACTCCGATTCAAGCCCCGGCTTTTCATCATCTCGGAAATACGGTCCTTTCTGATAAGTGCCTTGCTGACAAAGCAGTGCTTTGGAGGACGGCGCCCTTCCGTTTCCACACACACTGCCTTTACGGCAAATATTTTTCTAAACATGCTTCACAATTGTTGCTGTTCCTTGTGTGAACACAAACTGTTACTGCAGTTAATTAGGGGGAAGAGGAGGCACCAAGAAGGCTTCCTGCACACGCGCACACACACACACAACTCCTTGGGATTCACCGATAAGGTAATTCAATGGCAAACACCCAATTAAATGCACAGTGAAGCAATGAGATGTTAGGAACTTAAGGTCAAGGACCTGTAGCACTTGAACAGCTGCTGGAAGGAGGAGGAGATACTACTGAGCTACAGCCCCTCCCCTAAACTATCACAGCTGAAAAGCAGTATGCAACAACCAATGTTCCCTCTAAGCTGCAGAGTCTTGTGAGCAAGAATTCTACTTTGTGGGCTACCGGCAGGGGTGGAATTCTAGCAGGAGCTCCTTCGTGTATTAGGCCACACACTCCCGATGCAGCCAATTCTCCAAGAACTTACAAAAAAAAGAGCCTTGTAAGCTCTTGGAAGACTGGCAACATCAGGGGTGTGTGGCCTAATATACAAAGGAGTTCCTGCTAAAATTCCACCCCTGGCTACTGACATTAAAGTCGTGAGCCCCTGCATAAATTATTGTGCTCTGGGGTCATACTTCCTAAGCTAAGACAAAAATGTGTGAGCTGGAGGCTAAAAACCTGTCAGCTAGCTCACGCTAAGTCAGTGAAGAGGGAACACTGGCCACGACAATAAATAACAAATATGCCATCTGGGCTTAGTAAGGCAGAAATACTGGACCAAGCAGCAGCCCCAAACAGGAACAAAACACAAAGCCAGTATGGCACAGCAGTGAAGTCCTGGACTAAAACCCCCTCTCTCAGTTTAGCCTTCCTCACAAGGTTGTTGTACAGATATCACGCAGAAGGCAGAATCACATATGAGCTCCCTGGAGGAATGGTAGTATAAAAACGTACAGACAGACGACGGGAAACAGAGGAGGTCTTAAAAATCTGAGTTCGGAGTGGAGGAATGTGTTTTCCCTGGGCGCTAACATCTCCTCAGGGGCCCTCAACCTGCTGCCTCACATTTATACGCCTGAAGATGTTTTCAATTCACAGGGTGACGTTTTTTGCATTTCTGCTACCCCAGACGCTTCGTCTACTTCATCGTTCCGCTCTCCTGGGACTGCACCAGGCAACAACAAATATTTGCCACAGGCCATCTTATGATAATATATTGACTGAGAATGCCTCAGGAAGAGGTTTTAAAATGGCATGTTTTAGTCATGGATTTTTGCTGACAGCTCGGCGAACACACACAGTCTTGTTCCATGGCATCCGCAACTTTTTTACATCACAACTTTACAAACGGGGGCAGCAAATCCAACCCAGAGCATGCTACCTGGCTCTCTCCCCCAGTTTAGCCATAGAGCAGGGGTGGCCAACGGTAGCTCTCCAGATGTTTTTTGCCTACAACTCCCATCAGCCCCAGCCAGCATGGCCAATGGCTGGGGCTGATGGGAGTTGTAGGCAAAAACATCTGGAGAGCTACCGTTGGCCACCCCTGCCCTAGAGCATTACTGCTAACTTGAAATAAGTTTCCTCAGGATGCTGGGAAAACAATGCAAACTCTACTTCTGGATCGAGGCGGCTCGGCAGTATTGCTGTTGTTAGACCTATCGGCTGCGTTCGATATGGTCGACCATCGGCTGCTGACCCACCGCCTCGCCGACGCAGGAATCCGGGGGCTAGCCTTACAGTGGCTTTCCTCCTTCCTTGAGGGTCGGGGACAAAGGGTGGCGATTGGAGGAGAGCTGTCCCATAGGCGCTTACTTAATTGTGGGGTGCCTCAGGGGGCAATTCTCTCTCCGATGTTGTTTAACATCTTCATGCAGCCACTGCTAAAGCCGCCTTTTTCCATCTTAGGAAGGCAAAGCAGCTGGCCCCCTTCCTGGAACGCAGCGACCTAGCAACAGTGATCCATGCAACGGTCACCTCGAGGTTGGACTACTGTAATGCCCTCTACATGGGGCTGCCCCTGTACCGAACTCGGAAACTGCAGCTAGTGCAGAATGCGGCAGCCAGGCTGTTGGTGGGACTACCTCGGTGGGAACACATGCAGCCTAGGTTGCGGCAGCTGCACTGGCTGCCAATCGTGTTCCGAGTTCGTTACAAGGTGCTGGTTATTACCTTTGAAGCCCTATATCGCCGAGCACCTGCCTACCTTAGGGACCGCCTCTCTCCATATATCCCCCAGAGAGCATTGAGATCTAGCTCCCAAAACCTCTTAAAAATCCCTGGACCAAGGGAGGCCAAACTGAAAACAACCCGAGAGCAGGCCTTCTCAATAACGGCTCCCCATTGGTGGAATCAACTACCAGCGGAGTAGTGGTATAGTGGTTAAGTGTGCGGACTCTTATCTGGGAGAACCGGGTTTGCTTCCCCCCCCCCCCTCTACTTGCACCTGCTAGCATGGTCTTGGGTCAGCCATACCTCTGGCAGAGGTTGTCCTTGAAAGGGCAGCTGCTGTGAGAGCCCTCTCAGCCCCACCCACCTCACAGGGTGTCTGTTGTGGGGGAGGAAGGGAAAGGAGATTGTGAGCCACTCTGAGACTCTTCGGAGTGGAGGGCGGGATATAAATCCAATATCTTCATCTACCTCACAGGGTGTCTGTTGTGGGGGAGGAAGGTAAAGGAGATTGTGAGCCACTCTGAGACTCTTCGGAGTGGAGGGCGTGATATAAATCTAATATCTTCATCTTCCTCACAGGGTGTCTGTTGTGGGGGAGGAAGGTAGAGGAGATTGTGAACCGCTCTGAGACTCTTCAGAGTGGAGGGCGGGATATAAATCCAATATCTTCATCTACCTCACAGGGTGTCTGTTGTGGGGGAGGGGAAGGTAAAGGAGATTGTGAGCCGCTCTGAGACTCTTCGGAGTGGAGGGCGGGATATAAATCCAATACCATCTTCTTCTTCACCAAACTGGCTCTCCAGGTGGGATAGAAAACTAAAGCAATAAATAAAGAAAATAAATAAGATTCCTTGGGGGCGGGGGGAGATGCATTCTTTTTTGCACTGTTTGTCAGTTTCTCAAAAACATCTGATTAGCCACTGTAGAAAATGCAATGCTGAACCAGATGGGTGCCAAGGTCATAGTTTGTCTACGGCACCAAAAACCCTGAGCCGCTTCTGGATGGGCAGGGCTGGCTCTAGACAGACCGACACCCTTGGCAAGGCTAACTTCTGGTGCCCCCCCCCTTGGACTGATAACGTCACTGAGTCATGGGGAGGGGGGCTCAATGCAATGCCCCCAGAAGGCTAGCACCCTAGGCAGTTGCCTAGGTTGCCTAGCGGCAGGGCCGGCCCTGTGGATGGGTCACCGTTCCAAATAAATTTGGACTGATGAGTCACCATATCAAAGAAGTTGGGAACCACTGCTCTAAAGCAGGGGTCCCCAACCCCCAGGCCATGGACCGGTATTGGTCCATAGCAACTGGGCAGTGGAGTGAGGAAGAGACCTCCACCCACTCCTCATTTAAAGGCAAGGATGAGGTGTGGGCACGGGGGTAGCCTGGGGCAGCAAAACCCCCAGCATCTCCACCCCCACCGATCCATGGAAAAGTTGTCTTCCACAAAACCGGTCCCTGGTGCCAAAAAAGGTTGGGGGCCACTGCTGTAAAGGATTATCTTTTTAAAAAATTAATGGGCAAATTACATACTGATTCAGCAAAGCTATCTGCCTTAAAGGGGAGGTTGTTTGCAACAAAGTTAGTTCACCAAGTTTCACCTTTGGGGTAATTCTTCCCTCTTCAGTCCTCCAAAATTTATTCCCAACCTTTTGAGAACAACAGAAAGGGACAGTGGAATCTTTGGAAATGCCAGCCTGAAATTTAGACCGTTCCCATGTGCTGCAGAGTGCTTTGGTGCTTTCTTTCTTTCTTTTTTTTTAATGTCAACACTTTAATTTAAACTCTGGACTTTGGTGCCAGTTGTTTCCTCTGACAGCGCCAGGGACAAGAGAACTCATTTGCCAACTGCCAAATTGCAGGGGAAAGCAACTCAAAAGGAAGTGATCTGAAATAAGCATGACTTATAGCGGGGGACGCAGCGGTAATGGATGGATACCGGCCTGGCCTGCAAATAGCCCCTTTCTTCGGTCCCCTGCGACAGGCATTTATTATATGCAAAAAGATTCCCCGGAGACTACGAGGGGCATCCTGAGGCCCAAGTTTTACACCCCCCCTCCCCTAAACAAAACAGTTTTTGTTGAAAAAGAAACATCCACTGTAAATGCTAAAATCTAAGAAAGGGGGAAAAAACAGCTGCTCGGATGTACCCACGGAAAAAAAGCCACGGCAATCATCTCCACCACTAGCTGATCTTCCCCTGCCGCTGAGATTGACCATCTGTTGCCCATTAAACAGCTTGCTCCAAAAGGGGCTTCCCCCCCTCCCCCCAAATCCTGGCTCTTTTGCAGCCAGAAAAGCACAACCTCCCCCCCCCCCCCCCAAGCAACATACACACACGCTTCAGCTCAATCTTTCCAAGCAGTTTCGGAACAATTTTCTCATCTTAAAACCCCCTTAAATGTAGCCTTCCGTAAACACAGATGTGACCGGCCTCTGGCCCGCAATCTTAAAACAGCGGAGGGGCCCGTGGGGGTTTTTTTATGTGGGTTCCCTGCATATTTGGACTTTTCTTCTTTTCGTTTTTCAGGGACGGCCTGCGGGGTACAGGTAGAAACGAAGCTCTGAAATAAAAAACACACACACACAGAAAAAGAAGTGACGCTAGAGGCCATTAATTTGGTAAGCGGATCGAGTCGGCCTTTATGGTTAAGTGAGGGCAAGGAGCCACCTCCTCTGTCCCTCCTTCCGGCCCTTTTTAATCTCTGCAGGGCAACCAGTAGCTTTCTGAGGCTTTCAATCAAGGCTCTGAGTCAACTGCGATCCTTCGAGTCAAATGCATCAGTCATGCCCGTCTAGAGACCCCACCATTTTTTCCTGAAGAAGAAGAAGACAATATTGGATTTATCCCACCCTCCACTCCAAATCTCAGAGCAGCTCACAACCTCCCCTGCAACAGACACCCTGTGAGGTGGGTGGGGCTGAGAGGGCTCTCACAGCAACTGGCAGAGACTGACCAAGAGAGAGATCTTGGGGTCGTGGTAGATAACTCACTGAAAATGTCAAGACAGTGTGCGATTGCAATAAAAAAGGCCAACGCCATGCTGGGAATTATTAGGAAGGGAATTGAAAACAAATCAGCCAGTATCATAATGCCCCTGTATAAATCGATGGTGCGGTCTCATTTGGAATACTGTGTACAATTCTGGTCACCGCACCTCAAAAAGGATATTGTAGCATTTGAAAAAGTCCAGAAAAGGGCAACTAGAAAGGTTAAAACACTTGGGACTCTAGCTTGGAGAAAGGTCGACTGCGGGGTGACATAATAGAGGTTTACAAGACAATGCAATGGATGGAGAAAGTAGAGAAAGAAGTACTTTTCTCCCTTTCTCACAATACAAGAACTCGTGGGCATTCCATGAAATTTCTGAGCAGTCTGGTTAGAATGGATAAAAGGAAGTCCTTCTTCACCCAAAGGTTGATTAACATGTGGAATTCACTGCCACAGGAGGTGGTGGCGGCTACAAGCATAGCCAGCTTCAAGAGGGGGTTAGATAAAAATATGGAGCAGAGGTCCATCACTGGCTATTAGCCACAGTGTGTGTATATGTGTGTGTGTGTGTGTGTATAATTTGTTTGGTCACTGTGTGACACAGAGTGTTGGACTGGATGGGCCATTGGCCTTATCCAACATGGCTTCTCTTATGCTCTTATGCCCCTTCAAGGAAAACTCCTACGAAAGCTATGGCTGACCCAAGGCCATTCTAGCAGCTGCAAATGGAAGAGTGGGGAATCAAACTTGGTTCTCCCAGATAAGAGTCCGCGCACTTAACCACTACACCAAACAAGATGGACACAGAGGAGTTACAAAAAGAGACTTCCGATTAGGGAGTTGTAAGGTTGCGCCCACAAAAGCTCTGCACTCGCTTGATTTTGTTCCATCCACATCCCCCCAACGTGAGGGACGGTGAGGGACGGACAATGGCTCAGGGGTAGAGCATCTGCTTGAGAAGCAGAAGGTCTCAGGTTCAATCCCCGGCATCTCCAAAAAAGGGTCCAGGCAAATAGGTGTGAAAAACCTCAGCTTGAGACCCTGGAGAGCCGCTGCCAGTCTGAGAAGACAAGACTGACTTTGATGGACCAAGGGTCTGATTCAGTATAAGGCAGCTTCATATGTTCATATGAACCTATGATCAACCCTTCCCATTAATTTTATTTTATTTATGTTATTTATAGTTCACCTTTCTCACAGGAATTCAATGCAGATTATGAATAGCAACTCAGTACAGCTGACAAATGTCTGGAACCACCAGAAAGAACTGAAGCAGAAGTACTCACAGGACACATTAAATCAAGGGTTTCAAACATGCGGTCCAGGGGACGAGTCAGGCCCCTGGACGGCTCCTATCAAGCCTCTGAGCAACTGGCTGTCATCTGCTTCCATTTCCCTCTCTCTTGCTTCCTTCTGCATAGCAGTTTGCTTTGCAAGGCTTGCTTAATTGTACAGGAGCTACAGAGCAAAACCTCTATCTTCTCCATTGGCTGAAGCACCTAACTTGGGGAAGTGCCGGAAGGGAGGGAGGAGGCGGAGCTTGCTTTGCCAGGCTCTCTTAATCACACAGCAGACTACTAAGCCAAACCTCTCTTCCTTTCATTGGCTTAGACTCCTCCCCCTCTTGGTCCCTGGGGGAAGGAAGGAAAGAGCCAGAGCTTCCTTTGCCCAGTTCCCTGGATCCCATGGGAGAAATACAAAGAAAACACCTTTAAGACCAATGAGTGCTAATGTTTTAAGCATTTTTTAAGTTTTTAAAAAAATTAATTGTGTTTTTCTGTGTCCTTTATAAAGTTCATCTCTAATCTAATCTTAAATAGGTACACACATGGCCCGGCCCGACATTTATATCAAATTCAGCCCTCTTAACAAATGAGTTGAACAGCCCTGCATTAAATATCACAGAAATGACATATCTAGGATCTTACTTACGATAAGCTCTACACAGCAGTCCACACCACAGTCCACAATCATTTATCTAAGCAAGCTCGTACAATAAAGCTCGTACCATTTTGTATCATGTAACCTTGTTACCTGAACAGACAAGGCTTGGTAACTCCTGCCCGGCCCAAGCCCTTGTCTTTCCTCTCCCCATCCCCCCGCATTAAAATTTCTTACCTGTCTTTCAAAAAAAATGGTCCAGATTTAACTACACATGGGGCTGTATCCTACCACTCCGCTCAGCTAGTGGTGGGCCGTCCCTTGGGTGCTTTGGACCCCCCAAATAGACAACAGTGGGCCCAGGACTCATTTTGTAGCAGGAACTCCTTTGCATGTTAGACTACCCCCCTCCCCCTATGCAGCCAATCCTCCAGGAGCTTACAGTAGCCCTGTACTAAGAACCCTGTAAGCTCCAGGAAGATTGGCTACATCGGGGGCGTGTGGCCTAATATGCAAAGGAGCTCCTGTTACAAAATGAGCCCTAGGCACCACCGTTAGCAGAGTGGGCAGGATACAATCCATCCTAGGGGAGACACTAAAACAAGGTTAACTTGTTTTAGTGTTAAAAGACCGAGAAGAGTAAAAAGCAGTGACGTGCGTTTTTTGGAAAAATGTGTACTGAAAAAAATATTCCAACTCCAATCGCAATGAATAATTTAAATACTGTTAGTGGAATATCAATGATGTTAGCAAAAGAAGGTAAAGGGTACCGTGTATAAGCCTGAGCAAAAGGAGCTTTGGATCGAAAGCTTGTATCCTGAAAATCTTGTTTGTCTCTAAGGTTCTACAAGACTTGAATCTAGCTGATCTCATCCAGCAGCACAACCAGGGGTCATATTGTAGAAATAAAGGTGGTGCAGCTCATTAGCATATCTCATTAGCATATGCTGTTGCCCCCCCCCCCCCACACCAGCCAAAAGCAACCCAATACAAGAAAGGAGAGCCCCAGGCAAGCGAGACCTGCTTGGTCTGGCTAGAGATCCAGCAACCTCAAGAAGGCCTCACTCACCTGAGACTCTCCTTGGCTGCCCCGCCCCCACAGTCAACAGGACAGCAAGCAACCCACTGCCTAAAATCACATAACTAGTGGAGAAAGGGTGGCGTGGGTTTCTCCAGGGGTTAATGAGGGCTGCAGGGGGTGTGGCAAAGCCCCTGGTGGCTGGCTGGCTGCTCTACTAATCCAGGGACTGTTATGCAGCTGCACCTACTATTCAATGGACAAGGTAGGTGGGGAGGAGGAGGGGGAACCCTCAGAAAGGTTCAGGAGCTGTGCTCCAGTGAGCTCCTGCTGCATTCAAGGTCTGTTCACAACTCTTAGATTCTTGAGAATCACCTCTCTGCTCAAGACTTTGAACAGCCCTCCCCAATCAGGAGAAAACATTTAGAATAACAGAATCATAGAGTTGAAAGGGACCTCCAGGGTCATCTAGTCCAACCGCCTGCACAATTCAGGAAACTCACAAACACCTCCCCATAAATTCACAGGATCTTCATTGCTGTCAGGTGGCCATCTAGACTCTGTTTGAAAACCTCCAAGGAAGGAGAGCCCACCACCTCCCGAGGAAGCCTGTTCCACTGAGGAATCGCTCTTACAGTCAGGAAGTTCTTCCTAATGTTGAGCCAGAAACTCTTTTGATTTAATTTCAACCTGTTGGTACTGGTCCTACCTTCTGGGGCCATAGAAAACAATTCCACACCATCCTCTAGATGACAGCCCTTCAATACTTGAAGATGGTGATCATATCACCTCTCAGTCACCTCCTCTCCAGGCTAAACATGCCCAGCTCCTTCAGCCTTTCTTCATAGGACCTGGTCTCCAGACCCCTCACCGTCTTCACCATTCAGCTAGGCAAACCAGTGCTCTAACTTAATATAAGACAACTTTGTATGTTTTTAAATCATTGGCCTTTTGTCTTTAACGTACCAGGGATTATAATTTAAAACAGGCCTTGGAGTAGTTGCAGCCGTCGTGATTTCTATTATGGGAGGGTGAAACTACATACTTCAAGCCCAAATAAGAGGATTTCCTTACAGACAGCCAGAAACGGGATTTCAGGAAATCCTCAGAAGCCTGCATGGTTAAGTACAGCTCAATTTTCCCGTCCCCGGCTATTAAATAAGTCCTGAATGATAAACTAAAATAATTTGTGTTACATGATTCCAGAGTGGTTAAATTATTTAAACACACGGAAAGAGTTTAAACGCTTCAGTGTGACAATAATTATTAGGTATACGGATGGAAAAGAAATAACGTGGGCTTGCTCAGCATGACCTGAACTATTGACTCTAACCCTGGAAAATCGATTGGCCTATTTGCAATAGGCATTCCCACCCCCCACCCCACCAGGGTATGCCAAAATACACAACCTGAGTACCAGATCTAACCTACAAATGCTAACACAAACCAAATGCAAGGCATGCGGCTATTTAACTCCTCATCCCATTCCGAGACATTAACGCTACCTAGTTCCACGAGACAGGCTTCTAACTGGTCACCTTCCACCGTGACCAAGAAACGGAACTCAGAATTAGGGATGCCAGCCTCCAGGCGGGACCTGGGGATCTGCCAGAATTACACCTCATCTCCAGACCAGGGGTGGAATTCCAGCAGGAGCTCCTTTGCATATTAGGCCACACACCCCCCGGTGTAGCCAATCCTCCAAGAGCTTATAAAAAAGAGCCTTGGAAGCTCTTGGAGGATTGGCTACATCAGGGGGCGTGTGGCCTAACATGCAAAGGAGCTCCTGCTAGAATTCCACCCCTGCTCCAGACTACAGAGAAAATGGCCACTTGGAGGATGAAGACACCGTACCCCACTGAGGTTCCTGTCCTCCCCAAGCTTCATCCCCACCTGGACCTGGCAACCTGACCCCCTATCCCCTGCCAGTGGCTGCGAGGATGTGGCAACCCTAGTTAGTGCTAGGGCTGCCATCTCTGGATTGGGAAATATCTGGCAAGGGCGGGGTTTGGGGAGAGAAAGAACCTCAGCAGGGTATAATTCCATAGAGTCCACCCTCCAAAATGGCCACTTTCTCCGGGAAAACTGTAATGTGGGGATCAGCTATAATTCAAGAGATCTCCAGGCCCCACCGGAAGGTTGGCAACCCAAGCTGGCAAAAAGTCCTGGCGGGGAAGACAACACAAATTACTAGGAAGCTTGAGCAATAAGGTCACCCCAACCAAGTGCCCATTCTCCCACCTAACTCCCCACACCTATCTCAGAAGGACCCATTCCCAGAACTGGATGAGACTTTTCAATCTTGGGGGGGGGGGGGAGATGGCTAAGGGACACACAATAGAGAGGTTTATAAAATTATTCATGGGGTGGAGAAAATGGAGGGGAGCTTTTTCTCCCTCTCCCGTAATACTAGAGCTTGGGGGGCGCCCAATGAAATAGGCTCAGGGCAGATAAAAGTAAATACTTCTTTACTCAACAAACTGTGGCATTTTCTGCCAATGAAAGCAGTGAGGGCCACGGACATACACAGCTTCAAAAGGGGGTGGGACAGGTTCATGGAGGAGAGGCCCATCAATGGCTAATGGCCACGGTGATGGAAGGGAGCCTCCATATAGAGGGGCAAACAAACCTCTGGATGCCAGTGCCAAAAGGCAACACCATCCTCTATGCCATGTTTGTTTGACTCTTCTTACGTTGATGAGCTTATTGCTAGGATCACCAGTTCCAATGATCGTGCCGATGGGGAAGGGACTTTCTGGGGGTGGGGGCGGAGTGCTGCAATGTACTGACATCATGGGGAAGTGATGTCATCATGTTGGCGATGCTCTGCTTTTGGGGCAAAACTCTATGGTAAAATCGCCAACAAGCATAGAGTTTTGCTCAAACAACCCAAATGTTGTCAACGTTATGACGTCACTTCTGCTTGACAACAGCACGTTGTGTTCAGGGGTGGGATTCCCTCCCCAGCTAGCCACCAAGCCAGCGGTGGGCCCAAACTGGGGGATCCCCCAGTCCCAACTGGGGAATGGTATCCCTACTTATTGCACACCACGGTACAGACGGGGACAGGTGACACCAGTGGGAACTCTAGAACAGCACTTGCAGATGACAAACTGCGCTTGGATGCTGCTGAATTTAGGATCTCTGATTACACACTTCTTGACCCATGACATAGGATTTTCCTGTCATAAACCCACCCTACAACCACAGCAGCAAACCCATGACACCTTTAGAAGGCTAACATCTCCCCTAGCAGCAAACTCCAGTCCAAGACGATCTCAGCTCGGGATCCCAATTCAAGCCTGAGGGAAACAGCTCCGAGCAGTGGTGATGGTGGTGGTGGTGTGATGCTTAGCGCTTTCTGTTCCCTCTCCCAAACACCACAAGGATGCAAGAGTTCACATAGCAGCCAGGTCGCATTCTGACTTTCCAAGCACCTTCAGCACACATCGTAGCATACGCCTTCTTTTTATGTTCTATCTGTTTTTTTACACATGCCAATTCACACAACCATGGAATTTTATTTATTTTATTGAATTTATATCCCGCCCTCCCTGCTGAAGGCAGGCTCAGGGCGGCTCACAGGTTAGGGTCAAACAATGACCAAACAAGATAAAACAGTAATAAAAATAAGACATAAAACAATTATTTAAAAAAATCAGTATCGATAGGTGCCAGTGCAATAATTCATACGGACAATTAGAATTTCAGTGATAGCAGATGGCAAGTTGGTCAGTATTAGGTCTTCCAAAGAGGACCCGGGGACGTCACAGCGTGGTAAGAGAAATCCAGAGTAATGTTAGATTTGTGGGCCGAATCCATTTCTACAGATGTTACCGTTATGAGAAAGCATGCTGGAAGAGTGCTGTTTTCCAGGCCCTGCGGAACTGTAGAAGCTCTCGCAGGGCCTTAACCTCTTCTGGCAGCTCATTCCACCAGCTAGGAGCAGCAACGGAAAAGGCCCTGGCTCTAGTTGACTTTCGTGTGAGAAATGTTAAGTTTTACTTGCAAATTATTTCTGAAGCGGATTAAAAGTGCACGATCCCACCTGTACGAAGGCACACTGTCAAGTCCGAGATTCCCACACACCGTGGCCGGAACGGCCCAGCTTGCCTGATCTTGTCAGATCTCAAAAACCTAAGCAGGGTCGGCCCTGGTTAGTCCTTGGATGGGAGACCACCGAGGAAGTCCAGGGTTGAAGCAGGCAATGGCAAACTGCCTCTATTCATCTCACGTCTTGGAAATTCTACGGCAGGGGTGTCAAACGTACGGCCCATGGACCAGAACCTGCCCACCTAGAGCGCTTATCCAGCCCACAAGCATCCGGCCCATCTAGAGCATTTATCCGGCCCTATTTTGCCAGATGATAGAAGCTGTGCATCCTTTCGCTGGATAACGTCCCAATGTGAATGAGTAACAGGCGATGGAAGAAGGAGGGCGGGCATCAGGGAGTACTTTAGGAAAAACCAGAACAAAGTTTGAATCCAGTGCTTGTATCTTGAATAAAACTTTGCTGGTCTTAATGGTGCCACTGGACTCAAACTTCGTTCTAAGGAAACACTTTAGGAGCATTAATATTTTAAACATGCCTGTATTTTGAGTAAAAAATATTAATTGGGCTTGCCTGTGCCCTTTATAAAGTTTATATCTCCCGTACTAGGAATTACATTTTGTGGCACGCATGTCCCAGCCCGATAAAGAGACATTTATGTTAGATCCAGTCCTCGTAACAAATGAGTTTGACACCTTTGCTCTATGGGGTTGCCATAGGTCAGCTGTGTGTCCATGGCACTTCCTACCACTTTAAGAAATAGGGAGCCGAGCGTGGCGCAGAGCGTTAAAAGCTGCAGCACTGCAGTCTGAGCTCTCTGCTCACGACCTGAGTTCGATCCTGGCAAAAGCTGGGTTCAGGTAGCCGGCTCAAGGTTGACTCAGCCTTCCATCCTTCCGAGGTTGGTGAAATGAGGACCCAGCTTGCTGAGGGGGAAGGGTAGATGACTGGGGAAGGCAATGGCAAACCGCCTCGTAAAAAGTCTGCCGTGAAAACGTCGTGATGTGACGTCACCCCAGAATCGGAAACAACTGGTGCTTGCACAGGGGATGACCTTTACCTTTAAGAAATAGAGCACCCCAAAGGAGATAAGCCTAATCATTGAATGATCTAAGGCAGTGGTCCCCAACCTTTTTGACACCAGGGACCGGTTTTGTGGAAGACAATTTTTCCACGGACCAGGGGGCAGGGGGTGATGGTTTTGGGATGATACGATTGATTATTTTATTTCTATTGTTATGGAGTGGTGGTTAAGTGTGCGGACTCTTATCTGGGAGAACCGGGTTTGATTCCCCACTCCTCCACCTGCAGCTGCTGGAATGGCCTTGGGTCAGCCATAGCTCTCGCAGGAGTTGTCCTTGAAAAGGTAGCTGCTGTGAGAGTCCTCTCAGCCCCACCCACCTCATAACGTGTCTCTTGTGGGGGGAGAAGATATAGGAGATTGTGAGCCACTCTGAGAAATTCAGAGTGGAGGGCAGGATATAAATCCAATGTCTTATTCTTATTATTACATTGTTATATATAATGAAATAATTATACGACTCATGGCCCGGTTGCTAACAGGCCACGGGCTAGTACCGGTCCACGGCCCGAGGGTTGGGGACCCCTGCTCTAACGTGGCATGGCAGGTACTTGCAGAATTATCCACCTGGAAGCATTTCTAGCAGGCATGCTGGCTGCCTAGGTGGAGGGAAGCGGGCCTGGATAGCTTGCCAGTCAATCCTTTTATTGGAGCATCTGTTCAGAATACTGAAAGTAACTGTTTGAGTGGCACAGGTTTGTTCTTCCTGGACAGCCTTATGAGCAGGAAAAATAGGAGGGAAGTTGAAAAACTCCAAACAAAACAAGGCTACAGAGGACATGCCCCCAGCCAATTCCTGGTGTTACTTCTTTTGAAACAAAGGTTTAAAGGGGGGGATTATGTTAATTGGATTACAAACTGTCTGCCTTTGCCAGAGGAAACAGGTTGCACCAGACGTCCCCTCCCCACCCCTTTCTCCGCCAAACAAGGCTGCAAGAAAAAAAAAAAAGTCTACAAGATGTCAAGAAACGGGATTGCCAGCAGAAGCTAGACTGAGAGGTAGTGTTCCCTCTCCAGTCCTGTTTTGGCCACGTTGGAGCTTGAGAATATCAATTTCTTTTTGCTGCCAGATTGCTGTACGGTTAAAAAAAAACCCAAAAAACCCCTTACAGTCGCAGAAGCTGAGGCGGGGGGGGGGGGGACAGCTGACTTTGCATTTAGTGTGCCGCAGCAAGACTTCTGCAGTCTTGGGGCGGGGGGGGGGGGGTGGATGGAGCTAGGTCACGCTGCGGTCCTGTGCAGGTCCAGCAATCCACAGAAGCGGCTCGGAGACTGCGCTTGGCTGGGAGTCCAGGAGTCATTAAGGAAGTGGGTGCACCGAGTCGCCGGCCGCGTCAATCTCTCCCAGATGTTACGGGCACATAGGCGTGCTCTCTTCGGTCGGAGAGCTTCAAACAGATGGTGAATTGGATTGGGGGGGGGGGGGGGTGTAACCGCCCTGACGGAAAAACCTGAACTATACATTTCCTTCTTGCTATTAAAAAAAAAAAAAGACCATCACTGAGCCCACGGCAAACTGTTTATGTATTTATTAAAATATTTAGGTCTTGCTTTTGGGTCCCTAAGGATCCACAAAGCGGCTTTGCGAGCACTCAATGACCGCAAATCCATCAGATTGCAGGAAATAAAAACCATTTTAACCCTTCTCCGCTCCCCAGAAAGAGCAAGCGGCAGAGCAGACATTAATGAGAGGAGCCTTCAGCAAATTAAAAGCAGGAGAGAAACGAATGAACCTGGATTATACACCCACTTGAAGAACGCAGTCTTTGATGGCCATGAGGAGGAGGTGGTGGTGATGGTGGTGAGAAATGGATGGGCAGAATAGAATACATATCAGCATTGCATCAATATGCTGGCATCATATGCAGTGAAACCCAGGCGTGACACAGTGGTATCTGGGGGGGAAAGGTAAAGGCAGATGGTATCTGGGGGGGAAAGGTAAAGGCAGTCCCCTGTGCAAGCACCAGTTGTTTCCGATTCTGGGGTGACGTCACATCACAACGTGTTCACGGTAGACTTTTTACGGGGGTGGTTTGCCACTGCCTTCCCCAGTCATCTACACTTTACCCCCAGCAAGCCTTGTCTGTTCAGGTAACAGGGTCGCATGGTACAAGGTTTATTTTACAAGCTTGCTTAGATAAATGATTGTGAGCTGCATATAAAGAGTAATGGTAAAGGTAATTCACGACGTTTTCACGGCATACTTTTTTCCGGGGTGGTTTGCCATCGCTTCCCCCAGTCATCTACGCTTTCCCCCCAGCAAGCTGGGTCCTCATTTTACCGACCTCGGAAGAATGGAAGACCGAGTCAACCTGGAGTCAGCTACCTGAACTCAGCTTCTGCCGGGATCGAACTCAGGTCGTGAGCGGAGAGCTTGGACTGCGGTGCTGCCATGGGGCTACCGTACAACAGGAAAAGCAGTCCATAAATAAAACAGCAAAAAGCCAAAGATGTGGAAGAGTCAGGAAAGAATAAAAGCAATCATTAAACATCTCCAGAGGTCTTTTAAAATAAAATAGTCCTTTGTGCTCACATTGACAGGCCTGAATGAATGGAGTATCACCTCTGGGAGGAAGGAATTCCGCAGCCCAGCTTCTGAAAGGGCTCTTCCATGGGTCTCCATCAATATCCCCTCTAAGCTGTAGAGTCTTGTAAGCAAAAATTCTACTTAGTGAGCTACTGCCGTTAATGTTGTGAGCTACTGTATAAATTAGTGCACTCTGGGGTCACCCTTCCTGAGCTAAGACAACAATGTGTGAGCGGGAGGCTAAAAATCTGTGAGCTAGCTCATGCTAATTCAGCTTAGAGGGAACACTGGTCCTCACCAATTTCAGGCATGGCAGGTTCCTGCATTGGTCTTAAGGCTCAGGTAGGTTGCTCTGGATGGAAACAGTGCTTCCACATCTTTGGACCCAACGTAATAGGGCTTTAAAGGTTAAAGCCAGCGCCTTGAACTTGGCCAATATAGTTGGCCAAGCAAAGTCTTCCTATCCTCATTTCACAGAATCCCAAACTGGATGCTAACACTTGCATTTTGCACCAGTTTCCAAACCATCTTCAGGGGCAGTCTCACCGAGAATGTGTCGCAGTAGTCTAGCCTGAATATTACTATTGCATTTGTGATGGTAGACAAGTCAGCTTTCTTCACAAATGGCTATGGCTGGTGTACCATCCTATGGTTGGGGGGGGGGGAAACCCCACCCTGTGTAACTTGAGCTACCTCTCTCACCATGGGCACAGACACCAAGCTACATATCCATTCCTTCCAAAACACGCTGAGCTCCTATCCCAAGATGAGCCTGAATGCCAAGCCACAGTATTTCCATTTGTGCACATTCCATTTCAGTGTATTCACCCTCATCTAGAAGAAGAAGAAGATATTGGATTTATATCCCGCCCTCCACTCTGAATCTCAGAGTCTCAGAGCAGATCTCCTTTATCTTCCTCCCCCACAACAGACACCCTGTGAGGTGGGTGGGGCTGAGAGGACTCTCACAGCAGCTGCCCTTTCAAGGACAACCTCTGCCAGAGCTATCGCTGACCCAAGGTTATTCCAGCAGGTGCAAGTGGAGGAGCAGGGAATCAAACCCAGTTCTCCCAGATAAAAGTCTGCATACAACCACTACACCAAACTGGCTCTCTCTGAGCAGTGGGAGACACATTTATCAGGCATGAGATCTTTGACAGCACATTCAAGTTTCTCTGATTTGTTGCCATGGAAGAAGCTCACCGATTGCTGCTTAGGTTACTAGTAATACACCTGCTGCGTTACCAGTAATATGCCCGTTGGGGGAACAGTCTTTATCAAACTAATTGGGGGGGGGGGAGAGAGAAAAAGCCCTTAACTTCCTCGCTTTCTAATATATCTATATTTCAAGATAAAATGGGTTCCTGACACAGATATAATAGCCGGGCTGAATCTCATTTTCTCATTACCCATTTGATGAGTCATAGTTTTTTTGACCTTCGAGCTTGCCTTTTAACACCAGTGCTAAGTAGATGCCTAGCCCATTGGACCAGATCTGTGGATTTAATTACCTCTGACGGCAAGAAAGGTTTAGGAGCAGAGCAAAAACAAAATTAGCCAAGGGCTAACTCATGACCTCCAGCGCTCAAAGGCCTCGGTAGATTTCTAAACTGCAGGGAGTATAAAACAGGCAGCGAGTGGCAGGTGAGGTCAGCGGCTCTGTTTAACTCTCAGCCTTTGTCTCGCTGCCTCTTTTGACCAGCGCTGAATGAAGGCGGCCGCCTGAATAGCCCACAGTGACCCGAGCCTGTCAGAGCTTGCAAGCTAAGCAGGGTTAGCGGTGGTTGTTATTTGGATGGAAAGCTGCCAAGGAAGAGCAGGGTGGCTGTGCAGAGGAAGGCGATGGGAAACAAGCACTATGGACCGTTGGTAGCTTTACGTTTGGACCTGGATAGCCCAGGCTAGTCCAGTCTTGTCAGATTTCAGAAGCTAAGCCAAGCTGGCCCTGGTTAGCAGTTAGATGGAAGAAGAAGATGACGATGACGACAGCAGATTTATACCGCGTCCTTCTCTCTGAATCAGACTTTCAGAGTGGCTTACAATCTCCTTTATCTCCTTCCCCCGCAACAGACAACCTGTGAGGTGGGTGGAGGCTGAGAGGGCTCTCCCAGAAGCTGCCCTTTCAAGGACAACTCCTATGAAAGCTATGGCTGACCCAAGGCCATTCCAGCAGGTGCAATAGGAGGAGTGGGGAATCAAACCCGGTTCTCCCAGATTAGAGTCTGCACACTTAACCGCTACACCAAACTGGGAAGAAGAAGAAGAAGAAGAAGAAGAAGAAGAAGAAGAAGAAGAAGAAGAAGAAGAAGAAGAAGAAGAAGAAGAAGAAGAAGAAGAAGAAGAAGAAGAAGAAGAAGAAGAAGACGAAGAAGAAGACGACGACGCTGTTGAATTTATATCCTGCCCTCCACTTCGAATCTCAGAGCAACTCACAATCTCCTTTATCTTCCTCCCCACAACAGACACCCTGTGAGGTGGGTGGGGCTGAGAGGACTCTCACAGCAGCTGCCCTTTCAAGGACAACCTCTGCCAGAGCTATGGCTGACCCAAAGCCATTCCAGCAGCTGCAAGTGGAGGAGTGGGTAATCAAACCCAGTTGTCCCAGATAAGAGTCTGCACACTTAACCACTACTCCAAACTGGAAGCCCACCAAGGAAGTCCAGAGTTGCTCTACAGAGGCAGACAGCGGCAACCCACCTCTGAGCATCTCTTGCCTTGAAACTTGGATGGTTGAGGCTAGCCTGATGTCATCAGATCTTAGAAGCTAAGCAGAGTCAGCCCTGTATCAGATTTGGAAGCACAGGGTTGCTTTGTAAAGGAAATCAAGGAAGTCCAGAGTTGCTAAGAGTCGGTTTGGTGTAGTGGTTAAGTGTGCAGACTTTTATCTGGGAGAACCGGGCTTGATTCCCCCACTCCTCCACTTGCACTTGCTGGAATGGCCTTGGGTCAGCCTTAGCTTTCTCAGGAATTGTCCTTGAAAGGGCAGCTGCTGTAAAAAGCTCTCTCAGCCCCACCTACCTCACAGGGTGTCTGTTGTGGAAGGGGGGGGGGAGGTAGAGGAGATTGTGACCACTCTGAGACTCGTGAGATTCAGAGTACAGGGTGGGATAAATCCAATATCATCTTCTTCAGTTTGGTACGGCACTTTTAGCAAAACCAAGATGGGCTCCTTGACAGTTGGCAAAATGGGTAATAAAACTGAAGAGTGAGCGAAGAGCCCCCTGCTTTCTATCTCTTCTCTGGCATAAACTCCCAGGGTGGCCTTGGACAGTAAGTGGCCATTGTTCATTGGCAAAGCACATGAATTTTGGGCAGACAATCGCAAGTTCTGTTTAAAGACAGGGGGAGAGAAATCTTCTGTGGCGTAGCAGAGAAAAACTTTTGCTGAAGAGAACTGCTGTCAAGTCTTGGGTCTAGGTTCAGGGATCCCCAGCCTTCTTGAGACCGTGGGCACCTTTGGCATTCTGACAGAGGGTGGTGGGCGCAACCACAAAATGGCTGCCAGAGGAGGTGGAGCCAGCCACAAAATGGCCACTGCCATAGCAACCTGGTCACCATTCATGATGCAGGATGGTGGACGCAACCACAAAATGGCCACCAGAGGAGGTGGAACCAGTCACAAAATGGCCACTGCCATGGCAACCTGGTCACCAGCCACTGTGGCTGGTCCCGCATACTTAACTGCTATGAACAATCCTTGATTGATAGATCTTTTGCAGGGAACCTATCTGAACACCACCTGCCACTGAAATAAAATGCCAAAGGACATTTGGTGTGGGGGGTTCTTGGTAGGGGCACCCTAGTTAAGGAATTTCCCTTTCTTAGAAACCTGACAATATATTATTTTAAGAGGAAAGCCAGCATATTTTTATTGAGACTGTCCTGCTACCTTGTCTCTGGACAAAAGGGTTCTTGAAGGAGCATTTGCCTCAGCTGGATTTTGTTGGGTTGGAGGGGAGAGAGAAGGATGTCCCTCTGGAGCTGCCGTAGCCACAAGACATCGCCCACAATAGGAATATAGGTAGCAAGGGTGAGGATCACGGATAGGAATGACAAGTAGAGAAAGCAACGCTTCTGTGTAAGGCGTCTACAGATTCGTTTCTTAAAAGATATACACACCTATAATGATTGAAAGGCTTAGACTGATTATTTCTATCACATCACAATATCTACTTCATACAAAACAGAACAATTCACAAACAATTTCAACAGGTAAATCCTTTCTTCTCAGTGAACATCCACAATTCCCTCAGGTAGAACAAAAAGCAAGACAGACTGAATAATGCGACAGGCAGATGGGCTTCAGACCGAAAGATTCTCCAATGTGCAGGAATATTTTCAAGGTTCCAGACCAGGGGTGTCGAACATGCAGTTCGTGGGTCGAATCACGCCCCTGGAGGGCTCCTATCAGACTCCCAAGCAACTGGCTGTCATCTGCTTCCTTCTCCCTCTCTCTTGCTTCCTTCTGCATAACAGCTTGCTTTGCAAGGCTTACTCAATTGCACAGAAGCTACAGAGCAAAATCTCTATTTTCTCCATTGGCTGAGACTCCTTCCTTGGGGAGGAAGGGGGGGAGAAATAGCTTGCTTTGCCAGGATCTCTCAATTGCACAGCAGAGATACTAAGCCAAGCATCTCTTCTCCTGTTGGCTGAGGCTCCCCCACAGTCCCCTGGGGAAGAAAGGAAAGAGCCAGAGCTTCCTTTGCCCAGTTCTCTGGATCTCATGGGAGAAATACAAAAAAAGCATCCTTAAGACCAATGAGTGCAAACATTTTAAGCATGTTTTTAAGTTTTTAAAAAACATATATTTGTGTTTGTCTGTGTTCTTTATAAAATTTATATCTCTGCTACATAATCTTAAATAGGTACACACATGGCCCGGCCCGACATGGCTCGGCCCAACCCGACATGGTTCAGCCCAACAAGGTCTCATTTATGTCAGATCCGGCCCTCATAACAAATGAGTTTGACACCCCTGTATCTAGACCACAGCTAAACGAGTCGTCCTGGAATATTCTCGCCTCATTTTCGCCAGAGCTTTATCTAAACTTTCATTCATAAGAACATAAGAGAAGCCATGTTGGATCAGGCCAATGGCCCATCCAGTCCAACACTTTATGTCACGCAGTAGCCAAAAAAGCCAGGCACCATCAGGAGGTCCACCAGTGGGGCCAGGACACTAGAAGCCCTCCCATTGTGCCCCCCCACCCCAAGCACAAGAATACAGAGCATCACTGCCCCAGACAGAGCGTTCCAATAATAAGCTGTGGCTTATTCATTCACGTCAAAGCACTTCAAATGATCCAACATTTCAAACTCTTACTGCTCCCAAATGGTTCCAAGCTTGGAACCATTTGGGAGCAGTAAGTGCCTTGTCATGAATGAGTGACTCACAATCTCCTTTACCTTCCTTACCCAAAACAGACAATCTGTGAGGTACGTGGGGCTGAGAGAGCTCTCCCAGAAGCTGCCCTTTCAAGGACAACTATGAAAACTATGGGCTGACCCAAGGTCATTTCATCAGTTGAAAGTGGAGGAGCAAGGAATCAAACCCGGTTCTCCCAAATGAGAGTCCGCACACTTTAACCACTACACCAAACCGGATATGCCTATTTTCCCACTAGGTGTCCCTTGGGGAACAGCACTTAAAATGGCATTGGGATCTATGCAAATTTTCCAACGCTCAGATCCCTCCCACTGCTCTGATTGTGGAGCAGTGACAGCTGCAGCCGGACACGCATGCAAACATGCACATATGAGTATGTCATTTCAGCCTTCCTGCTCCTTTCCCCTACCCAGCAATTGCCTGCTCAGCTACAGAACTTGGGGCTTAACGTTGCACCTCTTCTGTAATAAATTCAGTCACCTCCATTGTGAGATTAAACACTCTATTACACCTTCTTAAAAAGTAAACTGTGACGATCAGTTTATTAACACACCTTGCTTTGGAAACCGGCAAAGAACAGGCTGTTGTGGGAGAAGATTAATACAAGGCACAACAAACAGAAAATAACTTTCAGCAACGTGGGAGGGAGATGATGAAGAAGAAGGTATTGGATTTATATCCCGCCCTATGCTTTGAATTCTCAGAGTCGCAAAGTGGTCACAATCTCCTTAACCTTCCTCCCCCACAACAGACACCCTTTGAGGTGGGTGGGGCTGAGAGAGCTCTCACAGCAGCTGCCCTTTCAAAGACAACTCCTACCAGAGCTATGGCTGACCCAAGGCCATTCCAGCAGCTGCAAGTGGAGGAGTGGGGGAATCAAACCCGGTTCTCCAAGATAAGAGTCCGCGCACTTCACCACTACACCAAACTGGCTCTTCTGTGGTGTGAGAACAAGGGACGTTACAAACTATAAAAGAGTGTCCCTGTTGTCATCTGTGGAAATCACAGAGGGTGATCAGACTCAGAAAGGATGCTTCTGGATTTCACGCTTTCCCAGTGTTTAAGTCTATGCGGTTGAGGAATCACATCTCACATTCAGCGGGTGAGGTCGAGAGCTGGTGTTCTTCATACTGGGCATGGGCCGTGTTTCACGGCCACAGAAAACAATCTGATCTTAATTGGCGGGGGGGGGGGGAGGGAGGATGAGGGTAGTTCAGTGGTTGTCAAGACCTGCCTAGAGTGGGGTTGCCAGAGATCAGTTCCCCTGCAGAAAACAACCCACAAAAACTATAACCATTCCTTGCAACACACTCTTATTTAAAGTCCTCTTACTTGAGGTTTCTTATACATATGAACAGCCCTGTTGTACAGTTGAAATTAGACAGTCCTCCACAGTGACAAGGTCCCAGTGTTCCTACGGTCCATTTCATTACAGTCAAGGTGGGCGAAAGTAGCAATAGTCCACAGCAAGTAGCAATACATATATGAACATATGAAGCTGCCTTACACTGACTCAGACCCTCGGTCCATCAAAGTCAGTATTGTCTACTCAGACTGGCAGCGGCTCTCCAGGGTCTCAAGCTGAGGTTTTTCACATCTATTTGCCTGGACCCTTTTAGTTGGAGATGCCGGGGATAGAACCTGGGACCTTCTGCTTACCAAGCAGATGCTCTACCACTGAGCCACCGTCCCTCCTCAATAGTCCAGTCTTTTTAAATGAGCAAAATAGTTTTAGCACCAGGTCATCCAGGCTGACATCAATTAAAGAGCCAAACAATTGCAGAGCCAGGAAGATAACTGCAGTGCCAGGAACTTTTTCAACATCCATGGCCTTCTTCAACTAGACATTTCCAGTTATTTCATAGATGTAGCCACCTGATTTTCATACCTGAAGGACTTGCACAAGTTCACCACACCAATCAAACCTCCTCAGGCTCCACCCCCAAAAATCTTCAGGAGTTTCCTGAAGATATCCATGGATTGGTTCTCCATTATACCCTATGGGGTCCAGTCACCATAGGGTAAAATAGAATGTCCAGAGGACATTCCAAGCCTCCACCTCCCTTGCACTTTCTGATAACCCTGAAGCAGGGGGGAGGCCTTCAAACTAGGGGATCCCTGCCCCCAACTGGGGATTGCCAATTAGTAGACCCTAATTGGCATGGGTCTACTCAGGGAGCTCTTCAGCTTCCTATTCCATGGGATCTTGAACAGGAGAAAACTATCTGAGATAGACAGGGGATTTCTCTCTGTAAAGGTTGGAACTCACAGGTATAGTGAGGCTCAAGGGAAGCTCCTTTTCCCTTGAAGAGTCTTCCTCTTGTTTTGGGCCTGAGGAAAGACTAGGGTTGTCAACTCTGTGTTGGGAAATTCCTGGATTTTGGGGGGGATATAATGCACAGAGACCACCCTCCAAAGAGGAGGAGGAGGTGGCAGCTGCCAGCATAGATAGCTTCAAGAGGGGATTGTATAAACATCTGGAGCAGAGGTCCATCAGTGGCTATTAGCCACTGTGGGTATTGATGGAACTCTCTGTCTGGGGCAAGTGATGCTCTGTATTCTACCACTCAACATTACATTCTACTGTTCACTAAATTACATTACAACCACTAGATCAAGACAGGCAGCCATGTCAGGCTGTCTGTAACAGTAGAAAAGAGTAAGAGTCCAGCAGCACTTTAAAGACTAACAAAATTTGTGGCAGGCTAGGGGCTTTTTGTGAGCCTCTGCTCATTTCTTCAGATTTGAAGAAGTTAGCAGTGACTCACGGAAGTGCCTACCCGGCCACAAATTTTGTTAGTCTTTAAGAAGTGCCTTGTGGCGCAGAGTGGTAGGCTGCAGTACCGCAGTCCGAGCTCTCTGCTCACGGCCTGAGTTCGATTCCGGCAGAAGCTGGGTTCAGGTAGCCAGTTCAAGATTGACTCAGCCTTCCATCCTTCTGAGGTCAGTAAAATGAGTACCCAGCTTGCTGGGGGGAAAGTGTAGATGACTGGGGAGGGCAACGGCAAACCACCCCGTAAAAAGTCTGCCGTGAAAACGCCATGATGCAACGTCAACCCAGAGTCAGAAACGACTGGTGCTTGCACAGCAGACTGCCTTTACCTTTAAGGTGCTACGGGACTCTTGTTATTTTTTATTACAATCACTATTATTCCAAACAAGAATACACTAAAATAAAGGGGGTGTATCGCCCTTCTTGGCGAGAGTACAAATGCTAAGTTTTTCAAAGGGTTACTCGTTCCGCAGTTGCTAGCTGGAAGGAAGGAAATACTCCCCCACCTGCAGCAGAAGTCCAGTCGCTGAGCCTCTGCAATCTTGTCTGAGCGCTTCTGCATTCACGCAGGCCAAGCAAGGTGGACGCACACGGGCCTCCGAAGTCTGTGCAAAGGACAGAACAACCAAGAGCCGCCACAAAGCGTCTGACAGTGATGCATTTAAGCGCAGGAGAAAGAAAGCAGGCCCGAGTCAAATGACCTCTGCTGGCAAAGGAAGCCAGGAAATTAATGACTCGGAGGAGAAACTTGGCCTTTGTTCCAAAAAGGCTTTAGAAGTCAAGGCACAAGCCTCTTACAACCAAGACCAAAAAGTTGACAGGTAGCCAGCCCTGCAGTCGGGGCCAAACTTGGGCAGGAAAGGGAGGGAGGGACACGGCCGAGCCAAAAATAAAACAGCCCCGGGATTGCCAAAGACACACAAGCATTACAAGGGTCTGTTTGTGAGGCCGCAAAAGCACAGCTCAGACTCTCCACTCGGCAGAGGGGGAAAGGTTTCATTCTGGAGATTTTTTTCCCTGATGCTCAACGGCTGACTTTGCCGCACATCATCGAAGGGCATGGTGGTGACAGTGCAGGGAGGAGAGAAGAAATTCCTGAACATGTGTGCTGGAATATATCAAACCTCACACTTGGACTCTGCTTCAATAAACCTGTATCCCCAAATGTGAGCAAGACAGAGTGACCATTAGGGCATTAAAGGGCAACTAATCCCTTTGAAGGAGGTATGGAGTGCATACTCCATGAAAAGGACTGCTGTTTCACAAAAGGAAAATGGAATATTGAACATAAGGGAAGTCATGTTGGATCAGGCCAACGGCCTATTGTGACTCTGTGTCACATAGTGGCCAAAACCCAGGTGCCACCAGGAGGTCTATCAGCAGAGCTAGAACTCCAGAACCCCTCACACTCTTGTCTCCCCTAACCACCAAGAACACAGACTTATGAACATTAGAGCAGTCATGTTGGATCAGACTAATGGCCCATCCAGTCTAACCCTCTGTGTCTCACAGTGGCCAAAACCCAGGTGCCAACAGGAGGTTGACCAGTGGGGCCAGAACTCTATAAGCCCTCCCACTGTTCCTCCCCCCAATACCAAGAATACAGAGCATCGCTGCCACGGACATAAGAATGTAAGTGAAGTCATGTTGGATCAGGCCAATGGCCCATTCGGTCCAACACTCTGTGTCACACAGTGGTCAAAACCCAGGGGCCATCAGGAAGTCTACCAGCGGAGCCAGAATCTCAGAAACCCTCCAGCGCTTGCCCCCCAAGCACCAAGAAGACAGAGCATCACTCTCAGACAGAGTGTTCCATCTGTACCTTGTAAATAATAGCCATTGATGGACCTCTGCTCCATACGTTTATCCAATCTCCTCTTGAAGCTGTCTATGCTTGTAGCCACCACCGCTTCTTGCAGCAGTGAATTCCATGGCTTAATGACACTTTAGTTGAAGAAGTGCTTCCTTTTATCTGTTCTAAGTTGACTGCTCATTAATTTTATCGAGTGCCCACAAGTTCTTGCTTTTCCAGCAAAAGACAAGGAGAGATTACGATGAGAATAATGCAAGGCCCATAAAGGACAGCATAATAGCTCAAACAGAAGCATTTTCCCTAAACCTACCGGCTTGGAGCTGCATAGTATTTGTCTCTCTCTGTAATCCACCTATGCAACTGACACTCATGTAGGGCGAGTAGCAATCGTCCCTAGGTGAACAGCTGAGCTGTAAACGTGTCAGTTTGTGTCATCTGCCCTACCTGGAGCAGTAGCACCTGAGTACCATTGCTTGCCACTGTGACCATCCTCTTCCACAAGTCTTTAACAGCAGTATTTTCAAGGAATCATCTTTATTACCATCTGTCACGACTCAGGGGGTTATTACCAATTGCTGCCACTACTCTGGGTTAACGGTTCCCCTTGAGAAGTCCCAGAGTACCCTCCCCAGCCCTTCAGGCCTCCTGTAGCTTAGGCCAAATAATGGGCCTGACCTGGCAGAGTTAACAAGGGGGGGGGGGAAGGTTTATTTAAAAGGTCAGCGCAATATAACAAACAAGGGTGCATAAAACGGTAAAAGGGGTGAAGGGAAAAATAACCAAATGCCCTAACGCATCTGAACTTACTGTCCCTAAGTGTCTCAGTCAGACCTGGGCCTACTCACCCTACCTCACAGGGTGAGGGTCTCTCCCTGGCAGCAGCTCTTCCTCAGCTCCGCCTCCTAGGAAAAGAACACCCACTTCCTCGGCTTGGCCTTTATATATTCTCTTCCCAGGCCCCACCCTTCTCTGGGCCTGTTTCCCTCCAAAATCCTCGCTACCCAATCAGAGGGACAGAGGGGATCCTGGGAGATGTAGGCTTCTCCCAGTAACTCCTAAGCAGGCCTCCCTGGGGCCTGCAGGCCTCACTAGGGGCCTGCAGACATAGGCTTGCCAATCCCCAGGTCCCAGCGGGGGTTCTTCCACTTTCCCAGGCTCCTTCCCGCTCCCAGTCAGCTGGCCGGCGGGGGGGAAGCCTCACCCCCAAAGCCACCATGTGATTTTTTTCCCTCTCCGTAGGCTCCAGTCTCCGATTGGAAAGGCTTTCTCTTGGGATAGGGTGTCTGTGTTACTTGGAAGAAGTTGGCTGCAACTCATGAGTAGAGAGGCCAATCCCTCGCTTCAGAGTCGCCAGAAAACGGGGGGGGGGGGGGGGGGAACGTCTGCTGAGCACTTCATTATTCCCTATGTGGAGATCGATTCTCATAGGGTATCATGGGGAATTGATCTGGAAGTTACGGGGGCTCTGGGGGAGCTGGTTTTTGAGGTAGAGGCACCAAATTTTCAGCATCATATCTAGTGCCTCTCCCCAAAGTACCCCCAAGTTTCAAAACGATTGGACCAGGGGGTCCAATTCTATGAGCCCCAAAAGAAGGTACCCCTATCCTTCATTATTTCCTATGGAAGGAAGACATTTAAAAAGGTGTGCTGTCACTTTAAATGTGATGGCCAGAACTCACCAAATTTGCAGCATATCATCCAGTGCCTCTCCCCGAAATACCTTCCAAGTTTCAAAAGGATTGGACCAGGGGGTCCAATTCTGTGAGCCCCCAAAAGAAGGTGCCCCTATCCTTCATTCTTTCCAATGGAGGGAAGGCATTTAAAAGGTGCACAGTCCCTTCAAATGTGATGCTCAGAACTCCCTTGGAGTTCAGTTATGCTTGTCACACCCTTGTTCCTGGCTCCACCCCCAAAGTCCCCAAATATTTCTTGAACCCTATGCAGACACCATCATACACACTCATTTTTTTTAAAATTGTATATACTGGTCTGTCTCCTCCCCTTTCCCCATTCTCTTTAAAGGTAATAATTTGCATTGGTAATTTGGTATAGCACTTTCAGGAAGGGAAGGCAATGTGGGGAGACCAGAGTTTGGGGAAAGGAAAGAGCTCATTAGAGGTATAGTGCTATACAGGACTCCCTTCAAAGATGACATTTCCTCCAAGGGAACAGACCTTTGGGGTTTGGAAATGAGAATTCCGGAAGAACTCCTGGGACAACCTGGAGGTTAGTAACCCTAGTAAGATCCCCACACGCACTGGGGATGCTGCTTTACCCACTCGTGGTTTGCAATACCCCTGCTGAAGAACCATGACGTGCTGAATGGCTCTGGCCTACAATAGTGGTCTTCAGACCGCATCTGCTGGCATGGCCGGCCCTGCCACTAGTGACTGCCTAGGGCGCTGGCCTTCTGGGGGTGCCAAATTGGACACCCCCACGTGACATGGAGAATGCATTCAAGTACTTGAAGGGCTGTCATATAGAGGATGGGGTGGAATTGTTTTCTGTGGCCCCAGAAGGCAGGACCAGAACCAATGGGTTGAAATTAAATCAGAAGAGTTTCCGGCTCAACATTAGGAAGAACTTATTGACCGTTAGAGCGATTCCTCAGTGGAACAGGCTTCCTTGGGAGGTGGAGGGCTCTCCATCCTTGGAAGTTTTTAAACAGAGGCTAGATGGCCACCTGACAGCAATGAAGATCCTGTGAATTTAGGGGGAGGTGCTTGTGAGTTTCCTGCATTGTGTAGGGGGTTGGACTAGATGACCCTGCAGGTCCCTTCCAACTCTATGATTCTATGACACGGTGATGTTATGAGTGCAGGGGTGGGGGAGCATCAGAAATTAGCCTTTCCTAGGATGTCAGACAGTCTAGGGCTGGCCCTGTTTGCTGGGCTTCAAACCCCTCTACAGAGCTACCATTTGTTGCTGCTTTGGGGAGGAACCTATGGGTAGTGCGCGTGCACAGAGAACATGGGTGCCACGCTGCTTGCTTCTTTTGCGCACACGGTGCTTCTGTTGCTCCAGACCAACATGGCTACCCACCTGGATCTATCGTGAAAAATCTTTGGTTTCCTGAGTTCCTCTAAATCAAAGAGCCAGTTTGGTGTTGTGGTTAAGTGTTGTGGTTAACTCTTATCTCTTTGGTGCTGTGGTTAACTCTTATTTGGGAGAACCGGGTTTGATTCCCCACTACTCTGCTTGCACCTGCTGGAATGGCCTTGGGTCAGCCATAGCTCTGATCGGAGTTGGCCTTGAAAGGGCAGCTGCTGTGAAAGTTCTCTCAGCCCCACCCAGCTCACAGGGTGTCTGTTGTTGGAGGGGGGGGGGAGTAAAAGGAGATTGTGACCACTCTGGGACTCTAAGTGGAGGGCGGAATATAAATCCAATATCATCATCAAATGATTTCAATGGATGACTTCCACGTTTCTGTGTTCGGGGAAGGCATGCCACCTTCCCCCGTGTTTGCGATTCACCCCGAATCAAATGCAGATCCCTTAATTCTGCAATCCGTCCAATACATGATACACTGGGCAATACTCTCACATGTTCAAGGACAACTCTCAAAGCACAGCTGTTTAGCCACAGCTGTGCAGCAACCATGGTGGCATCACAAAGCGCATTATAGCTGCCTACACACCCTAGAGAACTGACATTTCCTCCAAGGAAACTCGTTAAGGGTTGTCATTACCTCTGCTTAACTTGCCAACAAAGCTTCAGCCAAAATCATGGTTGCCACAGAGCATTGCAAATTAGTTTATTCATTTGCCAAAGCATGATTTCGTATAATAACAAAGGTAGGAGAACACAGAAAGAAGCGAGGAAACAAAAAACCAAATCTGTGTTCTGAGATGCTACAAATACATTTATAGATTCGTGACTGAATACATAATCACACACGTCATAGCTGCATTCCTGATTAGACCAAATGAAAGTATACCAAGACTCCTCCGATTTATGAACAAATACAGTCTTGAAAATGAAAGTCCAGAATCATAGAGTTGGAAGGGTCATCTCGTCCAACCCCCTGCACAGTGCAGGAAACTCACAAATACCTCCCCCTAAATTAACAGGATCTTCATGGCCATCCACCCTCGGTTTAAAAACCTCCAAGGAAGGAGAGCCCACCACCTCCCGAGGAAGCCTGCTCCGCTGAGGAACCGCTCTAACGGTCAGGAAGGTCTTCCTAAGGTTCTTCCAAGTAATTAGCTATTTTGGAAGTTCTTCCAAGAAATTAGCTCATGAAATGATGAGATTGTGCTATACATACCATTCCATACCCCCAATGGTATGGTTTGTGGGGATGGAGACTGTGCCACCCAGACTTAGGTAAAGGAGGAAGCCCAAGGAAATCAGCTGCATCAGCCAAGGGAGTTTCCTTGTCCATTCAAGACAGAGCAGGTCAGGGGATCTCCTTCAGACTGATACATCTTCTAGGCTGAGCTTGTTTGCAATGAGAAGCCAGAACTCTGCCTCTTGAAAGACGGCAAAGATGGCCATCTTCGCACTTCTCCCCTGTCTTTGCCCAGCCTTCACCTCCCAGAAAATGACTTGGGCAAACAGACACAAAACAGGAAAACTTTGATGTCCACAACTGAATTGTCCACAAGTCCTGGGCCATCAGTTCATGTATCTGGAACGGGGTCCCCAACCTTTCTGAGCCTCTGAGGATGTTTGAAGTCTTGACATAGCTTAGTGGGCACAGCCACAAAATGGCTGCAGTGGGAGGTGGAGTCAGCCACAATATGGCTGCCACAGCTTTCATTCAGTCACAGAGTGAAGATCCTTGTGCCATGGTGACAGCTGCTGCCATGGCCAATCAGAAGTCTTGCTGGACAGAAGCACTGCCTGGCCCCACCCACTTCCTGAACACACTTGGGAGGCACCAGGAAAGGTACCAGATGGTGCCTGGCCCCACCCACTTCCTAAACACACTTGGGAGGCGCCAGGAAAGGTACCAGAGGGTGCCCCCAGAGTCACTATGTTGGGCAGCCCTGATCTAGATACACAAAACAAGCCTACATCTCCCAGAATACCCATGTTAATTGGATGAGAAGAAGATGATGAGGATGATGAAGTTGAAGATTTATTTATTTATTTACTTACTTTCCATTTCTATCCCACCCACTCCAAATGGACTTAGGGCAGCTAACAATCAAAATGAAACCAACATCTCAGTTTCCGATATAAAACGATAAGACATAATAATTTACAATTTAAGATGATGATGAAGTTGAAGATGACGATGATGAAGATGAATATGATGATGATGATGATATTGGAATTTTATCCCCCCTACACTCCAAATCTCAAAGTCTCAGAGCAGCTCACAATCTCCTTTATCTTCTTCCCCCACAACAGACACCCTGTGAGGTGGGTGGGGCTGAGAGAGCTCTCCCAGAACCTGCCCTCTCGACAACTCTGCAAGAACTACGGCTGACCCAAGGCCATTCCAGCAGCTGCAAGTAGAGGAGTGGGGAATTAAACCTGGTTCTCCCTGATAAGTGTCTGTGCACTTAACCACTACACCAAAATGGATCTCTCACCAAGCCGGCTCTCTTTCAAAGCCACCCATTTTTAAAATGCCAACAGGTGGATTTTGAGATGATCTAGAATCTTCATATTAGCACAATCCCCTGCAAGAGTGCATTCTGGTTTAGAGGCAGGCATGAGACCAAAATAGACAAGCAACTTTAATGTGGTGGAAAGAAAAAAAAAAGGGGGGGGGAGAAATGGGGACAGCTGCAGAGAGAATAAACTAACGAGCATGAGAAATTAGCAATTTGGTGCCAGTGATGTGCTAGCTTTCTGCATTTCAATTACTGCCTGCGCTGAACTGCAAAAACAAAAACAGAACAAGAAATGTAAGCAAGATGATAGGATGAATTTATGGCGTTTGCTCACTATGCGCTAAGGAAGTCGATTACATAACTTGTAGAACATCAACAAATACCTGCGCAAGGACATGCCAACAGTTGTGTTTGCACTGCTGAATTTCATATCGCTGTGGAACTGGTCCACACTACATCCCCCAACACCACCCCAACACAAGTAATTCTTTGGGAGTTTGAGCTCCAGTTAGAAATCTAAGAATGACAGTTTTTTTATTTGTATGTCTTCAGCTCTTTCTTTCTTTCTTTCTTTCTTTCTTTCTTTCTTTCTTTCTTTCTTTCTTTCTTTCTTTCTTTCTTTCTTTCTTTCCTCCCTTCCTTCCCTCTCTTTCTTTCTTTCTTTTTCTTTCTTTCTTTCTTTCTTTCTTCCCTCCCTTTCTTTCTTTCTTTCTTTCTTTCTTTCTTTCTTTCTTTCTTTCTTCTTTCTTTCTCCCTTCCTTCCCTTCTTTCTTCCTTCCTTCCTTCCTTCCTTCCTTCCTTCCTTCCTTTCTTTCTTTCTTTCTTTCTTTCTTTCTTTCTTTCTTTCTTTCTTTCTTTCTCTTTCTTTCTTTCTTTCTTTCTTAGATTAATATCCTGCCCTCTCCGTTATGGGCTCAGGGCGGCTAACAACCGATAAAATCAACAAAATATGAAGCATTAAAACGGTAATAGACAATAAAATCAATAAATTACAGATCTTAACAAATCTTTGATGGTCAGGGCGCTCGTAATGCTGGTGCGATGGTGTCGGCCTTTGGCTACAGGATAAGACTGAATGGGTAATTGCCAGCCAGGCATTAAGAGAAAATTTACTTCAGACAGAATATAGTTCCAACGTATATTGAGAAAGTAGACAAACATTACAAAC
Organism: Heteronotia binoei; assembly: GCF_032191835.1. Classification (NCBI taxonomy): domain Eukaryota; kingdom Metazoa; phylum Chordata; class Lepidosauria; order Squamata; family Gekkonidae; genus Heteronotia; species Heteronotia binoei. Next base: position 20,277,866 of record NC_083243.1, on the reverse strand, counting down.
AAAAATGCTGGGAATGTCAAGAAAGATGGAACCTTTTACCATATGTGGTACACCAGGGGTGTCAAACTCATTTGTTGTGAGGGCCGGATTTGACATAAATGAGACTTTCTTGGGTCGGGCCATGTGAGTCATAAAATGTAATGCCAGATAGCAAAGATATAAACTTTATAAAGGATACAGACAAACACAACTAAAGATTTTTTAAAGCCTTAAAATAAAACATGGTTAAAAGATTAGCACTCTTGAAATATGTTGTTTAACAGTTTCTGATAACTGACACATCTTGCTCTGAATTACTGCATCAAAATCTGGAGATGTCTGTGTTGAAGCAATCTTGAATATGCTGTTCAGGAGCATATCTGTAACTGGAAAACCTACTTTTTATTTATTGACATTCATTACAGAAATCTCATGGTCAATGCTTTGAGCCTAAGACCCAGGAAAAGGCTGGGCATTGTAAGCTTTTGTACATAAACTGCTTCATGTGCTAGTCAGCCAATGGAGAAAATAGAGACTTTGCTCTATAGCTTCTGTGCGATTGAGGAAGCCTGGCAAAGCAAGCTGTGATGCAGAAGGAAGGAAGAAAGAGAGAAGGAAGCGGATGACAGCGAGTTGCTCGGGGACCTGACAGGAGCCCTCCGGGAGCCTGATCCGGCCCTTGGGCTGCATGTTTGACACCCCTGTGATAGACTTTTTAAAAAGCAAGAAGGTGGTGGAAAGAAATACATGAGAAAACGCAGAACATATTAAAATTTAAATTCGCTATGGAAGCTAAGAAAACGTTATTAGGAATATTCCTGAAACTTACCAAAAGTTTTGGAAGAGATATTCAAACGTATGGTGCGGCAAAACTGAAACCAGACATTTGTCCAAGCTTAGAAGAATGGGGAAATAAACTATGCAGTAACGGCAAAATTAACAGCCTATTTGAGAAATAGATCAATTTTGAAATTTGAAGAGAGACTGAGTGTTTATTATGCAAGCAGGAGACAAATTTGAAATGAGAAATACTTTAAAAATTGTGTGCAAATGTATTGCTCTATAAATTTATTGCTATGCATATAAATATATCACAATGCAGAAATAGAATGAGAATAAATTTTGAATATAAATGTCTGAAGAAATTGATTTTGAACAAAAATATCTGTTATTTTTTATCTTATTTATGAGATATATAATAGACTTTTCTTTAAGTGTTTGTATTTTAAAAGTTATAGCTGGTATCTAGAAATGATGAAATATATAACAGACTACGCAATAATGAAAAAATTAATAATATAGTTATAAAACAGATTAGTTATGAAATCTGAAGTTCAAAATGTTTGAAGTAAGGACCATTGTATTCTATATAAAATGTCTTAAAAACTATAATGAAGGGAAGGTTGGAGAGATTTTTTTTGTTCTATATGTCCTGCAATGCGTAATAATCTCATTATATGTAATTTGTTATGTAGTCTTTTTTTCCCCTTTTGTATCCCTTCTCTATTATACTTTGCCATATATATATATAAAGAAGAGTCCCGTGGTGCAGAGTGGTAAAGCTGCAGTACTGCAGTCGGAGCCCTCTGCTCACGACCTGAGTTCGATCCTGGCGGAAGCTGGTTCAGATAGCCAGCTCCAGGTTGACTCAGCCTTCCATCCTTCCAAGGTCGGTAAATTGAGGACCCAGCTTGCTGGGGGGGAAGTGTAGATGACTGGGGAAGGCAATGGCAAACCACCCCGTAAGAAGTCTGCCGTGAAAACGTTGTGAAAGCAACATCACCCCAGAGTCGGAAACGACTGGTGTTTGCACAGGGGACTACCTTTATTTTTTAACTTTATATATCTAAAGCCTTAACATATAATGATGACCACCCTGCAGAGGAAGCCAGGATGGGGGAGAGATGTCGATTCTGGATCAATTTCCCTTCCAAGCTTAACCAAGCCATTACTTTGAGTTCAGAACACAACACAGGAAGGTGAGACAGCATTAGGGATTTTGATGACACAGTTTCAGAGGCAACACAAAATGTCCCCCAAACATAAGATTGCCAACCTTCTGGTGGGTAGCTGGAGATCTCCTGGGATCAGGCCTCGGATTCAGTGGGAGCTCAGAGGAGCACAGCTCCTGAGCCTTTCTGAGAGTTCCACCTCCTCCTTCTGAGAGTTCCACTTCCTTGTCCATTGAATAGTAGGTGCAGCTGCATAACAATCCCTGGATGAGCTCCACCACCTATTTTTCTGCAAAATTACCCCTGCCTGGGATTATAACTGATCTCTAGGCGTTGTGCCAAGCAAGAAATTAGGAATATTACTGCTGTAAAAACTAACCAACGTTTCATGTTTGAAACTGCATGAAAAACCCAATTGTCTTCTGAAGGTTTATTACACCCACTTAAAACAAAACCAATTAGAAGGATTTCCACCCTGCTTTACATGAAATCTCAATAAAATCCAAACTGTAGAATAAAAATAGGACTGGCCCCTTCCAGGATAAAACTCATTATACCATAATTTAAAAATAAGACGTAAGGATGAAATTCCTTGGAGAAGAAATGACATCCGCCCATGCAGGGCTTTTTTTGTAGCAGGGACTCCTTTGCATATTAGGCCACACCCCCTGATGTAGCCAATCTTCCAAGAGTTTACAGGGCTCTTAGTACAGGGCCTACTGGAAGCTCCAGGAGGATTGGCTACATCAGGGGTGTGTGGCCTAATGTGCAAAGGAGGTCCTGCTAGAATTCCTTACAGGGCTCTCAGTACAGGGCCTACTGGAAGCTCCAGGAGGATTGGCTACATCAGGGGTGTGTGGCCTAATGTGCAAAGGAGGTCCTGCTAGAATTCCTTACAGGGCTCTCAGTACAGGGCCTACTGGAAGCTCCAGGAGGATTGGCTACATCAGGGCTGTGGGGCCTAATATGCAAAGGAGGCCCTGCTAGAATTCCTTACAGGGCTCTTAGTACAGGGCCTACTGGAAGCTCCAGGAGGATTGGCTACATCAGGGGTGTGTGGCCTAATGTGCAAAGGAGGCCCTGCTAGAATTCCTTACAGGGCTCTCAGTACAGGGCCTACTGGAAGCTCCAGGAGGATTGGCTACATCAGGGGTGTGTGGCCTAATATGCAATGGAGCTCCTGCTAGAATTCCTTACAGGGCTCTTAGTACAGGGCCTACTGTAAGCTCCAGGAGGACTGGCTACAACAGAGGGGTGTGGCCTAATATGCAAAGGCTTTCCTGCTACAAAAAAAGCCCTGCACCCATGTACACAATCGCTAAGTTCAGACATCACACAAAATCATGATGGGTTGTTGCCATGTTAGTCTTTCTGTAGCAGTAGAAAAGAGCAGGATTCCGGTAGCACCTTGAAGACTAAAAAAAATTGTGGCAGGGTATGAGATTTCTGGAGAAATTAAGCAGCGACTTATGAGCTGGCAGTCCTACTAACCAACTAGGGAAGGGACGGTGGCTCAGTGGTAAAGCATCTGCTTGGTAAGCAGAAGGTCCCAGGTTCAATCCCCGGCATCTCCAACTAAAAAGGGTCCCGGCAAATAGGTGTGAAAAGCCTCAGCTGGAGACCCTGGAGAGCCGCTGCCAGTCTGAGTAGACAATACTGACTTGGATGGATCAAGGGTCTGATTCAGTATAAGGAAGCTTCATGTGTTCATGTGTATGGTTAGTATCAGGGCTTTTCTTGTATCAAAAAACCCAGCAGGAACTCATTTGCATATTAGACCACACCCCTGACATCACCATTGTTTCACACAGGGCTTTTTTTTGTAGAAAAAGCCCAGCAGGAACTCATTTGCATTTCTGGAGAAATAAGCAGCGACTTATGAAAATTCATACCTTGCTGTAAATCTTCTATGTCTTTAAGGTGCTATTGGACTTTTGCTCTTTTCTACACAGACCCTGGTTTTGCTAACAGTGTGACCAGTCTTCTGGTGAAGCCGGGAGATCTCCTAGTATTTCAACTGATCTCCAGCTGGCAGAGATCAGCTCCCCTGGAGAAAATAGCTGCTTTGGAGGATGGACGCTGTGGCACTGTACCCCCTGAGGTCCCTCCCCTCCCCAAACCCCGCCTTCCCCAGGCTCCACCTCCATAATCTCCGGGTATTTCCCAAACCAGAGCTGCCAATCCTACTGACCAACTATGATTAGTATCAGGGTTTTTCTTGCATAAAAAACCCCAGCAGAAACTCATTTGCATATTAGGCCACTCCCCTGACACCACCATTGTTTCACACAGGGCTTTTTATGTAGAAAAAGTCCATCAGGAACTCATTTGTATATTAGGCCACACCCCCGATGCAAAACACACACACACACACACAAAAACAGCCAGAACTACGTTCCTGTGCATTCCTGCTCCAAAAAAGCCCTGCAACTAACTATGGTTTGAAGTTGAACCGCGGTTAGTCTTAACTGAAGTTTTGTGAGGACATCTTGCGTCATTCCTTACCACCCATCTTGTAGCTCAGCAAGGCAAGGTACCGTACGAGTCTCCACAGAGGACACAGGGGAAAGAATGAAGGTAATGAGATTGGCATTTGGTAAAGGGAAATCAGGATTCAGAGTTGCCAATCCCCAGTTGGGGGCAGGGGATCCCCCAGTTTGGAGGCCCTCCCCGCGCTTCAGGGTTATCAGAAAGCAGGGGCAGGGGTGGGGAAATATCTACTGAGCATTCCATTATACCCAATGGAGATCGGTTCCCATAGGGCATAATGGAGAATAAATTTGTGGGTATCCGGGGGTCTGAATTTTCATCTGACAAACACGCATGCAGCATGGAAGGAGCAGAGTTTGAGATCTGTATATATCAGAGGTGGTCAAAATTGCCTAATGCAGGAGTCACATCAAATAAACATCAGAAGAGAGCCACGATACATGAATGTCAGATGTTTGAGAGCTGGAGGGAGGGAAGGAGGGAAAACAGATGGGGCTGTAGGGAGGGAGGGAGAGGTGGAAAGAAATCAACGTTAAATGCATTCCACATGCGGCTGGGTGGCTTGGCTTAGATAAGTGATTTAAAAAGAGGAATGTGGTGGGGGCTCTGAGAGCAATATGTGTGAAAGAGCCACATGAGGCTCCCAAGCCACAGTTTGGCCACCCCTGGTATATATCAAGTTCCCTGTTCATGATCATGTATGATTTCAAGAAGCCTGCAACAAAAATGGTGGTGTTCAAAAACTCTCAACCAAATTGCATGCTGTACGTTTGATCGTTGCTTATTAAAAACTCCTGGTAAGCAAACCTGGATCTTGCATATTGTTTCCCTACAGGGCTTTTTTTGGTAGAAAAAGCCCAGCAGGAACTCATTTGCATATTAGGCCACCCCCTCTGATATCACCATTGTTTCACATAGGACTTTTTTTGTGGGGAAAGCCCAGCAGGAACTCATTTGCATATCAGGCCACATCCCTTGATGCCAAGCCGGCCGGAACTCCGTTCCTGTGCGCTCCTGCTATTTAAAAAAGCTGTTTCCCTGGGATTTCTGCAATCCTGTTTCAAACAATTTATTAGTAACATATGGTAACATAGTCAATTTCTTACATCATTAATAACTAATTTCCCCCTCTATCCCATATATTACTTTCTACCCATCCCTCCCTCCGTTACTTGACCCCCACCGGTGTACTAAACTAAAAATATTAATATTAAAGGTACCCTTAATTATTAAGAACCAAAATTAAAATCCTCCTCCCTCTTATATTTAATCATTATCAAAAATTGTCCAATGTCCTTTTATTTTCCACTCTTCTCCTACGTAACGTCTGAACTTTTTCCACTCCATCTTAAATACTTCCAAATCATTGTCTCTTAAGGTTCTTGTTAACTTGTCCATTTCACTCCATGTCATAGCTTTTATAATCCAATCCCATTTCTCTGGTATTTTTTCTTGCTTCCACAACTGTGCATACAATGTCCTAGCAGCTGAGAGCAAGTACCAGATTAAATTTCTTTTGGAAATTTTTCCATTTGTAATCCCAACAGAAAAGTCTCTGCAACTTTATTAAATTCATATCCCAAGATCTTAGATATCTCTTGTTGAATCATCTGCCAATAATTCTTCGCTCTTTCACAAGTCCACCACATATGGTAGAAAGAACCTTCATGTTTTTTACATTTCCAACATCTGTCTGGCATCTTATTGTTCATCTCTGCCAACTTTTTAGGAGTCATATACCATCTGTATATCATGTTAAAACAGTTCTCTTTGATACTCTGACATGTTGAGAGTTTCATAGAGTTCTTCCACAAATATTCCCATGTATCCATCTGTATTTCTTTATTTACACTAATTGCCCACTTAATCATTTGTGATTTCACTACTTCATCTTCCGTAGACCATTTTAAAAGTAACATAAATTTTCGAGATTAATTTTTCATTATCTCCAAGCAGAACTTTTTCCATTTCTGTTTGTTCTCGTCTTATTTCATCAGTTTTAAGATCACTTTCCACCAAACTCTTTATTTGTTGCATTTGAAACCAATTGCATTTATAGTTCAATTCCTCAGCAGTTTTCAATTCTATTTTACCGCTTTGTATTTTGAATAGTTGATTGTATGACATCCATTTTCCCTCTCCTGAAACAGCTGTTATTCTTATTACTTCTGCTGGCGCTATCCATAGCGGTTTTCTCTCATCACCACATTTCATATATTTCATCCAGATACTTAGCAAATTATTTCTTATGTAATGGATTTCTGCAATCTTGGAGTTCTCGGCCAGAGCCCCCAAAGGTAGCCTCGTTTCTTGAATGAAAAAAAGCTTAACGATAACAGGACTGCCAATGCTACTAAATAATAATAATAACGTGGAGACCTTGCTAGCAGAGCTTTGCATCACGCTCTCTACGGGACCCAGGAGGTCAAAGTCATCAAGAGAGGTCATCTAGGGCAAAAACGCAAACTGAATAAAACACAGCTCAGGGTACCTTCTGCAGCTCTTGCGCATTGATCGATCGTTTGTCATACTGTCTTCAAAACAGTTAACCCCGGCAAAAATCCTATCTGGGCTTCTCTGTCACTTCCCGCCAAGGGCAAGGCTTGTGGCTTCTTAGCACAGGTTAATAAATCTTCATCTGCAACAGCAAATGAGATTATAGGTCCTCCCTGCGCCAGATACCAAAATAGGGGGGAGGGGGTGATACCAGTTTTGACATTTTGGTCTTCAGGATGATAACTGCTTGAATAACGGGCCTGTAACAGGTTTCATTTTCATTTGAGCCCAACAAAAGCTCCGTGTAATCGCTGCGGTTTCATTTTCCGTAATAAGCAAGATCAATATTATCACTTTTTGTGTGTGTTCTTTTAACACGAGGATCATTGGTTGGAGGAAAACGGAGGAGAAAGAGAGAGAGAGAAATAAGTGAGGGGGGGGGTCATTCTTTCTGCTAGCTCCGTAGTGACTGCTCATCCAAATAATTGACTGCTATCAACTCAGGAGCCGCAGACAAAGGATGCAATCCATTCTCCGGGCAGGAGGTCTTTCCCCTCAACCCCTCACCATTTATAGGTCAAGCTCTTCCTATTACCATCTCCTCGGTCATGGTCCTTTCGGCGCCTCTTCTAGATGATGATGGAAGAGCTCGTCGAAAGGACAGATGAACCTCAGAGGCTGCTGTGTACGTAAGGCAAAAAGGATCACCCAATCCTAGGACCCTTGCATATGGCTCCGCTATGTACCCCATGAGAAGACAACAGGAGAAAGGAGGGACAAGATGCCTTTGTATGCTAAATACCGATATGGTTCTGAAGCCCAGAGCCTCTAATATGCCTGGGGTTGCCAAGTCCATTTCAAGAACTATCTGGGAATTTGGGGGTGGAACCAGGAGACTTTGGGGGGTGGAGCCAGGAGCAAGGGTGTGACAAGCATAATTGAACTCCAAAGGGAGTTCTGAGCATCACATTTGAAGGGACCGTGCACCTTTTAAATACCTTCCCTCCATTGGAAAGAATGGATAGGGGCACCTTCTTTTGGGGCTCACAGAATTGGACCCCCTGGTCCAATCCTTTTGAAACTTGGAAGGTATTTCGGGGAGAGGCACTGGATGATATGCTGCAAATTTGGTGCCTCTACCTCAAAAAACAGTTCCCCCCCCCCCCGCAAAGCCCCAGATACCCATGGATCAATTCTCCATTATACACTATGGGAATCAGTCTCTACAGGGAATAATGAAGTGCCCAGAAGACTTCCCCCCCACCCCCCCGCTTTCTGATGACTCTGAAGCAGGGGGAAGGCCTCCAAACCAGGGGATCCCCTGCCCCCATCTGGGGATTGGCAACCCTAAATACGCCACAAAGACAGAAGGAAGCAATCCAGCACTTTAACGAGAGCCAGCGTGACGTAGTGGTTCTTAAGAGCAGCAGACTCTAATCTGGAGAACTGAGTGTTATTTCCCACTTTTCCACATGAAGCCTGCCGGGTGAGCTTGGGCCAGTCACGGTTCTCTCAGGACTTTCTCAGCCCCACCTACCTCACAGGGCACCTGTTGTGGGGAGAGGAAGAGAAGGCGATTGTAAGCTGCTTTGAGACTTCTTAGGGTAGAGGAAAGCGGGGGCTTAAAAACCAATTCCTCCTCCTCCTCGTATTTGTTGCGCAATTGTGTTTCCGTAAAACAAAAAACTTAGAAGTGAAAATGCTCCGGTCTAACGCAGCTTTTGCCGAAGCGGTAACAACACGTTCAAACATGCCCAAGTCTGCCAAAAGTGGATGCCACCCTGCCAAGTTAATGAATGACATTATCAATCATAATGTTCCAAGAAAGAATCCAGCCAGACAGGGAAAACACAGCTGTGGCCTTAAGAAGGTACATTTGCTGATGTTCACCGTGTGTGACACTGCCAGGCCCTCAAGCCACAATTCAGCTTTCTTCGCAGGGGAAAGTGAGGATAAAGGACCTAACACTGCAAGAAAGCCCGATAATAAATTCAGTTTCTGCCCCTGCTTTCCTGCAACGGGAAATACACACAACTCCATCGATGCCATTGGAAAGGAAATACCACATAGAAGGGTGTAAGAACATAAGACAAGCCATGCTGGATCAGGCCAGTCCAACACAGTGGCGCAAAAACCCAGATAGGGGAGGGACGGTGGCTCAGTGGTAGAGCATCTGCTTGGGAAGCAGAAGGTCCCAGGTTCAATCCCCGGCATCTCCAAAAAAGGGTCCAGGCAAACAGGTGTGAAAAACCTCAGCTTGAGACCCTGGAGAGCCGCTGCCAGTCTGAGAAGACAATACTGACTTTGATGGACCAAGGGTCTGATTCAATATAAGGCAGCTTCATATGTTCATATGTTCAGATGCCATCAGGAGGTCCACCAGTGGGGCCAGGCCACTGGAAGCCCTCCCACTGTGCCCCCCCCCAAGCACCAAGAATACAAAGCATCACTGTCCCAGACAGAGAGTTCCATCTATACCTTGTGGCTAATAGCCACTGATGGACCCCTGCCCCGTATGTTGATCCAATCCCCTCTTGAAGCTGCCTACAGATGTAACAACAATGGTCACGACACCACACTGGATTCACGATTGCTTCCATGCAACGGAACCCAATGGATGTTTAAGATCCAATGGATGTTTAAGATCATTGAACGCCATCCTAAATCTGTATCGAAACTAGCACCGAATTATTTTAAACTGTTTAACGCTTTTAATGTAAATGTTTTTATTGTAAGCTATGTGTTGTGAGCTGCCCTGAGCCTTTCAGCGGGGAGGGCGGGATATAAATCCAAATAAATTTATGGCCGCTGTTATCATATAGGTTGTACAGCAGCAAAGTGGAGTAGAAACTATCAGTCTTCGGATATAGTGTCTAAACAGGCACTCGCAGTGTAAAACGTCATGACCCCTGGAAGTTAAGTAATCCCTCTGCCCAGGGCTTTCTTTGTAGCAGGAACTCCTTTGCATATTAGGCCACACAGCCCTGATGCAGCCAATCCTCCAAGAGCTTACAGGGCTCTTCTTCCAGAGCATACCGTAAGCTCCAGCAGGGTAGGCTACACCAGGGGTGTGTGGCCTAATATGCAAAGGAGTTCCTGCTACAAAAAAAGCCCTGCCTCTGCCTTCCTTCGTATATATTAGCCAGAGAAATTTAAAAAAAACAAAACACCTTCTTGAACACACCTTAACTTGTCGAGGGGCCTAAACTCCTTAGATTTTGGGCTGTATCAGCAGGGTAGATAGCTATCTGACAGCAGTGAACTTAGGCAGATCATGAGAAGGAGGGCAAGAAGGGTTGCACCAGTGCTTAGTTCTCTTGGCCCTTTCTTACATGTTCAGGGAAATGCTGATCGTCGCTTTAGGGTCAGGCAACAATTTTTCTCCAGGCCAGTTTGGCCAGGGATCCTGGAGGTTTTTTGCCATCTTCTAGGCACGGAGCAGAGGTCACTGGGGATGTGAGGAGGTATTTGTGAATTTCCTGCATTGGCCATGGGGGTTGATGACTCCGGAGGTCTTGTCCAACTCTATGATTCTATGATCCTAGCAGAGTCACTCAAGGCAGAATCATCACAGCAGAAAAACCAGTCTATGATTCATCCACCCCCTCCACAATCAACAGCCACATCAGCAGAAGAGAACAAATTATTCCAATGGGGGGAGGAGGGTCATAGAAAAAGCCCAGCAGGAACTCATTTGCATAATAGGCCACACCCCCTGGCACCAAGCCAGTCAGAACTGCGTTTCTGTGCGTTCCTGCTCAAGAAAAGCCCTAGATCCAAAAGTGATGAGGGCAGACGAATTCTTGAAGGGCAGCTACTGGGAAGTGGTAGTCATGGAAATGGGACATTGGCAGAGGATCTGTCATGGACAACCGCAGTGCCACTTCAGCTAACTCTGGCAATGGTGAAACACTTCTTACTATCTCATAGCTTGAAAGCCCTAGGATGAGACAATTCAAAATGGAAAAAAAATGATAGGATATTTTTGGAGGTCATTAATACATAGGGTCAATGTCAGTTGGCAGCAACCTGACAGCGCACAAACACGCATTGACTTTGTTGTTGTCCAGCACAACAAATGGTATCTAAATGAAACTGGTTGTTCTTTCAATTTGTTAATTATACTATATTGGCACAGATTCTGACTTGGTACTATTTTGCATGCTTAATCACTGCCTATCAGCTATATGTAACTCTGCTCAATGTACCCCGTTTCAAGATGGTGAGGGGTCTGGAGATCAAGTCCTGTGAGGAAAGGCTGAAGGAGCTGGGCATGTTTAGCCTGGAGAGGCGGTGGCTGAGAGGTGATATGATCACTGTCATCTAGAGGATGGTGAGGAATTGTCTTCTGTGGCCCCAGAAGGTAGGACCAGAACCAATGGGTTGAAATTAAATCAAAGAGTTTCCGGCTCAACATTAAGAAGAACTTCCTGGCCGTTAGAGCAATTCCTCAGTGGAACAGGCTTCCTCGGGAGGTGGTGGGCTCTCCTTCCTTGGAGGTTTTTAAACAGAGACTAGATGGCCATCTGACAGCAACAAGGATCCTGTGAATTTAGGGGGAGGTATTTGTGAGTTTCTTGCATTGTGCAGGGGGTTGGACTAGATGACCCTAGAGGTCACTTCCAACTCTATGATTCTATTATTCTATTGCCTGATGAAGCGTGCATGCGCATGAAAGCTTACATTCTGAATAAAACCTTGTTGGTCTTGAAGGTGCTACTGGACTCCAACACATGGGGTAAAGTGGAAATTCTTGCCTGGTTTCAGTGCAGTGCGTGAAGCTGCTTCCCAGCTGCAAAATTCCTCAGCAAGCCAGCCCTCATTCAGACATCATGGCGAGCTAATTAAGCAGAGGTTTGGCATGGACACAGCTTGTTGGGTTTTGCTCCCACCCCTCCTGCTTCCGCGAGGGAATGCAGCCTGCTCCAACCCATCAGTTGTGCCGGCTGTGACACATGAAGGCAGACCTCCTTGGCAAACAGGGGTTTTGTTTCCCCCAATAAGCAGGGATTCTAAGCCCCGATTAAAGGCCGCTTGGCCCAGAGTAAACAAAGTCCAACTTGCCAAAGCCGCCTGAGAAGCCTTCGATCAAGCACTCTGACCCTAGAGGAGGAGGGAGGGGGGAGAAGCAAGGGAAGGAACAGTTGAGCATTGCAAAGAAGCCATGCTCACACGAACAAACTTGAACAAAGCCTGATGTGATGTCTGAATGCCACCTTGATCTCAATCAGGTTTTGTTTTTGTTTTTAAAACAAGGGTTTTGCAAACCTCCAGGCAAGGTCTGGAGATCTGCTATTACAAGCAATCTCCAGATGACCAAGATCAGTTCCCCTGCAGAAGTGGCACCTGAGTTTTGACCACCATGTGACACAGAAATGTTGACTGGATAGGCCATCGGCCTGATCCAACATGGCTTGTCTTATGTTCTTATCTTTTAAAATGGCTGCTTTGAAGGGTAGACTCTATGGCATTATACCCTGCTGAGGTCCCTCTCCTCCCCAAACCCCGCCCTCCCCAGGACCCACCCCCAAAATCTCCAGGTATTTCTCAACCCAGAGCTGGCAATCCCATGTTCACGGTATTAGAGAGCCAGTTTGGTGTAGCGGTTAAGTGTGCAGACTCTTATCTGGGAGAACCGGGTTTGATTCCCCACTCCTCCATTTGCAGCTGCTGGAATGGCCTTGGGTCAGCCATAGCTCTCTTATCTGGGAGAACCGGGTTTGATTCCCCACTCCTCCACTTGCACCTGCTGGAATGACCTTGGGTCAGCCATAGCTCTGGCAGAGGTTGTCCTTGAAAGGGCAGCTGCTGTGAGAGCCCTCTCAGCCACACCCACCTCACAGGGTGTCTGTTGTGGGGGAGGAAGATAAAGGAGATTGTGAGCCGCTCTGAGACTCTGAGATTAGGAGTGGAGGGTGGGATATAAATCCAATATCATCATCATCATTTAGGCTGTTTTTCTACATTCAAAAAAGAACATATAGCTGTTTCAGTGTCAGCACTGCAGCGTTCACAAGAACTTGAGTGTTTTGGGGTTTTTTAATGTGCAACCACCATGTTCATATCAAGCAAGCAACCAGATCGCGATGTCTGCAATTTGCACCGAATGCTTCAGGTATTGGCAATTGCATATGGGACAGAGACGAAAAGAGAGGGAGGTTATGTCCTGGCATTATCCTTCCGGCTGTGGCAAGATTTTCACATCTCATTAACGACATAATGAAGGCTCAATCACAGATACAATAGTCTATAAAGACTGCCCAATTTATGAGCAGTACACACACACACACACACACACACACAATGGCTGATTGGGAAGGTTCGCTTTCAAGGGAGATTTATCATTTCCCTCTTAACGAGACCTTCTCAGCAGGATAACAGCACGTGGAATATCCCCAAAGAGCAAACTGTGAAAGCCATTTGCATATGTTGGGGAGGGTCTGTTCTGGGTCTCATGTGCCTAAGCGGTCATGCATCAGGGGATTTTAACAAATAACGCTAAGGATTGCAACAATCATGCATGGCTCGCTAGGACCAATTAGGACCATTCGCTAGGGAGCAGTGTTCCCGCTAAGCTGAGTTAGTGTGAGCTAGCTCACAGTTTTTTAGCCTCTGGCTCACACATTTTTGTCTTAGCTCAGGAAAAAATGGCCCCAGAGCAAAGTAATTTATGCACTATAGCTCGCATTTTTATTGCCAGTAGCTCACAACTTTAGTCCAGGAGCTCACAAAGTAAGATTTTTGCTCACAAGACTTCACAGCTTAGAGGGAACACTGCTAGGGAGTGGTCCAGATTAGGACAATGCTGAGAAGCAGCAGGATTTTTCTCAAGGGAAAAAGCATCAATTTTGAATGCACAAATGTTTGCATTCCGGTGATTCACAGATACAGGTAAAGGTAGGCCCCTGTGCAAGCACCAATCGTTTCCGACTCTGGGCTGACATGGCATCACAACGTTTTGCAGACAGAAAGACATAAACGTCCTCACACAGTCTTGGGGAAGGATCAAGATGGGTAGCCATGAGAGTTAGCCTGTAGCAGCAGAAAACAGCAAAAGTCCAGTTATCTTCAGGTGTCTGAAAAAGTGAACACCGCTTGCCCCTCTAAGAAATTGGACACCAACCGCTCGGGGCTTGCAGAACTAGTTAGTATGCCGGAGTTTTGTTTGTTATCAGAATTAACCAGAGAAATCACTCCACCAACTAAAACCACACATAAATGGCCCCACAGAATCAAGAAAGAGCCACCGATCTATAATTCCTTTCCAGGAAGACCACGGTAAAGCCTTTCTTGGTGCTGCTATGCAAAATTGGGCAAAAAGTATAATTTTGTCCTTGAGAGAGGGCGGCAAAAATGGATACCATAAGTCCCCTATAGACAGGTCAATCCTAAATTGAAAGGAAAAACCCAAGGCCCTTTGGCCAACCTTCAAGCGTTCAAAGACCATTCGAAACAACAATCAAAAATAGTCACAGGATTAAACAGTGTAGGTAGTGATGGAAGGCAACATCTTATGTACAAAATGAGGATAGAACAGGTCAAATCTTCTAATTTTGAGAGCTTTAAAAATTCTCAGGGGAGAAACCAAACTTGCTCATTATTGGGCTGTTTGTTAGTCCTCAAACCATTTGTTTCAAGAGAAGTCCACCTTGATACCAGCAGTTAACAATAACCAGGGGTGGAATTCTAGCAGGAGCTCCTTTGCATATTCTATTAACTGCATATTAATTCTATTAATTGCATACTAATTCTATTAATTGCATATTAATTCCAGCAGGAGCTCCTTTGCTTCACACATCCCTGATGTGGCCAATCCTCCAAGAGCTTACAAGGCTCTTTTTTTGTAAGCTCTTGGAGGATTGGCTACATCAAGAGTGTGTGGCCTAATATGCAAAGGAGCTCCGGCTAGAATTCCACCCCTGACAATAACCACACAAGCAAATATGGTCTTGCTAGGCTGATATTATTAAGACGCCGGTATATCTATGCCCTGCTTTCAGAGGGCAGCCATCTTGGACTGCAGAATTGCAGCTGGAGTCACCTCCAACACCTTCTCAGAGACCAACAAGGTATCTGAAGAGTCAAAGTTCCCTTTGTCAGACACCCAATGAAGGGAGCTTAGATTCTTGAAAGCTCATCCCCTGCAAATCTCATTGTTCTCTAAGGTGCTATGGGACTTGAATCTAGCTGTTCCTTACTTTGGCTGCTGTGGATCCTCTCATCCGATTTTGAAAGTTCCAGGCAGAAAAAACTAATTGGTTTGCACCAAAAACACAACCTGACCCAAACTTCAAACTCCACACCAGGTGTGGCCAAATTTGCTTAATGTAAGAGCCACATAAAATAAACATCAGATGTTTGAGAGCTGCAAGACTTGAATGTCAGATGTTTGAGAGCCATAGGAGGGAGGGAGGGAGGGAGGAAGGAAGAAAGGAAAACAGATGGCAAGGAGGTGGGAGGGAGAGGTGGAAGGAAAACAACTTTAGCTTTAAATGCATTCTCCAAGCCACTGGCTGGCTTGGCTTGGAGAAGTGATTTAAAGAGAAAAATGCCTTCTCCAAGCTGGCCAACAGGGCAGTGGGGGCTTTGAGAGTCACAAGATATAAGCAAAAGAGCCACAAGTGGCTCCCAAGCCGCAGTTTGGTCACCCCTGCTCTACACGAACCACCAATGACTTTCTGCAGACCAAAATTTAACAGACATGTCCCCTTCCTCTCATACTTACTGTGGTCCCGGCCCTTGGTCAATATGCACTCTTTTATCGACTCCGTTATCCCGAGACTGGCCGCGGTCGGGAGAGGGCCGAGTAGGGATTCCAGGGCTGGTGGCCGAGTGGCGGCTTCTTTCTCCTCCAGTTTGTCTTTCTCGACGAGCTCACTGTAAAAGTCCTTGTTTAAGTGGTTGGCCGCTGCTTCCAGCTCTTCGTCCTCTCCCTCCTCCTCGCCGAATATACTCAAGATGTTATCTTCCACGCAATCTTTAAGGGCAGAAGATCAAACCGTTCCATCAAATACATTTAAGCAGAGAAGTGTGGCCTCCTGTAGAGAGCCCCAAGGACCTCCCACGGTCACAATTTCTTCCTTGAGTAAGATCTAACGGGCAGCTCATTAACTTTTTCTTGGCGAAAGAGCTGAGCCGCAGCACCAGAAAGTTAAAAGTCAGGGCTCGTGTCCCCCGCCATCCACCAAAACACCAGGGGTGGAATTCCAGCAGGAGCTCCTTTGCATATTAGGCCACACCCCCCTGATGCAGCCAATCCTCCAAGAGCTTACAAGGCTCTTTTTGGTGGTGGCTACAGGCATAGCCAGCTACAAGAGGGGACTGGATAAACATATGGAGCAGAGGTCCATCAGTGGCTATTAGTCACGGCGTATTGTTGGAACTGGGGCAAGTGATGCTCTGTCCTCTTGGTGCTTGGGAGGGGCAACAGTGTGAGGAATTCTCTGGCCCATCTTGAGAGCCAGTTTGGTGTAGTGGTTAAGTGTGCAGGCTCTTATCTGGGAGAGCCGGGTTTGATTCCCCACTTCTCCACATACAGCTGCTGGAATGGCCTTGGGTCAGCCATAGCTCTCGCAGGAGTTGTCCTTGAAAGGGCAGCTGCTGTGAGAGCCCTCTCAGTCCCACCCACCTCACAGGGTGTCCGTTGTGGGGGAAGAAGATAAAGGAGATTGTAAGTCGCTCTGAGTCTCTGATTCAGAAAGAAGGGCGGGGTATAAATCTGGAGTCTTCTTCTTCTTCCTCCAGCACCACCCCTTCTTTTCTGGCTTTCCAAATATTGGGACTTCCCAAAAAAAGTTGGGGAGGTGGATGCAGTTAATTATCAGCGGCGTCCTAAGCAAAGTTATAGCCTTCCAAATCCATTAAAGTCAATATTTATTTTATTTTTATTTTTGATTTGATTTGATTTATATCCCGCCCTACCCCACCGAAGCGGGCGCAGGGCGGCTCACAGCATAAAAATTCTAACAATAAAATAGGCTTAGAAAGGGTGTAATTCTGCTTAGGGCAAGTATCTCCTTCGCTACAATCTTCTCCCTGACGTCTCCAGAAAGTACATCTACGCATGCTGCCTTCCCCACTCTAGCAGATGTTTCATTCCCCTCCCAATGGACTTACTAATGGAATATAACGATCTCAATCCAGCAAGCCACGGCACTGACACAGCCTCCCCCCACCCCGCCCTGGTACCCTCCTGTGCCCCCTCCCTTGACTTTCTAGCTCACCACTGGAAAGATTTTGGCACATGCTGCTTCACTGCAGTCAAGTTGATGACAATTATAAATCGGAAATGCAAACTTGGTGCAAAAATCTCATTAGTATTTTCAATCGAGTCCTCAATTAATTTTGAGTCAAGCAGACTTACCGTCTTTGGTATAATTTGCATATACTCCTTTTGCTTTCGGCCGGCTGTTTTCTAATTCGATCTCTATTTCGTCTTGGTAGCTCGATATCTCACCTGCAGTAAATACAGAGAGCTGTCGGCAAGGTGCAGACGATACGTGGCTTCAGAGAGTAGGCAGAATGAAATGTAGCCCCCTACCTTCCAGCTCTTCAAGTTTCTTCGACAGCTCCTTTTCAAGCTGGAGGGAGAGAGGAACAACAGAATTAAAGCGGAAACCAGGAAAACTTACAAAGAACTATATGTGCTTCGAAAGGTACAGCCTCGGGCAGGATAAAATCAGCAGCAGGAGTCCACTAGATCTCATTGCATCAAGATACAATTCAAAGGGTTTGCAGGAAGAGAGTGAAGATCCCTGCTGGATCAGACCAATGGTACATCTAGTCCAGCATTCTGTCTCACACAGTGGCCAACCAGTTCCTCTGGAGGGCCAACAACAAGGCAGAGAGGCAAAGGCCTTTATTAGAACATCAGATGAGCCCTGCTGGATCAGACCAGTGGTCCATCTAGTCCAGCATCCTGCCTCACACAGTGGCCAAACAGTTCCTCTTGAGGGCCAACAACAGGGCAGAGAGGCCGAGGCCTTCATTAGAACATTAGAAGGGCCCTGCTGGATCAGACCAGAGGTCCATCTAGTCCAACATCCTGTCTCACACAGAGGCCAACCAGTTCCTCTGGAGGGCCAACAACAGGGCATAGAGGCTGAGGCCTTCATAAGAACATCAGAAGAGCCCTGCTGGATCAGACTACTGGTCCATCTAGTCCAGCTGCCTGTCTCACACAGTGGCCAACCAGTTCCTCTGGAGGGCCAACAACAGGACAGAGAGGCCAAGGCCTTTATTAGAAATCAGAAGAGCCCTGCTGGATCAGACCAGTGATCCATCTAGTCTGGCATCCTATCTCACACAGTGGCCAACCACTTCCTCTGGAGGGCCAACAACAGGGCATGGAGGCCAAGTCTTCATTAGAACATCAGAAGAGCCCTGCTGGATTAGACCAATGGCCCATCTAGTCCAGCCTCTGGAGGACCAACAATAGGGCATAGAGGACAAGACCTTCATAGAAACATCAGAAGAGCCCTGCAGGATCAGACCAGTAGTCCATCTAGTCCAGCATCCTGTCTCATACAGGGGCCAACCAGTTCTTCTGGAACATCAGAGAGGCCGAAGTCTTCCCCTGATGTTGCCTCCTGGCTGTGGCATTCAGAGGCTTAGTGGCTCTGAACATAGAGGTTCCCCCCGCCCCTCAGTCACCATGGCTAGTAGCCAATGACACACTTATCCTCCATGAATCTATCTAATCCCCCCTTTAAAGCTGTCTACCCCTGTGGCCATCATTATATCCTCTGGCTGAAAACTCCACATTTTAATCCTTCTCTGAGCAAGCTAGTCTCATGACCCAGAAGTGCGGGGGGAGGGGAGAGGTAGTCTGGGAAGCAGATTTAAAATACCGTTTGAAATTCAGGGCCAACTCACTAGAGTCACACCTCAACCTGGTATTCAAAAAAGGAACTCACCAACATTGTCCGCAATGCTAGAACACCACAAACAAGTACCCATGATGAAATTTCTGCCACTGCAACTTTCGTATGGCCTGTCTAAAACCTGGGAACAGGTAGGAACAGGTGACAGGTGACAGGTGACACTGCACTTAATCAGACCATTAATCCATCAAGGTCAGTAGCATCTACTCAGACTGGCAGGGGCTCTCCAGTGTCTCATGCACGGGTCTTTCACATCACCTACTGCCTGGTCCTTTTCAACTGCAGATGCCAGGGATCAAACCTGGGACCTTCTACATGCAAAGCAGAAGGTCTTCCACTGAGCCACAGTCCCTCCCCTGAAGATCCTTGGAGGTGGGGGGATGAAAAGCCCTAAAAATCAACAGTGTGAGGATCTGGGTGCAGAGCAGATAGACATTCTGAATTGGTTTTAGGTATTTTATTCTGTGGATGTGGAATAATCGGGGCTTTTTTGTAGAAAAAGCCTAGCAGGAACTCATTTGCATATTAGGCAACACCCCGATGCCAAGCCAGTCAGAACTGCGTCCCTGTGCGTTCCTGCTCAAAAAATAGCCCAATTTTGTCAGATCTCGGAAGCTAAGCAGGGTTGGTATTTGGATGGGGGCCCACCAAAGAAGACTCCGCAGAGTTTCTGCCATCAAGTCACAGAGGAATCATGGTGACCCTGCACGACAGCAGCTCCCGATCTTTCTGAACCTATGGGAACCTTTGCAATCCTGGCTTGGTGTAGTGGGCACCACCACAAAATGTCTCCCAGAAAACAGCTGCTACAGGAGGTGGAGCTAGCCACAAAATGGTTGCTACAGTACAGATCCTTGTGCTGGGGTGGCAGCTCCTGCCAAATAAACTTTTAGAACATAAGAAAAGCCATGTTGGATCAGGCCAATGGCCCACCCAGTCCAACACTCTGTGTCACAGAGGCCAAAAAAAACCCCCAAGTGCCATCAGGAGGTTCACAAGTGGGGCTAGAAGCCCTTCCACTTTGCCCCCCCACCCAAGCCACCAGGGAAAGGGCTTTCTCCGTTATGGCCCCCGTATGGTGGAATCAGCTGCCGGAAGAGGTGAGGGCCCTGCGGGACTTGGCGCAGTTCCGCAGGGCCTGTAAGACGACCCTCTTCCGGCTAGCCTATACCTAGCCTATATTTAGCTAGGATGACAACCTGATGTAACTGGCCAGCCACCTGTTTACAGGAAACTGAATTACTCTGTTTTTAATGTTTTAACTGTTTAAATATTTAACTGTTTTATACTTGAAATTGTTCAAATTTTATGTTTGATTGACTGTTGGAAGCCGCCCTGAGCCATTCGTGGGAAGGGCGGGATATAAATCCCAAATAAATAAATAAATAAAATAAGAATACAGAGCATCACTGCCCCAGACAGAAAGTTCCAACAATACGCTGTGGCTAATAGCCACTGATGGACCTCTGCTCCATATGTTGATCCAATCCCCTCTTGAAGCCGTCTATGCTTGTAGCTGCCACCACCTCCTGTGGCAGTGAATTCCACATGTTAATCACCCTTTGGGTGAAGAAGGACTTCCTTTTATCCGTTTTAACCTGACTGCTCAGCAATTTCATCGAATGCCCACGAGTTCTCGTATTGTGAGAAAGGGAGAACAGGACTTCTTTCTCTGCTTTCTCCATCCAGGCACTTAATCACTACACCAAACCGGCTGTCTTGTGACCGTGATGGATCACCACTCTGATTCAGTATAAAGCAGCTCCGTTTGTTCTTTTAAGCCATGGTTTAGAGGACCCGTGATCTGACCTCGTTTGCATATTAGGCCACACCTCCTGAGGCCAAGCCAGCCAGAACTGCGTTCCTGCTCAAAAAAAGAAGCCCTGAATGTCAAAGCTTTACCTTCGGATGTGGAAAAAAGCTGGGGGGAAATTGACAACACAGGCACCCAACTTAACAGCTAATTATAGCACACGACTGGTGTGCATCTTTGCAGCATCACTGACTTTAACAGCAACAACAGCTACTGGCGACAGAAGCGTATTATTCATACCCAAATGCCAGAAAGTACACATGAAACTGCCTTCTACAAAATCACGTCATTGGTCCATCAAGGTCAGCGTTGCCTGCTTCCACTGGCAGATGCTCTCCGGGGTCTCAGGGTAGAGATCTTTCACATCATGTACTATCTGGTCCTTTTTAAAAAAAACTACAGATGCCATAAACTGAACCTCAGATTTTCTGCATGCCAAGCAGAGGCTCTTCCACTGACCCACGACCCCTCTCAAAAGGGGAGGCATGGGCCATTCTAGGGGCCTGGATCCAAGCCAGGTAGGGCGTAGTGTCCCCTATGAGGAGCGGACTTTTCTTTTTCTTAAATCAGCTTCACACCAGGAGCGAGATTCATACACTGACAAGGAAATTGCAACTGATCAGCCTTGCGCTTTCTTGCCTTTGACAGCCTTAAACATCAGAAGAAGAAAAAGAAGATTATTATTATTATTATTATTATTATATTGGATTTATATCCCGCCCTATACTCTGAATCTCAGAGTCTCAGAGCGGTCACAATCTCCTTTACCTTCCCCCTCCACAACAGACACCCAGTGGGTGGGACTGAGAGAGTTCTCCCAGAAGCTGCCCTTTACATAAGAACATAAGAGAAGCCATGTTAGATCAGGCCAATGGCCCATCCAGTCCAACACTCTGTGTCACACAGTGGCAAATTTTTTTTGCGGCTAATAGCCACTGATGGACCTCTGCTCCATATTTTTATCTAAACCCCTCTTGAAGGTGGCTATGCTTGTGGCCGCCATCACCTCCTGTGGCAGTGAATTCCACATGTTAATCACCCTTTGGGTGAAGAAGTACTTCCTTTTATCCGTTTTAACCTGTCTGCTCAGCAATTTCATCGAATGCTCACGAGTTCTTGTATTGTGAGAAAGGGAGAAAAGTACCTCTTTCTCTACTTTCTCCATCCCATGCATTATCTTGTAAACCTCTATCATGTCACCCCGCAGTCGACGTTTCTCCAAGCTAAAGAGTCCCAAGCGTTTCAACCTTTCTTCATAGGGAAAGTGTTCCAGCCCTTTAATCATTCTGGTTGCCCTTTTCTGGACTTTCTCCAATGCTATAATATCCTTTTTGAGGTGCGGCGACCAGAACTGCACACAGTACTCCAAATGAGAACGCACCATCGATTTATACAGGGGCATTATGATACTGGCTACTGATACTGAGAGCCATGGCTGACCCAAGGCCATTCCAGCAGCTGCAAGTGGAGCAGTGGAGAATCAAACCCAGTTCTCTCAGATAAGAGCCCACGCACCTAACCACTATACCAAACTGGCTCTCCAAGGACACCCACTGATTTTACACCCATCATGAAGTGGCTGAAGGCCACACTTAATTTGTGACTTTTTAATAGGGCTGGGGAGACAACAGGCTGCCATGCTCGGTTTCTGCAGGCGAGGAACCTTTATCTGAGTCCACAGATTTTATTACTACAATCTTTTTCAGTTGTTGAACGGAAAACTGTCTTCCCCGGAAGCACAAGCACACAAGATCTACATGGTGTGCCCCACGCCGACTCCGTGGTGTGAGACGGTTCTCTGGCTCCTCTGCCTGAGAAGCCCCTGTGTTACAACCCATGTTCCCTCTAGGCTGAGTTAGTGTGAGCTAGCTCAGTTTTTTAGCCTCCAGCTCACACATTTTTGTCTTCGCTCAGGAATAACGGCCCCAGAACAAGCTAATTTTTGCTGTGGCTCACTACTTTTAATGCCAGCAGCTCACAAAGTAGATTTGTTGTTTTCTCACAAGAGTCCACAGCTTAAAGGGAGTACTGGTTGCAGCACAAACATTTCTTGGGCCACCTTTCAGCTGACGGCCTGACTCCAAACTGAAAAGACACTTGGGCTTTAGGGATACCAACTCTGGCCTGGAAAAGCTCTGGAGATTTGAGGGCGGAGCTTGGGGGAGAACCTCAGCAGGACATGATCCTATATACTCCACCCTCAAAAGCAGCTGTTTTCTCCAGGGCGGCTTCTGTCAGAGCTCTCTCAGCCCCACCCACCTCACAGGGTGTCTGTTGTAGAGGAAGACGATAAAGGAGATTGTAAGCTGCTCTGAGACTTTGATTCAGAGGGAAGACTGGGGTGTATGATCTATGGTCTTCTTCCAACTTCATGCAGAACATTTGTTATTTCAAAAAACTCTTTATCATGTTCTCCCCCATCATCGTTAATTTCCCAATTATTATTTTTTTAAAAAAAGAAACCCTATTTATCCATTCCATATCAGAAAGATGTTCCAGCTGTCTCATCATCTGAGTTGGCCTCTCCTGTTCTTTCTCCAGCTGTACGGTATTTTTAGATGCCAAGCAGCCTTACACTGAGTCATGGGTCCGTTCATTCTAGGAAAGTCTAACTCCAGCTGGCAGATCTCTGCGCCATCAGGTAGAGAGGAATTTCTTCACCCCGCTACCAGAAGGTCCTATCAGGTGGAGGCGCTGGGGAATTAAACTTGGCACTTCCTGCAAGCGAAGCAAGTTCCCTGACACTGAACTATCATCCTTCTTATTTTCGTGTGGTGCAACCAGAACTACACACAGCATTCTAAACGCGGCTATGCTCAACATTTATATAATAGTTTTACAATACTTGCTGATTACTTACAGGCAGGGGTGGAATTCTAGCAGGAGCTCCTTTGCATATTAGGTCACGCCCCCCTGATGTAGCCAATTCTCCAAGAGCTTACAAAAAAGAGCCTTGTAAGGTCTTGGAGGATTGGCTACATCAGAAGGTGTGTGGCCTAATATGCAAAGGAGCTCCTGCTAGAATTCCACCCCTGCTTGCAGGTCTTTCCCTAATAATTCCATGCACTGAGCTATCTACCATGACCCCAAGATGTCTTTCCTGAGTATCAGAGTACACTATTTTTAATTCAACTTTTCTTCAATTTTTCAGCCAAAACTGGCAACCAGGGCTTTTTTTGAGCAGGAACACACAGGAACGTAGTTCCGGCTGGCTTTCCATCAGGGTGTGTGGTCTAATATGCAAATGAGTTCCCGCTGGACTTTCTCTACAAAAAAAGCCCTGCATAAAACAATGCTGCCATCAGGGTGTGTGGCCTAATATGCAAATAAGTTCCTGCTGGACTTTCTCTATCTGTTTGGTGTAGTGGTTAAGTGTATGGACTCTTATCTGGGAGAACCGAGTTTGATTCCCCACTCCTCCACTTGCACCTGCTAGCATGGCCTTGGGTCAGCCATAGCTCTGGCAGAGGTTGTGGGGTGCCTCAGGGGGCAGTTCTCTCCCCAATGTTATTTAATATCTACATGTGCCCCCTCGCCCAGGTTGCCCAGAGGTATGGGCTGGGTTGTCACCAGTATGCGGATGACACACAGCTCTATCTGTTGATGGGAGGCCAGTCCGACTCCACCCCGGAAGATTTGTCTGCAGCACTGCAAGCTGTGGCAGGGTGGCTCAGGCTGAGTAGACTGAAATTAAATCCGATGAAGATGGAGGTCCTGTATCTGAGTCACTGCTGTCTGGGACCGGAGGTCCGTTTACCGACCTTCGACGGAGCCCAGCTAACACTGGCGCCCAAGGTTAAAAGCTTAGGGGTGCTTTTGGATCCCTCTTTAACAATGGAGGTCCAAGTAGCTGCCACTGCCAAATCAGCCTTTTACCTTCTGCGGATGGGAAAGCAGTTGGTCCCCTTTTTCGAATGCGACGACTTGGCAAAAGTGATCCATGCAACGGTCACCTCGAGACTCGATTACTGTAATGCTCTCTACATGGGGCTGCCCTTGTCCCAAATCTGCCGACTTCAACTAGTGCAGAATGCTGCAGCCAGGCTATTAACGGAAGTTCCTTTACAGGAACACATCCAGCCTGTGCTGAAAGCACTGCACTGGCTACCGATAGGGTACTGGATTTGCTTCAAGGTGCTGGTCATTACCTTTAAAACCCTATATGGCCAGGGTCCTGCTTACCGTAGGGACCACTTTTCCCTGCACATGCCCCAGCGAGCACTTCGGTCCAAGTCTCTAAACCTGTTGACAGTTCCCAGCATCAGAGAAGTGAAGCTCAAAAAAACGAGAGCCAGGGCCTTTTCTGTTGCTACCCCTAGCAGGTAGAATGAGTTCCCGGAGGAGGTTAGGGGCCCTGCGAGAGCTCTTACAGTTCCGCAGAGCCTGCAAAACGGCACTCTTCCGCCAGGCGTTTACATGAATGGTAACATCTGCAGCAATGGGACTGGCCCATAAGAACACCACCAATGGCCTACTTCACTACGCTACGGCAATCCTGAGACCTCTGAGTATAGCTAACCACCAGAATTTAAATCGCTGCCTGAAATCATGATAGCAGCACATGCAAATGTTTTAAATTGTTTTTATGTTTTCATTGTCGTTTATTGTATCGGTCACACTAATGCGTTTGTGTCGGCCCTTGGTTTGTGAGCCGCCCTGAGCCTGCCTTTGGTGGGGAGGGCGGGGTATTAAATAAATAAACCAACAAACATCAAGTTGGGTTACTTTATTTTATTTTTTTTAATAGCCGTGATAATTTCCACTCAAAATTAGTAATTGCTGACAAATATCTATCAACTGAAACTGATTGTAGTGATATGCTGTGCGTGTCTTGGCAGGAAGCATTCTGGAGTGATTCCAACGCAATTTGATCATAATTAATAGCAGCGCTTATTTTAAATTGGACCGGTTAAAACAGCGAATTGTATGTAATGCTGTATTCTCTTTTTTTTTTCTACCCCTAGGCATCTGCAGTAAGAGAAGAACTTGAAAAGTGGGAGGGGGGGAGATGGAATCCAATTAACAACCAAATACCTTTCCAGCTGTGGCCTTTGTTAATTGGGGTGGAAGAACGAACACTACGTAAGAGAAGAGAGAAGGGATTCACACGCGGCGCGAAAAGATCTGCTGAGTCTCCTGAAAGATCCTTAATCTTGTTAAGTCAGAACAGGTTTGTCGCTACAAGGTGAGGCGAGGCGAGTGCAGAAGGGGAGACCTTCACCCCGCAAGCAATCTGTGAGGGGCGACACACCAAAGCAACTGTGACAACTCAGCATACAGAGTGAATGCACAAGCCCAGCACAGTCTTGCAGACAGGAACAGGTGCTGAACTGGGAAACGGGGTGTGAAACTACTGCAATGGAGTTTTTTTCCCCCCTTGTCTCTTGCAGGCCCGTAGTTACAAAGGGGCCTGAGGGCGGGGCCAAGGCCACTCCATTCTAATCTCCTCTGTATAGTCCCTCCATTGGAGGGCTGGAACCTGCACCCGGCAAACAATCTGTGAGGTGCAATGCACCAAAACGACTGTGACAACTCAGCATAGAGAGTGAATGCACAAGCCTAGCACAGTCTTGCAGACAGGAACAGGTGCTAAACTGGGAAACGGGGTGTGAAACTACTGCAATGGAGCTTTCCCCCCTGGTCCCTAGTGGGCCCGTAGTTACAATGGGGCCGGGAGGGGGGGGGCAGGCCACTCCATCCAAATCCCCCCCTCCATCTGTATGGCCGAAAATCTGCCTCCTTTGCTCACCACCACTTGCCACTCGCTGCCACTCTGAACAAGTGCAGCATTGCTACTGTAGAGGCTTCAGAACAGATCAATTAGCCGCTGCTCAGTCGCACAGTCGTTTCCGACTTTTTAAGACCCCGTGGACCAAGTCACGCCAGGCCCATCTGTCTTCCACCAAGATCAATTAGGGGGGAACCCCAATTGAAGAAGAAGACTGCAGATTTTTACCCCACCCTTCTCTCTGAATCAGACTCAGATTTACAATCTCCTATATTTTCTCCCCCCCCACCACCACCACAACAGACACGCTGTGAGGGGGGTGGAGCTGAGAGGGCTCTCACAGCAGCTGCCCCTTCAAGGACAACCTCTGTGAGAACTATGGCTGACCCAAGACCATTCCAGCAGGTGCAAATGGAGGAGGGGGGAATCAAACCTGGTTTTCCCAGATAAAAGTCTGCACACTTAACCACTATACCAAACTGCAGCCATATCCCCTGGAAGATTTACCTAGTTAGACAAATGGGGGGGGGGGAGTGCTGGCGTTTTGCCTGTTCAGATCCAGTGCTCAGCACCAGACAGCATCCCACCATCTACCTCGCCTCCTTTGTCGTCAGAACCACTGGAACGCAGACGAAGGAGGCTACACCATGAGGTCTTAGAAAGAAGGCAAAGTGCCCAGAGACATCTGGATCTAGATAGTAAAGAGGAAAGCGCGCACACCTGCTTAATGTGGCCCAGCTGCAAGACGAACGTATCACCTATAATTGACAGTGAGAGGGAAGGAAGGACTGTGGAAGCAACCGTATCAAATTACTTCCACTGACTTTATCTTGTGATTCTGGCCCCTCAGACCATTTCTGGACTTCACCTTTCAGATCTGAACCTACTCTTGTTGCTGACTCTACAAATCTTGGAACTGGGCTCTGACGACGCTACCCAGATTGTGCCCGGCACCTCAGCTAGCTTGCACCTTGGCTGCACAACTCCTCTCTGCGCCCCGCCTGCTGCAGGACACAGATCCTTGCTTTCCCACCCATTCCCATCCTGCCGGCTACACTTGAAGCTTCCACCCAGAAGTTCTATGTAGTAGTGTCAGTCCCACAACATCCGCCCTCTCTGCAATGGCTCTAGCATCTCCTCTTAGTCCAGAACTAGTACAACGTAGAGGCAGGCAACAGCAAACCACCTGAATGTCTCCTGCCTTGAAAAGCCTTTGGGTTCGCCTTAAGAAGGATGCAACTTGATGACACTTTCCACCACCAATAAAATATAGTGATGAGAGTGAAGTCTGCTGGACAAACTCTGAGAGTTGGCTGCATCTATGATGGTCTATGGTCCCAGGCTTGGCATGTGGAGTTCTGCCGCCCAAGGCAGAACCCCAACATGCGCTCCTTCCAAGTTGAAACCATGCTGGCCACTGGGCACTCAGTGCCACTTTTTCGGCTCTGAGGGATCGGGGAAAATCCTCTAATCCCTCAATGCCGAAGGAACACGCCGCCTTTCCCTTCCCCTGCGCCCTCAGAGGACACGAGGGGAGGGAAACGCGGCTCTTTCGGCTTTGAGGGATTGGGAAGAAAATCCTCCAATCCCTCAAAGCTGAAGGAACAACCCATGCTTGCAATCCTGGGCACTCTCTGAGTTTGCCCAGGACTGAAAGTGCCGTTGTTTCTTGGTGCTGAGGGGGCCGGAAGAGTTCCTCTGACCACTCAGTGCCCAGAAACAATGTGCCACTGCAAGAGCCGGCGCCCGAGGCAATTGCCGAATATTGGCTAATGGACTTGCCGGCTCTGTATGGTTTCCTTAGGGTAAAATGAAGCCGAATCAATTCAGGTTGCCTGAATATTTACCCAAATCCCAATACAATACTGATACTGGGATTCAGGACTATTCAGGAATACTGATATTTTTGGTGTCCAACAGACCCGAATTGGAAAAAAAAATCTCAATTTTTTTTTTGCACACTCCTAGATCTAACATGAGATGGGTTGACTCAATCAAAGAAGCAATGGCCCTCAGCCTGCAAGACCTAAGCAAGGCTGTTAGGAATAGGACCTTTTGGAGGCCATCAATACACAGGGTCAACATAAGTCAGAAGCGACTTGACAGCACATAATACACACACGGATAGTCATCCCAAATGAAAAACCTGAAGTCGACACAACTGCAATGCTTATAACACATTTGTTCCCTTTCCTTTCCTTTGACTCCCTCTGCTTTCTTTGCATCACCTTACTGTCGAAACTTAGCACTAGGGTATGGACAAAAAGCATACAATGCAGCAGCTGCCCTGGTTGTTTAGCATGTCTATATGTTTATATGTTTTTATCGCGTTGTTGAATACTTTATATATACACTTTAAATGAGGCTTATGCTTTAAATGTTTTGGTGCCTCAATGGTCACTGTCCTGGGGACCCTATCTGGGTGAGAAGGTGGCACAGAAATGTTTTAAATAGAATTTTAAAATGCTATGCCCTCACCTCACTTGTTATGCCCCACCTTCCCCCAACCATGTGACCACTGCACTCCTCTCAGAAGACCCACTGGCCGCAACATCTCCCAGGACACTGAGTTCTGCCTAAACCCATTTGCAGGTTCTCTCAGGAGGACCCCTGATTGTATGGAAGCAGGTCTTTTTTTTGCAACGGGAACTCCTTTGCATATTAGGCCACACACCCCTGATGTAGCCAATCCTCCTGGAGCTTACAGAGCTCTTCTTACAGGGCCTCCTGTAAGCTCTTGAAGGATTGGCTACATCAGGGGTATGTGGCCTAATATGCACAGGAGCTCCTGCTACAAAAAGAGCCCCGTACGGAACTGTCCACCAGAGAAGGACCACCTTCTCTGTTGTCTGTTAGAAGATCTTGCAATGAACAGAGTTTCAGATAAAGGCAATATGTAGCACCCAGCTTTACTGCTGATCCTTAATATTTTTAACTCTATAGCTTTGTCACTGATACAAATAGGCACTGCAACTTTCCGCATGCAAAGCAACGCCTCACCACCAATGTTCCCTGCAAGCTGCAGAGACTTGTGAGCAGAAATTCTACTTTGTGAGCTACTGGTATTAAAACTGTGAGCTACTGGCCTTAAAGTTGTGAGCTCCTGCATAAATCAGTGTGCTCTGGGGCCATTTTTCCTGAGCTAAGACAAAAATGTGTGTGCTGGAGACTAAAAATCTGTGATCTTGCTCACTCTAACTCAGCTTAGAGGGAACACTGCTCACCACTAAGCCACTGCCTTGAGATGCCTTAAACCCTTCAGAAAGTAAAAAGTGTGGGATACATGTTTTAATAAATAAAGATTCCAGGCTACAAGTAACTGCCCTGACCTGGATGGTCCAGGCTAGCCTGAACTCACCAGATCTCAGAAGCTAGCCAAGGTCGGCCCTGGTAAGTACTTGGAGGGGAGACCGCCAAGGAAGTCATGTTCTAAAGTGGGGGTGTCAAACATGCAGCCCGGGGGCCGGATGAGGCCCCTGGAGGGCTCCTATCAAGCACGCGTACAAGTCTGCTTCCTTCTCCCTCTCTCTTGCGTCTTTCTTTGCCACAGCTTGTTTTGCCAGGATTTCTCAATTGCACGGAAGCTGCAGAGCAAAGCCTCTGTTTTCCCCATTGGCTGAGGCTCCTCTCTTGGGGAGGAAGTTAGGGGGAGGGAGAGCTTGCTCTGATACAGACCACAATACTGCAAGAGTGCTAATACTTTAAGCTTGTTTTATTTTAAGGGGATTTTTTTTTAAAAAAAAATCTTTAATTGTGTTTGTCTGTGTCCTTTATAAAGTTTATATCTCAGCTACCTTGCATCACATCTTATGACACCCAATGCCTGGCCCAACAAGGGCTCACTTATGTCGGATTCGGCCCTCGTAACAAATGAGTTCGACACCCGAGTTCTAAAAGGTACTATGGGTCCCCTCAACACCCATCATTTTTGCAACAAAAACCAATAAGGTGCAGAGAAAGGCAGTGGCAAACCAACTCTGAAGATTTCTTGCATTGAAAAACCTACGATGACTTGTCTGTGACTTGAGGGCACTTTCCTCCCCATCACAAGTAACCAAAGTCAGAACTAGGGATGTGCAATTTTTTTTTACCGATATTTTTTGGTTCACGTCTATTGGATCAGGAAAAAAATTCAATATTCCCCAAAAAAATCCCAGATCCAAATACCAATATGGTATTCGTATCTGGGATTTTTCAGAAATCCCAATGTTTTTCAGGTCCAATAGATGTGAGAAGAAAAATACCAGTAACAAACACCAGCCCAATGCTGGGGCTCACTTGGCTTCTCCTGCAGTCCAGATAAAAGTGAACACCCCTAGTCAGAACCAACAAAGGGGCCCCAGTTTAGTGGAAGAGCATCTGATTTGCATGCAAAAAGTCCAAGGTTTATTCTCCAGCATCTCCAGTTAAAAGGATCAGGAAGTACCCCCGGAGAGCTACTGTCAGAATAGGTAAGACTGACAGTGATGAACAAATGGGCTGTGCCAGTATAATGCATCTTTACATGTTCATCCGTGTGTTCAGGTCTCTGTGTCACATCACAGTTACCCGGGAAGTAAAGCCGAAGAGCTCTGAACACAGGCCTTCTCCGTATTGGCTTTGGATCATACATCCAAGGAAAAGATTGACCCTTAGGACGATGCCAAAGATGCTTTTAAACATTTTAAACTTAATTTTGTTTCGAAGGGTTGCCAACTTCCAGGTGGCACCTAGTGATCTCCTGCTATTACAATCGATCTCCAGATCACCCCGATCACTTCCCCTGGAGAAAATGGCTGCTTCGGAAGGTGGGCTCTATGGCAGTATACCCTGCTGAGGTCCCTCCCCTCCCCAAATCCCTCCCCTTCTCAGGCTCCACCTCCCCCCCCCCCCCCGCAAATCTCCTGGAATTTTCCAACCCAAGCTGGCAGTCTGAGGGCTGTGGATGGATCTGAGCCAACCTAAGAACTAGCTTTTGTTTTTATCGTGCTTTCTTGATACCATTATGGGATTTGGATGGTTTTATACATTCTTTAAATAAATCCTGCTTCGTTACCTACTTCAGGCTGCCCGATAGCAGGGGAAATCAGGATGATATTCCATATACAACAGGGCTCAGCATAACATTGCCCAGAATAAAAAAAAAGAGGAGGAGGCACACTTGGAACTAGAAGAATTCACCTGCTGAATCTTGATCTTCCGTTGACCTGCAGTAAAGGAAGGAGGGTCGCATTCCTCTTCCAGTTCAACTGTCATGAATTCGTCTATTGTTAGCTGACTCGCAGGCGTGTCTTCAAACTCCGTAAGTCTAAAAGTAGGCATGAAACAGAAGAAAGCACTGAGCCTTTTCTCTGAATACATACCTCACAGTAGACAACCTATAAATACGTGCACACATATGAATATTTAACCCTGACCTGGATGGGTCAGGCTAGCTCGATCTCATCAGATCTTAGAAGCTAAGCAGGGTCACAGCCCTGGTCAGTACTTGGATAGGAGACCACAAAGCTCTGGTAAGTATTTGGATGGGAGACCACCAAGGAATACCAGGGTTGTGAGGCAGAGGCAGGCAATGGCAAACCACCTCTGAATGAGGAAGGAAGGAAGGAAGGAAGGAAGGAAGGAAGGAAGGAAGGAAGGAAGGAAGGAAGGAAGGAAGGAAGGAAGGAAGGAAGGAAGGAAGGAAGGAAGGAAGGGAGGGAGGGAGGGAGGGAGGGAGGGAGGGAGGGAAGGATGGATACTGGGGTCACGAGTTGAAGGAAGGAAGGGAATGAATGAATGAATGAATGAATGAATGAATGAATGAATGAATGAATGAATACTGGGGTCATGAGATGAAGGAAGGAAGGCTTCTGAGAAACATTGTAGTGTAGAGCAGAATACAGGAAGTAGGTGAAGACCACCAAGGAAATCCAGGGCCACTACGCAGTCACAAGTAACCGCAAACTGCCACTGTTCATCTCGTGCCTTGAAAACCCTACAGGATTGCCGTAAGTTAGTAGCGACGTGATGGCACTTTCCATCGCCACTCCCCAACTCCCAAAGAACTCAGCTGAAATCAATTTGAAAAGTTCAGTGGGCTCCTCATCTGCCAAACTGATGACCAACGAACCATAACGTGGCCTATTAAAATGCAGGAACTAGTTCTGCATGAAGTCGCACAAAATACCATTAGATCAACACAGTTCAAGGATATAGGATATCCTCCAATTGAGACAAAGCTTAAACAATGTTAAAGGACCAGCCTCCGGGGTCGAAAGCAGAGGCCTTTTCCAACTCTCACTGTTAGCGCCCCTTAAACGTGAGATGTTTGGGAACAAATGGGTACTGTGACACACGCAAAGCTCTGCCAATGACCTTTTGGGTGTGGAGTTTGCTTTTGTCTGAGACATACATCTGGGGAAAGGACACAATAGCAGCAAATTAATACAGGGCAAGAAGCATCTGGCATCAGTCCAGCAATTGCAGTCTTCTGCAGACATCTTAAACACACAACTTTTGCAAGCGTTCCTCTCTTACTTTGTGCTGCGAATGCCATGTACTTTGCACCGAGTTAGCATGTTTTCCCGCACAATCCTAAACGGAGTTACACCTTTCGAAGCACACTGACTTAAATGGACTTAGAAAGACGTGAGCCTGCTTAGGACAGCACTGTTCTCGCATTTTGTCGGCAATCTATGCAACGGCTTTATAAGGTAGCCCCGTCTTATTACTCAGCCCACTAATCGCCAGTCTGTGCTCTAGTCCAAAGGCTTCTTTTGAATTATATCTAAGTTCATTGTGAGCTCTCCACGCGTTTGCAGGCCCGACACTTGCCAAGAAGCTGTCACTCTTGGAGGCAGATTACATGACCTCCTACTTAAAGAGGCGAGGCTATGCAGACAAGAGCGGGCTGATTCTCAAAAGGGTGAGGTAGGGCTTAGACTATCCCTCAAGAATATTTTTGTCCCAGCCTTCCTCCAAGAGGCTCACAGCAGCATACGTGGTTCTCCCTTCCACATTTTATCCCTCAACATTATTCCACATTTTATCCTTGTGAGGTGGGTAAGGTTGAGAGAAAGACAGAGAAAGAGAGACAGAGACAGACAGAGAGAGAGAGTGAGAGAGGCAGAGAGAGACAGAGACAGACAGAGAGAGAGACAGAGAGTGACAGAGAGAGAGACAGAGGCAGACAGAGAGAGAGAGTGACAGAGAGAGCGAGAGAGACAGAGAGAGAGTGACAGAGAGAGAGAGACAGAGACATAGAGAGACAGGTAGAGAGAGAGAGAGACAGAGACAGAAATCAAGACCCAAGGCCATCCGGTGAGCTTCAAGGCAGTGTGGAGATCTGAACCTGGTCCTCCAACACTCTGTCCACTACCCAACTAGGGTTACCGGGCCAGTCCAGGAATGGGCATCTGCAACACTGTGACACCACTTCCAGGAAAACCCTGGAAGTGGTGTCACAACGTTGCAGATGCCCATTCCTGGACTGGCCCGGTAACCCTAGGAAGTGGTGTCACAGTGTTGCAGATGCCCATTCCTGGACTGGCCCAGTAACCCTAGGAAGTGGTGTCACAGTGTTGCAGATGCCCATTCCTGGACCGGCCCGGTAACCCTAGGAAGTGGTGTCACAGTGTTGCAGATGCCCATTCCTGGACTGGCCCGGTAACCCTAGGAAGTGGTGTCACAGTGTTGCAGATGCCCATTCCTGGACTGGCCCAGTAACCCTAGTTGGGTAGTGGACAGCATGCTGGAGGACCAGGTTCAGATCTCCACACTGCCTTGAAGCTCACTGGATGGCCTTGGGTCTTGATTTCTGTCTCTGTCTCTCTCTACGTCACTGGAAAACCCTGGAAGTGATGCTGCACCTCTCTAGGAATCACCAAAAACTCTATGGTAAATCCATAGCATCTTCAGCAATCCTTAAAGAGACCTGATGTCCCTTCCAAAAATGATGTCACACCATAGGTTTGAGAGTCGTTTTTTTTTTTTCCAGCAGCAAGGAACAGGAGATGGGGACCCCATTCCTACACTTCTGTTTAGAACAAGGCATCTGTGTTCAGGGGGTGGAAGGTTTGCTTTGGCCACCCATCATAGTTTTTTGCATTTCCCCAACCAAATTAACAGCGCCTGTTCGATGAGGTGGGAGAAAGCAAAGGGGAGGCATCACTGGGATTGGGTCAGTGTTGCATCCTTTGTGTGCACACAGCAGATACACACCGCCCCGACCAGTCCTTGTTACACAATGCAGGAGTCTTTGCAATATAAGTCTCTCCCCCTTTTTCACGCTGCACACTTCATGAAGACACACATTTTGCAATCTGAGAAAAGCGCTGGAGGCCTGATTTCAATGTGACACTGGTGAGGCAAAGGAGCTTCCTCATGCAACTCTGCAAAATCCACCATCTCCTTTAAACTGGACTGAACCACATGGGTTGCAGGGTTGCTGGGTCCCTCCTGGCACCAGGCAGGGGAGCAATGGTCCCTCTAAGCTGCAGAGTCTTGCGAGCAAAAATTCTACTTTGTGAGCTACTGGCATTCAAGTTGGGAGTTACTGGCATTAAAGTGGTGAACTCCTGCATCAATTAGTGTGCTCTGGGGTCATCCTTCCTGAGCTAAGACAGAAATGGGTGAGCTGGAGGTGAAAAATCTGTGAGCCGGCTCACGCTAACTCAGCTTAGAGGGAATCCCACAGGGGATGTGGGAAACTTACTCAGAGTGGGGAGGGGGAAGGCCAGCCGACATGCAGCGACATGCCTACATCACCGCCCAAGCAACCCGGAAGTGATGTCATCCCATCGGGGACATTGTGGAGACACTCTGGTATTTAGGGGGGAAAGCTATGGTAAATTTAACTTCTGTCATAGAGGTTTTTCTCAAATACCGGAGCACCAACTGACGTGATGACATCACTACTGGGTCACATGGGCAGTGATGCAGACATGTCGCTGCATGTCATCTGGATCGCCCTCTTTTTAGGGGTAAGTTTTCCTGGCGGCGGGGGAACCCCACCTCCACTGGGGGATCTGGCAATCCGAGCATGGAGGCACAACATACACATGAACTAACAAGGCTCCCATAGAGAAATTGCAGCAGTCCAGGGAGATGCTGGGCCTGTGCAAATGTATTTAAAATATTCATTAGGTGCTTTTCTATCTTGCAGAACTCAAGGCAGCTTACCATGTAAACATGCAATATCACACACAAAAATTAAGAATCACAATTTAAAATTACAATTGAAGACAACCAATAAAACAAGAGAAACTAAACTAATGCCAATTAGGGTTGCCAGATTCCAGTTGGGAAATACTCAGAGATTTTTTGGGGGGTGGAACCTGTGGAAGGCGGGGTTTGGGGATCAGAGGGACCTCATTAGTGCATAATGCCACAGAGTCCGCCTTCCAAAGAGGCCATTTTCTCCAGGTGAGCTGATCTCTGCCGCCTGGAGATCGCTTGCAACAGTGGGAAATCTCCAGCCGCCACCTGGAGGCTGGCAACCCTGAATGCAGTCCTAAATAAAACCGTCTTCAAAAGGCTCTTTGGCTTCACCAGCAGACTCAAACCAGGCGTTGGGAGGAAGAGAAAGTATGCCTTTGAAATGCACTCCAAAGATTTCTGCTTAGAAAGCAACTGCATTTCAATTCCGGACAGAGAAAGAGTCATCAATCCATAAGAACATAAGAGAAGCCATGTTGGATCAGGCCAATGGCCCATCCAGTCCAACACTCTGTGTCACACAGTGGCCAAAAAACCAGGCGCCATCAGGAGGTCCACCAGTGGGGCCAGGACACTAGAAACCCTCCCACCGTCCCCCCACCCCCAAGCACCAAGAATACAGAGCAACACTTGCCCCAGACAGAGCGCTCCAACAATACACTGGGGCTAATAGCCACTGATGGACCTCTGCTCCAGATGCTTATCCAATCCAATTCCATACCAAGCAGTCAAACATAAATTGCAATCAAGTGTCCATAGACCAGGATTTTACACACTCCCCTATGGCCCTGACACTAATCTAAGGAGAAAAAGAGGGAGCAAAAAATAAGACTTGCTGTTTCCAAACTGGTTTTGCGGTTGCAACTCTCAAGTGTCAGCTATGCCGGCGACTGCTTAAATGAGTGTGAAAGCAGGAGAACCGAGGCCTCCTGCACTAGCACATTCTTAACTCCTTTGGAACAAACTGTCAGCTGAAACATTAGACTCGCTCCAAAGGAAATTCCATGGGAAAATGACACATTGTCCACAGAAGGAAATTCTGACAGCTTGATCTACCAACACGCAGGAAGAAAATGAGAAAGATGCTCAAACTGGATCCCTGCCCAATAAACCGGCTGCGATTCAGCCAATGACACAGCCTCAGAATCGTTTTAATGTGTATGCTGGGACAACTACTTAATTTAGCAAAGCCATCCCTGGTGCATCTCCAATGAAATTTATAGCCAGATACCAAATAAAGCCCTGGACTTCCATTCATAACAAACATTCTTTTTTTCCCTTTGGGTAGCATCCCAAATTCCCCAAGTTCGCCATCTGCTTGACAGCTGATTCGAGATCCATCTTGACTCACACGTATCCACTAATCACCAACATGTCGTGGTTTTCGTTACGGTGCTTAATATAACTTTCTCTCATCTCGCCTGCCCTTTTTCAATACAACGCCCATGTCAAATTGCAGAAGCCAACACAATGCGTTGCAAAGAGGCAAATGCTGCTCGGTCTCCAAAATATCCTTTGTTGCTATAGGCGATGCATGATGGGATCTGTAGTTTACAGGAATTCGTTGTTGCTATGTAAACAAACATGGAACTTAACTTACTGTCATTCTACATAACAAAGTCTGAGACCAACCCAAGTTTTATATCCAGAATAAAACACTGTTGCTCTCAAAAAGCATCACTGGTCTCAAACTCTGGAAATTGTGTTAGTCTTCACAGTGCTAGTAGACTTGAATTCTGCTCCTCCATAAGAGGAGGGTTGGACTAGATCAGGGGTCCCCAACCCCCGGGCCGTGGACCAGGACCAGTCGTTAGCAACCGGGCCCCGTGAGCTGTATAATTATTTCATTATAAATTACAATATAGTAATAATAATAATAATAATAATAATAATAATAATAATAATAATAATAATAATAATAAGACATTGGATTTGTATTCTGCCCTCCACTCCATATTTCAGAGTCTCACAGCGGTTCGCAATTGCTTTTACCTTCCTCCCCCACAACAGACACCCTGTGAGGTGGGTGGGGCTGACATAGCTCTCCCCAGAAGCTGCCCTTTCAAGGACAACTCTGCGAGAGCCATGGCTGACCCAGGGCCATTCCAGCAGCTGCAAGCGGAGGAGTGGGGAATCAAACCTGGTTCTTAACCACCACACCACACCAAACTACCGTAACAGAAATAAAGTGCACAACTGTATCATCCTGAAACCATCGCCACCCTCCCCCCCCCCCACCTGGCTCCTGTAAAAATTGTCTCCCACAAAACCAGTCCCTGGTGCCAAAAAGGTTGGGGACCGCTGGACTAGATGACCCTGAAGGTCTCTTCCAACCCTATGATTCTATGATAGACCTATTTCCTTAAGACCAGAGTTCTCTGTTTAACAGGAGATATTAGCTAGAGCGAAGAGGTCCACAGAGAATGGAGGGGGAAGGAAACAGGATTCAAATTTTGCTTAAATTATGCAAGCTTAATTTTCATAATGTCTCTTATTTTGCATAATTTATTCTAGCTCTGCCAGTAAGCACAGAGCCCTGCAAGCCACTGGAACCCAGCCCTGGGATCTAAATGCCCACTTCGTTCTGGCTCCCTCCCCTTCCTTGGGTGTCTTTTCAATTCAAAGATGGCACGATCAGTGTCTCTTGAGCCGCCTTGCATGACAGCTGGGATGTAAAGTTAGTACACCAAAAACAAGTAATAAATGAGCTCAAGTTACAATGGCAACCGTAAGCAGTAGCCTGAGTCCCCCGAAGCACCAGATACAGATGCCAACCCATCCTGATTTTCGTAGCACTATAATTCAGGACGATGCTGTGCCCCAAGGGTCAACACTGAGAGGGGCTGAGAATCTCAACACAGACCTTTTTCTGGGTCCTTGCTCGCTTTGCTCCAAGAAGAAACTACTAAATCAGGGGTGTCAAACTCATTTGTTATGAGGGCCAGATCAGACATAAATGAGACCTTGTCAGGCCAGGCCATGTGTGTCATAAAATGCAATGCCAGGTAGTAGCGATATAAACTTTTTAAAGGACACAAACTCAATGAAAAAAAAAACTTAAAATAAAACATGCTTAAAGCATTAGCACTTGTTGGTCTTAAAGGTGCTTTCTTTGTATTTCTCCCATGGGATCCAGGGAACTGGGCAAAGGAAGCTCTGGCTCTTTCCTTCCTTCCCCTGCGGACTGGGGGAGAGCCTCAGCCAATAGAAGGAAGAGAGGCTTGGGTCAGTAGCTCTGCTGTGCAACTGAGAGAGCCTGACAAAGCAAGCTCTCCCCCCCCTTCCTCCCCAAGGGAGGAGCCTCAGCCAATGGAGCAAACAGAGGTTTTGCTCTGTAGCTGCTATGCGATTGAGCAAACCTTGCAAAGCAAGCTGTTATGCAGAAGGAAGCAAGAGAGAGGGAGAAGGAAGCAGATGACAGCCAGTTGCTCGGGAAACAAATGACAGCCAGTTGATTCAGCCCCTGGGCCACATGTTTGACTCCCCTGGTCTAGATGACCCTGGAGATCCCTTCCAACTCTATGATTCTGTCTCCACACTCTTCCTGGATATCAATTTATGGAGGACAGGTTGCTCACTGGCCATGAGCTATAAGTTCAACAGAACCTCCAAGTTCAGAGGCAATATACCTCTAATCATCAGTTGCAGGGGAACGGGGGGGGGGGGGCAAATGTTGACTTGAAAACCTTCTTAGGGTAACTGGCTGGCTGCTCTGGAGATGGAACTGGATGGATCTTTGGCGTAATCCAGCAAAGGTTCTTGGATGATGATGATGATATTGGATTTATATCCCGCCCTGTACGCTGAATCTCAGAGCAGTCACAATCTCCTCTACCTCCCCACCCCCAACACACACCCTGTGAGGTGGGTGGGGCTGAGAGGGCTCGCACAGCAGCTGCCCTTTCAAGGACAACCTCTGTGAGAGCAATGGCTGACCCAAGGCCATTTCAGCAGGTGCAAGTAGAGGAGTGGGGAATCTGCGCACTTAACACTACACCAAGCTGGCTCACTAAACAGCTACTTTACAAGATTTCCAAATGATCCGGCTAGATTAGCGGCGCACGCAGCCTTACTTCTATTTGAGTTGATAGCAAGTGCACTGAATTGTCATGGAGGCACATTCCATCAAGCAGTTGTTTAAAAAAAAAAAAACATGAAGGAGCATAAACTGCAAAATTCATGCTTTGAAATGTTTACCCAGGTCATGCACATCAACTAAATTGACAGCGTTATTTACTTTGACAAGGTAAACGTGACAGCTGAATTATTTTCAGGGAGCTATAATTACAACTGTATTTATCACAAATCCATAAAACATGATTGATGGTTCTCAAATAACCCTCACATTATATCGCATTTATCGCAAGCGTATTTAAAAAAAAACAAACGTTTTGAGTACGCCTCCCTGAGCTCATGATCTCCCCCCCCCCTTCTTTCTTTTCAGGGGGGAATGAAATTTAGATTCTTGAATTGTCATTAAGGAGAAGTTTGGCTGAATTAATAAGCACATTTCACATACTTGTTAAAAAACACGTATACTCAGCCTCTGTCTTCAGAACTAGCTCTCTGTGTGAGAGAAGGCCTATTCAGTTGGTAGTTTCTGACCTTGGGTCAGCCACAGCTCTCGCAGAGCTGTCCTTGAAAGGGAAGCTTCTGGGAGAGCTCTCTCAGCCCCACAGGGTGTCTGTTGTGGGGGAGGAAGATAAAGGAGATTGTGAGCCATTCTGAGATTCAGAGTGGAGGACGGGATATAAATCCAATATCATCATCTATCTCACAGGGTGTCTGTTGTGGGGGAGGAAGATAAAGGAGATTGTGAGCCATTCTGAGACTCTGAGATTCAGAGTGGAGGGTGGAATATAAATCCAATTTGTTCTTCTTCTTCTTCTTCTTCTTCTGGAGGGTCCCAAGCTTTAAATCCACTTAAACTGGGGCGCTGCTCAAAGACTGATCAACTAGCACAGTGGCTTTTGAAACGACGCACCTGAGAACTGTAAATTGTAAAGGAAGGAGTTTAGAGTTAAAGGCACATTTATCTATTTTGAGAAGCTATTTCCACTATGCCTTGACTTGGAGAGCCCAAAATAGTCCCGATTTCATCAGATCTCAGGAGCCAAACGGGGTCAGCTCTGGCCAGTATTTGCATGAGAGATGGCCAAGGAAATCCAGGGTTGCTTCAAAGAGGCAGGCAATGGCAAATCACGTCAATCTTGGTCTCTTAGAGAAGCATAGAGTTGGAAGGGGCCACACAGGCCATCTAGTCCAACCCTCTGCTCAATGCCTTAAAACTCTTACAGAGTCTCCATAAATTGGCGGCGACTTGGCAGCACCAAAGAATAAGATGATATTGGATTTATATCTTGCCCTCCACTTTGAATCTCAGAGTGGCTCACAATCTCCTTTATCTTTCTCCCCCGCAACAGACACCCTGTGAGGTGGGTGGGGCTGAGAGAGGTCTCCCAGAAGCTGCCCTTTCAAGGACAGCTTTGCGAGAGCTATGGCTGACCCAAGGCCATTCCAGCAGGTGCAAGTGGAGGAGTGGGGAATCAAGCCCGGTTCTCCCAGATAAGAGTCCGCACACTTAACCGCTACACCAAACTGGCTTTCACTATAGTATTTTTATTGTGAAACACAAAACGTAAGAGATGGCCTTCTCTTCAAGCACTGGATTAGCAGTTTTCGTTGATGCAAACCGCGAAGATATTTCACCGTTCCTTCCGTATCAGTATCTTCAATATTGAGGCTCTGCAAATGTGCAAATACATTTAAATCTAACAGTAATTTATTAATTAAACAGCAGATGGTTAACCATCAACTCTACCATCAGCCTAACTATGGAGGATTTTCAGCCGACTGAATCAAGCAGAATAATTTATCTGCCTCTATTAGAGAGTACCGAGTAATCTCAAATGGAAACCTGTACCGCTTGGGGTTTTTTTTTTTCACAAATGAAAAACAACATTCTGAAAGAGCAATCACTCCCAAGCGGATCCCAGAGCAACCATTAATATTTTAACAAAAGAAGAGGGGAAAATCCAGTGTTCTCGGGGGGGGGGGGGGGAGAGATATTAGCAATTAGGGTTGCCAACCTTCTGGTGGGGCAGGAAAAAGATCAGAGCCTCCACGAAAAACCAGCCTCAAAATAAATACAAAACTTATTCATGCTTTATAAACAAAGAACAATATATCAATATAAAGTGAGGAAAAGGAAAGGTCCCCTGTGCAAGCAACCAGTTGCTTCCGACTCTGGGGTGACGTTGTTTTCACGGCAGACTTTTAACGGGGTGGTTTGCCATTGCCTTCCCCAGTCATCTACACTTCCCCCCCTCCCCAGCAAGCTGGGTACTCGTTTTACCGATCTTGGAAGGATGGAAGGCTGAGTCAACCTTGAGCCGGCTACCTGAACCCAGCTTCCGCTGGGATTGAACTCAGGTCGTGAGCAGAGCTTAGGACTGCAGTACTGCAGCTTTAACACTCTGCCCCACGGGGCTCTGTAATATAACTAATCACAAAAAAAGAACAACAGCCACACCCACGCCAAAGTCTCACAAAAGATGAATCAACATCAATAAATCCAATGGTAAAGCCCAGGTTATGGCAGAAGTAAGTTCTTCAGAGGAGTCCAGCGCTTCAAAACGTCTTCACAAATGCTTGATGGAACAACCCCATGCAGCAGGGCACATACAAAACGCGACAGGGTTGTACTTGATCCCCCGTTTCACATAAGAGCTTTTATTTATTTATTCCTAGCATTTATATCCCGCCCTCCCCGCCAAATCAGGCTCAGGGTGGCTAACGACAGTCAACTAACGCAATAAAACAGTAAGTAACAATTAAAATTTTAACAATAATCAGTACCGATTAAATAATGTTAAAACAATTTAAAATGATTTAAAGCAACTTGGGCGCTAGCATTGATTCCATTAAATTCAGCAATGCTGGGCATCATACTGTAATTCAACTAAAGGCAAGTCGAAATAGAGCTGTTTTACAGGCCTTGTGGAACCGAGCAAGGTCCTGCAAGGTCCTTCCTTCTTCTGGAAGTTGGTTCCACCAGAGGGAGGCCGCAATTGAGAAGGTTCTTTCTCTGGTAGCCTTCAGTCTTGCCTCCCTCGGCCCAGGGATTGACAATAAGTTCTGTAATCCAGATCTAAGTACCCCCTGGGGAACATGTGGGGAAAGACGGTCCCTAAGGTAGGCAGGTCCTCAGCCATATAGGGCTTTAAAGGTGATAACCAGCACCTTGTAGCAAATCCGGAATACTATTGGCAGCCAGTGCAGTTCCTGCAGCCTTGGCTGTATGTGCTCCCGTATAGAGAGACCCAATAACATCCTGATTGCTGCGTTCTGCACCAACTGCAGTTTCCGGATCCGAGACACGGGCAGCCCCATGTAGAGGGCATTACAGTAGTCTAGTCTCGAGGTGACCGTTGCATGGATCACAGTTGCTAAGTCGCTGTGCTCTAGGAAGGGGACCAACTGTCGTGCCCACCTAAGGTGGAAAAACGCGGATTTCACAGTGGCTGCTATCTGGGCCTCCATTGCTAATGTGGGCTCCAGCAGCACCCCCAAGCTTCTGACTTTGGGCGCCGATATCAGTGGTGCCCCATCAAAAGCTGGTAAAGGGATTTCTCTTCCCAGACCACCACGACTCAGACAAAGGACCTCTGTCTTCATTGGATTTAGCTTCAGAAGACTCAGCCTGAGCCACCCTGCCACGGCTTGCAGCGCCAGGACTAGATTTTCTGGGGCAGAGGCCGGCCATCCATCAGCAGATAGAGCTGGGTGTCATCAGCGTACTGATGGCAACCCAGCCCAAATCTCCGGACAATCTTTGCAAGGGGGCGCATATAGATATTGAACAACATTGGGGAGAGCACTGCCCCCTGAGGCACCCCACAATTAAGTTGCTGTCTCTGGGACAATTGTCCCCCGATCGCCACCCTTTGTCCCCGACCAAGGAGAAAAGAGGAGAGCCATTGCAAGGCCAACTCCTGAATCCCTGCGTCGGCAAGGCGGTGAACCAGCAAC
Source organism: Heteronotia binoei (assembly GCF_032191835.1). Lineage (NCBI taxonomy): Eukaryota > Metazoa > Chordata > Lepidosauria > Squamata > Gekkonidae > Heteronotia > Heteronotia binoei. Next base: position 20,234,318 of record NC_083243.1, on the reverse strand, counting down.
TGATGGTCGACCGTGTTGAACACCACCGACAGGTCCAACAATATCAGCACTGCCAGCCTGCCTCGATCCAGATGCCGCTGAAGATCGTCTACCAGGGCGACCATGACCTGGGCGAAAGCCGGACTAGTGTGGGTCTAAGATGGAAGCATCCTCCAGAAAGCTCTGTAACTGCAGCATTACTGCCCTCTCAATGATTTTACCCAAAAAGGGTAAATTTGAGACCGGCCGATAGTGTGCCAATTCGGCTGGGTCTGATGTTGGTTTTTTTAAGAGGGGATGGGCTACTGCCTCTTTGAGGGGCCTTGGGAAAAGCCCATCAGAGAGGGATCTATTTACAATATCCCGTATAGGTTATCGAACCTCCATCCGGCATGCTTTAATCAGCCAGGATGGGCAAAGGTCCAGATGACATGTTGTTGGGCACACAGTGGAGAGGATTCTGTCAACTTCCTCGAAGCTGAGTGTTGTAAAAATGTCTAAAGCCGATCTGGAAAACAGGCATGGAGCCTCGAGCTCGCATACTGTTTCAATTGTGGCAGGGAGGTCGCGGCGGAGCGATGAGACTTTATCTGCGAAGAAAGTTGCAAAAGCCTCACAGCCAATGTCCAATTCCCTACGGTTTGGTCTGCCTTGTGGCAGAGTTGTAAGGATCCGAATAATATTAAATAATTGAGCTGGGAGTGAATTCACAGATGCAATCTTGGCCGCAAAGTAAGCTTTCTTTGTGGCTTTGGCTGCCATCTCATATGATCTCATATACTCTCTATAAGATGTTCTGGTCGCTTCATCACGAATACACCGCTTCGTCACGAGTACGCCTTTGTTTCATCAATCGCAGTTCCGTGTTATACTACGGCGCCATCTTTGAACGAGGGCGCAGAGGGCGCCAGGGAGTGATCTCATCAACGGCCATGGTGAGCCCATTTTGCCAAGACTCAACCAGGTCATCGAGAGAATCGCCAGGGGGCCAGGAATCCCGCAGTGCCTTCTGGAACGTTATTGGATCCATTAGGTTCCACGGGCGAGCTAAAATACGCTCGCCGCCTAAACGAGTTTGGGGTGGCACATCCATGCGGGCCTTCAGGACATAGTGGTCCGACCATGGCACTGCATCAGCAGTAATTTGGGCCACTGTAACCCCGACGCAAAGATCAAGTCCAGCATGTGCCCGGCCTGATGTGTGGGTGTTGTTGCAAATTGAGAGAGTCCTAGCGTAGCCATGGATGACACTAGGTCCGTCGTCTGATTGGAGTTCGCGTCATCGGCGTAGACATTGAAATCACCCAGGATTAAGAGCCTTGGGTGTTCCAATGCCCAGCCTGCTGCAGCCTCCATCACGGACGATAAGGCGCTGGCTGGTGCGTTAGGCGGTCGGTACATCAGCCAGATCGCCAAACCCTCTCCAGCATCCCACTTCAGACCTGCACATTCAATGCCGCCAATCTCTGGAGTCAGGAGAGCCCAGAAAGAGTAAGCCTCCCATATGAATAGGGCCACTCCTCCCCTCCGCCCGCTAGTCCGTGACTGGTGAAAGACTGAGTACCCTGGGGGGGGGGGCTACTTAAGAGCTTCATACCATTATACAGGGCTTTTTTTGGTACAAAAAGTCCAGCAGGAACTCATTTGCATATTAGGCCACACCCCCTGATGTCACCATTGCTTCACACAGGGTTTTTTTGTAGTAAAAGCCCAGCAGGAAGCTATTTACATATTAGGCCACACACCCCTGTCACAAAGCCAGCCGGAACTGCGTTCCTGTGCATTCCTGCTCAAAAAAAAAAGCCCTGCTGTTATACATTTTTCAAGAGAGCAAAGCTTCAGAATTCTTAGCAAGAGTGGGGTCTGGAGAGTTCCCATTTTTAAAACTGGTCTGCAGATGACAGAGGTCCGTTCCCCCTGGAGAAAATGGCCGCTCTGGAGAGTGACACTGTACTCCAATGAGGTCCTTCCCCTCCCCAAACCCCGCCCTCCCCAGGCTCCACCCCCAAATCTCCAGGTATTTCCAAACCCAGAGATGGTGGCCTTACCAGCAATAGAAAAATTCACCAACCCCCCCCCAATTTTGAAAACATTTATTTTTCTTGAACGTTATCTTGGAGAAAAGAGGATGGAAAGACATCCTTAGCACTCCAGCGCACAGCCTGTTCATATTAATTTTGGGACTTCTAGCCAATGACGACAGCAAACGGGCATAAAAGCCTTCGCTAGCTTCAACTGTCTGTTTCGATTTGGTAACACAATAGAAAACCATTTCGGTTTGACAATCAAACAGAATAATGTCTCCGGCAAAAAACCTGAAGGAAGTTGCCAGGGAAATCTTTTTCACAAGACATCTGAACTTCTTGAACCCATCAACAAAACTACTTCGCAAAGCGAACACTTCCACACCTGACTTCTGGTTCACATCAAAAACGGAACACATTTCAAGGGTTTAGGCTTAAAGGTAGTTCCAGAGGACAGTCGTGTTATTCTGAAGTTGAAAAGCAAGATCCAAATCCGGGAGCATCTTAAAGACCAGGGGTGGCCAAACTTGCCTAATGTAAGAGCCACATAGAATAAACATCAGATGTTTGAGAGCTGCGAGACAGGAAGGAAGGAAAATAGATAGGGGAGAGAGGTGGAAAGAAAGCAACTTTAACTTTAAATGCATTCCCCAAGCTGCCACCTGGCTTGGTTTGGAGAAGTGATTTAAATGCGTTCTCCAAGTCGACCAATGGGGCAGTGCGTCTTCAAGAGCCACACAATATGCCGCCCTGTCAGCCAACTTGGAGAAGGCATTTGTCTCTTTAAATCACTTTTTATATGCATTTAAAGTTGCTTTCTTTCCATCTCCACCTCCTCCCTCCCCCCATTTGTTTTCCTTCCTCCCTCCCTGCTCTCAAACATTTGATGTTTATTCTATGTGGCTCTTAAGTCGTGGTGAAACATGTTTGACCACCCCTGTTCTGGGATTTCAAAGAATAAAGCCATCTTCTCCAGGGACAGGCGATTGGGGAGAGGGGGAGAAAACCCCAGAAAACAGAATACACTATCAGAAACACCAAAGCTTAAACCCAGATTGTTCGGGAGCAGGATAGCCACAGCCTGGATCTCGGTCAACTCAATTACTTGGCAGGGCCTTGGCCAACAATTTCCCGCAAGCACAGAAGGTAACGTGGGTGTGCACCACTAGCTCCTGCAACCCGGAAGGAGCATGAATCTTTCGGATTAGCGGAGCCTGACACTCTGACCTTGCAAACTCAACCAAACAGCACCTTTTCTCCCCGAGGCCTTAGAGGCTCTTGTTTCCAAATTTAGCACCACACCCAACCACTGGAGGCTCTGGGCTGCAGAACTTGCTGACTCAGAACTTATTTTGCATAACTTCCTCTCTCTCTTTCCCCCCCCCTCCCACTCATACAGCAACATAAGCACTACAATGGCCTTCATTTCACTGTTCTCTGAATTGCATAATCCAGTTTTATTGCATGTGTTATGCCGGTGTTTAGTGCGGTGTTTTTGATAACTCCAAAGTCTGTCTTGAGAATCGGTAAGAACGGCAGATAATTAATGAACAGAATAAACTTTCCACTTCTGGTTTCAGGCGCGTAAGCCTGTCTGTAGCAGCAGGACAGAATTCCAGCCCAGTAGCCTCTTAAAGGCCAACAAAATTTCCTGGGGTATAAGGGTTTAATGGCCCTGGCTTGGAGAGGCCAGGCTAGCCCGATTTGGTGAGATCATGGAAGTTAAGCAGGGTCTGCCCTAGTTAGCACCTGCATGGGAGACCACTAAGGAAGTCCAGGGTTGCTACGCAGAAGCAGCCAATGGCAAACCACCTCTGAACACCTCTAGCTTTGAAAAACTGAATGGCCACGGTTAGCCTGATCTCCTCGAACGTCAGAAGCTAAGCAGGATCAGCCTTCGTTGGTACTTAGATGTGAGATCACCAAGGAAGTCCAGGATTGCTACACAGAGGCAGGCAAGAGCAAACCACCTCTGAAGGTCTCTTGCCTTGAAAACCCTGTGGGATCACCGTAAATCAGCTGCAACTCAAAGCAGAGGAGGAGGAGAAGGAGGGGGAGAAGATGAAGAAGAAGAGGAGAGGGGGGAGAGGAAGAAGAAGAGTGGAGGAGAAGGAGAAGAGTGGAGGAGGAGGAGGAGGAGGAGGAGAAAAAGAAAGGAGTAGAGGAGGGTAGAGAAGAGTAGAAGAGGAGGAGGAGGAGATGACGGTTTTGTGAGAAAAAGCTTACTTTGTTGATCTTCTGGTGGACTTTAAGGTGCTATGAGACTCAGCCTTTCCTTAATTCTAGAACTGCGCAGAACTACTCACAGCCCTGACATACACCATCATTCACGCCCACGGTCATGCAGCTGCAGCAGCGTCTTATGTAAAAAAAAACCTGCCATGACCTTACTTGCAAATGATTCCTTTCTAGAAAAAGGAAAGAATCATTATCACAGCAGCAAATGCCAAGCCTCTGTATCGCTCTGAATCATAAGCGGGGGTGCAGGCAATAGAGAGAGAGAGAGAGAGAGACCTGCAATGTGACCTACCTTTTCCTTAACGTAGACTCGCCAACTTTCACCACCCGGATGACTTCTTTAACAGTGCGCCGGAAATCATGCATCCTTGCCGCAACCAGTAGAGCTGGAGCACAAACATGGGAAAGGTCTACATCAAAAGGAAGTTCAATCAGAGGAGGCCAGGAAAATACAGTGAGTCATAAATCCCATCGGAATTTCTGATCCTCATATTAAGCGTAAAATATTTATAATTAGCTCTAGGCTTGAATGCAAAATGATTAAACCGAACTTTGGTTCAAAAGTTACTTTGTAGTGAAATTAAGCCATTCAGAAAAGATAGTTCCGCAAACCAACATTTTATTATATTTATCCGCAGGTGTCCAGGCAATTGTCTCCAAAGTGGCTCAGGTCAATGGAGAGAGAGAGGCTGTTAAGAGAGAACTGCTCACTTAGAGCCAGGACAGTGGAGTGGCTAAAACAGGGGTGTCAAACTCATTTGTTATGAGGGCCGGATCTGGCATAAATGAGACCTTGTCCGGCTGGACCATGCATGTCATAAAATGTAATACCAGGAAGTGAAGTAAACTTTATAAAGGTCACAAACACAATTTAAAAAAAAAATCAAAACTTAAAACATGCTTGCAACATTAGTACTCTTGTAATATTCTGTTTATTTAACAGTCTCTGATAACTGACAAAAACAGGTTTCCCACCTGTAACTCATGATCTTCGAGTGGTCATCTGTGCCTTCACACTCATGGGATGAAGTGCCAGCGCCGATCCCTGATCGGTAACTCCAAAGTCCGGGATTTTTCACAGCCCGACCCCAGTGGGCATGAGCGACAGCCCCAGTGTACATGCTCACCCAGTGGGTGCGAATATCCCGCCAGTTCCTTCCCGCTGCCACCTATCTAGCATACCATGACCAGCAGCAGAGGGGAAGGAGTGTGAACGCACAGATGACCACTCGAAGATCATCAGTTACAGTTAGGAAACCTGTTTATCTTCTTCGTGGTCTCTGTGCTTCACACTCATGAACATATGAAGCTGCCTTATACTGAATCAGACCTTTGGTCCATCAAAGTCAGTATTGTCTTCTCAGACTGGCAGCGGCTCTCCAGGGTCTCAAGCTGAGGTTTTTCACACCTATTTGCCTGGACCCTTTTTTGGAGATGCCAGGAATTGAACCTGGGACCTTCTGCTTCCCAAGCAGATGCTCTACCATTGAGCCACCGTCCCTCCCCCGGGAGGGAGATTAGCAAACTAGGCTTACCTGGAGGAGGGAGCTGGTGGTTATGCAGAAGTAGCAGCTTGAAGGACCAGGGTACCCAGCTGTGCTCTGCAACGCTTCCGGACATCCACGGCATAATGTCGCCTGAAGACATGAGGAGATGCCCAGGTTGCAGCCAAACAGATGTCCGCCAAGGAAGCTCCCTTCAGAAACGCTGTGGACGTAGCCATAGCCCTAGTTGAATGCGCACGGAGCGGCCCTGTCAAGGGATGCTTAGCCAACAAGTAGCAAAGTCTAATGGCTTCCATGATCCACTTAGAAAGTCTCTGTGCAGAGATTTTGAAACCCAACCTAGGGGCCGCATAGGAGAAATAGATTGGGATCCTTTCAAAACGGCTTGGTGCGATGCACAGAAAACGACAACGCCCTCTTAACATCCAGGGCATGCAGACAACTCTCTTCCGCAGAGGAAGGAGAAGAGTAAAATGTAGGCAGAAACACCTCTAAATTGAGGTGGAAACTAGACACCACTTTAGGGAGCAATGAGATGTTCGGGGCCAAGGATACCCCATTGTCATGAAATGAGATGTATGGAGCATCACACCGCAGAGCCACTAACTCACCTGCCCACCTGACCGTAGTGACGGCCACTAAGAAGGTAGTCTTCCAGGCGAGAAGATGCAGTGGGCAGGTAGCTAAGGGTTCAAAGGGCTGCCTCAATAGCCTTTCTAGGACCAACAGCAGATTTCAAGCAGGAGGAGGAACCTTAGAAGGCAGGTGGAGCCATAGAAGACCTTTTAAAAAACACTTTGTATGCTGGTGCGTGAAAACCGATGCGCCATCCACGGGATCATGATGAGCCGAGATTGCAGCCAGATACACTCGAATCGAAGAGTGATTAAGCCTAGCATCAACAAGAGTCAGTAAGAACTCAAACACAAGTTCAAGACTAGCAGTACGGGCGCCGATGCCCTTGTCCCCCAGAAAAGTCAGGAACTTAGACCACTTCCCCTCATAGAAGCGGCAAGTTGACAGCTTTCTACTGTTCAATATCACATGCTTCACTCTGTCAGAGAATTCCGAAAGCTGACCCTCCAAGCCGTCAATTTGAGATGAGGGATGTCGTGGTGAAACAGGCGACCTCCTTGAGCCAATAGGAGATCTGGCTCCACAGGAAACTTGTGGTGATACCTCCCCCCTCCGCCATGGCTAGGACCAGTTCGTGAAGCACTCTGGTGAGAAGAGGCAAGGGCGGAAACAGGTAGAGGAACTTGTTCGCCCACGGGAGTAGAAGACCATCCCCTAGGGACCTTGGGTCTGTCCCTCCTCTGGAACAGAATTGTTCATATTTCTGATTATCCGCCGTGGCAAATACGTCTATTTTGGGATGACCCCAATCCTGAAACAGGGGTTCGAGGTATATCCAGTTCATCTCCCATTTGTGATGGGAAACCGACCCCCTGCTAAGGGAGTCTGCTTGTACATTGAGTTCTCCCAGCAGGTGGGTGGCTACAATGAAGGTCCGGGAGGCCAAAGTTGCATCGCCAACGCACACAGTTTCGTGGACACAGTTCCCCCTTGATGGTTTATATAACTGACAGCTGTCGTGTTGTCTGACATCACAGCTACAGTCTGACCGTTGATCAGGGGTAGGAATGATCTCAAGGCTACGTGAACTGCCATGAGCTCCAAGAAATTGATGTGATGGTAAGCCATTGACGGGGGCCATGGGCCGCCTATGCAAAGATTGCCTAGGTGCGCTCCCCATCCCCACAGCGAGGCATCTGTTGTTATCCTGACTGAAGGGAGTGAAACATGAAATGGAGCTCCTTCGCAGAGATTGGACTTCATCCTCCACCATCCCAGAGAGCAGAGTACCAGCAAAGGAATCTGCAGAATCTTGGACAGGAGATCTCTCACAGGATTGTAATTCCTGATGAACCAGAGCTGGTTCAGATGAACCTCAGTCTCGTGAACCGCAGGACATTGGCAATAGACGCCATGAGGCCCAAGAGACGTTGGATCTGCAGAACAGAAGCGCATCCCACCATTTGAAAGAGTTGAACCAGGGAGAAGATACTCAGCGCTCTTGACTCTGGTAGAAATGCTAGGTGTCAGGTAGTGTCCAGAATTGCTCCTATAAACTGAACTCTTTGCGCTGGGAACAAATGAGACTTCTTCTCGTTCACCAGAAGCCCCAGTGCGCTCAAGAGGTTGAGAATCACTTGTAGATGAGCTCTTAGAGAAGCTTCGGATGCAGCAACCACCAACCAATTGTCTATGTAAGGAAAAAGGATGATACCCTGGAGACGAAAGTAAGCCACCACAACTACCATGGTCTTTGTGAAGACCCTGGGGCTGTGGAGAGCCCAAAGGGGAAGCACCTGGTATTGGAAATGGTTCATCTCAATGGCAAAATGAAGAAACCTCCTGTGACTGGGGAGGATGCTGATGTGAAAATAGGCATCCTTCAAGTCCAGGGTAGCCATCCAAACCCCATTTTTGATGAGTGGAAGGATGCTCTGTAGAGTCAGCATTCTGAACTTCTGATAAGCGATGAATTCGTTCAGTTCCCTCAGATCCATAATCGGACTAAGTCCCCCGTCCCGCTTGGGAACCATGAAGTATCTAGAGTAAAAACCCTGACACCTGAGATGGTCAGGAACAAGTTCTATTGCTTGCTTGCTGAGAAGATTTTGAACTTCCTCCAGTAGAACAGCTGTTGGGTGTGTGATCACCAATCTGGAATGAGAAGAGGGCTGAACACATTCTATCACATAACGCTCCTGTATGATGGACAAGACCCACTTGTCGGTGGTAATCCGCCGCCATGCTTGCAAAAATCTGTGGAGGTGGGTGGGCCCGGGGGGGGGGGGTACCAGAGTCAAAGTCCCTGCTTAGGGTTCCTGTTGGTCTTGGACTTTCCCATGTGAGAGGAGAAGGAAGAAAATTTGGTTTTTCCTCCTGCAGCGAAAGAGCTTTTGGCATCATGCTGTCCCGCATGCGGCTTCCACAAACTCTCAGGGGTTTTGGTCTGGTAGGACTTCTTAGGCCATTGCTTGGACTATGGACAAGGCCTGCCCGAGCGAGAGGAAGATGCAGGTACTGCCAGGTTACGAGATGTCTTAATGCTCTTGTCCATTTCTTGTAAGACTGCATCCGTAGTAGAGCTAAAGAGACCTTCACCTTCAAAGGGGAGATCCTCAACCCAGGATCTGGTGTCTAACTGGAGGGCGGTGGCACGAAGCCAGGAATGACGATGCAACGTAATAACTGAGGTAAGTGTCTTAGCTGCAGTGTCCACCATATGCGTTGAGGCTTGTAGCTGTTGTTTTGCTAGAAGCATCCCCTCCCTCTGGGCCTTTTTGGCCAGGTTACGTTTATCCTCAGGCAGAGCGGCTAACAAAGGTGAGAGTTGCTCCCAGAGGGAATACTGGTATCTAGCCATACAGACAGAGTAGTTTAAAAATTTTATTCCAAGCGTGCCTGCAGAATAAAAGCGCCTGCCGAAAGTATCAATCCTCTTTCCCTTCTTATCTGGAGGTGAGGAGTGGGTCTTCTTAGCCTTGGAAGAGGACAACACCACCACAGAGTTGGGGCATGGATGGTTAAAAAGAAACTCTGTGCCCTGTTCCTGGAATCTATACATATGGCCCATATGCTTGGAAGAAATCGGGGTTGAGGCAGGCTTGGACCAAGGATCTTTGATGACTTGCAAGATCACCTTAGTGATAGGAAGGGCTACAGCTGTAGAAGTGTCCTTAGGGGATGGTCTTCTACTCCCATGGGCAAACAAGTTCCTCTACCTGTTTCTACCCTTGCCTCTTCTCACCAGAGTGCTTCACAAACTGGTCCAGGAGTGTCCGGAGTGCATCCTAATTGCTCCGTGGTGGCCGAGGCAGAACTGTGTCGATGACCAGTTGAGGCTGGACCACTGGCAGGGACAAGGAGTTCACCATCCTTTTAATCAGCTCCCCATAGGATTTTAAATCTTTAGAAGGAGAGATTGGGAGATCTTCAGCTATCCAGGATTCCAGTGAGGACCCTTCTTGCTGCTGACCTGATTTGTCCTCCTAGTAATCGGAGGTCGACGGAGAGGATGGGGCGCTCTCCTCAGATGGTAAGCCTGGAGGGTCTACAGTGAGCCTAATCGAGGGAGTCTACTCGATGTCGGGAACGCTGGAACGTATCTGCTTCCTGACTAACTTTGGGGTCAAAGTCGGCATCGATTAATCCCGTCGATCCGGTGGAGAATGCACTGAGACTCTGGAGCGGTGCGAGGCTGGAACACTGATCCCAGTCTAGGTTCTGAGGAGGTTACCAAGGGAATGGAGAATGGTAAGGATAGCCCCCAAATGGATAAGCCCATGGGCATGGGTCCCAGTTGGGCAGAGGATGCGGACGTCGAAAAGGGTCCGAAGTCTCCCCAAACCGATCAGGCTGAAGCATCAGCAGCATTTTCAGTGTCAAGCAGTCCTTTAGTTGTGAAACTTCTAAGTCCGATGCCGAACTCGGATCACCGTCCTCCTTCGAGCATGCCGACTGCTCTAAAAGGTCAACCTCCTGATCAGAGTTGGAGAGGGAGGTGTGCGGAGCATCCGTTGGACCAAGGGGCTTTTCGGTCATATCGGTGAAGCAAAGATCTTTTCCAGAGGCTCCCCCAAAACGATCGTCTGATCCTTCGGTGGCGGAGAAGGGGTCTGCTGATCTTGGCGCCTCTTCTTCTCCTTCTTATGCTTCCTGGGCTCAGTGGAGTGAGAGTCCCGGATCCCTCTCATCTTCTTGGCCAGAGTCAAGCATTCTGACTGGGATACCGAGCCCACACGTTTGTGGGGGCGGTCAGCTCCCTGGAGTAGTTGAGTCGGTTGGCTCGATAACGAGGCCAGAACCGATGTTGATGCCGGAGCGACCATCAAAGCGCTGGTCGACGCCGATGTCGAAATCTGCGGTGCGAGAGCCGATTTTAACAGCACCGCTGATAGTCTTGCCACTCGGTTTTTTCTGGTCTGTTTAGAAAACTTCGAGCAGTGATGGCAAGATTCCACCTGGTGACCTTCCCCAAGACACAGCAAGCAAAGAGAATGTCCGTCAGGAGGAGGGATCTTGCTCCCACACTTAAGGCACCACTTGAAAAACCTCCAACGCTTTTCCATAGACAAGGAATGGTGGGAAAAAGGGGGGGACCCCAAAGGGCAGCAACAACTAACAGGCTCTCTCTTTCTCTCTTTTTTTTTACTAAGAACAAGAACAAAGAAAAAATGAGGAGAAACTCAGAGAAGAAAAGTTAAGTAAATTACCGACCGGAGCAACCACGAATGCGTCTGTCCGACGTGGCGGTAAAGAAGGAACTGGCGGGATATTCGCGGCCACCAGGTGAGCATGCGCACTGGGGCTGTCGCACATGCCCACCAAGATCGGGTTGTGAAAAATCCCGGACTTTGGAGCTACCGATCAGGGATCGGCGCTGGTGCGTCATCCCATGAGTGTGAAGCACAGAGACCACGAAGAAGATTTCTTGTTCTGAGGAGCCCCAGCCAACAGACGAAAGAGAGGCTTGGCTCGGTCGTTCTGCTGTGCAATTGAGAGAGTCTGGCAAAGCAAGCTCCCCCTCCCCCACCTCCTCTCCAAGGAGGAAGCCTCAGCCGATGGAGAAAATAGAGGCTTTGCTCCGCAGCTCCTGTGTGATTGAGCAAGCCTGGCAAAGCAAGCTGTGATGCAGAAGGAAACAAGAGAGAGGTAGAACAGCAGAAAACAGCCAATTGCTGGAGGGCATGATAGGACCCCTATGAGGGCCTGATTCCGCCCTCTGGCTGCATGCTTGACACCCCTGGGTTGTGTCCCCCTAGGATCTGGGAAATTTGCTCCCAACCGCTTTCCCCTCTTCATCTGTGAGTGGCATTGCAGGGCTTAAGAGGTCAAGAGAGGGAGAGACACAAACAAACAGATTACAATCTGGAAAATCAACACACTCAAGGGAAGTAGTTCAGAAGAAAAAGAGGAGGGGAAGGAGACCAGTTTAACAAATACGATTTATATCCTCTGGCACCAGGCTGATCTCCCCTGATGAAAGAGTAAGCGCTGATGTCTAATGAAAGGCCTACTAAGAAAGCTTTAAGGCCTACTGAACTAAAAGCTTGCTCTTCCACTAAAAACCAACATGGCTACCCACCAGAAACTAGTAAGCTCTTTGAGGACTGGCTACATTGGGGTTTGTGGCCTAATATGCAAAGGAGCTCCTGCTACAAAAAGAAACCCTGGCTAGGTGACATGATAAAAGCTTATGAAATTATGCACAAGGTGGAGACAATTGACAAAGAGACATTTTTCTCCCTCTCCCAAAATACTTAGAACTTGAGGGTGTCCAATGAACGGATGGGTAGTAGGTTTTGGGCAGACTAAAGGGAATACGTCTGCCAGTGGATGTAGTGATAAACAGTTCTAAAAGGGGATTAGACGGAGTCACAGAAGATAAGTCTATCAGTGGCTACTAGCCATGCTTACAGGGGGAACCTCCACATTCAGAGGCGCTAAACCCCTAACTCCCAGAGCCAGGAGCCACATCAGGGGAAGGCCTCGGCCTCTGTGCCCTGTCTTTGGGCATCTAAAGGAACTGGTTGACCACTCTTTGAGACAGGATATGGGCTAGATGGACCACTGGTCTGATCAATCAGGGCTCTTCTTATGTTCCTGTCGGACCAGGATCACTCAAGTCCAGCATTCTGTTTCCAAAAATGACCAAGTATTTGCTTTGGAAAGCTGACAAGCTGGGCCTAAAGGTAACAGGTATTTTCCAACCCAGACCAATCAATCTTGGCTATAAATTGATTAAATAATAATCTTTACATGCTGACACTCTACGTTAGCAGGGGTGGAATTCTAGTAGGAGCTCCTTTGCATATTAGGCCACACACCCCTGATGTAGCCAATCCTCCTGGAACTTACAAGACTTTTTGTAAACTCTTAGAGGACTGGCTACATCAGGGTGTATGGTCTAATATGCAAAGGAGCTCCTGCTAGAATTCCACCCCTGTACGTTACCGTGTATTCAGAGAGATATACCACCTCTGAACATGGAATTTCTGTTTAGCTATGATGGTTCAAAGCCATTGATAGTCTCACTTTTTGCGGGAACGTCTTAATCAGTTTTAAAACGCCATTATCCAGCCTGGAGCAGGATATTAAATAGAAGCCCAGGAATTAAAGCACTTTTTTTTCCCTTGCTTCTGTCTTGGGAGAGGAGAAGAAAAATGCTTCAGAAAATATAATCGCCCTAGCAGGAGATTCTTGTTTTAAAGTCTGTGGTCAAAATTAACATAACACAGGAATGTGTGTAGAGGAAAAAAACCCAGGACAGCAAACTTTGGGATACATGATCCTTGCTGGCCCCAATGAGCCCTGTGTTAAGACATACCAAATTAAAATAGGCGTATTACCTCTAAGATAGGCCACACTTTTTATTTTAAAAAGCCCCCCATTCACCCTTTCCTCACTTCTTATGTGATTTTGGGTGATGGGTGGCTTGCTGGCCTTTTGACTGGGGAAGGGGGGCAAGAGAGCCCCAGGCGAGCAAGGCCTGCTTGGGCTGGCTGGCTCTCCTTTCTTGCACTGGGTTGCTTTTGGCTGGTGGGGGACAGCATATGTTAATGAGTTATGCTAATGAGCCCCACCACCTATTTTTCTACAAAACAACTCCTATCCTTCATTATTTCCTATGGAAGGAAGACATTTAAAAAGGTGTGCTGTCCCTTTAATGAGCTCCACCACCTATTTTTCTACAAAACGACCCCTGGGCCACACACCCCTGAAATAGCCAATCCTCCAAGAGCTTCAGTTAGGGCCTGTAAGCTCTTGGCGGATTGGCTACATCAGGGGTGTGCGGCCTAATATGCAAAGGAGTTCCTGCTACAAAAAAAAAAAAAGCCCTGCACCTATCCTCCATGAATCTATCTAATCCCCTTTTATAAAGCTGCTGATTCCTGTGGCCATCACTACATCCTCTGGCAGCAAATCCCACATTTTAATCGCTCTCTGTGTAAAGACGTACTTCCTTTAGTCTGTCCTGAACTTATGCCCATCAGCTTCGTTAGCTGCCCTCAAGTTCTAGTCTTCAGGGAGAGGGAGGAAAATGTCTCTTTGTCAAGAATTTCCACCCGAGACACAACTTTATAAACCTCTATCATGTCCTCCGCCCCCCCCCCCCCCCCGCCCAGTCGCTCCGGCAGAACCTTCCTTAAAACTGATATAATCGTTTGACTCCGTTTTCTATGGCACTCTAACGCGATACACTTGGGATTCTTCTGCTCTGCGCTTCTGGGAATTCTGGCACATGGATTCATCTGCTCGAAGTATGTGTTATCCAGGCACAATGCCAGGGACTGAACTATGCTAACCCCGGAGCTCCTTTCCCACTCCCTGCAGCCTGATATTTTTAAGATCCCCGCATATAGATTGAGTCCAAAGGCCGGAAAGTCTACGAGCTAGAGCAGAGGTGTCGAACTCATTTGTTATGAGGGCCGAATCTGACATGAATGAGACCTTGTCGGGCCGGGCCACTCTAACGCGATACACTTGGGATTCTTCTGCTCTGCGCTTCTGGGAATTCTGGCACATGGATTCGGCACATATGATTAGGACACAGACAACTTAAAACATCCTTAAAATATTAGCGCTCGGTCTTAATGGTGCTTTCTATGTATTTCTCCCAAGGGCCCTGGGGAACTGAGCAAAGGAAGTTGTCTCTTTCCTTCCTTCCCCAGGGGACCAGGAGGGAGAGGAGCCTCAGCCAACAGAAGGAAGAGTGGCTTGGCTCAGTAGCTCTGCTGTGCAATTGTGAGAGCCTGAAGGAAGCAAGAGAGAGGGAGAAGGAAGCAGATGACAGCCAGGTGCTTGGGGGCCTGATGGGAGCCCTCTGGGGGCCTGATCTGGCCCCCAGGTCGCATGTTTGACACCCCTGAGCTAGAACATGCAGCCCATTCTTCTTTCACAGCATGGAATACAAAAACAGCGCTGCATCCAAAGCAGAGTTTTTGCATGAATGACAGCTGCCGCTTGGTGCCTCAAACAGTTCTGCAATACCTGCTCCGCAGAGGCCCGACGGCCGGCGTCCTGTGTGCATCCAGTCCCTCTTCATCTGCTGTAGCAGCCTCAGAGCCGTCATGGAGACCTCGTGGTTCTTATCCCCAAACTCCAACATATGAGCAAAACGAGGGATATATAAGCAGGGGTCTGCAACAGAACAAGAGTCCGTCATGTGCTTTCCCACGCCTCATTTTCCGCAGCAGCTCACAGAAGCGGACCTCCAGAACCTTTCTTACCCTCCCTCCCCCCAGACACAAACTTTCCAATAGCTTTCCCTTCCTGGCCTTTATCTTTCTCAACATGCCTCTCTGCATCACCTGAAAAAATGCAGTTTAAACAACTGCGGTTGACTACTGAAGCTACGACAGCCAACTTGAAGGTGGTGACTGGAGACCTCCCGGAATTAGGGCTGACATCCAAGCAACAGAAGCCAGCTCTCCCAGAGGAAATGGTAGCTTTAGAGGACAGATTCTATGGAGTCACAGAACTCCCTGCTGAACTCCCTCTCCTCCCCAAATTATACCTTCCCCTGGCACCCCGCCCCCCCCCCAAAAAAAAAAATCTCCAAGAATTTCCCAAGCCGGAGCTGGTAACCCCAGCTAAAGCCCACTGAAAGAGCCCTGAAAGTACATTATCTGATGTGCAGGAAGCCAGGCACACACATTGGGAGATATGTTCCATGCACTTCCTGGGCCAAACTTGCTTAGCGTAACAGCCACATAGAATAAACATCAGATGTTTGAGAGAAGGAAGGAAGGAAGGAAGGAAGGAAGGAAGGAAGGAAGGAAGGAAGGAAGGAAGGAAGGAAGGAAGGAAGGAAGGAAGGAAGGAAGGAAGGAAGGGAGGGAGGGAGGGAGGGAGGGAGGGAGGGAGGGAAGGAAATCAACTTTAACTTTAAATGGATTCTCCAAGCTGCTGGTTGGCTTGGCTTGGAGAAGTGAATTAAAGAAAGAAATGCCTTCTCCAAAATCGGCCAATGGGGTGCTGGGGGCTTTGAGAGACACACAATATGTGAGAAAAGAAGCTGCATGTGGCTCCCAAGCCACAGTTTGGCCACCCCTGTCCTGGGCAAGGTCTAGCTTGACCTTTAGTTCCCCTACGCAAAGCATTCTCTGAGGAAGTCACTGCTGCTATTCTGCTGAAAATCCGGTGAGGAAACAACTGCAACCTATTTCTGCCAGCCCAGAAAACTCCACTGTCTTTACAACCGGGTTTCATGTCATTCCCTTAGGGACACAGCGAAACATCCACAGCAGCTGGGAAAGAAAGACCTTGAGCGCTGGGGAGTGGGTGCTGAAACATCTGTCTGCCAGCTGTGTCTGCATGCTGCAAACTGGTCAATTTTGATTGGGGGGGATGTAAGCTCTCTGGATAGGGTTGCCAAGTCCAGGTGGGGCCTGGAAATCTCCCACTATTACAATTGGATCTCCAGATGACCAAGGTCAATGCCCGGAAGGATATGGCTGCTTTGGAGGGTGGACTCTATGGCAGGGGTGGCCAACGATAGCTCTCCAGATGTTTTTTGCCTACAACTCCCATCAGCCCCAGCCATTGGCCATGCTGGCTGGGGCTGATGGGAGTTGTAGGCAAAAACATCTGGAGAGCTACCGTTGGCCACCCCTGCTCTATGGCATTATGCCCTGCCAAAGTTCCTCCCCTTGCCAAACCCCACCCACCCCAGGCTCCACCCCCCACTCCAGGTATTCTCCAATCCTGAGCTGACTGCCTTATACCTGGAAGGCTATACATAGTGGGAAGGAAAGGCTAAAGGAAAAGAACATTTTGTCCCTTGTTCTACTCATGGACAATAGGAGCCTCCACCCACTCAGCACACAATGGGTTGGATCCAGTGCTGATTTCCACTGGTGGAAAGGACTCCCGTCAATGGAACAGGAGCTTCTCACTTCCTGCATCCTGCTGCAGTTCAGAATATTTCCCTGGAGACAGCGACCCCACCAGAACAGCTTGTGGGGAGTATATGGAGGTATGCAGGGGAAGGAAGGAAGGAAGGAAGGAAGGAAGGAAGGAAGGAAGGAAGGAAGGAAGGAAGGAAGGAAGGAAGGAAGGAAGGAGGGAGGGAGGGAGGGAGGGAGGGAGGGAGGGAGGGAGGGAGGGAGGAAGGAAGGAAGGAAGGAAGGAAGGAAGGAAGGAAGGAAGGAAGGAAGGAAGGAAGGAAGGAAGGAAGGAAGGAAGGAAGGAAGGAAGGAAGGAAGGAAGGAAGGAAGGAAGGAAGGAAGGAAGGAAGGAAGGAAGGTCTATCACTAGATCCAATCCAACATATTTGCCTGGATGTTGAGCCTGTAACAGCAAAACAATTTACAGCGACCCCGCATAGAGCTTTCAAGGCAAAAGACAAGCAAATGTGTGTTGTCATTGCCTTCCTCTGCATTGTGTGCAGTTCTGGAGGCCTCACTTCAAGAAGGACGTGGGCAGGCTGGAGCAGGTGCAGAGGAGAGCGACGAGGATGATCAGGGGCCTGGAGACCAAGCCCTGTGAGGAAAGGCTGAGGGACTTGGGAAGGTTCCGTCTGGAGAAGAGGAGGTAGAGGGGGGATATGATCACGCTCTTTTAAGTATTTGAAGGGCTGTCATTTGGAGGAGGGCAGGGAGCTGTTCCTGACAGGAGAGGACTCTGGGTTTAAATTAAGAATGGGAAGGTACCAGCTGGATATTAGGAAAAACTTTTTTACAGTAAGAGTTGTTCAGCGGTGGAATCAGCTGCCTCAGGAGGTGATGAGCTCCCCCTCACTGGCAGCCTTTAAGCAGCAGCTGGACAAACACTCTTTAGGGATGCTCTAGGCCAGGGGTGGCCAACGGTAGCTCTCCAGATGTTTTTTGCCTACACCTCCCATCAGCCCCAGCCAATAGCCATACTGGCTGAGGCTGATGGGAGTTGTAGGCAAAAAAAATCTGGAGAACTACCGTTAGCCACCCCAACTCTAGGCTAATCCTGAATTAAGCAAGGGGGTGGGCTAGGTGGCCTGTACGGTGCCTTCCAACTCTGTGATTCTATGATTGCAGCCCTGGTGGTCTCTCATCCAAGTACTGACCCTCCTCAGCTTCCCAAGCTCTGATCAGATCCAGCTAGCCTAGGCTATTAGCCACTGGAACACACACACACACACACCCCTGGCATTCTCATGCTGGGTGTTCTGGCCATTCTCTCACATACACCGCCCCAATTCTACCTTAATGGTTGCATTAATGGTTACAATTCCAACGTAAAGAAGGGGTCTTGAAACCGCCTGTTTTTTAATTATTTCCGAATATTTTCAACCTTGTGTTTTACCCTTTCCTAAATCCCTGAGTACTTCGTATACCACCAAAATGTCACTCCAACTGCTGCAAACTCAGAGACAATGCATAAGGTTGCCTAATTTTGTTCACATGCAATTAAACTGCATTCTATGGTTCCCACAAGCCAATGTTGAGGCAATTAGTTAGACGATGTCAGACCGATACTGTTCTAATTGTTATTTTTCATTATATGTTTTAATGTTCAATATCTTATCTATATATTTATATTTTATATATCCTATGTCTTATTTATTTAGGTCCTTCTTGATTTATACTATTTTTCTGTGGTTGTTGTTGGTCTGCATTGTGCTGTCTATTTAGTCATGGACCGTAATAAAACTTGATTTGATTTGATTTGAATTCCAAAGTTACTGCAGTACACAAAGAAAGAACATGAGCTTCCATCTGCCCTGGACTATGATGAAAACTTGCAATAACCAGGGCAGTAAAAAGATATTGCCGGGATGTCTTGGGGAACGGGGACGGGCAGCTTGGACCGGGAACAGAGAGCGGCTGGAGGTGGAAATATCTTTGTAAAGTATTGCCGCTGGGAATATTCTTGTCTGTGAACTGTCCCATATCAGGAGACTTTCCTATCAGGCGTTCTCTCGTTCAAGAAAATAATAACCAGGCGGGGGGGGGGGGGGAGAACACAGTCAAATGTTTTTCAACCATCTACTAAAGAACATTTTTTTTAATCTCGCTTCCGAGTAAAAGAATTTTGATACGATCCATTTCAATTCATAAGCTTCAAAACGTGATCCTCAGTAAATTCTATCCATCTTTGTCTTTAGACTACAAAGCGTACATTTAAGCCAAAGAGATGGCCTGAATTGGAAAGGGATGGCTGTACCATCGAGGGGTGAACCAAACCACGACAGGAACTCCCAGCCAATAGCCCCTCTAAGCTATGGAGGCTTGTGAGCAAAAATTCTACTTTGTGAGCTACTGGCATTAAAGTTGTGAGCCGCTGCATAAGCTGGTTTGCTCCTGAGCTAAGACAAAAATGTGTGAGTTGGGGGCTAAAAAACTGTGAGCTAGCTCACACTAACTCAGCTTAGAGGGAACACTGCTCCCAGCTTGCCTTTAACATGCAGTTGGATCAGGACCGTGGCACTGAGAGAGCGGGGCTTTAAGCTTCCTCCCCTGCGACATTCTCCCAACCTGAAATCGCCCTGGGAAGTTGGCTTGCTTCTTGGAGAAACTCACAGGTACAGCTACGATTGCCAACCTTTAGGTGCCATCTGGCCAATCTCCCAGAATTTCAACTGATCTCCAGACAACAGAGGTCAGTTCTCCTGGGAAAAATGGCAGCTTTAGTGGGTAGACTCTATGGCAGGGGTGCCCAAACTGCAGCTCAGGAATCATATGTGGCTTTTTCACACTTGTTCATAGAATCATAGAGTTGGAAGGGACCTCCAGAGTCATCTAGTCCAACCGCAATGCAGGAAACTCACAAATACCTCCCCCTAAATTCACAGGATCTTCATTTCTGTCAGATAGCCATCTAGCCTCTGTTTTAAAACCTCCAAGGAAGGAAGGCGCACCACCTCCCGAGGAAGCCTGTTCCACTGAGGAATCGCTGTAACTGTCAGGAAGATTTTCCTAATGTTGAGCCAGAAACTCCAACCCGTTGGTTCTGGTCCGACCTTCTGGGGCCACAGAAAACAATTCCACACCATCCTCTATATCTGTGATCCCCAACCTTTTTGGCACCAGGGACCGGTTTTGTAGAAGACAACATTTTCATGGACCGGTGAGGGGGCATTGGTTTCAGGATGATACAATTGTGCACTTTATTTCTATTAGTTTGGTGTGGTGGTCAAGTGTGCAGACTCTTCTCTGGGAGAACCGGGTTTGATTCCCCACTCCTCCACTTGCAGCTGCTGGGATGGCCTTGGGTCAGCCATAGCTCTCTCAGAGTTGCCCATGAAAGGGCAGCTTCTGTAAAAGCTCTCTCAGCCTCACCCACCTCACAGGGTGTCTGTTGTGCAGGAGGAAGGTAAAGGAGATTGTGAGCCGCTCTGAGACTCTGAAATTCAGAGTGGAGGGCACGATATAAATCCAATGTTGTCATATTATTATTATTATTATTATTATTTACTACTACTACATGGTAATATATAATGAAATAATTATACAACTCACGGCCTGGTTGCTAACAGGCCACGGAACGGTACTGGTCCACGGACCGGGGACCCCTGCTCTATATGACAGCCCTTCAAATACTTGAAGATGGTGATCATATCACCTCTCAGCTGCCTCCTCTCCAGACTAAACATGCTCAGCTCCTTCAACCTATTGTGTGGCTTTCAAAGCCCCCAACATCCCATCAGCTGGCTTGTAGGAGGTATTTATCTCTTTAAATCACTTCCCCCAAGCCAACCCAGTGGCTTGGAGAATGCATTGAAAGTTAGTTGCTTTCTTTCTACCTCTCTCTTCCCCATTCCCTCCCTCCCTCATCTGCCATTCACGTCTCGCGGCTCTCAAACATCTGATGTTTATTCTGTGTGACTCTTTCATTAAGCAAGTTTGGTCACCCCTGTTCTACGGCAGTGTTTCCCATTCGCAGGGTCGTGACCCGGTACCGGGCCACGGAAGCCTCACTACCAGGTCACAAGAAAAGCCAAAGCTAGCCCCCCCAGCAAAGCTAGCCCTGCCCCCAGGGTTCAGGGTTCCAGTAGTAGCAGCTGAAGGAAGGGCCTACGAAATATTTCAGCATATTTTGAGGTAGAGCAGCTGCCAGGGCCCAGTGTGGGTGATACACAGTGCTGTCATTCCTGATGGTAATGGCAACAGCATTCCCAACTGAATACACTGGCCAGTGCTGCTGAGGAAGGGGTGTGTAGGTGGTGCAGGCAATTGAACACGGGCATTAGGAGTGCTTGCAAGCTGGAGAAGAACACACAAACAGATAGGTGCATGCAGGTGTGGGAGTGGAAAGAGAGGACCACCCACTTTCCACCCCCGTTTTGGCTCAGCATGAGTTTCAGAGAGATTTTTCTGAAAATGAAGTTACTTCAGAAGAAGAGGCAGGTTTGGGGGAGTGTCCTAGAAGTGACATCACAGGAAAAGGTGGAGTTTTGGTTCAGTGTGCCCTGGAAGTGATACCACTTGGCCCTTGACACCCCCAAATGACACCCCCTTTAGGCTCCACCCCCAAATTTTAGTGGGCCACGAAGGAGAAGTGTAAAAATAACAGGGCCACAGGAAAGAAAAGTTTGGGAAACCCTGCTCTACGGCATTATATCCTGTTGAAATCCCTTTCCTCCACAAACCCTGCCCTCCCAAGGCTCCACCCCTAAAATTTCCAGGAATTTCCCAAATTGAAGTTGGCAAATATAGGATCAGCAATCACACAAGGACCATCAACTGGAGCTCCCAAATTTGCCTCCTTCCCCCCACCCCAAGCATCAACTGGCCCCTTCAATGGTCAACCCCACAGGCAATAGAGATGTCCAGAAGAAGAAGCCTCCAGAAATCCATTTCGGAGCAATGGGAGGCAGGTTGGGCTTTTTCATCTTCGAAGCCCCTCAGGATTTGGGGAGGCGCTGTGGCTCAGTGGATGAGCATCTGCTTGGCATGCAGAAGGTCCCAGGTTCAATCCTCAGCATGTTCAGTGGAAAGGATCAGGGAATAGGTGAAATGAAAGACCTCTGCCTGAGACCCTGGAGCACAGTTGCCAGTCTGAGTAGACAATACGAATTTTGATGGATGAAAGGTCTGATTCACTATAAATGGAGCTTTTTTGTTGTTGCAGGAACTCTTTTGCCTATTAGGCCACACACCCCTGATGTAGCCAATTCTCCAAGAGCTTACAGGGCTCTTCTTACAAGGCTCTTGGAGGATTGGCTACATCAAGGGTGTGTGGCCTAATATGCAAAGGAGTTCCTGCTACAAAAAAAGCCCTGACTATAAGGCAGTTCCATGCATGTAACATTCCACTCCCGTAAAAAGAGCAGCTGACCAAGGTGGGACAATAACACCAGCATAATTACAATTCCAAAGCCCGTTGATTCGTTTGTATTGATGGCTTTTAGTTACTTGCGATTGCTCATTCAGAACTCCATTTTTGGTATGTAATACAATTTAAATTTGTAAGGTTATTTGTTCTTCTGTCTATATTGAACACTTTGCAGTCTCTGGACCACCACTGCACAAACAGGCAATAAAAAGGTGCCATGTAACAGCTGTATTGAAGTAATTTTCTATTGGATAATTTCAGTTCCAACTGAAAAGAATGATATAAACAGCGCTCTTTCAGGGGGGCAATTTCTAATCAAGCAAATCTTTTCAAAAGCTTTGTTCTCCACTTTTTATATGCTCTTCTGGAGAGTGAAAGAGAACAGGTTTTCTCATTTCCTGCCAGGTAAATTGTTAACTCTTAGTGGCAATTTCCTTAGCCAATGCCACGCCTGAGCACGTCTGTTGATAAAAATGAGGCTTTGCTTATAAAACATTTGTTTCAAGAGTTCTTGCAATTAATGAAATTTGTGTTGCCATGGCGTAATGGTGACATTTCCATTTACTTGTACTGTGGAAAAACATGACTGTGCATATTTACTGGCTCAACTAGAACAGGGGTGTCAAACATGTGGCCCAGGGGCCAAATAAGCCCCCCCCCCCCCCGAGGGCTCCTATCAGGACCCTGAGCAACTGGCTGCCATCTGCTTCCTTCTCCCTCTCTCTTGCTTTCCTTCTGCATCACAGCTTGCTTTGCCAGGCTTGCTGAATTGAACAGGAGCTACAGAGCAAACCCTCTATTTCTCCATTGGCTGAGCCTCCTCCCTTGGGGAGGAAGGCAGAGCTTGTTTTTCTGGGCCCTCTCAACTGCACAGCAGAGCTACTGAGCCAAGTCTCTCTTCCTTTGAAGCACGCAGATCCCTCTGACCTGGAATCTGCCAAGGATTTTAGGATTTGCAGGGCTACAACATCTCACCTAGCAAGAACTATCTGCAACAACCCAGGCAACGTTTTGGAAGAAATACAGCTTTCACATCCTCATCGCACCAACATCATATTGACGTCCCACCATTTCCTTGTATTCATCTCACTTCTATGTTGGTCAAGAAGACTGTTACCGTGAAGTCCTCCGTGCATCTTTATTGTCTCTTGATGCTATTCAAAAAATGTGCTTCTACCTGGCTGGTCTGATGCGTTAATTGGAAGTTAAGAGCCTGGACGTCAGTGGGCTCTCAGGCAAGCTATTTTCTGAGACTGGACAAAATCTTGAAAGCTGCTGATTCCTTGGGTGAGGTTAACGTGCCCATGGACTTATAAGCATGGACTTGAGTTACTTACTTCATTTGGACACCTTTTCTCCCCAATGGGAACCCAAAGCGGCTTATGTTGTTCTCTTCTCCTCCATTTTATCCTCACAACAACCCTATGAAGTAGGTGAGGCTGAGGTTGTGTTTGAGCGGCCCAAGGTCACCCAGCAAGTTTCCATGCCAAAGGGGGACCACCGGGATAATGGAGAAGCTATGTTGAAGAGACAAGCAACACTTGTTTTTTTATTCGGATGTTAAGAGTTTTCCATAGCATTTGACTGAATAATACATTTTTAACACTTGATTACCCTTTAAGAGCCAGTTTGGTGTAGTGGTTAAGTGCGCGGACTCTTATCTGGGAGAACCGGGTTTGAGTCCCACCCCCTCCCTCCACCTTCACCTGCTGGAATGGCCTTGGGTCAGCCATAACTCTGGAAGGAGTTGTCCTTGAAAGGGCAGCTACTGTGAGAGCCCTCTCAGCCCCATCCACCTCACAGGGTGTCTGCTGTGGGGGAGGAAGGTAAAGGAGATTGTGAGCCACTCTGAGTCTCTGATTTAGAGAGAAGGGTGGGGTATAAATCTGCAATTCTTCTTCTTTTGGATAACCAGGTGGCATTAGCGGCCAGGAGCGCCTCTCGCCAGCTCTGGCATCTCTTGCTGTTGTGGTATATGCCATAGTAACATATTAGATTACGGAAGGGCACTATACATGGGGCTACCCTTGAAGAATATCCAGAAACTATGACTTGTACAGAAAGCTGCAGTGAGAATGCTGTCTGGAGCAGGCCACGGACACTGTACCTCTCCTGCTATCTTCTTATCCAACTGGACTATAACAAGCGATAAGTATAGGAAACATCGGAGGATGGTAGAAGACAGGAGGGCCTTGTCGGAGCGGGAGTAGCAGAGTGAGGGAGATGACTTGCCCGACACAGGGCTTCAGGAAAGAAAATCAGGCAGACACGTGCAACTAGTGCCAAAAGGTGTATTAACATATATACACAACAAGTGCTCTCTTGTGCAGTCTATACAATATCACCTCCACGGACAAAGTGCTTCGCCTAACCACCATCTCACAGGGAGAGACCTGTGTGATGCACACACAGATCATATATAGTCCAAGCAGCCAATCCTGGCCGTGCTGACTCAGCAGATTGCATCACTTGGCTTCTGCCGGCTCAAGCCGGTCTGCTGATCAGGTCACTGTGACCTAGCCTGGCAGCTAGATCACCAGCTGTCATACTGTGGCTGTCAGACTGGGTTTATGTAGATTCTTGCTCCAACACACCTCCTAATCTATCTAAACCCAGTGCACCAAAACACTTTACACAGTTTACATACATGTCCACCAGCAACATTACAGTTCATATTTACGTAGCTCGGAACCCTTTCCGGAATTCGTTCAGGAACTCATCATGATTGTAAAACACATCATCGTGTTCCTGTTCAGCCAGCTCTTTCAGACGCTTGGCTTCAGCCTCCTTCTCCCTTGCCTCGCACTCTGCCACCCAGGCTTTCCATTTCTTAGCCTTTTCTTTTAACATTTCCTCAAATCCGGGTGGGTCTGGATTGACAGTCAGAGTGACATAGGGACACTTGTACCTAGCGGGACGTTGGCCTTTGGTGGACCTGGCAGACACCCGTGGCCCTGTGCTTGGACCAGCTTTGTCTTCTTCGGGTTGCTCTGTTCCCACCTCCTGGGCTGGTTGCTCTGCCCCTGTAATTGGGCGTTGAACCTCCTGACTCTCACACTTTACCTCCAGTTCCTGCATTTGAGGCTCTGCCTCCTGACTCTGCTCGTCAGGCTCTGTGCCAGCATTCGGCTCACCTTCTCCAGCCCCACTGGGTGCCACCTCCTGGGCTGGAGTTCTGGGCTGCGCTCCAACATCGTTATTGCTACTTGGCAGCAGGACAAATTGTTTCTGCAAGGAGTGCAACCTTGGCCAGCTGCTTTCTTCATTGAACTGGGCACTCTTACTAAGTGTTATCTTGCTTTTGCTATTGCAGAAACGATAACACCTGGCCCTTGGCTTGTAGCCCAGAAAAATTAGGCTCTCTGCCCGGACATCCCCCTCCCCGCTACTCGTGGAGTGGATGCCAACCCGAGCCCGTGACCCAAAGACTTTTAAAGAACTCAAATCTGGGGTCTTGTTCAACAGTAACCTGTAAGGCACATTTTTCACAGTATTACACCAAACCCTATTTTGCAAAAAAACAGCTGCATGTATGGTTTCTGCCCAATAGGTCATTGGCAGTTGTGCATCCTCTAACATGCAATACATCACATTCTGCAATACAGCCCCATGCCCATTTTCTCGGGGCGTTGCCGGGTTCGTCAGACGGTGGGCGATGCCCTTGTTCTCCAGCCAACGTTTCATCGGGTTAGATAAGAATTCCCCCCCTCTGTCGGTTTGTACAGCCAGGAGATTAACCCCTAATTGTCTCTCCACTGCTTTGACCCACTTGGTGAATGTCTTATACACCTCAGACTTATGCACCATGGTGAAAACCCACGCGTACCTCGTGTGGTCGTCGGTGGCCACCAAGCAGTATCTCCTCCCCGACAGACTCTTTGGCAATGGGCCAATAACGTCTAAATGGACTAGTTCCAGGGCTCGTGTGCTTTCCCTTGAGCTTTCTTTAGCAACAGCACACGCCTTGCTTTTGGTCTTCTTGCAGACCTGGCAATCCAAGTAACATTTGCAAGGATTTACTTTCAAACTAGGCACAAGCTCCAGGGTTTTCTTTAACGCCCTAAATCCGCAGTGCCCAAGTCTCCTATGGAGCACATGTATACAATTATTGTGCACAGGCTCATTCGACACCTGAGCCACCTGGGCACAATCACTCTGGACCACATACAGTTTACCTTCCCTCTTTCCTGTCACAAGCAACTTTCCCCCACCTCCCAGGATTTTGCAGCAGGTTTTCTCAAATCTCACCTGGTATCCCTGGTCAAACAGTGTGCTAACACTCAACAGGTTAGACTGCAGTGAGGGTACATACAACACATTTTGCAACATACATTTCAGTGCAGGAAATTCCACATTGCCTGAGCAAACAGAATTGGCAGTGGTCCCATCAGCCAATCTCACATACTTATGCTCAGGACTGTCAATGTTTTTCAATAACTCCTTCTCGCAGCAGAGATGGCTCGTTGCCCCGGAGTCTAAAATCCAAGCAGACCCTGTGCTCTCTACTGCAGACGTGACCAGCCGGGTTGCTTCCTCACACGGGCTGGCGGTCCTCCGCTCTCGCCGCACACGCCCCCGCCTCTTCTCCCTCTCAGGGCAAGCTCGGAGCAGGTGCTGCGACGACCCGCATCCATAGCAGCGACGGACTGCAAACGCAGTCGGCTCCACTTCCTCCACCTTCGGACGCCTGCCAGCAGCAAAAGCTGGCTCATTCTTGGCTGTCTTCCCGGACACACCGATGACAGCACGCTGCCCGGCCGACACCCCCGGACAGCTCACGGCCGCAATTCTCTCTTGGAAGTCAAGCAGGTGGGCACAGGCGTATTCCATGGTCAGGGTCGCTACGTCCACCGTCTCCAGAGAAGTTATCAGGGGAGTGTACTCAGGTGGCAACGACGACAGCAAAATGTACACTCTGTCGTCTGGAGCTACAGTCTTGCCTCTTGCCTCCAGCTCAACGAAACAGTCCGTTAGCCGTTTGATGTGATCTTTCACACACCCTCCAGCCGGCATAACGGTGCGGAACATCCTCCTTGTCAAGGCCATGAGGGAACCAGCAGTGGTGCTAACATGCACCGCACTCAACGCGTCCCAGGCAGCCTTGGGAGTGTCCTTCCCTCGCACATAAACCAGCTGGTCATCTCCTATAGATAGCACTATGTTGGCCAGTGCCTTATCCGATAACACAGTCTCGGCAGGAGATAAGTCAGCAGGGGGGTTACTCACGAACAGCCATTGCCCTTCACGCTTGAGGTAGTGTTGCATTCTCAGGCTCCACACCGCGTAGTTGGCTGAGGTGAGCTTCTCAACGGCTACTCCAAGCTGTTGCTGAGCCATCGTGCCGACTCCTCCTCACAGCTGGCTGCCGACGTCCCTCTGGCTCTCAAACAGAGAACGGTGGTGCTTCTGTGTCCTTCACCGGCGTTCCTCGCCTCCGGCTC
The DNA here is from genome assembly GCF_032191835.1 of Heteronotia binoei. Lineage (NCBI taxonomy): Eukaryota > Metazoa > Chordata > Lepidosauria > Squamata > Gekkonidae > Heteronotia > Heteronotia binoei. The sequence continues at coordinate 20,206,805 of NC_083243.1, read as the reverse complement.
TTTCCAAACTCACAGTCAGCTCAACTCTCAACTCTCTCCTCCGCGCAGCGGAACCGCCCTGGGCCCATAACCCTGTCGGAGCGGGAGTAGCAGAGTGAGGGAGATGACTTGCCCGACACAGGGCTTCAGGAAAGAAAATCAGGCAGACACGTGCAACTAGTGCCAAAAGGTGTATTAACATATATACACAACAAGTGCTCTCTTGTGCAGTCTATACAATATCACCTCCACGGACAAAGTGCTTCGCCTAACCACCATCTCACAGGGAGAGACCTGTGTGATGCACACACAGATCATATATAGTCCAAGCAGCCAATCCTGGCCGTGCTGACTCAGCAGATTGCATCACTTGGCTTCTGCCGGCTCAAGCCGGTCTGCTGATCAGGTCACTGTGACCTAGCCTGGCAGCTAGATCACCAGCTGTCATACTGTGGCTGTCAGACTGGGTTTATGTAGATTCTTGCTCCAACAGGCCTGGCGTGACTTTGTCCTTGGGGTTGCAAAGAGTCGGGACTCGACCGTGCGACTAAACAACAAAATAGGAAACGGATCACTGACATCCAGTTTGCTTCCAAGACTAATTCAAGGTGCTAGGATTGACATTGAAAAGCCTTATGCGGCTTGAGACCAGCATGCATTAAGGGCTGCCTAACTCCCATATGAGGAGCCCCGTGGCGCAGAGTGGTCAGCTGCAGTACTGCAGTCCGAGCTCTGCTCACGACCTGAGTTCAATCCCAGCAGAAGCTGGGTTCAGGTAGCCGGCTCAAGGTTGACTCAGCCTTCCATCCTTCCGAGGTTGGAAAAATAAGTACCCAGCTTGCTGGGGGGAAAGTGTAGATGACTGGGGAAGGCAATGGCAAACCACCCCGTAAAAAGTCTGCTGTGAAAACATCGCGATGCAATGTCACCCCAGAGTCAGAAACAACTGGTGCTTGCACAGGGGACTACCTTTACCCTTTTTTTACTCCCATATGAACCTGCCCAAACATTAAGGTAATCTTCACTGGCCTGTCTTCAGATGCCCCCATCACTTGAGGCTACACAGGTGACAACCCGAAAAAAGGCCTTCTCGGTCATGCCACCAAAAGTATGGGATTCATTCGGAATGTACCCGACTAGCATCATCTCCCGCTGAACATAAGAACATAACATAAGAACATAAGAGAAGCCATGTTGGATCAGGCCAACGGCCCATCCAGTCCAACACTCTGTGTCACACAGTGGCAAAAATTTTTATATATACACACACACACTGTGGCTAATAGCCACTGATGGACCTTTGCTCCATATTTTTATCTAAACCCCTCTTGAAGGTGGCTATACTTGTGGCCGCCACCACCTCCTGTGGCAGTGAATTCCACATGTTAATCACCCTTTGGGTGAAGAAGTACTTCCTTTTATCCGTTTTAACCTGTCTGCTCAGCAATTTCATCGAATGCCCACGAGTTCTTGCATTGTGAGAAAGGGAGAAAAGGACTTCTTTCTCTACTTTCTCCATCCCATGCATTATCTTGTAAACCTCTATCATGTCACCCCGCAGTCGACGTTTCTCCAAGCTAAAGAGTCCCAAGCGTTTCAACCTTTCTTCATAGGGAAAGTGCTCTAGCCCTTTAATCATTCTAGTTGCCCTTCTCTGGACTTTCTCCAATGCTATAATATCCTTTTCAAGGTGCGGCAACCAGAACTGCACACAGTACTCCAAATGAGACCGCACCATTGTTTTATACAGGGGCATTATGATACTGGCTGATTTGTTTTCAATTCCCTTCCTAATAATTCCCAGCATGGCGTTGGCCTTTTTTATTGCAAACGCACACGGTCTTGACATTTTCAGTGAGTTATCTACCAGGACCCCAAGATCTCTCTCTCGGTCAGTCTCTGCCAGTTCACACCTCATCAACTTGTATTTGTAGCTGGGATTCTTGGCCCCAATGTGCATTACTTTGCACTTGGCCACATTGAACCGCATCTGCCACGTTGACGCCCACTCACCCAGCCTCAACAGATCTCAAGAGCTGGACCTTTTCGGACCATTTGGAGTCCGTGTACTGATCCTTTAAAATTGTTTTTAAATTGTTTTTTGTGTGTCTTGATTTATGAGGTTTTTATTATTTTTTTAGAAGATTGCAGATTTATACCCCGCCCTTCTCTCTGAATCAGAGACTCAGAGCAGCTTACAATTTCCTATATTTTCACCCCCCACAACAGCCACCCTGTGAGAGTGGGGCTGAGAAGGCTCTCACAGCAGCTCCCCTTTCAAGGACAACTCTTGTGAGAGCTATGGCTACCCCAAGGCCATTCCAGCAGGTGCAAGTGAAGGAGTGGGGAATCAAACCCAATTCTCCCAGATAAGAGTCTGCACACTTAACCACTACACCAAACTGGTTCTCACTTTTAAAACCGTTCTGTTTTGCATCTGGGTTCTAAGCCAGAGATTTGCGGTGGCAAAGGCTGAAAACGCTGAAGTGAAATCCAGAGAAGGCAGAAGTAATGCTGGTTGGGAGAGCTGATGTCCCAGAAGGACTGAATCCACTTTTCCTAGATGGTGTGAAGGTGGCTGTGCCAAAGCAGGTCAAGAGCTTGGCAGTGCTGATGGAACCCTGCCTTGCTGCTGGAAAAGCAGGTCGGCATGGTAGCCAAAAGCACCTTCTATCAGCTGCATCTGGTTTGCCATCTTTCTTACCAAGATTCGGCTGATTTGGCCATGCCGATTCATGCTTCTGTAACCTCACAGCTGGACTACTGCAATGTGCTTTACACGGAGCTGCCCTTGAAGACAATCCAGAAACTATGGCTGGTCCAGAATGTGACAGCCTGACTTTCAGGGAGGGGCTAAATGCCAGGAACAGATATTGAACAGTCTGAAAAAGCTACATTGGCTGCAGTCTGTTCCAGAGTCCAATACAAGGTGCTAGTTATAACCTTTAAAGCCCTTCGTGACCTGAGGCCTGCATAGCTGAAGGACCAAAGGATGCCTTCTACTGAATCAGACCATTGGCCCACCAATGTCAGTATTGTCTGCTCAGACTGGCAGAGGCTCTCCAGGGTCTTTGAAAGAGGTCTTTCACATCATCGTCTACCTGGTCCTTTTAACTGGAGATGCTGGGAATTGAACCTGGGACCTTCTGCGTGCAAGATGGATGCTCTGTGAGTAACCCACAAAGATTTGAGCAAATGAGGATTTGTGTAGTACCAAAAAGGGATACGCACTTTGGAAAGTCAAACTTTATCACATATGATGCATATAGTAAATGCATATTTTATTTGTTTGTATCTTATCCATTATAACCCACCTCTCTCCCCATTGGAGACCCCAAAGCAGTTTACATTGTTCTCTTCTCCTCCATTTTCTCCCCATGATAATCATGTGAGGTAAGGTTTGGCTGAGAGCGTGTGACTGGCCCAAGGTCACCCAGTAAACTTCCACAGCAGAGTGGAGAGTTGAATCCGAGTCTCCCAGATTGCAACACTGCACTGGCTACAGAGACCTGTGTGCATGTTATGTGCCATCACTTCCAATTCATGAAGATGACCCCATGAATTAATGACCTCTGAAACGTGCTATCATGAACAGTCATTTTCAAGTCTGGCAAATGGAGGTTCGTGGCTTCCTTTACTGAGTCACTCCATCTCATGTTGGTTCCCTGCTTTTCTTGCTGCCTTCCACTTTTCCCAGCATTATTGTCTGTTCCAGTGACTTTTCCTCTCATAAAGTGACCAAATGACGCCTCCGTTTAGTCATTTTAGCTTCTAGGAAGAGAAGTTCAGGCTTGATTTGAACTAGAGTGCGCTTCTTTATTTTAAGCAGCCCACAGTAATCTGTAAAACTTGCCTCCAACACCACACTTCAAATGAATCAACTTTATTCATTGTCCAACTTTCACATCCATAAAAGGCAATGGAGAATATGTGTGTTTGTATGTGTGTGTTAAGTATCTTCAAGTCGCGTTTGACTTATAGCAACTCTAAGAATTAACAACCTCTGAAACAACCTCTCCTATTACCACGGGTTGAATGCAGGCACCCAGAGCCCTATGGTTTTGCCTATATGTAATTACAGCCTACATGAGATTCCTGAAAGGCCTCTATAGCCGGTGGGCCACGGTTTCCAGAGATCTGCCCCCCTTTCCCTAGGCTTGCAATGAAAGCCCTCTCCTTTGCATTCAGAGAATCGGCCCCAAACCTCTGGCCCGGCTGACCGGCCCAGAGACAAACGCTCTGCTTTGCCTCCAGCATCTCCTCCCCCCCCCCCAAAAAGTTTAAAAGCAGGGAGTTACCCCCCCCCCTCCGATCTCTGCTCAAAGCCGGGAGGGAAGGGAAGGAGTCGAGCGCCATTCAGAAAGGAGCAGGGGCGCCCTCGCTCGGCCCGGCTCGCAAAGGAGCCAGCCCGGGTCCGCCGCCGCCGCTGCTGTCGCACGCAGCCGGGCTCGACGAGCCAGCCCCTCCCGCCTGCCTGATGTTGCTGCTGCTGCTGCAGCCGCCGCCACGGTGCTTTCCCCTCGCACGGATCATGGCTTCGGACTCCTCGCCCCAGCCCGCCGCCCTGCAAACTTTCCCGACTGGATCTGGCCCGAGAGGCGCCTGGTAAGGAGCGGAGATCCAGTTCTTTGCAGGGGGGGCAGCGATTGGGAAGGGGAGGGCTTTTAATAAAGCAGCGGTCAGGGGGGAGGGGGGACCGGGATCGAGGCCGGCAGGCGAGCCGCTGCGTTTCCAGGGCGCCGCCGAGTGCCGGGGCTGCGCTCTCTCGCTCGCCTTCGCCGACGCAAATGTCGGCCGAGGCGTCCTCTCCGAGCGGTGACGGGGATAGCCCGGCCCGGCCTCCGCTGGTCGACTCCGGGGAGCCCCTTCGGGCTAGCCGCCGCCAAAGCAAGCTCAGGCCGGTCTGCGTGCTCGGGGAGGGTGAGGGATCCCCGTGCAAGCTAATGGGAAGAGGAGAGGAGGAGGCAGGCCGAGAAGAAAAAGCACCAAACTTTCCTCCGCCTCCTCCTCTCCAAAACAAACCCGGGGTCGGCGTTGCCTGCTTGGAGCAGGAGGGGAAACTTGCAACGACGGCGGCGGCTTCCCTCGCCCGCGCACGGGAAGCTCGCTTGGCTTTCTGCAAGCTCGTCTCTCTCTCTCTGCCCTCCAAACAGGAGGGTGAATTTGGGTTTCCTGTAAATTTCCCAAATGGAGGAGGGGACTGGGAAGCTGGGAGCGACTGGGAAGATGGGAGAGAGCAGAGCAAAGGGGGTGGGCGGGCGGCGAGAGAGAGAGAGAGAGAATGACATATTGTCTGGCGAGGGAGGGGCGGCGGGCGGGAGGGAGCCTCCCTCCCTTCGCCTCTTCGCCCGGGCCCGCCGCCGCTTCGCCATTGGAGCAGGCGGCGGTGACGCGCGGAGCTGCTGCTGGCTATTTGAGGCAGGAGGAGGAGGCGGAGGCAGCAGCAACAGCGGCCAGGGCGAAGGAGACGGGCCGGGAGGCGCATTACGCGTCAGGACGCGTGCACACGCGGTCGGGCACGGGTGCTGGAGAGCTTTTGCAAAAAAAAAAAAAAAAGAGAAGCGTTTGCAGAAGGCGACGAGGCTGGGAAGGGCTGCCCCCCTCCGGCCCTCCGCGGATACAGAAGGGAGCTCCGCCTGCCTGCCTGAGCGGGATTAAACCTCCCCTCCCGCCGCCGCGCAGCAACGCAGCCATCCGCGGGCTCGTTGCAAAGGAGGCGTCTCTTTGCAAAACTTGGATCTCCGCCTCTGCGCGCTCGAGCCCGCCGCTGGGATTTGGGGCTGTTTTGGTTGGTGTGTTGGCAACCGACGGGGGTCCGTCTCGCCTCGAGGGCGCGGGGCTTTGCGGCCCGTTTGCAACGGAGAGAGAGAGACAAGAGAGCCAGTCTTCGAAACGAAAGCAGCCGAGTTCCTCCAGCCTTCGCCCTCCCCGGGCAGAAGTTCGCCGGGGCTCGTTGGAGCTGCCGCGTCCTCCGGGGAAAGCTGGAGCGCGTCTGATTCGGATTGGGGAGGGGGAGCCTGCGCTCCGGATTAAGATCGGGTCAACCCCCGTCGTCGCCGTCGCTCCTCTTCCCGGCCAGGTGAGCCGCTGGCGATGAGTCACTAGGGCATCATCCCTCCTCCTGCGCCTCCTCCAGGAACACAAAAGAGCTCCCAAAATAAAATAAAATCTCTGCAAAGTGCTTGGGCTGAGATCCTCCGGCAGCACAGCGCAACCAGCCTCCTGGCCTTAAAAAGCAGCCTTTCCGGGTCCTTTTGTAGCCATTGGGACTGTGCTTCGATGTGGCGGCCGTAGCCGAGGGGGGGGTCCCTTTCTCCCCTCCCCACCCACCCCCAGCCGATGCCCTTGGACCATGGTTGCTTCCGAGGCAAGATCATGAAGTGTTTGACTTTCTTTCTTCTGCTTCCAGAGACCTTAAAGAAGTCCAAAAAGAGCGTGAGGGCCGGCAAGGGGCCAGCATGCTATGAGGTCGGGGCCCCCCTCGCCCTCCAGAAGAAGATGGCTGCGGAACTTTACCCGGCCAGCGCCAACAACACCAACCTCGCCAACAGCAACGCCGCCGCCAACAGCAAAAAGAACGCCCTGCAGCTCCAGCAGAGCGCGCAGCCCCCGCCGCCGCCGCCCCTGCAAAACCTCAACAACAACAACTTGGAGAGCGCCAACTGGCAGTCCTTCCACCCGACCCTGCGGGAGAGGTAAGCCCCTCGGCCGGCCCGGCCCGCCTGCGGGACCGAGAGTGGCAGCGGCGCCCCTCCCCACCCTAGCAGACAGGGCGCCGCAAACAGAACAACGCGCAGCGCTCGGCAGGTCCCGGCAGGTAGAAACCCGGGCATGCCCGCTGCGGCCGTGCGGTGAGGCTCGCTCCCTTGCGCGCGCCCCCGGAGCCAGCCAACAAGACGGGGAGCCACCGCCTACCTGTCTTCGCTGCCACCCCCTTTTAGGGTGCCTGTGCTAAAGAGCTGTTGCCCAGTACTGGTGGCTAGGGATGTCAGCCTCCAAAAGTGTGGGGGGGGGGGTGCTGGGGATCTTTTTGGAATTACAACGATCAGGTTCCCTGGATAACATGGATGTTTTGGGGAGATCAGTCTTCCCCAGATTCCATACCCGAATTTCTAGGAGTTTTCCAAGATGGAGGGGGGGGGCAGCCTAACAGGTGCCAAGATGGGGAGGGGAGGCAGTGCCAAGAAGGAAAAGAAGGCTAAAAGAACAACTTTGCAGAGCTGTGGAATTGGGCTGGGGACGGTTACTGCTGTTTTATTTACTAGGCCCTTTCTCTCCCCCCCTCCCCTTTACTGTAAATCCACAGGAACGCGCTCATGTTCAATAACGAGCTGATGGCTGATGTGCATTTTATTGTGGGCCCCTTGGGGGCGGCCAAGAAAGTTCCGGCTCACAAGGTTTGTGGTGGGATTTCCCCCCTCCCCTCTTTTCCCCAATACTGTCACAGGAATCCAACCTGGAGCGCTCAGAGCAGGTTTATCCAAAGATGCTTGAACCACTACACCCTTCCTCCCCAGTTTCTGCTAACTCATCTCAAGATCCCTCCCATTTCCCAGGACCCCTAGAAACAGTTTTGTGCAAAATGCAGTGGAAACAGTATTCTAAATACACAAAAGTCTGGGGGAAATAGCGCATGCAGAAAACAGCAGGAGGAGCAATGTTGTTTTAATACCATAGACTGAACATCTTTTAGACTGAACAAACCTGCACTAGTACATCCCAGTCTAAGCCTTATAGCGAAAAGGAAGACGGGGAGGAGGGGGAATTTCCTGCCCTTGAGTGTTCACTTACTGCAGACTCGTCCGCTGTCCTCTCAACGGAGCTGCCAACCTGCTATAGCTTGACTTCGGCTATTTTGTTTGTTTGTTTTACACAGTACGTTTTGGCAGTTGGTAGCTCCGTCTTCTATGCTATGTTTTACGGAGATCTCGCAGAGGTCAAATCTGAAATCCATATACCAGATGTGGAACCGGCAGCTTTTCTAATCTTATTAAAGTAAGTAGCAAGTCAAGACAGCTTGGGGTGACTCACGTCAATCGTGCAATGTGGTGTTGGGGTTTTTTCTACGTCATTTGGCAACGTGGGAAAAAAATGCCTTCAAGTGCTTGATGTGAACTTCCCGCTAGGTGCAGAATTAAGACTATGGCATATAATAGATCTTTCTGCTTAAAGCGGTGTTTTGGGTTTTTTTGTTACCAATAGGTACATGTACAGCGACGAAATTGACCTAGAAGCCGACACGGTGCTTGCTACTCTCTACGCCGCCAAGAAGTACATCGTCCCTGCTCTGGCAAAGGCTTGTGTCAATTTTCTGGAGACCAGCCTAGAGGCCAAGAACGCTTGCGTCCTGCTGTCTCAGAGCAGACTCTTTGAGGAACCGGAGCTGACGCAGCGCTGCTGGGAAGTCATCGACGCTCAAGCCGAGATGGCGCTGAAATCGGAGGGCTTCTGTGAAATAGACCAGCAGACCCTCGAGATTATCGTCACCCGGGAAGCGCTCAACACCAAGGAGGTGGTGGTCTTCGAGGCTGTCCTGAACTGGGCCGAGGCCGAATGTAAGAGGCAGGGCCTGCCCGTCACGCCCAAGAACAAGCGGAATGTATTGGGGAAAGCTTTATACTTGGTACGGATCCCCACCATGACTCTGGAAGAGTTTGCCAATGGAGCGGCTCAGTCCGACATCCTCACCCTCGAGGAGAGGCACAATATTTTCCTGTGGTACACTGCCGCAAACAAGCCCAAGCTCGAGTTTCCGCTGACGAAAAGGAAAGGGCTCGTGCCCCAGAGGTGCCACCGGTTTCAGTCCTCCGCCTACCGCAGCAATCAGTGGAGGTACCGAGGCCGCTGCGACAGCATCCAGTTTGCTGTCGACAAACGGATATTTATCGCCGGACTGGGGTTGTACGGGTCCAGTTCGGGGAAAGCCGAGTACAGTGTCAAAATCGAACTGAAGCGGCTAGGGGCCGTTCTCGCCCAGAACCTGACAAAGTTTACCTCCGACGGATCTAGTAACACTTTCTCGGTGTGGTTCGAGCACCCCGTGCAAGTGGAGCAGGACACTTTTTACAACGTCAGTGCCATTCTGGACGGCAACGAACTCAGTTACTTTGGCCAAGAGGGAATGACTGAAGTCCAGTGTGGCAAAGTGACGTTCCAGTTCCAGTGCTCTTCGGACAGCACCAACGGCACTGGAGTACAGGGGGGGCAAATTCCCGAACTCATTTTCTATGCATGATGCATTTCACTTAGGTTGTATTCCGGTACTGCTATGCACGCGGTTAAGGGATGCTCTTCATTTCACTGCAGCCGCAGTACAGAATGTTTCCCTACTTATCTACTTACCACCAGGCTATCCAACTAAGTGAAGGAATGCTCGTGAATTTAATCTTATTTTATTTATTCCTAAGCTATTTGACTTAATTATTAAACTGCGCCACGCAGGAAAAGGGGGGAAGGGAGGAAGAGAAAAGGTCTAAAAAGTTTTGCACGTACCGTGCGTTTATTTTGTATATAGATAAAACTAACTCGCAGCTGACTCAAACGGAATGTTCTAAAGTAGAGCGGTTTGAGAATGTTGAATATAAAAACCTTTTTACTTGTCCTAAACCTTGGTGTGCTTTGTTGATTGGCGGTCCTGCCACAGCTTGGTTCCCACGTTAGCGTGACTTCACTTTAAAATGTGAGGATAAATCACAGAATAATAGAGTTGGAAGGGACCTCCAGGGTCATCTAGTCCAACCCCCTGCACAATGCAGGAAATTCACAAACGCCTCCCCCTAAATTCACAGGATCTGCATTGCTGTCAGATGGCCATCTAGCCTCTGTTTAAGAACCTCCGAGGAAGGGAGAGCCCACCACCTCCCAAGGAAGCCTGTTCCACTGAGGAGCCACTCTTGTCAGGAAGTTCTTCCTAATGTTGAGCTGGAAACTCTTCTGATTTAATTTCAACCCATTAGTTCCGGTCCTTCCTTCTGGGGCAACAGAAAACAAATGCAGGGCTGCAGTCCTGTACCTGTTTATGGAAACTTAGATTCCACTGGTGACAGTAAAAGCTGAACTCTCGTAACTGCCTCTGGGACTGTACTGCATAAGGAACATTTATTGTGTTATTTACCAAGGTTTTAGCGGTAGCTTAAAACAGGTGGGATTCAGCAGTGATAGGTAACGAAAATCCTCACCCCTCCCAAGCAGTGATGTGAGGCAGAAAATTTCCCAGCGTGTTATTTTTCCACCCCACAAAATGTAAATCTAGTTTGTTTATCTATGGTCCCTCCCCTTGTGCACCTGATTTCCAAACATCTGGGACCAGAAAAGATAACAGCACGGAGTACCGGATACTTTGCACATTTCAGTGGCAGAAGCAGCTTGCCCTCTTTTGTTTTCCTCTGACCCCAAAAGACAGGGCCAGAATACCTCTGCAGACAAAGCATCGCACAGGTTTTTGATGAGACGTCAATCAAATTGCTTCCCCACCCCCTTCCTTCAGTGGAATGTCCATAGACTCCAAGCCAGCCCTTGTGATGCGGCAGAACACACACGCAACTGTCTTATACTGAATCAGACCCTGGGTCCACCAAGGTCGGTCTTGTCTGCTTAGACTCGGCAGCAGTTCTCCAGGGTCTCAGCAGAGGTCTTTCATATTGCCCATTATGTGATCCTTTAAACTAGAGATGCCAGGGAATTGAACCTGTGGTTTCCCGCATGCCAAACAGATGCTCTGCCGCTGAGCCCAACCATTGGCCCATCCATAAGAACATAAGAGAAGCCACGCTGGATCAGGGCAGTGGCCCATGCAGTCCAACACACTGCGTCACACAGTGGCCAAAAAAACCAGGTGCCATCAGGAGGTCCATCTATGAGGCCAGGACACAAGAAGCCCTCCCACTGTGCCCCCCCCCAAGCACCAAGAATACAAAGCAGTACTGCCCCAGACAGAGTTTCATCTACACCTTGTGGCTAATCCAGATCACTATTGCCTATTGTGATTGACTCTCTCTAGTGTCTCAGGCGGAAAGGTCTTTCCCAACACCTACTACCTGGTCCTTTTTAACTGGAGATGCTGGGGATTGAACTAGGGACTTCCTGCATGCATAGCAGATGCTCAACCACTGAGCCGTCCCTCTCCAATTGAGGGTGGGAAGAAGGCTAACTACGTAATCCCTGCTAATTAACAAAAATCTGATTTTTTTTCCCCCCAACGCAGTAGTCTCCAGGAAAGTGCTATTCTTTCAAGAAAGATCCTATTCTATCAGTTCATCCATTTATATCTATATAGTAGATCCAAACACAGGCAACAACCCCAGCCAGCATGGTGTAGTGGTCAGTGGGTCCAACTTGGAGACCCAGCTTCAAGTCTCCACTGTACCATGGAGTGATCTTGGGCTAGTCGCACCTATTTAGCCTAGTCGACCTCAGAAGGTCGTGAGAATAAAAGAGGAGAATGATGTAAACTGTTTTGGGTCCCCACTGGGGGGGAACAGAGAGGTACGAATGAAATAAATTAATGTTATAAATCACTGGAGGTTGAAGAATGGGGCCTATTTATTGGCCCCTTTTCAGCTATGTGAACCAGATAAAGATGGAAGTTTTACCATATACTTTTAAAATCTTGTTTTCTTAGTAGTTTTGACACCTGTGCTCTTACAGTTTTTTCCTTTGAGATAGTTTGCTACAATTTGTGCCTAGGGTAAAATTGGTTGCATAAATTTATATAACCCGTTCTAAGATGACTGTTCTTACTAAATCAGACATTGCAGGCAAAATACAGATACTGAAGATTATCCTCAATTAGGACAGACGATGGAGGAGGGTGTGTTCAAGCTGCCTAATAACGTACTTGCTCAGATACAAAGAATAGTGCAGTTAGGTTGGTGTGCCCAGGGGCAGATGGGGGTTGGGATTCGCTACTTCCCAAATTGCTGCCCTTCCATTGCCACATGGTAGATCGATTGCCTTTGAAACGAAAAGGGAATTTCAAAAACATTTTGCAATATGGCATGAGAGCCAACTATAGAGTCAAAAAAGTAGGCATACAGAAAGTAGCCAAAGAGCTTTGGGATACTCCCATGTTAGGATATGAAATGCAAATCCTCACTGATACATCAATCATATAACAGTTCCTACAACCCAATCATGCCAAGTAAATTGTTTTGGTTCAGTGATATTCAATGGTTCACATGTGGCTCTTTTCAGGAAAGCCCCTGTTCAATGGGGCTTTTGGGTTGGCCGGTGGTTCCCGCCTTGAAACAGGCGTCGTTGAAGGAAGTAATAAGCTGGGGGGCCCCATGCCAGAGATGAAAATAAACTTTTTAGGCTGATGGTAACTGTGAACGTGGCTGTCTCTGAGCTGCAGAGTGAGGTTTAACTGCTTTAAATCGACCAGACTACAGCCATGTTTGGCGACCTCAACTGGACTCTTATTATAAATGGACATTCTGCAACACATCTCAAGTAACCGTGGATACCAGCATGAAAAGCAAGTTAGCCCAATAGCATTTGGAATAGCTGTGGCTAGGAGAGCCTTCCTGGAAGCTCCCAGTTCAAATGTTGAGCCACCTATAATATCTCTCTCTTTCTCTCTCGAGGGCCAGTGATGGTTAAGTGTGCAGACTCTTATCTGGGAGAACCGGGTTTGATCCCCCACTCCTCCACTTGCACCTGCTGGCATGGCCTTGGGCCAGCCATAGCTCTCACAGAGTTGTCCTGGCAGCATCTGGGAGAGCTCTCTCAGCCCCACCCACCTCACAGGATCTCTGTTGTGGGGGAGAAAAGGAGATTGTGACCCGCTCTGAGAGTCTGAGTGGAGGCCAGGATAGAAGTCCAATATCATCTTCATCTTCTCCATGCAGTAAGCCACTTTCTCGGTCCCTCCCTTCTATTTGTTAACTAGCTAAAATTTTGGTCATTAGTCAAGGGAAACTAGGTTTTGGATAGTTTGTGTTCTGGAACCTTCCAGCATATCCTACTTGAAATATTAGGTGCCTATATGCAATTACCAATTTTGTGACATTTACAGCAATCTGTACACTTTGGAGCTAACGGAACAGTCTATCAAACATACAAGCAGTACTGTTACCACTTGTGGATATGTCAGGAGTGAAAGGTCACTGCTGGTGCTAGTACACTCTTGTTGCTCCTTTGAGATTGCCTCACAGTACTGTCTGTCTCCCCTTCTGGCCCAGCTTGTATAGTGCTATTTCCTAGATTATGAGCACATACATGGATCTGTCTAATCCTGAGACATATCCTTGGCCCATCAAGGTCAGCATTGCCTATTCTGACTGGCAGCAGCTCTCCAGGGTCTCACATCACCTACTACCTAATCCAGGGCTGTTGAACTCATTTGTTATGAGGGCCACATCTGACACAGATGAGACTATGTGGGGCCGTGCTTGGATGTGTCGGGCTGGGCCATGTGCGTGCCTATTTAAGATTCGGTAGCAGAGAGATAAACTTTTAAAAGGACACAAACATGACTAAAGATTTTTAAAAAATAAAATAAAACATGCTTAATACATTAGCACTTGTCGCTTTCTTTGTATTTCTCCAATGGGATCCAGGGAACTGGGCAAAGGAAGCTCTGGCTCTCCCTCCCTCCCCAAGGGACCGGGGGGGGGGAGCCCCAAACAATGGAGAAAACTGAGGCTTTGCTCAGTAGTTCCTGTGTGATTGAGCAAGCCTTGTGTAAAGCAAGCTGAGATGCAGAAGGAAACAAGAAAGAGGGAGAAGGAAGCAGATGACAGCCAGTTGCTCGGGGGCCTGATAGGAGCCCTCTGGGGGCTTGATTTGACACCCCTACCTAATCCTTTCACATGGGAGATGCCAGGGACTGAACCTGGGATCTTCTGCATGGAAAACACGATTTACCACTGTGCCACAGCCTGCCTCCCAAAGGAAATCTTCGGTCATCAAAACACAGCTCCGCAATTGTTCTGCCTAGACCAGTCTTTGGCCAGGAAAACATCCGCTGGTTTTACAAAGGTTTTTGAGAACTATGACATCCAAATGGCACTGGAAATGCCAAACGGCCATTTGTTTTCACCGATACGTAAAACGCAAATGGACATGAGTATTCAGAAGAAGAAACTGTTATCTTGTCCGTGCTTGATAGCAAGAGAAAGCAGAGCAACATACTTTGATCCCTTCAAGGTTTCTTGTCAGGTGCCGCTTTTTAAAAAGATTATTACAATAATTTTAAAAAGCCATATCAAGTCACAAATGACTTACGGAGACCCCTTCTGGGGTTTTCAAGGCAAGAGACGTACAGAGGTGGTTTGTCGTTGCACGCTTTGTTCGTTGGCCTTTTTTTTTTGCATATTAGGCCATACCCCCTGCTTGTCACATAAGAACATAAGAGAAGCCATGTTGGATCGGGCCAATGGCCCATCCAGTCCAACACTGTGTCACATAAGAGAAGCCATGTTGGATCAGGCCAATGGCCCATCCAGTCCAACACTCTGTGTCACATAAGGACATAAGAGAAGCCATGTTGGATCAGGCCAATGGCCCATCCAGTCCAACACTCTGTGTCACATAAGAACATAAGAGAAGCCATGTTGGATCAGGCCAATGGCCCATCCAGTCCAACACTCTGTGTCACATAAGAACATAAGAGAAGCCATGTTGGATCAGGCCAATGGCCCATCCAGTCCAACACTCTGTGTCACACATAAGAACATAAGAGAAGCCATGTTGGATCAGGCCAGTGGCCCATCCAGTCCAACACTCTGTGTCACACAGTGGCCAAAAAAACCCAGGTGCCATCAGGAGGTCCATCAGTGGGGCCAGGACACTAGAAGCCCTCCCACTGTGCCCCCCCCAACAAGCACCAAGAATACAGAGCACCACTGCCCCAGACAGAGAGTTCCAACAATACGCTATGGCTAATAGCCACTGATGGACCTCTGCTCCATATGTTTATCCAATCCCCTCTTGAAGCTGGCTATGCCTGTAGCCACCACCACCTCCTGTGGCAGTGAATTCCACGTGTTAATCACCCTTTCAGTGAAGAAGTACCTCCTTTTATCAGTTCTAACCTGACTGCTCAGCAATTTGATTGAATGTCCACCATTGTTTCACACAGGGCTTTTTTGACAGAAAAAGCCCAGCAGGGTCTCATTTAACATATCAGGCCACACCGTCTGGCACCAAGACAGCCAGAACTGCGTTCCTGCTCAAAAAAAAAAAAAAAAAAGCTTTTTTGCATCGCGATGTCTTTCTCAGTGGTCCCCCATCCACATACCAACCACGGCTGACCCCGTTTAGCTTCTGAGATCTGACAAGCTTGGCTTAGCCTGGGCTATTCAGGGTACTAAAAAGATGATTACAACCACCAAAATAGCATCTGGCCTCTGCCTACAGGGAAAGACCACTGGTTTCAAAACGAACCAGACGGTGATTTTGTTTCTCTTTTTCACGATCTAGATCTTTAACCTGTCCTTCTCCATACGCGAAAACATTACAAGTGCATTAACCCGCCCGTGGAGAGAAAACTCATCCTCCACACAACTCTGTTTCCGCCGTCACAGGGGGCAGTTCCAGACAACTCGCATGAATGCACACAAAGCAGCCTTATACTGAATCAGACCATCGGTCAAATCAAGATCAAAGCTCTCTACTCAGACTGGCAGCGGCTCTCCAGGGTCTCAGGCAGAGATCTCTCATGTCACCAGGGCTTTTTTGGTAGCAGGAAGCCCTTTGCATATTAGGCCACACCCCTTGATGTAGCCAGTCCTCCAAGAGCTTACAGGGCTTTTCTTATAGGGCCTACTGAAAGCTCCAGGAGGATTGGCTGCATCGGGGGGGTGTTCTTATGTTCATTCTTATGGGCTTTTTCTACAAAAAAAGCCCTGTGTGAAACAATGGTGACATCAGGGGGTATGGCCTAACATGCAAAGAACATAAGAACATCAGAGAAGCCATGTTGGATCAGGCCGATGGCCCATCCAGTCCAACACTCTGTGTCACATAGTGGCCAAAAAACCCAGGTGTCATCAGGAGGTCCATCGGTGGGGCCAGGACACTAGAAGTCCTCACACTGTTACCCCTCCCAAGCACCAAGAAAACAGAGCATCATTTGCCCCAGACAGACAGTTCCAACAATACGCCACTGATGGACCTCTGCTCCATATGTTGATCCAATCCCCTCTTGAAGCTGGCTATGCCTGTAGCCACCGCTACCTCCTGTGGCAGTGAATTCCACGTGTTAATCACCCTTTGGGTGAAGAAGTACCTCCTTTTATCCGTTCTAACCCGACTGCTCAGCAGTTTCATTGAGTGTCCACAAGTTCTCGTATTGTGAGAAAGGGAGAAAAGGACTTCTTTCTCTACCTTCTCTATCCCATGCATAATCTTGAAAACCTCTAGGAGCTCCTGCTACAAAAAAAAGCCCTGCACATCACCTACTACCCAATCCTCTTAACTGGAGACGTCAGGGATTGAATCTGGGGCGTGACTCAAGTCAAGCAGATATCCGACCACTGAGCCACAGCCTCTCCCTAACTCGGTACAGCCCACTCTCAAGTGGGCTCAGTTTCCTATCAGTTAGGAACGCACAGCCACGCTAGGGATACTTCCTCCACTACAGAGCTCCAACTTCCAGCAAATCTATTGCTAAAGTTCTCAAATATCCATCATGAGCTGCCACTAGTCAATTCCGCAAGTCATTAATGTTCATTATTACTATTTGACCCATTTCTGCAGACCCTAAAATCAAGAACTCTGTGCTCGGGCCAGAGCTTTTTTTGTAGCAGGAACTCATTTGCATATTAGGCCACACCCTCCTGATGTAGCCAATCCCCCAAGAGCTTATGGTAGGCCCTGTACTAAGAACCCTGTAAGCTCTTGGAGGATTGGCTACATCAGGGGTGTGTGGCCTAATATGCAAAGGAGTTCCTGCTACAAGAAAAAGCCGTGGCTCAGACGAAACCGAAGCCATTTGTTTTCACCGATACATAAAACGCAAATGGACATGAGTATGCAGAAGAGGAAACTGCTATCTTGTCCGTGCTTGACAGCAAGAGAAAGCAGAGCAACATTTTTCTATTCTAAGGTTAGCTCTCCACTCTGCCTGGCGGCTTTCACCTTAGGGCTCATCTGGATTTCATTTTAAAATGCCTTTTTAATATACGCTTAAATGTATTATGCAAATGTCTCAGCTGCTAGAAGCTTCTAGGAAATAACGGCCACAAGCACAACCCACGTAACTGATAGCCAACTCTTACATTTTAAAAAAAAAAATAATAATTTACCTATAGCAGGAGCGTTTATGCAGAGCTCTCTGGCCAACAAGAGGAACGTTTTTCCTAGCACGTAGACGTTCACCTGTACAAGAAGGAGGGAGGAAAAGTTAAATTTGTCTAACGTTTTTGTACAACTTTATCCTCCATCAGGCCAATGGTCCATCTCATCTAAAATCCTTTTTCATACCATAGCTAGCTAAATAAGAACATAAGAGAAGCCATGTTGGATCAGGCCAATGGCCCATCCAGTCCAACACTCTGTGTCACATAAGAACATAAGAGAAGCCATGTTGGATCAGGCCAATGGCCCATCCAGTCCAACACTCTGTGTCACATAAGAACATAAGAGAAGCCATGCTGAATCAGGCCAATGGCCCATCCAGTCCAACACTCTGTGTCACGTAGTGGCCAAAACCCAGGTGCCGCCAGGTCCACCAGCAGGGCCAGAACTCCAGAAGCCCTCCCACTGTAGCCCCCCAAGCACCAAGAATACACAGCACCACTACACCAGACAGAGTGTTCCACCTGTACCTTGTGACCAATAGCCACTGATGGACCTCTGCTCCATATGTTTATCCAATCCCCCTTGAAGCCGTCTAACCTTGTAGCTACCACCATTTCCTGCAGCAATGAACTCCGTGTATTAATTACTCTTTGGGTGAAGAAGAAACATGCCCCCAGAAGGCCAACAAACAAGAATTCTCCAAGCCAATAGCATTCTGAATGAAGTACTGCCCATCAACACCACTGGGCATCTGAGTTAGTATTGTAAGAAAAGGAGAAATACTATTCCCTTTCCAGATAGTTTCAGGTGCATAGCTGTGTTGGTCTGTAACAGAAGAGTAAGACTCAAGCCAGTTGCACTTTAGATTTTGGGGGTATAAACTTTCAAGAGTCAAAACTCCCTTGATCAGAGTATTGGGGGAAGGGAGCTTTAACTCTTGAAAGCTTATATGATAGAAATATTGTTGGCCTCTGAAGAACTGCTCAACTCCATCCACTTTCTTTTTTGCTTGATTTATCATATAAACCTTGTTGTTCCCCTTCATTGTCTTCTCTCTGAACTTAACAAGCACTGAACTCCACAGCTTCCCCTCTTCTTGAAGTTAGTCACTGGTCTGTGACAAGTAGCTGACCAACTCCCAAGGCTACATTTTGCTGCTAAAATTTGTTATACCCTTTTCTACAAGACAGATGTAGCTCCCTTTTCCGTATCCTTCAGAGACCATAGACTTGAATGTGGGACCTTGTCTGCTGAAGGAAACAGCCAGCCGATTCTTCATGGTGGCAGCGGTGGTGGTGGTGACATTGTGTTTTTGCAGTTCTAAGGATACTGTGTGTGAGGAATGCAGAAGGGCAGCTAAAAAGGTTTGTGTTCAATTAACTCATGGTGACCTTGTGACGTTCTCCTGGGGTTTTCAAGGTAAGAGATGAGCAGAGGTTGTTTGGCACTGCCTTGCTGTGCAGAGTCTGCCTTAGCGGTCTCCCCTCCAAGTACTGACCCTGCTTAGCTTCTAAACTCCGATACGATTGGGCTAATCTGGAGTGTTAGTGCTGCTGCAGTTGTGGTTTTGGGACTTGTAAATGAACCATGAGGAGCCCCGTGACGCAGAGTGGTCAGCTGCAGTACTGCAGTCCAAGCTCTGCTCATGACCTGAGTTCAATCCCGGCAGAAGCTGGGTTCAGGCAGCTGCCTCAAGGTTGACTCAACCTTCCGTCCTTCCGAGGTCGATAAAAGGAGTACCCAGCTTGCTGGCCTGATCCAACATGGCTTCTCTTATGTTCTTAGTAGGCAAATGATAATAGAAGGTGCGATAGGATTCTCAAAGAACAGTGTCAGATTACATATGTAAGTGCCAACAAGTGACAACCAAGTCACAACCCCATTAAGGACTCTCAAGAAAAGTGAAAAGAGGAGGTGGTTGGCCATTGCCTTACTCAGCAGAGTCTTTCTTGGTGCTCTCCAATCCACATACAGAACATGCTTAGCTTCCAAGATCTGATGAGACAGGACTATACCGTGCCTCCTACCCTCCCAGTGACAGATTAATGACCTGTTTTTTCCTCATTCTTCAATCTTCAAGGGAGATATCACATATCTACTCTTTTCCTCCCCACCACCAGTTCAAAACAGATACCAGGCTCTGGCTGATGCCTGAACTGGGAACGCAGACTTTTGCTCTGAACAGGTATATCAGTGTTCTTTCCGGTATCTTAGTTCTCAAAAAAAACGAATCATGCTGTAAACAGAGAACAGCAAAGCAGCAAATTGAGCCAAAGACCTCAGCCAATGAAAAGTTGTGGCATCTCTTCTCAGGTTCCAAAGGCTGCGGGGGCAGACGTCAAGTAGATTTTTAAAAGAACAGAAGGTATTAGATCTCTACGATTCGAATGTTATGGCCATTTGGTTCCCATTATTAGATTTGTTGGCATCTCGGCATTTATTTAGCTCTATACTCAAAGCTGTTAACGCTATCTATTGATTTTATTTTATCTTCAGGTACAAGTTGGAAATCATTATGTGTATTATTGTTTCTTCCTATTTTGGTTTTTATTTATTCATTCATTCTCATATTTATATCCTGCCCTCCCCTAATGGGCTCAGGGCGGCTAAGAACAGTTAAAAACATAGAAGTTAACAGACAAATATACAATAAAAATCATTTATAGTTGATGGGGTGTGAACTGGCACAGACTGACCAAGAGAGAGATCTTGGGGTCGTTGTAGATAACTCACTGAAAATCTCAAGACAGTGTGCGATTGCAATAAAAAAGGCCAACACCGTGCTGGGAATTATTAGGAAGGGAACTGAAAACAAATCAGCCAGTATCATAATGCCCCTGTATAAATCAATGGTGTGGCGCCTCATTTGGAATACTGTGTACAGTTCAGTCACTATACCTCAAAAAGGATATTATAGCATTGGAAAAAGTCCAGAAAAGGGCAACTAGAATGATTATAGGTTTGGAACACTTTCTCTATGAAGAAAGGTGAAAGCGCTTGGGGCTCTTTAGCTTGGAGAAACGTCGACTGCGGGGGTGACATGAAAGATGTTTACAAGGTTATGCATGGGATGGAGAAAGTAGAGAAAGAAGTCCTTTTCTCCCTTTCTCACAATACAAGAACTCGTGGGCATTCGATGAAATTGCTGTGCAGTAGGATTAGAACGGATAAAAGGAAGTACTTCTTCACCCAAAGGGTGATTAACATGTGGAATTCACTGCCACAGGACGTGGTGGCGGCTACAAGCATAGCCAGCTTCAAGAGGGGTTTGCATAAAAATATGGAGCAGAGGTCCATCAGTGGCTATTAGCCACGGCATATTATTGGAACTGTCTGGGGCAGTGATGCTCTGTATTCTTGGTGCTGGGGGGGGAGGCAAAGCGGAAGGGGCTTCTAGCCCCACTTGTGAACCTCCTTTTTTTTTTGCCACTGTGTGACACAGAGTGTTGGACTGGATGGGCCATTGGCCTGATCCAACATGGCTTCTCTTATGTCCTTATAATTTACAATCCCTAAAAATCCAAGATGGATGTTGATATTACTAATTATTGTTTACCGCTACAGTCATTGATGTTACCGGATGTCATTTGTCGAGCTACGCTTGTATTGGAGTCAGTTAAAATTCTCGATGCTGTGGAATGGTCGCCGCCTCCCCTTAGATGTTGAAAACCAGTTTAAACAGTTTGGTCTTGCAATTCCTGTGGGACTGTGGCAGGTCCCGCAGGGCCCTGATGTTTTCAGGGACAGCACTCCACAAGCCGGGGGGAAGGGGTGGTGAGGTGGGGGGGGGGCTTAACCAACCAACTCGATGTCAAAGTTTGTTTTATATTTTGCTTTGGATTATGATTTTTATTTTGGCGTTGTTATAATTTGCTTTTGGCATTCAATAAAAGTTTATTATAAACAAAGAAGGGAAGGTGGTTTGACACAGCTGTTGATGCTACAAAATACATCTCGGCAGGACTTTTTCTGCAGCAGGAACTCCTTTGCCTATTAGGCCACGCCCCCATGATGTAGCTAATGTAGCTGTAGCTTACAGGGCTCTTCTTGCAGGGCCTACTGTAAACTTTTGGAGGATTGGCTACATCAGGGGTCTGTGGCCTAATAGGCAAAGGAGTTCCTGCTACAGAAAAAGTCCTGCATCTCGGACTTGACTCCCTATCATCTCTTGGCAGATAGCAAGCAGAGAGGAGACAGGGCAAGGACAAGCATGTACAAGACAGCTCTATCACCTCACCTTCGACATTCAGAGGGGTGGGGGGAGTGTGATAGTCTCTGACCTCTTCCGCTCCCTCCATTTGCAGCACCGGCAGATACAGACAGCTTAGCCGTACACAAAAAGATTCCAGATCGAGGGCACTGGGGAATTCCTGGCCTAAGCGAGTCCAGTGTTGGGTTTTCTATCATCAATCGAGAGAGGGAGTCCTTACGCCCCGCACAGTACTCCCGCCCGCCGCTAGACTGGGTTTCTCCACGCGGCTCATGCATGTTTCATGGTGGCGCAAAAAGCCATCCAGAAAGTCAGCCGCAAGAAATTGGTTTTGACTCCCTCGACAAGCGAGCGTTACTGATGCTTGAGCTGGGGGAGGGGGAGACGCAACACTTCGTTTTGGACCTCTCAAATATTTATGAGCTAGAGCGGAGGCATTGCTTTTCCCTCTCTGAGAATACAGAAAATGATTTTTAAAAAAAAAATCGCCACACAGCACTCAAGTGAATCGATAACGGGAACGTATTGCTGCATTATGTCAATTTGTGGCGCTTTGTTGTCGATCTTTTCCAAAGCACCTTTCTGCTGCTCAAGAGCACTCCAAATGTAATGGCATGTTAAGCACTCCGTCCGTTATGGTCATGCGCATTTGTCCACGCTGCTTCCTCTTTCATGAACAGTTTAAGATACGTATTTTTTTTAATCACATATGCACGTTTCAGTTTTTCAGCTGCCCGTATCATGGCTGGTCTAACCCCGAAACTGGTGGCAAAAAAGCGCCGTCGAGTAACAGCACACTTTTGGCAACCGTGAAAGGTTTCCAAGGCAAGACGAACAGAGGTGGTTTGCCATTGCCTGTCTGGAGATCCTGAATGGAGATTTCCGGGTGGTCTCGCATCTAGGCAGGGCCGGCGTCAGAGTTCCGGGCACCCTGGGAAGACCCAAGAAGGTGAGGCTCTGAGGAATGCACATGTCACCTCCTCGCCCTGCCGCTCTCGCTTTCCTGGGTCTGTGGAGGGGCGGGGCAGGCTCCGAGGAGAGCACATGCCACCCCCACCAGTCTCACATTCCTGGGTCTGTGTGAACCTGGGAAGGCAAAAGGGGCAGGGCACCACGTGCTCTCTTTGCAGAGAAAGGCGGGCTCCAAGGAGAGCACACACTGCCCCACCGTTTTTGCCTTCCCCAGTCTGTGTAGACCCGGGAAGGCAAAAACGGTGGGGCAGTGTGTGCTCTCCTTGGAGCCCGCCTTGTAGACCCGGGAAGGTGAGAGCAATGGGGAGGGGGGGCACCCGTGTAGGCCAGGGGGCACCCTAGGTGGCCGCCAACATGGCCTACTTCTACGTGCCGACCCCGCATCTGGGCATTAACCAGGGCTGACCCTGCTTAGCTTCGAAGATGTGACGAGATCAGGGTACCCTGAGCCATCGAAGCCACAGCAAGAGATGAACAGAGGTGGTCTGCCATTGCCTGCCTGGAGACCCTGAACTATCCAGGTGGTCTCCCATTCAGGCATTAGCCAGGGTGGACTCTGCTTAGCTTCGAAGATCTGGTGAGATCAGGGTACCCTGGGCCATCCACGTCAGAGCAAGAGATGAACAGAAGTAGTTAGCCATGGCCTGCTTCTGTCTGCATGGCAACCCTGGACTTCCTTGGGGGTGTCCTGTTCAAGAATTAACCCTGGTTTACCCTGATCAGCTTCCGAAACCTGATGAGATTGGACAAGCTTGGGCCATCCAGGTCAGGGGACAGACTCCCTTTAAAAAACAAGAATGTGCACCTATTGCAAGAGTTGTTAAGAAGAATTTCTATGAAAGCCAGCGTGATGTAATAATTTGAAGCAAGGGTGGCCAAACTTGCTTAACGCAAGAGCCACACAGAATAAATATCAGATGTCTGAGAGCCACAAGACAGCTAGGTAGGAAGGAAGGAAGGAAGGAAGGAAGGAAGGAAGGAAGGAAGGAAGGAAGGAAGGAAGGAAGGAAGGAAGGAAGGAAGGAAAAGATATTGGATTTAAATCCGGCCTCCACTCTGAATCTCAGAGTCTCAGACTGGCTCATAATCTCCTTTATCTTCCTCCCCCACAACAAACGCCCTGTGAGGTGGGTGGGGCTGAGAGGGCTCTCACCGCAGCTGCCCTTTCAAGGACAACCTCTGCCAGAGCTATGGCTGACCCAAGGCCATTCCAGCAGGTGCAAGTGGAGGAGTGGGGAATCAAACCTGGTTCTCCCAGATAAGAGTCCGCACACTTAACCACTACACCAAAATGCGAGAGGGAGGGAGAGGGGAATTCTCCAAGATGCCAGCTGGCTTGGCTTGGAGAAATGATTTAAAGAGAAAAATGCCTTCTCGTATCTGGCAGACTGGGGGGGGGGGGTGGATTTCAAGAGCCACACATTATGTGTGAAAGAGCCACATGTGGCTCCTGAGCTGCAGTTTGGCCACCCCTGACTTGGAGAGACTGAGCTATGAAATAGGAGTCTTGCAGTTCAAACCTCTCCTCTGCACAATCTCTCTCAGAGATGCCACTCTTCCCTTGGCCTCAGCCCCGCATCTCAAAGGCTGAGAAGACACTGCAGATTTATCTTGCGGCATTATTGTCAGAGATAACGTACGCGAAGCATTTTAAATACTTGAATGTGAATGCTATTTTTAGGTAGGACATTTTCCGTTTTCGGTTCTTCCCATCCCACCTCTTGCGTATGGTGCGGTTTCAAGCCGTTCCCTGCATTTTATCCACAAGCTCTGTAGACCTGATCCCTAAATGACATGCTGCCAATCGCTGTTAACACCCACTAAACATCCATTAAAGACAAGGGGCAGAATTGTGTGATTTCCCTGTTCTTGCCGCAACTGCTTGATACAACGCAATGGTAACAGGGCTTCCACTTGGCAGTTTTCTGCGCCACTTCCCTGCCCCAGTTCTCCCAGCAGAGGCCACCCCCCTCTGTCCCCTGCAATTTTTCCGGGGGGAGGGAGATAAAATTGCTTCAGCAGCTAAATACTGTTATAACCAGGGCTTTTTTTGTAGCAGGAGCTCCTTTGCATATTAGGCCACGCCCCCCTGATGTAGCCAATCCTCCAAGAGCTCACAGGGCTCTTCGTACAGGGCCTACTGCAGGGGCATCGAACTCATTTGTTATGAGGGTCGAATCTGACATAAATGAGACCTTGTTGGGCTGAGCCATGCCGGGCCGGGCCGGGCCGGGCCATGTATGTACCTATTTAAGATTATGTAGCAGAGTGGTAAAGCTGCAGTACTGCAGTTCTAAGCTCCGCTCACGACCTGAGTTCGATCCCGGCGGAAGCTGGGTTCAGGTAGCCGGCTCAATGTCGACTCAGCCTTCCACCCTTCCGAGGTTGGCAAAATGAGGACCCAGCTTGCTGGGGGGGGAGTGTATGACTGGGGAAGGCAATGGCAAACCACCCCATAAAAAGTCTGCCGTAAAAACGTTGTGAAAGCAACGTCACCCCAGAGTCAGAAACAACTGATGCTTGCACAGGGGACTATCTTTTTTTTTTTACTAGCGAAGATATAAACTTTATAAAGAACACAGACACAAATATATATTTTTTTTTAAAAAATTAAAACATGCTTAAAACTTTAGCACTCATTGGTTTAAAGATCCTTTCTTGGTATTTCTCCTATGGGATCCAGGGAACTGGGCAAAGGAAGCTCTGGCTCTTTTCTTCCTTCCCCAGGAGACTAGGGGGGTGGGGAGCCTCAGCCAATAGAAAGAAAAAAGGCTTGGCTCAGTAGCTCTGCTGTGCAATTGAGAGAACCTGGCAAAGCAAGCTCTATCCCCCCCCTTTCTCCCCAAGGGAGGAGCCTCAGCCAATGAAGAAAACAGAGGCTTTGCTCTGTAGCTGCTGTGCTATTGAGCAAGCCTGATAAAGCCAGCTGTGATGCAGAAAGAAGCAAGAGAGATGGAGAAGGAAGTATATGACAGCCAGTTGCTCGGGGGCCTGATAGGAGCCCTCTGGGGGCCTGATTTGGCCCCCAAACTGCATGCTTGACACCCCTGGCCTACTGTAAGCTCCAGGAGGATCGGCTACACCAGGGGTGTGTGGCCTAATATGCAAAGGAGTTCCTGCTAAAAAAAAGAAAAGTCCTGGTTTTAACATTATAACATGTCAGGGGTTTTAACATTATAACATGTCAGATTTCTCTTTAAAAAAAAAAGTCTGTAGTCCTTTCATTGCAGAGATATGTCTTTCCCCTTATATCTCCACAATGAAAGGGACTAGAGACATATGAACCTAAGAAGAGCCCTGCTGGATCAGATGAATGGTCCATTTTGTCCAGCATCTGGTCTCACGCACTGTTCAACCAGTTCCTCTCGATGGCCAACAGCAGGGCATAGAGGTCATTTAGGGATCAGGTCTACAGAGCCAACAGCAGGGCATAGAGGCCGAGGCCTCCCCTTGATGTTGCCTTCTGGGACCAGCTGGGAATCCAGTGAACCTGGTACACAGATTGTTATACCACTGTAACTATATTAATTGCCAATTTAAGGGACGGGGGGAACAGTGGCAGTAGGAGTAAGTGACTGCTGTGAGTCCAAGGATACAGAAAATGGCTACTAAGGGAGGCAGGAAAAAGCACCTTTTTCCCATCCACCCTGCAAAATGCAGGAGAGGGCTTCACCAAAGACAGAGCAAAAAATCAAAACAAAATAGCAACACTGTACTGGGAAGAAGCGTAGATGACTGGGGAAGGCAATGGCAAACCACCCCGTAAAAAGTCTGCCGTGAAAACGTCATGATGTAATGTCACCCCAGAGTCAGAAATGACTGTGACCCCAGAGGGTAGGACCAGAGACAGCAGATTGAAGTTAGATCAGAGGAGTTTCTGGCTCAACATTAGGAAGAACTGCCTGACCGTTAGAGCAATTTCTCAGTGGAACAGGCTTCCTCAGGAGGTGGTGGGCTCTCCTTCCTTGGAGGTTTTTAAACAGAGGCTAAATGGCCACCTGACAGCGATGAAGATCCTGTGAATTTGGGGTAGGTATTTGTGGGTTTCCTGCATTGTGCAGGGGGTTGGACTAGATGACCCTGGAGGTCCCTTCCAACTCTGTGATTCTATGATTCCATGACTGGTCCTTACACAGGGGACTACCTTTACCTTTTCTGGGAAGAAAAAAAAATATTTTTTCATCATTCAGAATAATGGAATAAAATAAATTGTCTTCCCACTACAGCACTGCTTTTCCCGTTTCTGTTCTTTCACCCACACAGCAGCCATCCAGGCTGTGATGCCTCCCAAAACTTCAGAGCAAAGCAGGTTGGAGAAAGATCAGAGAGAAGTCAGGGACACCCCAGGAAAGTCACCAATGCACAGTGTTATGGGGAAGCCAGGGCCGGTGCGTGGGAGTAGGCCAAGTAGGCGGCCACCTGGGGCGCCACTTGGCCTAGGGCACTATGAGGCACCCCCTCTCCCCGCGGCTGCCCACCCGCCCCCATTCGCCTCCCAGAGCCCTCTGCCGCTCACCTTGCAGTGCCGGCTTTCCGCTCCCTTTCCTGCATCCACCCCGCCGCTGTTCGCCTCCCCAATGCCCACCTCCTGCTCCCGCTCACCTTGTAGCGCCAGCTCCCCGCTCACCTCCCTGCGTCCCCCTGCCCCTCTGCTGTTCGCCTCTCTAGTGCCCATCCCCCACTCTCACTCGCCTCACTGCGCTGGCTCCCTGCTCGCCTCCCCACGTACGCCTCCCACCCCGTTGCCATTCGCCTCCCCAGCGCCCACCTCCGTTGCTGTCCAAGCCCAGTTCGGCTGTCTGGAGGAGCGTGGCAGTGACGTCATTATGACATCATCGGGTGCATGCGCATACTCCGAGTGTGTAAAATTGACACGGGGGGGGGGCGGAGGATAGGCCTTCGGCCTAGGGTGCAGGCACCCCTCGTCCTGGGCCTGGGGGAAGCGAGGGGGGGACTGCCCAACAGCATCAAACCCAGAGCAAATAATCCATGTAGAAACAGCCTGAAGCGCGGCAGCAAGCAAGAATTCACAAAAGAAGTACTTAGGGAAGGAGAATAATTATCGTAACTAGACAGGAGGTAATGAGCCAGTGCTCACCTGTAGACCAGGCCCTGTGAGGAAAGGCCAAGGGACTTGGGAAGGTTCAGTCTGGAGACGAGGAGGCTGAGGGGAGACGTGACTGCTCTCTTCAGATATCTTGAAATGTTGTCTCTTACAGAAGGACAGAGAGCTGTTCTTGTTGGCAGCAGAGGCTAGGACTTGCAATAAGAGGTGGTTTGCCATTGCCTTCCTCTGCAGAGTAGTGGTTAAGTGTGCCGACTCTTATCTGGGAGAACCAGGTTTGATTCCCCACTCCTCCACATACAGCTGTTGGAATGGCCTTGGGTTAGCCATAGCTCTGGCAGAGGTTGTCCTTGAAAGGGAAGCTTCTGTGAGAGCCCTCTCAGCCCCACCAACCCCACAGGGTGTCTGTTGTGGGGGGGAGAAGATAAAGGACATTGTAAGTCGCTCTGAGCATGGCTAATGGCTGAGGCTGATGGGAGTTGTAGGCAAAAAACATCTAGAGAGCTACCGTTGGCCACCCCTGCTATGCCATACCATTCTACCTCTCTAGCAACTACCCAGAAATCCCCAAAATGTTTTCTCTTTTCTTCAGTGCCTGTTATGTACGTACGAGTCATCAATCACAACTCACTTAGGGCAACCCCAGCAAGGGGCTTTCAGAGCAAGTGAAAAGCCAGAGGTGGTTTTGGTGAGTGCCTTCCTCTGCAGAACCAGGGGTGGAATTCTAGCAGGAGCTCCTTCGCATATTAGGCCACACACCCCTGACGTAGCCAATCCTCCAGGAGGTTACAAAAGAGAGCCTTGTAAGCTCTTAGGGGATTGGCTACGTCAGGGTGTGTGTGGCCTAATATGCAAAGGCGCTCCTGCTAGAATTCCACCCCCGTGCAGAACCTTCCTTGGTGGTCCTCCCATCCAAGTAGCGACCCTGTTTAGCTTCCAAGACGTGATGCAACAGGGCTGCATCGTGTTGCTTTCCCTCCCAAAAGACAGAGATGCACAGTAGGGGGGGGGGGGGGCGGAATTAAAATGGACCTTACTTTGAAATTAATGTTAATGTTGGGTCCTGTGTTTGAAACGGCTGAAGGGCTACCAACACAGGGGGAGGAAATAGGAATGCTGACCGCGACACCCAAGTCGGCTAAACTCTGCCGCTGGAAGACACACCAGTACCTACTAGGCCTTCTACATTTAACAGGAGTTCGTATGATAAAAACCAGCAGCGGCTGAAAGGAAATCTTGCTCTCCAGCCGCCTCCCCACCCCCAACCCCCCGCCGCCATCTATTACATTACATCTATTACTTCTGGCATACTGTTAGCATGGAGGGTATTTTTAGAATTGCTAGTTCCTTTAAGTCTAAAAATTTGTTAAATTACTGCAATTCCAGAATATTCTTTGAAGTACCACGCAGCCAACAGGGGGATGCCGGTTACTCGAGACAGCTGGGAAGGACAAAAATAACCTCCGCTATCGGAGTTGTATATAGAACGTGTTTCGATACAGGGCAGGAAATAGCTTTTTGAGAACCCTTTGCGTTCTGGGTGCATATGTCGACTTGCACATTTCCCTTCAAACGGCTGCGCGGCCAAAGCAGACCAAGGACCACAGCCTAATGCGCCCTTTATTTAGGTCTGCATTGGACTGATTTTGTTTCTTATTTACTGGCAGTCCTAATTGCAATTTTCCGTTATGGTCTTTTAGGTGTTTCTTTAGTGCTGTTTTATTAACACGGTTAAGCCACCTTGAGAAGAAGGAAGAGATTGTATTTATACCCTGCCCTTCACTAGCTAAAGGAGTATCAGAGCAGCTTACAAATCTCCTTTCCATTCCCCTCCTCACAACAGATACCTTGTGGGCAATGTACCCTCTAAGCCAGGGGTGTCAAACATGCAGTTTGGGGGCCGAATCAGACCCCCGGAGGGCTCCTATCTGGCCTCTGAGCAACTGGCTGTCATCTGCTTCCTTCTCCATCTCTCTTGCTTCCTTCTGCACCACACGTTTGCTTTGCAAGGCTTGCTCAATTGCTCAGCAGCTACAGACCAAAACCTCTATTTTTCTCCATTGGCTGAGGCTCCTTCCCCCTAGTCCACTGAGGCAGGCAGAAAAGAGCCAGAGCTTCCTTTGCTCAGTTCCCTGGATCTCATAGGAGAAATACAAGGAAAGCATCTTTAAAACCAATGAATGCTAATTTTAAGCATGTTTTTATATGATATAAAGATATAAAGTTTATATCTCTGCTACCTAATCTTAAATAGGTGCACACGTGGCCTGACCCGACATGGCCCAGCCCCTCAAAGTCTCATTTATGTCAGATCTGGCCCTCATAACAAATGAGTTTGACACTTCCGCTCCAAGCCCTGGAGTCTTGTGAGCAAAAATTCTACTTTGTGAGCTCCTGGCATTAAAGTTGTGAGCTACTGCATAAAATTAGTTTGCTCTGGGGCTATTTTTTCTGAGCTAAGACAAAAATGTGTGAGCCAGAGGCCAAAAATCTGTGAGCTAGCCCACACTAACTCAGTTTAGAGGGAACAGTGCTTGTGAGGTACGTGGGGCTGAGAGCGTTCTCCCAGAACTGCTCTTGAGCAGAACAGACCTGAGAGAACTTGTGGCTGGCCCAAGGTCACCTCAGCAGGTGTATGTGGAGGCATGGGGAATCAAACCAGGTTCTCCAGATAAGAGTCCACACACTTAACCACTACACCAAACTGGCTCTTGAGTTCAGCAAGGTAGATAGGTGGCTCATAAACATTTTAAATAAATATTTAAATGAATAAAATTAGGCCCCAGGCAGACAACAAGCACCATGCACATCCCTTTTGTGCTGTTCCCGCTATAATTCTTGCATTTCAGACCAACCCAAGAAGCCTCTGCTAGCATTCCCTCCCCACTCCGAACAGCAATCCTTTATTTGCATTTAAAGAAAGTACAAAAACGGGGGGGGACAGTTAGCTTGAAATGAATGTAAAATCTGACCTTGTGCCACTGCGTGGAAGGCACAATAATTACCATCAAAACTATAGTGTTGCGGGCCCGGCAGTTGGCCCCTTTCCTGGAACACGATGACCTAGCAATGGTGATCCATGCCACGGTCACCTCGAGAATAGATCACTGTAATGCTCTCTACATTGGGCTACCCTTGACCCTGACTTGGAAACTGCAGCTGGTGCAGAACACAGCAGTGCGGATGTTAATGGGCCTCCCTCGATGGGAGCACATTCAGCCAGTGCTGAAAGAACTGTATTGGTTACCTATTGTGAATTATCCCCGATTTGCAATTCCTGTGATTTTCCTTTCCAGCACTGCTAAAACCAAAGAGATAATTAAGGCCTCCAGAACAACACCGACATTATGGATTTGTTTGCAAGGGTTAATAACGTGCGAATGGAATTCATTCAAACCTAAAAGCAGATACGATACCTGGAGGAGGTCGCTGAGGTCAAGGAGCATGTCTGTGGTTGAAGTTAAGGAACTTGAGCATATAAGCGAGGCCCGCTGTATGACTAGCTGGCTGGCAACTGAGAAGAGAAACAAAAGTCTTTTATTCTGAAAGCAAATGAACACGATATGAGGGAACTCCAAACACATACAAACTGTGAGCATTTAGGAATTTACTTTTTTTTCAATGGAAAGGTAGTCCCACACCTTCCCATAAATATCCAATCTTTTAAAGTCTCTGGGCAGTTTTGGAATTCTGGCTCACAGTGGGGGGGGGAGGTGTAACTACAAAAATGGCTGCTGCAACAGTCCACCACAAAATGGCTGCCGCAACAGACAGTCCACCACAAAATGGCTGCCACAGGCTGTAAAGCCAACTATACAAAGCCAGGAAGTGAGAGCATGCATGACTCCAATAGTAAACCAACATTTTGAGCAGACGCCCTGCTTAATAGGATGCCTTTTAAAATCAACATATTGTTTAAAACGTATTTTCTTGTGTATAGACAGCTGACTTTCAAACATATAGTGAAGATTTTTGTGCTGTAGTGGCAGCTGCTGCCAAAGCAACTTTTAAGAAGTCTTCTCAGTTAATCATATCTACAGTGGCCCATCAGAAGACCTGTTTCACTGCAGGAAAATGTAATAAAAGGAAACATTTAATCATGAGATTGTCTTTGTGTTGTATAAGCTTTTAGCACACACGTGGTAGCACAGCTGACATTGGGGTTTATTGCAAGCTCCGATACCAGTGTCCATGTTCCAATTAGATGTTGTATTATCACACATGAAGAGTTGTTTAAGGTTGAGGGACTGTTTGTGAGCAAGAAAAGGTTTGCCCCACAGTACTTGTGAAAGAGAACTGTCATTATACAGTAGGTGTTGTAAATAGCTGATAATGCATTGAACTGTTTTGAGTTGAGAGTTGTATATGACCAGTAGTGGTGTTCTGTTATTGCCTCTGTTGGGCCTGTCTTGCGACAGGTTTCTCTGGTACCATTTTGGCTTCATTAATCTGTTTCTTGGCTTGATTGGGTGGATGTTATAGATCCAAAAAAGGTTTGTTGTAGATGATGATATTGATGATATTGGATTTATATCCCACCTTATACTCTGAATCTCAGAGTCTCAGAGCGGTCACAATCTCCTTTACCTCCCCTTCCCCCACAACAGACACCCTGTGAGGTAGGTGGGGCTGAGAGAGCTCTCACAGAAGCTGCCCTTTCAAGGAAAACTCTGCCGGAGCTATGGCTGACCCAAGGCCATTCCAGCAGCTGCAAGTGGAGGAGTGGGGAATCAAACCCGGTTCTCCCAGATAAGAGTCCGCGCACTTAACCACTACACCAAACTGACTCATCCCTTGGTTGACAATCTCTGTCTGCAGGACTGAAAAATATGCAGTTGTAAACTCCTTTATGATACTGTATGCCAATTTGCTGCTATTCAGAGGTCTTGCCAGTTGCCTTCACAGCCTTAGCTATATTGACTGCTCAGTTCCTTATGTACCATGACTCTAATTGGCTCTTCCTGGCAACTAGTCACCATCTATCTATATGCAAGGCTTGAGAAAGTCTGTTTCAATGTATCTAAAGAAGTGTGAGCGCACACGAAAGCTTATAACCAAAATAAAACTTGGTAGGTCTTACAGGTGCCGCTGAACTTAAACTTTGCTCTGCCGCTTCAGACCAAGACAGCTACCCGCCGAAGGACATCAACAAATAGTCAGGCGGGCCTAACTCAGATGGAAAAATGAGAGCTTTGACAGTTCATTCAGTGGGATTTCAGATAGCATACTTTTCTTTGAACTGCATCCCTCATCTTTACGCGCCGTTCTGCTCAAAATTTACAATTCGTTTAACAGCCACTGTGGCATTAGCCCTCCAAATTCTCCTGCTGATTCTTCTATCTGACACTGTTTTTTGTCATTGCGTGTCCTGGAGAATTACAATGCACTGTGTTTTATTTATAGGTTAATCTATGTGCCACTTTGGAGAGTCTCATAAATAAGAGAGAGTTCTTGGCCCCAGAGATTATAGAACTCAAAAGACATTGCATCCGTGTCTGACGGGCAGCCATAATTCTAGCAGGAGCTCCTTTGCATATTAGGTCATACACCCCTGATGTAGCCAGTCCTCCAAGAGCTTACAAAAAAGAGCCCTGTAAGCTCTTGGAGGATTGGCTACATCAGAGAGGTCTGGCCTAATATGCAAAGGAGCTCCTGCTAGAATTCCACCCCTGACTATACCCCAAGTCAAGACCCATATAGGTCACAGTTGTTCTCTAGCTGAGTTCTTGCCAAATGACTTGGAAGCAACTGACCTATGATACCATTATTTCAAATAAGATGAGTAGCCACACAAGTCAGGGCTTTTTCTGTTGGCACTTCAGTTAAAGAAAACCTTCCACATTCATTCATTCATTCACTCACTCCATTTGATTTCTATCCCACTATTCATTACCACAAGTTAAAACAGTTAAACAGATTTTAAAAGGCACGAGATGGTTCCCATACATGATATAAATAACATTCAGCTGGTAAAGCTAGATTCAAGCCCAGTAGCTTTTTTGATGGGCCTTTAGTCTGATCCAGCATGGCTCCTCTTATGTTCTTTTTAAAATGCTTTATCATGAGTGATTACTGTTTAAATCATTTCTTGAGTTACTTATAAGCTGCCATAAGTATATACAGCGGAAAGAGCAAGGTAGAAATCATTAAAATAAACACAGCCCTCTGGAACAAAGTTGACTGTTGATTTAACATTGGAACTGCGAGGAGTTTGCTAGCGAGAATTTTCATTTGTGATACATTGGGATGGTTTGTTACTGGTCAGATGGGCTGGTGACATTATTGTATTTGTACAATCTGATGCTAAACAGAGTTTTTTTAATAATTCTACAACAAGACATCATATTGGTATCAGTCTTTATTAGTATAATATATAGTGATATTTATTCTTGTCTGCCAGTCTCTAACTTATTGAATCTACCTGTTCTATGGCAGACTCACCTGAAAATTGTAAGAAAATAATTTGTATTCACCCCATTTTGTGACAGAAAAGCTTTCTGTGCCCTCAAACTTCAGAGGATCTTCTTAAAAGCAGAGGCCTTTAGAACCGAGCGACTCACAACACAACACGATACAATGAACTCAAGTAGCACATTAAACAGCTTCTTCATGCAAATATTTCAGGGCACGGATGCCCTTTCCAAATGTTTTCTTCGCTCGTGCCAAGTTGTATCAAGCTTTAGAAGGCTTGAATGCTTTGATGCTTTTTTAAAAATCAAAGCTGGCTTTTTTCATAATTATAATCCTCCTTTCAACTCATGAAAAAAAAGACTAAAGTTGATCTTAGCCAGCAACATTTCAGCTTAAATATTGTGGATTAAAAAAGAGAGAGATTTAGTAGAAGAAAAATAATCCAACGCTTAATTCAGAAAAAAAAAACTGTAAAAATTTCCTCAGTATAGTTTTAGCAAATTACAGCAATATCCCTTTATCAAGTTTTTAAATACAACGTATGACAAATTGATATTTAAGGGAGGGGGAATCCACCAACATCTTGAACTTGGCAGCATTAATTATGTGGGTGAGATGCCCAGAAAATAACTCCCTGAATAAGAATATTCTGAGTTTATCATGCTCAGAATCAAAACTGGGTATAATGTGTGATAGGGTGTATGTAGATACTAGGGGCAAGAGGAAGAGAAAAGCAGAGATTTACATGTTACACAAATGGTTGGGGGGTTTTTTTGTGGGGGTTAAGAAATCTCCCTCACAAGGTCCCCCAAAGGCCCTGCTGTCTGGCCCTGCCAGTTTGGTGCAGTGGTTAAGCGCACAGACTTTTATCTAGGAGAACTGGGTTTGATTCCCCACTCCTCCACTTGCACCTGCTGGAATGGTCTTGGGTTAGCCATAATTTTCGTAGGAATTGTCGTTACTACTGTAAGAGTGCTCTCAGCCCCACCCACCTCACAGGGTGTCTGTCGTGGGGAGGGGGAAGGTAAAGGAGATTGTGACCACTCTTGAGATTCAGAGTATTGGGCAGAATATAAATCCAATATCTTCTTCTATACAGCAGGTAAAAGGCACAAACTGGAGGAGGGGAGGACCTCCCAGCCTCTATGCTTCTTGCAGAGCATTTCTTAAATACAGAACTGAGTATCTTTCTGAACCACATCCAGCTCTTGCTGTACCCAACAGAATAGGGGTGAAGGGAGCAGGGAAGATGAAAACCAGAGGTCATTTAATAGAAAAAGAGGTACCGGAGCACATTGGCACAACTAATTTGCAGATATCACACACCCGACATCACCGGAAGGTGTACTAAATTATATCAGCTCTGCATCTACCTTCAAATGCTACCTGAATTACAACTGTCATAATAAAACCTTACTCCTATCATACTTTTTAAATGACTTTCTCCTACGTGGCCACAGTGGCATGAGGAAGATTTCCATCTGTCTGCTTTATATGTTTTGGTTATTTTCTCTCTTTTTTTTTTTGTGGAGAAAAATATTAGAAAGTTTGTCAAATCTTAAGAGTTCAGAAAAATTCTCACGGGGGGGTTGAACAATGGAGCCCAGAAGCAAGTATTCGGGGGGGGGGGGGAAGAGCACAATAAAATTTAGAGGTTCCAGAGCTCCCGCTCCTGTGAACTGCTGCCCAAAATGAGGCCTGCTAAAAACCCTTTGTTACACAGAGAGGGGGAGGTCAGATGGGCTGCACATACACATTTAGCCTCTGAGGTAGATGTCTCCCTAGACGACTATGGTGTTCCCGGAACAGGGTGAGGCTTTATGACTGTTTTCAGAATACACAGAAATAAAACAAAAAACCTCAGGCCCATATCTTTTTCCAGTCAACTCTTTAAAGAGGTCAATATATAAAAAAAAAGAATTTTACAAGACCTAAACCGGCTCCCAATGTCATGTCACACTTTACTAGGACTAGGAAACACAGCCAGGGACGATGCTCTCTGCCAAATAAGGGGATAGACCTGTCCTGGCTACCATTTCCCAGTTACGGTACAGCATGACATGACACTGAGAGCTAGTTTATAGCCTGTAAATTTCTTTTTAGCAGATCGGAGCAAAATCTGTAAAAAGCCAACACAAATAGTTTCTTAGCCTGTCAAAAGGACATCAGAAGAGCCCTGCTGGATCAGACTACTGGGTCTATCTAGTCCAGCATCCTGTCTCACACAGTGGCCAACCAGCGCTCAGAGGCCTTCCCCAAAAATTAACAAAATGAATAAGATAAAAATAAATAAATGTTGTCCCCTGGTTCTGAGAGTCAAAGGCTTAGTGCCTCTGAATATGGAGGTTCCCCTCAGTCACCATGGCTAGTAGCCACTATCAGATTTTGTAATGTCTATATTATGTGTCCCCCTGTGTTCTTCCATGGAAGGGAAAGGGACACAATTCATCCATGTCGTGTTTGTGGACAAGCGTTCCAAGGTAGATATAAACTCTGCCTTCTACCAATGACAGTGGGGGCTTGGCCTCACAAGGATTCAGCAGGAGCTGAAACCTTCACATCCAGAGTCAGTCAACCTCTTAATCCCAGCCATGAGGCAACATCAGGGGAAGGCCTTGGCCTCTATGACCTGTTCTTGACTGTCTAGAACAGGGTTGTCAAATATGCAGTCCAGGGGCCAAATCAGACCCCCAGAGGGCTCCTATCAGGCCCCCGGGCAACTGGCTGTCGTCTGCTTCCTTCTCCCTCTCTCTTGCTTTCTTCTACATAACAATTTACTTTGCAAGGCTTGCTCAATTGCATAGCAGAGCTACTGAGCCGAGCCTCTTCATTCTATTGGCTGAGGCTCCCCCCCCCCCCCCCGGGTCTCCTGGGAAAGGAAGGAAAGAGCCAGCTTTCTTTGTCCAATTCCCTGGATTCCATAGGAGAAATACAAAGAAAGCATCTTTAAGACCAATGAGTGCTCACATTTTAAAATATATATATATATATTTGTGTTTGTCTGTGTTCTTTATAAAATTTATATGTTGTTGCTGTTGTTCAGTCACACAGTCGAGTCCGACTCTTTGCGACCCCATGGACAAAGTCACGCCAGGCCCTCCTGTCTTCCACCATCCTCCGAAGTCTGCTCAAATCCATGTTTGTTACATCAGTAACGCTGTCCAGCCATCTCATCTTTTGCCGTCCCCTTCTTCTTTCGCCTTCTGTCTTTCCTAGCATCAGAATCTTCTCCAGGGAGTGCTCCCTTCTCATTTGGGGGCCAAAGTATTTGAGCTTCAGCTTCAGCATCTGACTTTCCAGTGAACAGTCTGGGTTGATTTCCCTTAGGACTGACTGATTTGATCTTCTTGCAGTCCAAGGGACTCTCAATTTATATATCTGCTACCTAATCTTAAATAGGTCCACACACGGCCTGGCTCAACATGGCTCGGCCCAGCCCGACCTGGCCCGGCCCCACAAGGTCTCATTTATGTTAGATCTGGCCCTTATAACAAATGAGTTTGACACCCCTGCTCTAGAAGAATGTAAGACGGGATGCTGGACTAGATGGGTTATTGGTCTGATCCAGCAGAGTCTTATGTGCAATCCCAGGGGTCTAGGCTCGAACCTCACTCTGCCACCATGGAAGTTTGCTGGGCAATTTTGGGCCTGTCTCAGCCTCCCATAACTCAGAGGATTACATTCCAGTCCAGCAGCACCTTAAGAGACCAACGAGAGTTTCTCAATAAAAGATTTCAAGAGTCAAAACTCCCTTCCTCAAACATGATTAGATTCAATCATACCTGACGAAGGGAGCTTTGACGCTTGAAAGCTTATACCCCAAAAATCTGGTTGGATGCTACTGGACTGGAATCTAGGTGTTCTACCGCAGGCTAACATGGCTACCCTCTGAAACAGGGTAATTGTGAGGATAAAACGCAGGAGAGGAGAACAGTACAAACTGCTTTGGGACTTCACTGGGGGGGAACGCAAGGAATACATGAAGTAGAATGATTTTTTTAAAAAAAAATAACCTCTCCACCTGCACAAATTCCACCCATTCTAACACAGGACATTTTGCTACCAGTAATATTAATACACAGCAATCATTTACTGTTTTGGAGCGTTCAAAGTGGATCAGGTACAAGATCTTGACAATCCTTAAGCAAGCACGCTCCACCCACACATGCCCAAACTAAGGAAATTTTGAAAGAACTTAACAATGGCTTGACACAAGAATGTCTGAAGAGCAAGGCAGTAGTGAAACAACTGCATTAATTCCCCCCCCCCCCCGCTTTCTTAAGAGGGGTGAGTGGTTCAGAGGTCTAATTGAAGTCTGAGAAAAGTTCAGAGCACAACTTCTTAGCCCAGCCCACAGCAATATCTGGTGCCTGGCTGCCAAACAAATGGGAAATATGCGTCATTTGCTACTCCTGGGCTGGCCGGTCAGCTTCAGGCACACTGTGAGAGCCATTATCAGTAGGAAGCAGTTGTAAAAACACCCTTTTGTTTTCCAGCTTTTTTTTTTAAAGAGAAAGAATACGAAACTTTGGGAGACTGTGAATCACAGAAACAGTGACCTCATTCCAGGGCCAGAAGGATGAAGTGAGCGTATCTGAGGTTTTTATGAAACACAAACACAACATCTGTCCCCCTTTGGTAGGACTCAGTTCAGCATAACCCGCACAAATGTTAAGTCAACCACACACAGTCAAGCCCCATTGTTTGCAATGTTATCCCTTTTGGTGATGCCATTTTGTTAAGCTATTTATAGGCAGACGTTTAAATGCTGCTCACAAAAGGAGCTACACAAAGAGCAGGGGACTGGGAAATACAGCAAATGCTCAATCCTAGCTGTAAATGTCTAACGGGGTACAAAAACAGTGTCACAACCCACAAGATTGTCTCACACTCCGGTGTCTATTTCGTCAGAAAGCTATGGCATGAATTCAAAAAAGGCAGGCAGAAATGTGCCCATGATGAAAAGTCCCCTTGTGAGATCCGCTTAGGAAGCATTTTGACAAAACTTTTACCTCACATAATTTCTTAAAAAAAAATTATATCTTTATATTTCAGCACCTGGAGCGCCTGTTTGTCAAACTGTTGGTATATCACAACTACTATGGCACCGATTTGTGACAGGCAGGAGATATAAAAGGGGAGATTTCAGGATTTTTTCAGCTTCATTTCTCAATTGGGCACTTCCAGGCAGAAGAAAAGAGTCTTTCAAGAGTTGCCTAGATGAAGCCAACTGTGCCCAGAAGATATGGAAACTAAAAAACCCAGAGATATCATTAAGAGGTAGTACAGCTCTACAGTTAGGAATCCAAAGATTCGCCTCCAAAAAGGTTCGGAAGTTCTCTCCTTCCAACTGGAGTTCCTCTCCACACCTTCAAAACTATCAGGCCACACCTGA
Organism: Heteronotia binoei; assembly: GCF_032191835.1. Taxonomy (NCBI): domain Eukaryota; kingdom Metazoa; phylum Chordata; class Lepidosauria; order Squamata; family Gekkonidae; genus Heteronotia; species Heteronotia binoei. The sequence goes on along the minus strand of NC_083243.1, from coordinate 20,167,529 downwards.
AACTCCAGGGAACTTCAGAAGAAGCCCTGATGCACCATAAAGACTTGCCTCCCGCTGCCAGAAAAGCAGGGAAGTCCTAAGAAAGTAAGAGAAGCCATGTTGGATCAGGCCAATGGCCCATCCACTCCAACACTCTGTGTCACACAGTGACGAAAAAAACCAGGCGCCATCAGGAGGTCCATCAGTGGGGTCAGGACACTAGAAGCCCTCCCACTGTGCCCCCCCCCAAGCACCAAGAATACAGAGCATCACTGCCCCAGACAGAGAGTTCCAACAATACGCTGTGGCTAATAGTCACTGATGGTCCTCTGCTAATAGCCACTGATGGACCTCTGCGAAGTCCTGTTGCATACACTGAATTTCTTCAAAGCATCTATGAATCTCCAAACCCACAACGCTAATTTATTTATTTATTTATTTTTTATTTATTTAAGATTTATACCCCGCCCTTCCCACAAGTGGCTCAGGGCGGCTTCCAATAGTAGATCCATCAAAATTACACATATAAAGGGATCCATATTTAAAACAGATAAAACAGATAAAACAGATAAAACCCTAGTTATTAATACACATAAATATTTCAGCTATATATAAAAGGAATCCAGCAGACCAAACATATCAACCATATGATTATATAATAATTAGGTGCTGTCAAGTTGCAAATGACTTATGGTGACTCAACAGGGATGTTCAGGGGTCGTCTGCCATTCCATTCCTCTGCATGGCTATTTTCCCCGGTAGTCTCCAATCCAAGTACTAACCCTGGCCAACTGTGCTTAGCTTCCAAGATCTGACCACCTGGGCTAGTCTGAGCTATTATAAAATTGCCATAGATCAGGGTTGGCCAAACATGTTTAATGTGAGAACCACATAGAATAAACGTCAGATGTTTGAGAACCGCAAGACAAGGGAGGGAGGAAGGAAGGAAAATGGTAGGGAGGTGGGAGGGAGAGGTGGAAAGAAAGGACAGGTTTCTTACCTGTAACTGGTGATCTTCGAGTGGTCATCTGTGCAGTCTCAGTCCCAAAGGGTGATTAACACATGGAATTCACTGCCACAGGAGGTGGTGGCAGCTACAAGCACAGACAGCTTCAAGAGGAGATTGCATAAGCATATGGAGCAGAGGTCCATCAGTGGCTATTAGCCACAGCTTATCGTTGGAACTCTCTGTCTAAGGCAGTGATGCTCTGTATTCTGGGTGCTTGGTGGGCACAGTGCGAGGGCTTCTAGTGTCCTGGCCCCCACTGGTGGTCTTCCTGATGGCACTTGGGGGTTTTTGGCCACTGTGTGACACAGGGTGTTGGACTGGATGGGTCACTGACCTGATCCAACATGGCTTCTTTTATGTTCTTATGTTACCTACTTCACAAGATGCCTGTTGCTGGGGAGAGCCAGTGTGGTGTAGTGGTTAAGAGTGGTGGGCTCTGATTTGGAGAACCAGGTTTGATTCCCCCACTCGTCCAGACGAAGCCTGCTGGGTGACCCTGGGCCAGTCATGGTTCTCTCAGCCCCACCTGCCTCACACGATATCTGTTGTGAGGAGAGGAAGAGAAAGTGACTGTAAGCTGCTTTGGAACTCCTCAAGGTAGACAAAAATGGGGTATAAAAAACCAACTCTCTTCTGAGATTGGACTATATAATAATTCCACGACGCTCTCCTTGTATAATATCCTGTTAATTCCAGCCACAATGTAAAAGAGATTGTGCGCTTGGGAGACAGCCCTCATCTAGATTCTTACCCTGGTCTGTTGTCACCGTTTTAAAAAAAATGACGCCTCATTGCTCACCTCGATTCTACGAGCGCATTCAAAAAAACCCAGCTGGGACAGATTAATACCATTCCTAACAGATCCAGAACTTCTCCCCCAATAATTACATAAAGTTATTACAGCTGATGTACAACTATGCAATTATTTAATTAGGCTCATTAAGCATCACCGTCTTCGTCTACATCAATACCTTAGCGCGTGGTGCGACTGAACAATAAAAATAACCAGACAGAAAATGCAGATAATGCTACAATGACATTTAGAATCAATTTCAGATTAATTCACCGTGGAGACTTGTTTACGTGTCGTGGGCACACCCACACACACACAAAAGATTTATCAAATAAGCACAAAAACTGTTGCACATTCAGAGCCAGAAAGGACGCATCCATTTTCTGAGCTATCACAAAGACACAATATAATCCGCTGGGGGAGGAAAAAAACAATGCTTAAAAAAAAAAAACTAAGCATACAAATAGCTTCACGTCAAGAAGAGAAAGTGAACAGCCAGGAAAGCTAGGGTGTAAATGTGGAAAGGGGGGGGGGGGAGATATTGGCCTTAGGGAACTTAGAGAAGACCAGACTGAGAAGCCATTGAGTCTAGGGCTGCCAACTCCAGTTAGGGAAATTCCTGGAGATCTGGGGGCAGTGCCCGGGGAACAGCAGAGTTAAGGGAGAGGAAAGAGGTCACCCTCCGAAGCTGCCATTTCCTCCAGAAGAACTGATCTTTGTAATCTGGAGATCAGTTTCAATTCCAGAACTCCAGGTCCCACCTGGAGATAGGCAACTCTAAGTTCTAGCCCAATATATTTATCCCATAGATCTAATGGATGCTAAGATCACTGAACGCCATTTTAAATCTGTATTGAAATCAGCACCAAATTATTTTAAACTGTTTAATGCTTTTAACGTAAATGTTTTATTGTAAGTTATGTGTTGTGAGCCCTGTGGCGCAGAGTGGTAAAGCTGCAGTACTGAAGTCGGAGCCTGCTGCTCACAACCTGAGTTCGATCCCAGCGGAAGCTGGTTCAGGTAGCCGGCTCCAGGTTGACTCAGCCTTCCATCCTTCCGAGGTCGGTAAAAACGAGTCCCCAGCTTGCTGGAGGTGAAAGTGTAGATGACTGGGGAAGGCAATGGCAAACCACCCTGTAAAAAGTCTGCCGTGAAAACGTGAAAGCAACGTCATCCCAGAGTCGAAAACAACTGGTGCTTGCACAGGGGGCTACCTTTACCTTTTAAAGAGCCCCAAGGCGCAGAGTGGTAAAGCTGCATTACTGCAGTTGGAGCCCTCTGCTCACGACCTGAGTTCAATCCCAGCAGAAGCTGGTTCAGGTAGCCGGTTCCAGGGTGACTCAGCTTTCCATTCTTCCGAGGTCGGTAAAATGAGTACCCAGCTTGCTGGAGGGGGAAGTGTAGATGACAAGGAAGGCAATGGCAAACCACCCCGTAAAAAAGTCTGCCGTGAAAATGTGAAAGCAACGTCACCCCAGAGTCGAAAAGGACAGGTGCTTGCACAGGGAACTACCTTTACCTTTTTATGTGTTGTGAGCCGTCCTGAGCCTGCTTCGGTGAGGGGGGGGGGCAGGATATAAATCCAATAAAACAAACAAATAAATAAATCCCACCCACCCCAAACAGCGATCACAGGATGGCTCTTGAGAGATCAAAAACTGCACTTGGGAGGAAGCAAGAGAGCTGTGGCACCTTACAGGCTAGTCAATTTAGTACAAGGGTTTGTGGACCAGAACCCCCTTCATTGATGCATGAAGCGTTCTCAGCTGTCAGGCATAATATTACAAACACACAGAGTTCCGTAAACGATGAAAAGAGGCCGAGATGACAAGCCAAAAGCGGTAAACAAGAGATAAAAATAGAAGAAGGGTATTCATGATCAAGGTGTCTCCCTGCCACGTAAGTGGGGTATTCATAAGGGTTAAGATTAAATGACAGTGCAAGGAAAAGAAACTGGAAGACAACAGGGAAATGAGGCCCAAAGGGATTTGTGCTCAAAAGTGTACCAAAGAAGAGGAAAACAAGATGGCTGCACAAAACCAACTGAACTCCGGCAACAACTGCCTCTTTCTTCTGTGCTCCTTTATGAACCTACCCAACCACTGCAATCATCTTTGGTGGCCCTGATTCCAGTGCCCCTTCTAGGAATGCCAGTCTCCAGGTGGGGACCTGGAGATCCCCGAGAATTACATCTTACCTCCAGCATACAGAGGCTGGTTCCCCTGAAGAAGAGGGTTATGTGGAGGGTGGACTCTATGGTATTATACTCCACTGAGGTCCCTGCCTTCCCAGGCTACATCTTCAAATCTCCAGAAGTTTCTCACCTGGAGCTGGCCACCCTACCCACCCACCCCCTTCAATCCCCAGTCAGTGGCATGTGGATCTGCCAACACTAGCCCCTTCTGAGATTAGGCAGGTAATAACCTGGGAGACATCCTAAGGAAATCAACCCTGACTGTTCCTTGGAAGGTCAGATGCTGAATCTGAAATACTTTGGCCCCCAAATGAGAAGGGAGCCCTCACAGGAGAAGACCCTGATACTGGGAAAGACAGAAGGCAATAGAAGAAGGGGACAGCAAAAGATGAGATGGCTGGACAGCGTTACTGATGTAAGCAGCATGAATTTGAGCAGACTTCAGAGGATGGTGGATGACAGGAGGGCTGGCGTGACTTTGTCCATGGGGTCGCAAAGAGTCGGACTCAACTGTGCAATTGAACAACAACAACCTGGGAGATGGTTTCTTGGCTCTAGAACTCTCTCCCCAAGGAAATTGGTCTGTTCCCTTACGTTGCTATCTTTCACCCAAGAAACCTTGTTTTGTTTTGTTTGTCATTCCCCTCAGAAATCCCTTCTCCTTCCTGACCGATGTTTTAATGGTTGTTTTTATGTCTTACTATGGCCGGGCCATTCTTCTATCTAGAAGGCACATTGGTAAACTGTTACCTCAAGCTTCCCACTCTGAGAAAGGTAGAAAAGCAAACTTCAAAAAACAATAAACATGAGAAAGCTCCTACCTTGCCAATATTTTTAAGGGCAAACAAAAAACATGCAAAGGAGTTTGTTTTTTTCCTCACCTTACGGTGTTAATGAGGATGAACAAATTCAGGGATTTTATGCAGGCAGCATTTGAAAGAGTTTGGGAAAACAAGTTCCTTTCAAGTGACTATTTACATGAAAGGAAAATGACCCGAACATAAGACCCTCCTCCGAAAGAAGTTACAAGCAGACACAAAATTAAAATTAACATGCTTTAACTTGTATGCAACGTTAAGATTCACCATGAGAATTTCATGAAAACATGACACTGCCTTATACTGAATCAGACCCTGGTCCATCAAAATCAGTATTGTCTATACAAACCGGCGGCAGCTCTCCAAGGTCTCCGGCAGACCGTCTCTCACATCACCTCCCACTTGATCCTTTTAACCAGAGATACCGGGGATTGAACCTAGGACTTTCTGCATGCCAAACAGATGCCTCTGCCACTGAGCCGCAAGCCCCTCCCAAATGGGCCTCATCGTAAGAGGCTTGGGTCAATACCCCTGGTCAACAGTGACTGACAATGGAACAAACAGCATAGAGTGAAAAGCAGATAAAGCTGACCTCCCTGTAGTAAGAGAGGCTCAGCAACTGAACATAAGAGACCCTGGAGAGCCACTGCCAGTCTGAACAGGGGTGGCCAAGTAGCCATTCACAAACCACATGTGAGAGCCAGTTTGGTGTAGTGGTTAAGTGTGCGGACTCTTATCTGGGAGAACCGGGTTTGATTCCCCACTCCTCCACTTGCACCTGCTGGAATGGCCTTGGGTCAGCCATAGCTCTGGCAGAGGTTGTCCTTGAAAGGGCAGCTGCTGTGAGAGCCCTCTCAGCCCCACCCACCTCACAGGGTGTCTGTTGTGGGGGAGGAAAATAAAGGAGATCATGAGTCGCTCTGAGATTCGGAAGTGAAGGGCGGGATATAGAATCCAGTATCATCATCTTCTCCTTCACACATATTGTGTGGCTCTTGAACCACACTTTCCTGTCAGACGGCTTGGAGAAGGCATTTCTCTCTTTTCTCTCTCAGCCGCCCTGAGCCACTTGTGGGAAGGGCGGGATATAAGTTACGGAATGAATGAATGAATGAATGAATGAATGAATGAATGAATGAATGAATAAAATCACTTCTCCAAGCCGAGCAAACTGGCAGCTTGGATAAGGCATTTAAATTAAAGTTGCTTTCTTTCAACCTCTCCTTCCTCCCTCCCCATCTATTTGCTTGCCTGCCTAACTACCTTGTGGCTCTCAAATATCTGGCATTCGTGTCTTGCGGCTCTCAAACACCTGATGTTTATTCTATGTGGCTCTTACATTAAGCAAATTTGGCCACCCCTGGAATAGACCATACTAACCTGGACGGATCAAAGGTCTGATTCAGTATAAGGCGGCTTCAGGTTCCAATCTTTGAACCAATAACTTCGAACCAATTATTTGATATCAGTCATTTACTTTGTTCTTCAGTATAAGGCTTCCACTCAAAACCCTCATGTAAATGCTTCATTATGAAGCATCGTAATAATATTAATAATGATAATAATAACAACAAGCATTTGCACAGTGCTTTCAAGTGATCCAGGTGCATTGCATACATTATCTTTTTGTAATTCTTACATCAGACTTCAAAGGCTGCAATTATATGCTTTTAAGCAAAACGCAGCTGCTTCTCTCTCCCCGATCCAAAGCGAAAGTTTTTCAACTTGACACGACACTCAGTGTGACATTTAAGACAGGAAAGCATTATTTGGGGGGGGGGGGGTTAGTACATCCCTCTTTTCATAGCTAAGTAACAAATATATTAGAAATGTATTTTATAAACAAACTGTTTTTCTCCATATAAAGTTCTACAAACATTTAAACATCTTTAAATGACAGATAATGAATCATTATGGTTTTCGTTGCTGCTGTTGTTTTTAGTTCAAATGGCATTTTATTTGTACGCCTGACGTGCCAGCTTCAGTCAAAATGGGTGCGCTTTAAAAAAACACCCACAAAATTCAATCCATTTTTTGCTTTGTTCCCTGTAGACTGCTTTCACACACACGAGAATATGCACGGTCTCCTTTTTTTTTTGCTTTTGTGGCTTCACAGTATTTTTCAGCAAAATACTCCTGCCACAGGAAAACCTTGGGGTGAAAAAAAAATTACCCTGTGCTTTTTGGAAGGCGGAGGTGCAGGGAGGATGAACGGGCACAAAACTCTGGACTGAATAACAGATGCTGTAGAGCAGGAGTTTCCAATCTCCAGGCCGTGGCCTGTTAGCAACCGGGCCATGAGTTGTGTAATTATTTTATTATATATTACAATGTAGTAACAAGAAGAAGAAAACGACGATATTGGATTTATATCCTGCCCTCCACTCCGAATTTCAGAGTCTCAGAACGGCTCACAATCTCCTTTGCCTCCACCCCCCCCCCCCACAACAGACACCCTGTGAGAAGAAGACTGCAGATTTATACCCCACCCCTCTTTGAATCAGAGACTCAGAGCGGCTCACAATCTCCTTTATCTTCCTCCCCCACAACAGACACCCTGTGAGGTAGGCGGGGCTGAGAGGGCTCTCATAGCAGCTGCCCTTTCAAGGACAGAGTCTCAGAGCGGCCTACAATCTCCTTTACCTTCCTCCCCCACAACAGACACCCTGTGAGGTGGGTGGGGCAGGAGAGGGCTCTCACAGCAGCTGCCCTTTCAAGGACAGAGTCTCAGAGCGGCCTACAATCTCCTATATCTTCTCCCCCCACAACAGACACCTGTGAGGTGGGTGGGGCTGAGAGGGCTCTCACAGCAGCTGCCCTTTCAAGGACAGCTCTGCCAGAGCGATGGCTGACCCAGGGCCATTCCAGCAGCTGCAAGTGGAGGAGTGGGGAACCAAACCCAGTTCTCCCAGATAAGAGTCCGCACACTTAACCACCACAGCAAACTAATAGAAATAAAGTGCACAATTGTATAATTCCAAAACCATCACCTCCCCCATCCCCACCCCCCCTGGGTCCGTGAAAAATTGTCTTCCACAAAACTAGTCCCTGGTGTCGAAAAGGTTGCAGGCTGCTGCTGTAGAGGAAGAAAAGTTCAAGTAGGAACAATAGCAAAATAGTGGAAGATGAAGTTATAGGCATTTCAAAATGTGAAAGGAAGGGAACAGAGAACAATACACCAAAGCCGCCCTGAGCCTGCCTCAGGGGGAGGGCAGGATATAAATCAAATAAACAAATAAATAAAATAACCATTGAACCTTAACCCCAAATGGCCACCAAATGACCCTCCTGTTATAAAAACTGCATTTGAACATCCTAACCGGTTTCTACCTCAGTTTGCACTACTGGGCGATTTTATTTGTTTTTCTCTGCCCTGGAAGATATCTGTGACGTCGTTGTTTGTTAAGAGGGCGTAGCCCGAGATCTAGTTTAGGAGGATTAAGGGCTCCTTAAATAATAAAGATCTGAAGAGATAATCTTGTTTGGAGGCAGGCTCGCAGTAAGGAACTTTTCTGATCGCAGGACAAGATGCAGGGCCTCACGCCTTTGTGTCAAAGTAGCCTCATGGCACCCTAAAAAGGTGTATCGCATCACAAATATTTGCTGGCTAAAGCCCACTTTATCAAATGCATGCCAGGAAAGCAGGTGTGTTAATGCAGGAAAATGGTCCCTGGCCGATATTAAACTTGAGGGATCTATTTAGCTGGGAAAGCGGCATATAAACAGAGGCAACATCTAGCAAAGGCCTTGGCCTCCATGCCCTGTTGTTGGCCCTCCAGAGGAACTGGCTGACCACTGTGTGAGAACAGGATGCTGGACTAGATGGACCACTGGCCTGATCCAGCAGAGCTCTTCTTATAGCCTCAGTCTTTTTGTCCTGTTGTTGGCCCTCCAGAGGAACTGGCTGGCCACTGTGTGAGACAGGATGCTGGACTAGATGGACCACTGGTCTGATCCAGCAAGGCTCTTCTGATGTTCTAATGAAGGCACTGGCCCTGTTGTTGGCCCTCAAATGCATGCCAGGAAAGCGAGTGTTAATGCAGGAAATTGGTCCCTGGCCGATATTAAACTTGAGGGATCTATTTAGGTGGGAAAGCGGCATAGAAACAGAGGCAACATCTAGCAAAGGCCTTGGCCTCCATGCCCTGTTGTTGGCCCTCCAGAGGAACTGGTTGACCACTGTGTGAGAACAGGATGCTGGACTAGATGGACCACTGGTCTGATCCAGCAGGCCTCTTCTGATGTTCTTTTAATGTTTTAGATAAAATAAGATGTCACAAATAATTACAGCAGCATCAGGAATCCTTTTTGGGTTTGTGGCAACAGGCTAACACTGTAGTTATGGAATGTATGATTTTTTAGAGCCATCCCCTTACATTTTTCATGTTCAGAAGTAGCTGATTTGTAAACTAGCCCTAAGATCAGATGACCCTAATTTGTTCTGGAACAAGGCTAAAGAGGCTGTTGCACAAAACGCTTTGGCTGCTATTTGCATTAAAGTCATTCCAAACCATTCTTCATTCTGGTCAGCCTTATCTGTGAGCCCAGAAATATCACCAACACGGCAACCCCCTTTGTAATCCTATGATCCTTAAATGCCTTTCATGCATGCGTGCTCGTGCACATAATATATCCACCTACCTCCTTCCACAGCTTCCATGAAGATAGTTAATCATGTCAAAAGGAGAGAGACTGAAGGGTTGTTGTTTTTGTAGCAGGAACTCTTTTGCATATTAGGCCACACTCCCCTAATGTAGCCAATACTCCAAGAGCTGACAGTGGGCCCAATAATAACAGCCCTGTAAGCTCCAGGAGGATTGGCTACATCAGGGGTGTGTGGCCTGAAATGGAAAGGAGGTCCTGCTAGAATTCCTTACAGGGCTCTAAGTACAGGGCCTACTGGAAGCTCCAGGAGGATTGGCTACATCAGGGGTGTGTGGCCTGAAATGCAAAGGAGGTCCTGCTAGAATTCCTTACAGGGCTCTTCGTACAGGGCCTACTGGAAGCTCCAGGAGGATTGGCTACATCAGGGGTGTGTGGCCTAATATGCAAAGGAGGTCCTGCTAGAATTCCTTACAGGGCTCTTCGTACAGGGCCTACTGTAAGCTCCAGGAGGATTGCCTACATCAGGGGTGTGTGGCCTGAAATGCAAAGGAGGTCCTGCTAGAATTCCGTACAGGGCCTACTGGAAGCTCCAGGAGGATTGGCTACATCAGGGGTGTGTGGCCTGAAATGCAAAGGAGTTTTGCTACAAAAAAATGCCCCAGGAGAGTAATACTGCAATATTTCATAACTGCCATAACTTTTGGGGAAGAGACTGGCACAGGGTTGCCAGGCAGCTACTCCCCCTAGAATAGGGAGAGGGGAGGGGGAACAGTGTCCCAGGCTGTTTTGTTGTTTTTTAATGCAGCCTCCTGTACGTACCAGAGGTCCTTATCGGAAGTGACAAAGGATTCCGCCAACCCCAAGAGCTACCCCAGAGGTGACAAAAGGCTACATTAAAAAAACAATTAAATTTAAATATTCTCCTTTCAGCTCTAGACCAATGATCAAAGCGTTTTTTTTTCCAAAGGCCCGTAGAGAGCATGATGCACAATGACAGTACTAGACAGGGCTGGAGAGAACTTTATTTATCGTTTTGTTACATTTGTACTCACTTTGTCTCGGGATAATTGGAAGGGTTAAGTGCATTCCTCCAAGCACAGCCAGACTAGTTCTAATCCTGCCAACACAGTCCCTGCTCTAGCTTTTTGACTCCTTTGTTTTTAAGAGCACTCTTCTCAACTGGATCAAGCTCCCCCATCTTCTAGCTTCCCATCAAACTCCTTCAAGCTTGGCACAGGACATGTGGCACCACAGCTCATTTCCTGTCTTTCTAAAGGCCAGCTGATCCAAGCCAGGGTATCATCTCACTTGCTGAGCATCAAGGACTCTAAGCCCTGACCTGGACAGCCCTGGATAGCTCGATCTCTTCAGATCTCAGAAGCTACCCAGGGTCAACTCTGGCAAGTACTTGGGCGGGAGACTTCCTTGGAATACCAGAAGTCTGGAAGGCAGAGGCAGGCTTTATTCAGGCATCTCTTTGAATATCGTCCAGGCCCCCAGAAGGAGTCAGTCACCAGCTCCAAGACACACACAATACAAAAATACCCCCCCCAAAAAAGAGAGGGGTGGATGGGCTCTAACGTAATATGCATATTAGGAACTCATTTTCCTGTCCTTTTCCTGGTCAAGAGAGCTGGGTTTTCTGCCCCATGTACTCCAGGCTCTGGCACCAGCCACTAATTTCTGGCTTGGAGAACATTATAGTCCCACATTTGGGGCTTTTCCTTTGTAGCAGGAACTCATTTGCATATTAAGCCACACCCCTCTGATGTAGCCAATCCTCCTGGAGCTTACAGTAGGCCCTGTACTAAGAGCCCTGTAAGCTCTTGGAGGATTGGCTATGTCAAGGGTGTGTGGCCTAATATGCAAAGGAGTTCCTGCTACAGAAAAAGCCATGCCCACATCTATACATGAAGCTGCATTATACTTAATCAGTCCTTTTGTACGTCAAAGTCCGCTCAGCTTCATGAATAGATGTGGGCATGGCTTTTTCTGTAGCAGGAAATCCTTTACATATTAGGCCACACACCCCTGATGTACCCAGTCCTCTTGGAGCTTACAGTAGGCCCTGTACTAAGAGCCCTGTAAGCTCTTGGAGGACTGGCTACATCAAATTGTTGTACTCCGCTCTGAGCCCCCCTAAAAGGGGGAAGGGGCAGAATAGAAATAAACTAATAATAATAATAATCAGGGGTAGCCAAGCCCACATCTATACATGAAGCTGCATTATACTGAATCAGTCCTTTTGGTACGTCAAAGTCCACTCAGACCGGTAGCAGCTCTCCAGGGTCACAGGAGGATATCTTTCACATCGCCTACTACCAGCTGCTTTAACTAGAGAGGCCAGGGTACTTTTCTCCCTTTCTCACAATACAAGAATACCTGGAACCTTCTACATGCAAAGCAGATGTTTTACCGCTGAGCCACAGCCCCTCCCAATGTGCATACAGCTGTTCACAGCCCGGGACAGCTGCATTTCTCATGGTGCAGACCAATGGCCACTGTTAGGGGAACGAAACATTCGGTCGCTCAAAGAAAAGGGACGCTTTGTGAGCAGAAGGAGTTGATCATCCATCATAATAACCCGAGCCAGGCCTTCAGGTATTAAATGAAAGAAGAATCTGAGACACTGAATAATGGTAGTGCCACAAATCACACGATGGGTGAGCGAATAAACTAGTCAACGGTGAAGATGAGCAACTATACTCTTACGAGCCTGCTAATGCTTGTTTGCTTCCCAAGAAATTTGCTATGTGCCACAATACAGACAAACAACAAAACCGGAGCTTCTCATACAGCTAACAAAGTCACAGGAACCTATCGACAATCACATCTTTTTACATCGGTGCCATATAACGCACTGCCTAAACCTGCAATTAGAACACAAGACTCTTTGCTGTGTAAAAGGGTGTTTATTTCAACCACAGTGCTCAAAAATAGCTACGCCTTCAGGGGGACGCTGAAGAACCCCCTAAATGCATACTGATGAATCTTCAGTTGTATCAAGGAAAAGTCTAGGGTTTGATTACCATGCCAGCGCAAAGAGGATTTTGGACATCCACTTCTCTCCACCCTTTTCCTTAAAAAAGGTAAAGGTAGTCCACTGTGCGAGCGCCAGTCGTTTCTGACTCTGGGGTGACGTCGCATCACGACATTTTCACGGCAGACTTTTTAATGGGGTGGTTTGCCATTACCTTCCCCAGTCAGCAAGCTGGGTACTCATTTTACCGACCTCAGGAGGATGGAAGGCTGAATCAACCCTGAGCCGGCTATCTGAACCCAGCTTCCACCAGGATCAAACTCAGGTCGTAAGCAGAGTTTACTAACCAGGACTGCAGTATTGCAGCTTTACCACTTTGCGCCATGGGCATATTTTAACATACCATCTTCCCAATCAACAAAGTGCCCTGACCTCAGATGACCCAGGCTAGCCTAACCTTGTCAGATCTCAGAGGCTAAGCAGGGGTCAGCCCTGGTTAGTATTTGGATGGGAGACCACCCCAAGAAGTCCGGGGTTACTACAAAGAGGCCACCAATGGAAAAACCTCCCCTGAGGGTCTCTTGCCTTGAAAGCACTCTGAGGTTGTCGTAAGTCTGCTGCGACTTGACAGCACTTTCCACGACCCCACACAACACAGTGCTTCACCCAAGCATGTGAATATCCTGGATGCTGACACTAAAAATTCCTATTAATTCAACTGAAGCCAAAATTGCACCACAAGTATCTAGGGGAAAAAATGGAACCACAGGGAAAGTGCACAGGCTAAGAAAACAAAGCAAAAAATCCCCGCGCAACAATAAATATATACAGTGCCATTGAATATGCTTTGGTGGGGGGGATTATATAACTATTTCCTGTCTTTTTATGTGTATCAAAATTTATGTATTACTCTATTATACTATACAACATCCCAAAAGTACAATACAAAATAAACTCCCAAAGGCAGAAAATTTGTAACACGAATCAACAGTGTTCCACTGGACCACTGGGTGACATGATAGAGGTTTACAAGATTACGCATGGGACAGAGAAGGTAGAGAAAGAAGTACTTTTCTCCCTTTCTCACAATACAAGAACTCGTGGACACTCAATGAAATTGCTGAGCAGCCGGGTTAGAACAGATAAAAGGAAGTCCTTCTTCACCCAAAGGGTGATTTAACACATAGAATTCACTGCCACAGGAGGTGGCGGCAGCTACAAGCAAAGACAGCTTCAAGAGGGGATTGGATAAACATATGGAGCAGAGGTCCATCAATGGCTATTAGCCACAGGGCACAGATGGAACTCTCTGTCTGGGGCACTGATGCTCTGTATTCTTGGTGCTGGGGAGGGCAACAGTGGGAGGGTTTCTAGTGCCTTGGCCCCACTGGCGGACCTCCTGATGGCACCTGTTTTTGTTTTGTTTTGCCACTGTGTGACAGAGGATTGAACTGGATGGGCCACTTGCGTGATCCAACATGGCTCCTCTTATGTTCTTGTGTATAAACAAATTTATTAGTAACATATGGTAGCAGAATTATATCTACAACTTATAAAGAGCTTAAAATAAAATTTAAAAAATCGTTCTACCCCGTATCTTACTTTCCTCCCACCCCTCCCTCCGTTACTTGACCCTCGCCAGTGTTATTTTTTAAAAAAACAAATATTAAGGTACCCTTAACTATAAAAATCTTAATCATCAAAAATTGTCCAATGTCCTTTCTTTTCCACTCTTTCTCTACGTATCTTCTGAATTTCTTCCACTCCGCATTAAAAAGTTCTAAATCATAGTCTCTTAGTTTTCTTGTTAATTTGTCCATTTCACTCCATGACATAACTTTTGTAATCCATTCCCATTTTTCTGGTATTTTTTCTTGCTTCCATAACTGCGCATACAATGTCCTAGCAGCTGAGAGCAAGTACCATATTAAAGTTCTATCTTCTTTTGGAAATTTTTCCATTTGTAATCCCAGCAGAAAAGTCTCTGCCTCTTTGTTGAATTCATATCCCAGAATCTTAGAGATCTCTTGCTGAATCATCTGCCAAAACATTTTAGCCCTTTCACAAGTCCACCACATATGGTAGAAAGAACCTTCATGCTTTTTACATTTCCAACACCTATCTGGCATCTTATTGTTCATCTTTGCTAATTTTTTTGGAGTCATATACCATCTATACATCATCTTAAAACAGTTTTCTTTAATACTATGACATGTTGCGAGTTTCATAGAGTTCTTCCACAAATACTCCCAAGATTCCATCTTTATTTCTTTATTTACATTCATTGCCCATTTTATCATTTGAGATTTCACTACTTCATCTTCTGTAGACCATTGTAAAAGTAATTTGTATACTTTTGAGATTAATTTCTCATTGTCTCCAAGCAGAACTCTTTCCATTTCTGTTTGTTCTTTCCTTTTCCTTCGGCTTTAATATCATTCTCCATCAAGCTTTTTATTTGTTGCATTTGAAACCAATCATTTATAACTCAGTTCTTCTGCAGTTTTCAGTTCTATTTTCCCACTTTGTATTTTTAGTAACTGGTTATATGATAGCTGTTTTTCATTAACTGTTTTAGCCGTTAACTTTATCACTTCAGCTCCTCTTATGTTCTTATGACCCTGAATATCATACACGATAAACCCAACGAATACATCACAGGTATTACAACGAATACATTACAGGTGGGGGAGGGACGGTGGCTCAGTGGTAGAGCATCTGCTTGGGAAGCAGAAGGTCCCAGGTTCAATCCCTGGCATCTCCAAAAAAGGGTCCAGGCAAATAGGCGTGAAAAACCTCAGCTTGAGACCCTGGAGAGCTGCTGCGAGTCTGAGAAGACAATACTGACTTTGATGGACCAAAGGTCTGATTCAGTATAAGGCAGCTTCATATATATAGGTAGTCTCACCTAAACCAAAATACATATACTATTTTGACACACATAAAAAAACAGCAAATATTTATATTAAAAAAGACAAAAAAGCATATTCAGGGGCACTGTATGTATTTATTGTCACATGGGGATTTTTTGGTTTGTTTTCTTAGCCTGTGCACCGCAAGTATAATGCATCAAGACACGGTAACACCAATACCAAAGGAACTCTTTGAACAGATATATTTCACAGAAACACAGACAAATCCTGGTTTAGGCAAGATATACAAGCCCCTTTCACATTACTGTTCCAAACCAGATGTTATCCGCTGTTGGCCCAGTTCCGAGTAAAAGTGATACAGGGATGGGGGTTCCAGAAGACAAATGAGCCTTCTCTGAAGCAGCTCTGACCATTTCAAGCAGTGCCGCATTTCTCCTTGCCCCTTTTCGCCATGCAGTCTTCCTCAAACTTTTTTTTAAAAAATCACTCAGTTGAGCACTATAGCACTAGACCAAAATAGCCCCAAAGCACCTCAATGGTCCTGCTACATCACTGAAGTCCTATTTTGGTCTAGCACTGTAGCGCTCAACTTAGAACGATCCAAAAAAAAAAAAAAACTTGCGAGAAAAGACCATGCAGCAAAAAAGCTGCACTATTAGAAACAATGCAGGCATTTTAAACAGCCGACTGCAGCTATTCAGAAGCACAAAGAGGTGAAAGCGGAAGAAAGCAGTTGATCTCAAAAACAGTTCAACCTGTGTTTATCTGTAGCGGTAGAAAAAAGCAACTTAAAGATGAACAAAGTTTGTGGCAGGGTGGGAGCTTTTGCGAGACACTGCTCCCTCCTTCAGACACCTTTGTATCTGAAGAAGTGAGCAGTGACTCACAAAAGTTCATACCCTACCACAAATTTTGTTAGCCTTTAAGGGGCTACAGGACCTCTTACTCTTCTCTACTGGTTCAACCCCACTTTGCTAACCAGATGCAAGCAGCTTTGCATGAAAAGGTAAATCCATTCGCAGTCGGCGATCGCTAAAACGTTTTGTGTCTGAAACGACACAGAAAAATCTGCTAGCATCCAGCTACTAAAGTGGTTCACAAAGGCGGTTTGAAAGGGGCCACGGTCACCGGAGCCATCTTCCAGGCTAAGCAATGATTCCAATAACTATGGTCAAAAATAAGAACAACAAAGAACTCCTCACCAACCTGAAATCTGGGCCATAGCCACAGGGTGGTTCAGGGAAAAGCTACTCTACCCTGACCCAGATGGTCAAAGCCAACCTGATCTCACCAGCTCTCAGAAACTAACCAAGATTGGTCCTGGTTAGTACTTGGATGGGTAACCAGCAATGGCCAATCACCCGTGAACGTCTCTTACCTTGAAAAACCTACAGGGTCACAATAAGACAGCTGTGCCTTGACAGCACTTCCAACCACCAAAAGCCAATCCAACATTTTTTATTTATATCCCGCCCTCCCCGCCGAGGCAGGCTCAGGGCGGCTAACAACATCAAATACAATAAATTATACAATAAGTATTTAAAAACAGTAACTAGTTTTAAAACAATCTAATTTAAAATTTCCTAAAATTAACATTCTGGTGCTATTTCCAATAAGCACAGTGGTGAAAATCACTTAGGCGAGTCCCTCTGTCATTTAATCGGTAAAGGCCATCCCAAAAAGGATGGTCTTGCAGGCCCTGCGGAACTCTTCAAGGTTCCGCAGGGCCCGCACTTCTTCCGGGAGCTGGTTCCATAGGTGTGGAGCTACGATAGAGAAGGCCCGCATACGAGTGCTCGCAGTTTTGCCTCCTTCGGCCTGGGGATGGTCAGTTGTTTCTTCCCTGCTGACCTCAGTGCTCTCTGGGGTTCATACGGGGAAAGACGGTCCCTCAGGTAGGCAGGTCCTCAGCCATATAGGGCTTTAAAGGTAATAACCAGCACTTTGTAACGAATCCGGCATGTAACTGGCAACCAGTGCAGTCCACGCAGCCCCGGCTGTATGTGCTCCCACTTCGGGAGCCCCAATAGCAGCCTAGCCGCCGCGTTCTGCACCAACTGCAGCTTCCGGGTTCGGCACAGAGGCAGCCCCATGTAGAGCAGATAAGGTTGCCAGCCTCCAGGTACGCCTGTTTTGCTCACAAGGAATGTATTAACTACGGCGTTCCCGCTATTATGCGTGAAAATTGGAGAAAGCTAGGAATTCTGGACTGACACGGTTGATGATGGAATAATTTTTGGTACTACTGGACCTAGAAAATTGCACATAATATATAAGATTGGTCCCTAGAAGAAGGATCAGAGATCCAAAACGGCTTGCTAAGCAGACCGGTTCTCCGTTGGACCTTTTTCTCAAATACTGCACTGGAAGATAATACAGTGGCTTTGTGTCACATAAGGACAGTAGGAGCACTGTGGAACTTATGAGGTTTTAACTTGTTGCATGACTGATACGTTGTGTATTGTTGATACTCTTTTTGTCTTTTGATACTATATATTCATTACATAGTCAGAATTGTGTTTTAACAGGAAGAGTTTGATCTTTGTCGTGGTTTAGCCTCCAGGTGGGGCCTGGAGATCTGCTTTTTACAACTGATCTCCAGCTGGCAGAGATCAGCTCCCCCGGAGAAAATGGCTGCTTGGAAGGGTGGGCTCTACGGCATTGTACCCTGCTGGGGCCGCTCCCCTCCCCAAACCGTGCCGTCTCCCAGTTCCACCCCCAAAGCCCTCAGGTATTTTACAAAACAGACCAGGCAACCCTAAGAACAGATCCTGTTTCTTCCAATACCTAAGAGAGTTACTATAGGCAGGAATTGCGATTCATGTTATGTTTACATCCTGTGGCCAGAAGCCATAGGATGTATTCCATTGCACCTCAGTCTGTATGCGCCTCAGAGCATGACTGAGCCCAACAGACTGCAGTAGGGTTGCCAAGTCCAATTCAAGAAATACCTGGGGACTTTGGGGGTGGAGTCAGGACACATCGAGGGTGGAGCCAAGATCAAGGCTGTGACAAGCATAATTGAACTCCAAAGGGAGTCCTGGCCATCACATTTAAAGGGACAGCACACCTTTTCAATTCCTTCCTTCCATAGGAAATAATGAAGGATAGGGGCACCTTCTTTTGGGGCTCATAGAATCGGACCCCCTGGTCCAATCTTTTTGAAACTTAAGGGGTATTTTGGGGAGAGGCACTAGATGCTATACTGAAAATGTGGTGCCTCTACCCCAAAAAACAGCCCCCCCCAGAGCCCCAGATACCCGCAGATCAATTCTCCATGATTTTCTATGGGAATAAATCTCTATAGGGAATAATAGAGTTCCCAGCAGACATTTCCCTTCCCTCCCCCCGCTTTCTGATGACCCTGAAGCGGGGGGAGCATCTCCCCACCTGGGGATTGGCAACCCTAGACTGCAGAGTGTACAAACTGAGGTGCAATGCAAGTCAAGCCATCCTGGGTCATGCTAGGCTTCGCCTTGTACATGCTCAAAAGCCTGAGGAGAACCAAGCAGACAGTGATGTCACCACACTACGTCTCTCAGCGCAGGCCCAAACTGGATTATGAAATCTATTCTGTATTCTGCAGAGCCTGGGCAGAGCGGAACACGTTTCTTCCGCTCCACCCAAACCTTTTTCACAGCAGAACATAGTTAAAAACAATTAATATTCAGTCTATTCGTAAGCTGTGACACCAGAAACTCTTTTACATTCTGAAAGGTCTGTATCAGTAGAAAAGAGCAAGAATCCTTAAAGGCTAACAAAATTTGTGGTAAGGTGTCATGATCGTAAGGCAAGCGAGGCCTATAGGCTCCAGGGAAGCCTCTGTCAGAGTAGATACAGGGCCTACATTTCCCAGCATCCCTTCTGTCCCTCTGATTGGGTGGGCAGCAGTTTCGGAGGGAAAACTTGCCCAGTAGAGACCAGAGAGGTGGGACCTGGAAGGAAAGCGTTAAAAGGCTAGGTACAGACAGGGAAGTGTTCTCTCTGAAAAGGCTGGGCTAGAGAGAGGCTGCAGCTGAAACATATCCCTCACCCAAGGGGTGGTGAGTCTGTTGGCATTAGAGGAAGGGAGCGTTTAGTTAGTCATGTCAGGGCTGTTAATCTCTTTGCACGACCTTTACTGTTTCTACCTTTCACTGTTGCACTAATAATAAAAATCACTTGTTGTTTTGAGCACTTACAGTAAACTTATTATTGTTATACTGCCTGGATCCTCACGTCTCTTTCGTCACGGGTAGGTGTTTGTTAAGAAAGCAGACATAGGTGTTGGGCAGGTGCGCTGGGCCCTCCCAGACAGACCCTTACCAGAATGGTGGCAGCCAATAGAAGGCCCTTCCTGGTCCCCTGCTTTGGGAAAGAAGGTACGAGCTTTCACGAGTCATGAGTTATTTTTTTTTTAAGTACATCAGTAAATGGTGTTATAAAAATTAAACAAATAAAACAAACAAAAAGCTGCCACTGGAGTCACATAAATACAAGGCTAACAATGATCTAACATGCCAGATGCAATTATGAAATCTCTTGCTGCGATGAATCCGGGTATATTAAAAAAAAAGAAAAAGTCAGAGAGCACGCTGCACACAATGAAGGAAACATGAACAATCTATAACCAATCTATAACAGCACTTTCTCCCACCGACACCAAAACGTACAGAGCTTCCCTATGTCGTACAGCAAATTCCTTCAGTTATTGTTTAAATTTGCGAATGTCAGGATTTTTTTTTCCAAATTACAACCTCACACATTTCCGTGTTTCTTTTTAAATTAATCAGCAACAGAACACTTCCTTGGAAGCGTCGTCCGTGAACTTTTAAGCCTTCTAATCCTCTGAAGATAGCAAGTCCTTAATCGCTCGTCTCATTTTCAGTACAGAAGAGTGTTCTTTTCGTTATCGGGGTGGTGGTTTTTTGTGTTTTTTAAAGACGATGTAAACACATCTTGGTTACTGGCGCTCTTCACAAGGAAAAAAAATGCTCTGATGTACATATGATTTGCCTCTGGTAAAGCAGTCGCTGCCAGCGATACGCTGGGAAACATGAAGTCAGGTTCCCTCAGCACAATATGCTGTTGTAGTAGGCCTGACTGCAATCTGGCAGTATAGCTTCACGTAACACTCCGCAGCATAAAGATAGCAATCTGTTTGGATGGGAGCTTGGCTCCAGAAAGAAACCGCTGGGTTCCACAAAGGCTACATTTCTCCAGCTCTGGGCTGAACGCTCTGTTTTTTTTCTCACTGCCAGTCACGAAAGCTCCAGGCCTAGCCTTTACGAAAAGCAGAATGTGGTAAAATCCTGAGGCAGAGATTTGGGCTGGTGCCATTTAAAGCTTTGTGGGGGGGGGGAGGGGAGAAACACATCTCTGACAACTCCCCCATATAGAATTATTCCCTGTGACTGAAAATTAGCATATCTCTGGCATACCCCATTCTATGTTATTCTCCCATTCTGTTTTCAGGGAGTATTTTTAGGAAATTTTTCTGCTCTTAAGATGGGAATGGTAGTAGCGTTGCCAAGTCCAAGTTGGCAAATGCCCAGAGATTCGGGGGGCAGAGCAATATCAGCAGGATGCAATGTAGGGTTTGCCAACCTCCAGGTGGTAGAACCAAAAACAATACCCACCGTGAATAAATTAACTAATTACAATATTCCTAATACATTTCCATGATTCATAACCCACAGTCACATAATAAATATCGATTTGAGAAATCACACACACTTGGGTCAGCCATCGCTCTCGCAGAGCTGTCCTTGAAAGGGCAGCTTCCGTGAGAGCTCTCCCAGCCCTGTGTACCTCACAGGGTGTTTGTTGTGGGGGAGGAAGGTAAAGGAGATTGTGAGTCACCTTGAGATTCAGAGCAGAGGGCAGGATATAAATCTAATTTCTTCATCTTCTTCATCTTAATTTTCACATTGATATGTGAATGTGTTATACGCGATTGTGGATTATGAATAACTGAAATATATGAGGAATACTGTAATTGGTTTAGGTAATTGATTGATTCATGGTAGTTATTTTTTGGTTCTATCTTATTCCCATGGATCTCTTTGGCTCTACAACCTCCAGGCAGTGGCTGGAGATCTCTTGGGATTACAACTGATCTCCAGGCAACAGAGACCAGTTCAATGGAGAAAATGGCTGCCTTGGAAAGTGGACTCTTATGGCATTATACCTCACTGAAGCCCCCCCTCCTCAGGCTCCACCCCCAAAATATCTACGTATTTCCCAACACGCAGCCAACAAACCTAGTGTAATGCCACAGAGACCAATTTCCAAAGCAGCCATTTTGTCTGTGGCAACTGATCTCTGTAGTCTGCAACTCAGCTGTAATTCTGGGAGATCTCCAGCTGCATCCTGAAGGATGGCAATCCTAGAAAACAGGTAACGACACTCTACAGCTTCCTTAAGCAACCTGCAATTCCCGGAGACTGCAGTTACAGAGAAGCTGTAACTTCAGGGTGGTGAGAACCAGAGAAGATTGTGAGGCACTCCAAAGGGATCTGTTGAGGCTGGGTGAGTGGGCGTCAACGTGGCAGATGAGGCTCAATGTGGCCAAGTGCAAAGTAATGCACATTGGGGCCAAGAATCCCAGCTACAAATACAAGTTGATGGGGTGTGAACTGGCAGAGACTGACCAAGAGAGAGATCTCGGAGTCGTGGTAGATAACTCACTGAAAATGTCAAGACAGTGTGCGATTGCAATAAAAAAGGCCAACGCCATGCTGGCAGTTATTAGGAAGGGAATTGAAAACAAATCAGCCAGTATCATAATGCCGCTGTATAAATCGATGGTGCGGTCTCAGTTGGAATACTGTGTGCAGTTCTGGTCACCACACCTCAAAAAGGATATCATAGCATTGGAAAAAGGGCAACTAGAATGATTAAAGGTTTGGAACACTTTCCCTATGAAGAAAGGTTAAAATGCTAGGGGCTCTTTAGCTTGGAGAAACGTCGACTGCAAGGTGACATGATAGAGGTTTACAAGATTATCCATGGGATGGAGAAAGTAGAGAAAGAAGTACTTTTCTCCCTTTCTCACAATACAAGAACTCATGGGCTTTCAATGAAATTGCTGAGCAGTCAGGTTAAAACGGATAGAAGGAAGTACTTCTTCACCCAAAGGGTGATTAACATGTGGAATTCACTGACACAGGAAGTGGTGGCGGCTATAAGCATAGCCAGCTTCAAGAGGGAGTTAGATAAAAATATGGAGCAGAGGTCCATCAGTGGCTATTAGCCACTGTGTGACACAGAGTGTTAGACTGGATGGGCCATTGGCCTGATTCAACATGGCTTCTCTTATGTTCTTAAGCTAACATTCCCATTGAAACCACCCACAGGTCATAAGTGCATTTTGGGTTTGCGGGGAAACATTTGAAATATCTACCCCACATGCCTCCCAGTTTGTATATTTTCCTAATTAGTCCATATTTAATATTTTTCCACATTTTGTTCTCCGTACAGAAGGAGGGGAGCTGACCAGTATACACAGGATGTCGGAACACCACAACAGATGCTACACCTGTATCCTGCTTCCGTTATCTAGAACTGCTCTCTTCTCTTTAGAGACAGAACATTCTCATTTGATGCTTAATCTGACCAAATGCACACTCCAGCCTATGTGGAAAGGAAAATTACAGCCAGTTTTTCAATGGTACCAGAGATCCATGTTTTCCTTCAGTCAGCTGTAGCGACTACCGTCAACAGAAAGTTCCTCCCACAGTGAACCAGATGGTGGGCAAACCCTATTGAGCACAATTCTGTGCGATGTTCCGTGGCCACAGAACCAGAAGCGCTTACGAGCACCCTCGACCTCCCTCTCTAATGGGACTATCCTTTAATTAGATTGGGGTGTCAAACTTGTTTGATATGAGGGACGGATCTGACATAAATGAGACCTTGATGGGCCGGGCCATGTCAGGCTGGGCCATGTGTATAGCTATTTAAGATTAGGTAGTGGAGATATAAATTTTATAAAGAACACAGACAAACACAAATATATATATATATAAAAAACTTAAAACATGCTTAAAACGTTAGCACTCATTGGTCTTAAAGGTGCTTTCTTTGTATTTCTTTCATGGGATCCAGGGAACTGGCCAAAGGAAGCTCTGGCTCTTTCCTTTCTTCCCCAGGGGACTAGGGGGGAGCCTCAGTCAATAGAAGGAAGAGAGGCTTGGCTCGGTAGGTCTGCTGTGCAATTGAGTGAGCCTGGCAAAGCAAGCTCCTGTGCGATTGAGCAAGCCTGGCAAAGCAAGCTGTGATGCAAAAGTAAGCAAGAGAGAGGGAGAAGGAAGCAGAGAAGAGCCAGTTGCACGGGGGCTTGATAGGAGCCCTCTGAGGGCCTGATTCGGCCCCCGAACTGCATGTTTGACACCCCTGAATTAGATGGTGAGCATTCACAGGCAACTCTTGTTTTCAACTTTAATTTTTTATAGGGCCTAACCCTTTTTAACGACATCCAAGCTCATGTTCTCAAATTCTCAGTAATAAAAGGTCCAGGATTTGTCAATTATGGAAATGGCAACGGATCACCTTTCACAATGCTCAGTTTTAAAGCAATGGAGGTTTCTTATTTGCTGAGAAAGCTCTATAGAAGCTTCAGTAACTGCAAAGAGAGGCCTGTATGACCAGAAGTGTGGAAATACCATAAGCACAGTGGGCCGTGTCTTACATGCAAATTGTATTCTTACATACACAAAGCAATGTATATACCAGGACTGACCAAACTGTAGCTCGGGAGCCATATGTGGCTCTTTCACACATATTGTGTAGCTCTCAAAGACCCCACCACCTCATCAGCCGACTTAGGAAAGTCATTTATCTCTTTAAATTACTTCTCCAAGCCAAGCCAACCAGCAACTCAGAGAATGCATTTAAAGTTGGGCCAGTCACAGTCCTCTCAGAACTCTCTCAGAAGATGATGATGATACTGGATTTATATCCCACCCTCCACTCCGAATCTCAGAGCGGCTCATTATCTCCTTTACCTTCCTCCCCCACAATAGACACCCTGTGAGGTGGGTGGGGCTGAGAGGGCTCTCACAGCAGCTGCCCTTTCAAGGACAACCTCTGCCAGAGCTATGGCTGACCCAAGGCCATTCCAGCAGCTGCACGTGGAGGAGTGGGGAACCAAACCCAGTTCTCCCAGATAAGCGTCCGCACACCTAACCACTACACCAAACTGGCTCTCAGCCCCACCTACCTCGCAATGTGCCTGATGTCGGGCGAAGAAGAGAAAGGAAATTGTAAGCTGCTTTGAGACTCCTTAAGGTAGAGAAAAGAAGGTATAAAAACCAACTCCTCCTCCTCCTTCCATATGAAGCCTGTTGGGCGATCTTGGGCCAGTCACTGTCACTGGTTTTTTTACATGTCCCTTTTTTCCTTTTAAACTGTTTATTTAAATTCAAAGCCTTTTACAAAACTTTTCAATCCATTAATAATAAAGCAAAGCAATGTAATGGCGTACAAGTCAGGAAGCAGTGAGTCAATATCATTCAAACTACACAAAGTACAGGGTTACACATTCCCCCCCCCCACACACACTTTTTATAGCATTTACCATTTTTATAGCATTTGAGTACAAGTTAGAGAAAGGTAGAGAAAAGCAGGGTATAAAAGCCTTCTCTAGAATATAAAACAAAACTGTCTTCTGTCCTGGAGGACTGGAAACTTGCAAACGTTATATCAATGTTTTTAACAATGGCTCTAAAAGGTAAAGGTAAAGATAGTCCCCTGTGTGAGCACCAGCCGTTTTCGACTCTGGGGTGACGCTGCTTTCACAACGTTTTCACGGCAGACTTTTTACGGGGTGGTTTGTCATTGCCTTCCCCAGTCATCTACACTTCCCCCCAGCAAGCTGGGGACTAATTTTACCGACCTCGAAGGATGGAAGGCTGAGTCGACCTGGAGCCAGCTACCTGAACCAGCTTCCGCCAGGATCAAACTCAGGTCGTGAGAAGAGGGCTCCGACTGCAGTACTGCAGCTTTACCACTCTGCGCCACGGGGCAGATGTGGTAAACAATTTTTGGTTCCCCGTAAACAATGAGTGTACGGGGAACCAAAAATCACAGCCAGTTAACCTAAGTTGTGTTGCTAACCCCTAGAGTAGCGCGTCCATATACAATTCCAAGGGCTGAAGGGGGCAACCAAAGCAAATGCCACCCCATTGTTCCACCCAGCATGGGAAAAACAGGGGGATGATAAAACTGGAAAAATCCACAGAGACTGCTTTGTACAAAAACCAGCTTTCTCACAATGACTCCCACCGCCGCCCCACACATACTTTCCACTCCATTCCCAGTTATTAAAAATAAACATCAAGCATTCCACCTGGAAAATACTATCAAAGCCAAATATTGTTCTACGGAGCGATGTATCGCAGGCTAACCAGTCAAACTAGTCAAAAACTACATTCATCTGTTCCGCGGCACTCCGTCTCCCGGGAACCGCAGCAGCCACTGAACCGCTCTTTGTTCCTATCCAGTCATATATATATATATATGTAAAAGGGTGGGAAAGCTTTTCCCTAAAAAACATTTAGATTAAGCACAATTGAGGACTGTTGCCTTTCCAAGCTGCAAATTAAAGAGGGGCGGGTGGAGGGGGGGGGGAAGCAGACTGACGGAACATACTAAGCTCCAGAAGCTTCAAGCAGCCCTCCCTAATTTGGGGCCTTCGAGCAGAATAACCAGTTGTTCCGGTCTCAAGTTTACTTTGGAAGTTTTAAACAACACAGACTCTTTCAGGCAGTTTTCCTAATGTTACAACAACAGCATCGAAATTGCTTTCCCTGCCAAGGTTGTACGATGCAAGTTCTTGCATGTAATTCATCCAAAGGATTCAGGAGGTGTAAAAAGTGCAGGACCAGAGAGAAATCAGCGAATCGCCCTTCCTATGAGCAGCCTGGGATGAGCTTTCAATTTAGCAGCGGAACGGTTATTTGATTTCTTTATTTGCTTGCTTCTTTTACGCCCCACCTTTCTCCCCATGGTCAGGAAAATTCCCACCCTCCCGGTTTTTCACAAACTATGCAAAACTGAACTATCCAAGAGGGCTTTTCTGTACAGGTAATAGGGTCATACTGTACA
Source organism: Heteronotia binoei (assembly GCF_032191835.1). Taxonomy (NCBI): domain Eukaryota; kingdom Metazoa; phylum Chordata; class Lepidosauria; order Squamata; family Gekkonidae; genus Heteronotia; species Heteronotia binoei. Next base: position 20,141,190 of record NC_083243.1, on the reverse strand, counting down.
AAATGGTTTTACAAACTTGCTTGGATGAATGATATGGAACTGTGATCTATACTGTTGTGCATAGCTTATTACAAGTAGGATCCTATTCATGTAATTTCTCTACTGCTTAATGTGCCATACGAATGCTTATTCTATGTTTCCATTCCTTCCGGCGGTTCCAGACTTTTAATATCCTAACGTATTGGTTACTGAATATCCTATTTGTCAACAGTGCTCACTCATAAGAACATGAGAAGCCATGTTGGATCAGGTCAATGGCCCATCCACTCCAACACTCTGTGCCACACAGTGGCCAAAAAACCCAAGTGCCATCAGAAGTCCACCAGTGGGGCCAGAACACTAGAAGCCCTCCCACTGTGCCCCTCAAGCACCCAGAATATGGGTGGATGGAACATGCTAAGCTCCATCACTATGGGCGCTTTCACACATGCTAAATAATGAAGTTTCAACCCACTTCAGTGACTGTTTGCCAGTGGATTTTGCCATTTCACACAGTAAAATCCAGTTGCAAAGAAGAAGAGATTTAATTTATACCCCACCTTCACTAACTGAGTCTACTCAAAGGAAGCCGATTTACAGGGCTACTGAAAGACTGTGTGGGAAAATTCATATGTTGAAAGTTCAGTGTTCCTTAGTTTTGTTTTGTTTAAGTTTCATTTAAGCTTGCGCTAAAACATATTTATACACGTTTCCGGGTAAATTGGAAAGAACTTGTGGCTGTCCCAAGGTCACATCAGCAGGTGCAAGTGGAGGAGAGTGGAATCAAACCTGGTTCTCCCGAATAAGAGTCCGCACACTTAATCACTACACCAAACTGGCTCTTTGGGACACCTCAGCCCAGCCTGTAGATACTCAGTGGCCAAAACCCAGGTACCATCAAGAGGTCCACCAGCAGCCCACCCACTGTTGCCCCCAAGCACCAAGAGTACAGACCATCACTGATCCAGTAAAAGGCAGAGTATCCTGCAGCGAGCTTCAAGAGGGTATTGGATAAGCATATGGAGCAGAGGTCCATCAGTGGCTGTTAGTCACAGCGTATTGTTGGAACTCTCTGTCTGGGGCAAGTGATGCTCTATACATTCTTGGTCCTTGTGGGGGGGGGGGGCGCAAAGTGGAAGGGCTTCTAGTGTCCTGGCCCCACTGGTGGACCTTGGCACTTGGGTTTTTTAGCCACTGTGTGACACAGAGAGTTGGACTGGATGGGCCATGGTGTTCTTACGTGCGCCCAGTAGAGGAAGGAGATCCCCCTGTAATTTTCCTCCCCTGTATGCAGGGGTTAATGCAGCAAGGGACGGATCATGCTTTAAGTATTTAGGGAAGAAAAATATATTTTCTTTAAAAAAAAACCCCTACAATCTGCCCTTGAGATTTTTCTGGTCAAATCCAAAGGTTCCCATTTACAAAAACGAGGGCATGCAAGAAACCAGCAAGAGGCAGGTGGGGAATTTTAAGTGAACCTCTACTGAAACAAAAACCGCTCTAAAGCAGCCAGATTCTCGATTCCTGCAAAATTAGTTATCCACTCTAGTTACTGCCAGAGCTTATGTAACAGACCCACATAGATCACAGAGCCAGATGGCCTCTTATACGTACCACTATTTCCTGGGGGTTTGGATGCCAAGGTAACTGCAAGGGGAAAGCTGGAGCTATTTAGACTGATGAAACATTTTTTTTAAAAAAAAACACCCTACTATTGTCCCATAACATCCCTTCTTGCTACCCCCTCACCAAACCAGTTAAATAACAGCCACCTCGTTTTGCACACAAAAGCTTTAAAAACGCTGAACCATCTTCCTGTTAAAGGTCTCTTTGCCAGCACGGCAGCTCATTACAGGCAAAATTTCGCTAGCGCAGGCAGGCGGGGTGTCCAGTTCCCCCGACGAGAGTTATAGAGAACCAGGAAAATGTGCAGATTTGGTCACATGTCCTTGACATGGCATTTCCTTGTTCTTTAATAAATTTCTATCAATGGCCAATTAAGGAAAACTTGCAGGGTGGCACGCTTCAAATATTTGAGCAGCAAACTTTCAAATGTGAAAGGGAATTGATCCAACTGTTGAAAATACCAGATACGCCGTCACAGAAATCTGCCTGCTTTTGAGCTTTGGGGGGAGTTTTTTGCTGCTTCCTTGCTCCCAATCCCTTGGCGTGATTTATCATAATTTCCCACACATCACTTCCTGTAACCTTGACAGACAGAAATGTTTCCTCTGTGAAGTCTGGGCTTCTCGGGGAAGCTTCTGATGAGACTTGCCTGGTTCAGACAAGCCATGAACTTGCACGCTTCCCTTCTTTCCCCTCCCTTCTCACATGCAGCTCAGCAGTCTGTGGCTGCGCAACAAACCGTAGTTTGCTATGATATCCAAATGGACAACTGTGGCTTGCTATTAGCCTTCAAAGCCACCACCACAAGTCATGATCAAATTGTGATTACCATCTCTGGGAGAGGATTGGGGGGGGGGACGCTAACTATAGTTCACTAAGTCAGAACCAGGCCTCGGATTCAGCAGGAGCTCACAGGAGCACAGCTCCTGAACCTTTCTGAGGGTTCCACCTCCTCCTCCCCACCTACCTTGTCCATTGAACAGTAGGTGCAGCTGCATAACAATCCCTAGATTAGGAGAGCAGGCAGCCAGCCAGCCACCAGGGACTTTGCCACAGCCCCAGAAGCCCTCATTAACCCCTGGAGAAGCCCACACCACCCTTTCTTTACTTCTTATGTGGCTTACTGGCCTTTTGAATGGGGGTGGAGTGGTCCAGGAGAGCCCCAGGAGAGCGAGGCCTGCTTGGGCTTGCTGGATCTCTAGCCAACCCAAGCAGGCCTTTCTCATCTGAGCCTCTCCTTTCTTGTGTCGGGTTGCTTTTGGCTGTTGGAGGGGGAGGGGGCAGCATATGTTAATGAGTTATACTAATGAGCTCTACCACCTATATTTCTACAAAATGACCCCTGGTGAGAACCAAACTGTGCCTTATGCCAAATAACAAATGTTAAGCAAAGCTGTGCACGAAAGGGAAGGAGAGAAGAGTATGAGCTTGAAACTCACTCACGATCCTCTGAATTGCAATTTGGAGCAACAGCATTCACCACCTCTTCCAGACCTGAGATCTACTGAACGACGTAATTGTCGAATGGCAGGCCCGCGACAGGAAGAGTAACCGCCAGAATTATGACCACAGTAGTTTCGAGGTCAAGACTGTAGAATTCAGACCCAGATAGCTAGAGACAAGGAACACAAGCCTCAAGCATAATATGGCGGGGAAAAGAACCAGGGAAGAATCCTAACCGTCAATGAGTTGACATCCATCTCGACAGCCTGCTGCTTCTCAGTGTCCACGCAAAAGGAGGCAGCAGGAATGGCACCCTTGCTCTCCATGCGCGCGCACCAGCTGCAAGCAGTGTTCCCTCTAAGCTGAGCTAGCACGAGCTAGCTCACAGGTTTTTAGCCTCCAGCTCACACATTTGAGGGACAGTGGCTCAGTGGTAGAGCATCTGCTTGGGAAGCAGAAGGTCCCAGGTTCAATCCCCGGTATCTCCAAAAAAGGGTCCAGGCAAATAGGTGTGAAAAACCTCAGCTTGAGACCCTGGAGAGCCGCTGACAGTCTGAGAAGACAATACTGACTTTGATGGACCAAGCGTCTGATTCAGTATAAGGCAGCTTCATATGTTCATATGTTCATTTTTGCCTTAGCTCAGGAAAAATGGTCCAAGGCGCAACAGTTTATGCAGTAGCCCACAACGTTAATGCCAGTAGCTCACAACTTTAATGCCAGTAGCTCACAAAATAGAATTTTTGCTCACAAGACTGCAGCTTAAGAGGGGACACCGGCTGCAAGCCCTTTCTAAAAGCAAGCAAAGTTCTGAGACCCACCTAAAGGTCCCAGCAGATGAGTTAAAGATCCTCTCTGGCTTGGAAGACTTTCAGATCTGCCCCAACAGCTGTGTTCAAATAGTACATCACATCTCCATCCTTGACAAATACAAACACGAGTGGGTGTCATGCTCACATGCTTCCCCCTCCTTCCTCTTCTCTCGCTCCAGAGAGCAACCGAAGAAGTTCCACGTTTCGAAACTGTTCTAACCGTGAAGCTTGAAGGCCATGGGCAAACTGGTATTTGTACCCTCCTGACATACTGGGATTCTCAACCGCAGCTCAATCTTGGTACACAATCCTCATTTGCATGGGAAAAAATTAAACTCCAGTTGGCTCAGGCATCTGCACTCAAGAAGACGACGACAACGACACTGGGTTTATATTCTGCCCTCCACTCAGAGCCCCAGAGCAGCTCACAATCTCCTTTACCTTCCTCCCCCACAACAGACACTCTGTGAGGTGGGTGGGGCTCTGACAGCAGCTGCCCTTTCAATGACAGCTCTACGAGAGCTATGGCTGACCCAAGGCCATTCCAGCAGCTGCAGGTGGAGGAGTGGGGAATCAAACCCGGTTCTCCCAGATAAGAGTCCACGCACTTAACCACTACACCAAACTGGCTCTACGCCAAACTGTAATAATAATAGCAACCATCTTGCAACCCAAGCAGAGGCCCTGACAGAGTTTTACAGTGTGTGGTATATACAATAAAGTAACAGCAGACACTTGGAGTTCAGGTGGAGGACTGGAGGGTACCAAAGAAAAAAATCCAAGCTGAATTCATCTGGGAGGAATAGAAGATTTCAGTAAACAGGAGCAAGACTCAAAGACAAAGCCCAAAGACCACGCTCCGGCTGAGACAAACCAGATTCTCACAATTCAAACAATATTGGTGAGGCTTGCATTTTACACTTCATAACTATCATCCCGGTTCCATCATTCATAGAAGAGACACAGAGATTGATTTGTGCCTTTGGCATGCATAGCTAACAAAAGAGAACCGTGTAATTGCTCATAACAATAGCTATTCATTATAAGGAACCAGCAAGATGGCTTTTGTGACAAATAATCAAACATGGCATGAACTAAAGGGGGGGGGGGCAGCTGTCTGCAAACTCCCTTCCCTTCCCTACCGATATGCAAGCAGGTTAGGGATCCAGATTCTGCTCTAGATTAGATCTCTCCAGGGGACATTTCATAGAAAAAGCAGTGCCGGAGCTCATTAGCACTACTCATTTGCATGTGCCACACATCCCTGACCATCACCAGAAGATGTACTAAATTGCATCAGCTCAGCATCTGCCTTAAAATGTTTCTGGAATTAGAATTGTCATCATAAAACCTTACTCCCACCCAGTGTTCCCTTTAAGCTGCAGAGTCTTGTGAGCAAACAAAGGGGAGGGGCGGTGGCTCAGTGATAGAGCATCTGCTTGTTAAGCAGAAGGTTCCAGGTTCAATCCCCGGCATCTCCAACTAAAAAGGGTCCAGGCAAGTAGGCGTGAAAAACCTCAGCTTGAGACCCTGGAGAGCCGCTTGCCAGTCTGAGTAGACAATACTGACTTTGATGGACCGAGGGTCTGATTCAGTATAAGGCAGCTTCATATGTTCATATGTTCAATCCTACTTTGTGAGCTACTGGCATTAAAGTTGTGAGCTACTGTATAAATTATTGTGCTCTTGGGGGGGGGATCATCCTTCTTGAACTAAGACAAAAACCTGTGAGCTGGAGGCTAAAAATCTGTGAGCTAGCTCATGCTAACTCAGCTTAGAGGGAACACTGCTCCCATCATACTTTTTAAATGACTTTCTCCTTTGTGGTCACAGTGGCTTGAGGAAGATTTCCATCTGTCTGCTTGATATGTTTTGGCTATTTCCCCATTTTTTGTGGGGGGGAAATATTAGAAAGTTTTCCCGATCTTAGAGCTCAGCAAAATTCCTCCAGGGGGTCTGAAAAATGGAGCCCAGAAGCAAATTTTTTTTTTGGGGGGGGGGGGGAGAGCACAATAAAATTCAGACATTCCAGAGGTCGACTCCTGTGAGCTCCTGCCCCAGAAGGTAGGACCAGAATCAATGGGTTGAAATTAAATCAGAATTGTTTCCGGCTCAACATTAGGAAGAATTTCCTGACCGTTAGAGCGGTTCCTCAGTGGAACAGGCTTCCTTGGGAGGTGGGCTCTCCTTCCTTGAAGGTTTTTTAAACAGAGGCTGGATGGCCATCTGACAGCAATGAAGATCCTGTGAATTTAGGGGGAGGTGTTTGTGAGTTTCCTGCATTGTGCGAGGGGTTGGACTAGATGACCCTGGAGGTCCCAACTCTATGATTCTATGAAATGAGGCCTGAATCTCTCTCTTCCTACCAGTTTTGCTGTCTGCATTCACCACTGTGCCAAAGGTTTCCTGGTACCAAGAGACAATAAAAAGGTCAGGATAAACACTGAACTGTACAAAAATGGGACTTCGTTCTAAAAACAGCATCAAAGCGTTCCAAGAAAGATAAGAGGTCGAAGGGACACAGAGTCCAAGATATTTTTAAAAGGCCTTGTCCTCAAAGTGAAAAGGATACGCGGAGTTCCTTCGGTCCTGCACACCAAGTAGAGACAGGCAGCGATTACATGGGTCATCTTCCGCCCCCGAGTCAAGTGCTTGCTCACCGCCATCTTGAAAAAGTTGAAGGCGGTATCGAGGCAATGCTGATTAAGCTGGAGCTGGTTTCCCAGATGATGAATCTGACGTTTCCCTGTAAAGAAAATAAGAGACACAGAAATCACATACTGTTCGCAATTTTAGCATTTTACAGGAGGCATGCGCACGAAATTGAAGCTGGCTTAATTCAGAGACCTGAATGGCAAAATGGGACACTACAGAGAAAGAATGAAGAAGGTGGAAGGCGGAGGAGAAAGAAGAGGAGGAGGAAACTTAGAGCAGCTTACAATCTCCTATATCAGGGGTGGCCAACGGTAGCTCTCCAGATTTTTTTTTTTTACTACAACTCCCATCAGCCCCAGCCATTGGCCATGCTGGCTGGGGCTGATGGGAGTTGTAGGCAAAAAACATCTGGAGAGCTACCGTTGGCCACCCGACCTATATCTTCTCCCCCCACAACAGACACCCTGTGAGGAGGGTGGGGCTGAGAGAGCTCTCACAGCAGCTGCCCTTTCAAGGACAGAGACTGGGCGTGGCTTACAATCTCCTATATCTTCTCCCCCCCACAACAGACACCCTGTGAGGTAGGTGGGGCTGAGAGAGCTCTTACAGCAGCTGCCCTTTCAAGGACAACGCCTACGAGAGCTATGGCTGACCCAAGGCCATGCCAGCAGCTGTAAGTGGAGGAGTGGGGAATCAAACCCGGTTTTCCCAGATAAGAGTCCACACACTTAACCACTTCATCAAACTGGAGAAGTACAATAAGTAATAAGATTAAAATAAGATTAAAGTGCTATAAACAGCAACAGTAAATCAATATATTCTCCAGATAACAGAAACATTTATAACCACCAACTCCCTGGGTGACAGGGTAGTAAAAGAATGAAGGGGGGGGGGGGGGGGTTGGCATGAGAGTGCCAGACCATCTCTGTCCTCAGCCAAATCGCTGGTTAAGCCACTGATGCCAGATGTTATATGGATTTGCAAGCAGTGCTCTAGAATTTGTATGCACCCACAAGATGATATGCAGAAATTTATGGGGAATAGGACCATCAAGGGCTACTAGCCGTGGCAAGTAAAGGGAATCTCCATATTCAGAAGCAGTAAAACTCAGTGTTGGAGGCAGCATCAAGGGAAAGCCTTGGCCTCTGTGTCCTGTTGTTGGCCCGCCAGAGGAACTGGTTGGCCACTATGTGAGACTAGATGGAGAACTGGTCTGATCCCACAGGGCTCTTCTGATGTTCTAATGAAGGCCTCAGCCTTTGTGCTCTGTTGTTGGCCCTCCAGAGGAACTGGATGGACTCTGTGTGAGACAGGATGCTAGATTAGATGGACCACTGGTCTGATCCAGCAGGGTTTCTCTTATAGCTGGGAATATCAAGTGAGGCCCTGTTTCTCGCAAATCATTCCTCGGCCAGGGGAACCCACATCTCTCCCAAGAAGCCATTGGGCAGAGGCTACGGAACGACTGGCTCCTGCTCTTTTTAACCCTTTCCACATCTGTAGCAGGGGTTATCCTGTCACAAACCCAAGGGAATTTTCTGTCAACCATTTTTATAAAGCAATCCAGGTGACTGCCCTATTCACAGTACTGACAGTTAACTTCATAAGGGAGTTCAAGATTCCAGCAGAAATGCCTCCTTTGGCCTGTAGAAGATGTTACATGGATTGCGGGATCTCCCTTATTTCCCTGCACGCTTGCACAAAGATGCTCTCAACTGGGCCCCTACCTTGCTAGAGATCCCAGCACAACGGTGGGAAGAGGAGTTTATTTTTATGCCCCACTTTTCACTACCCAAAAGAGTCTCAGAGCAGCTTACAATCTCCTTCCCTCCCTCTCCCCACAACAGACAACCTGTGAAGTCGGTGAGGCTGAGAGAGCTCTGACAGATGCTCTTGAGAAAACAGCTGAGAACTGTGACTGACCCAAGATCACCCAGCAGGCTTTGTGTGGAGATGGAGTAGAGAGTCAAACCAGGTTCTCCAAAGTAGTCCATTGAGAGCCAGTTTGATGTAGTGGTTATGTGTGTGGACTCTTATCTGGAAGAACCGGGTTTGATTTCCCACTCCTTCACTTGCAACTGCTGGAATGGCCTTGGGTCAGTCATAGCTCTTGTAGTTCTTCTTATCTGGAAGAACCGGGTTTGATTTCCCACTCCTCCACTTGCAACTGCTGGAATGGCCTTGGGTCAGCCATAGTTCTTGTAGTTCTTCTTATCTGGAAGAACCGGGTTTGATTCCCCACCCCTCCACCTGCACCTGCTGGAATGGCCTTGAGTCAGCCATAGCTCTTGCAGGAGTTGTCCTTGAAAGGGCAGCTTCTGGAAGAGCTCTCTCAGCCCCACCTACCTCACAGGGTGTCTGTTGTGGGGAAAGGAGATTGTAAGCCGCTCTGAGATTCAGGGTATAGGGCGGGATATAAATCCAATATCATCATATCATCATCACTGCTCTTCACCACTACACAAAACTGGGTCTCAAGAGGGAGAACTCAAGGTGGGCCAAAGGGTTTCTTTGCTCCTGTGACCTGTTATAATGACCCATTCTAATGCAAGAGCTTCCCTGTATTCCTATAACCTGCCCCAGGTACAACTCATGAAGAACCCCAGTGCCATATGCTGTTGAAGGCTTTCACGGCAGGAATCCATTGGTTTTTGTAGATTTTCCGGGCAGTGTAGCCATGGTCTTGGCATTGCGAGACCTGACGTTTCGCCAGCCACTGCAACTGGCATCCTCAGAGTTACACCTCTGAGGATGCCAGTCACAGTTGCTGGCGAAACGTCAGGCCTCACAATGCCAAGGCCATGGCCACCCAGCCTGGGGAGGGACGGTGGCTCAGTGGTAGAGCATCTGCTTGGGAAGCAGAAGGTCCCAGGTTCAATCCCTGGCATCTCCAAAAAAGGGTCCAGGGTGTGAAAAACCTCAGCTTGAGACCCTGGAGAGCCGCTGCCAGTCTGAGAAGACAATACTGACTTTGATGGACCGAGGGTCTGATTCAGTATAAGGCAGCTTCATATGTTCATATGTTCAATCCACAACAACCAACCTCGGTACCGTTCATGACAGCCACAACGTCAAAGGTCAGCTAAAGATCTGCTTAAAATCAGTATGACTAGACCTGCCGAATAATTAAACTACCCCCAAGAGCCCCGTGGCGCAGAGCAGTAAAGCTGCAGTACTGCAGTCCGAGCTCTCTGCTCACGACCTGAGATCGATCCCAGCGGAAGCTGGGTTCAGGTAGCCGGCTCGAGGTTGACTCAGCCTTCCATCCTTCTGAGGTCGGTAAAATGAGTACCCAGCTTGCTGGGGGGAAAGGGTAGGTGACTGGGGAAGGCAATGGCAAACCACCCTGTAAAAAGTCTGCTGTGAAAACGTTGTGAAAGCAACGTCACCCCAGAGTCAGAAACAACTGGTGCTTGCACAGGGGACTACCTTTACCTTTTTAAGTGGGGGGGGGGGTAGGATTCTGCATTTCTCCCCCAACCCTAGCTTCAGGCTTGCACACCACTCAGAGCATGAAGCAGAACCTATTTCCACCCTAACTTGGGAAGTGAAGAAAACATACTTTATTGCAGTTCTCCAGAAACCTGGCAGAGCATGAGCTCTACATATGCAGGGCCTCTAACCACAAAATGAGACAAAACCACAACTGAGAGGAACTGGCTGTAGAAAAAGCTGTATGCTTGGAGCTCCTTGTCGCTGGGGAAGTGCTTCCTTCCTACGATCGCATGTGGACAGATCGGGCTGCCAGATTACATGGAGGAGACTGTGTTTCGAAGAAAATGGAGGCCCCCCCTTTTGCTTTGCTCGGAGCCCTTTCGATGACTCATAAGAGGATATGACACAGCTGCTGAAGCAGCGGAGGAGAGCCCAGGAGCACCAAGAAAGAAGGGCTTCGGGAGTAGGAAGCTGGCAAGGCCAGAGGTGACGGGAAAGGAGTCATAAAAGAACAGGACATAGCCAGCGCTGCACTTCTGGAGAACAGAGCGTAGAGCCGATGTGTGAGAAAGATGTTTTGGCCATGTGCTGTCACAGGAAACACACATGACCCTAACATTTCCACAGGGGTATCAGAAGCCGACAAACATCTCCATGCGGCTCGTTTTTTGACTGAAGCGTGTGATGACAATGCCAGAGCTCGCCTGAAAAATTAAAACACTGGATCTTGGACCGTGACTGTGTGAGCTCCCTGTTATTTAAGACTCCCTACAGCAGTAGGAAGAATCAATAATACTGTGCTGAGGGGTGGCTTCATATCTGGCCAATGAGCTCCCGATAAGGCGGTTTTACAGCAAGAAGCATCCTGTGTCCTAAGCCAGCGGTCCACAACCTTTTTGGCACCAGGGACCAGTTTTGTGGAAGACTATTTTTCCACGTGGGGGTGGGGAGGGGGAGAGATGGTTTCTGGATGATCCAGTTGTGCACTTTATTTCTATTAGTTTGGTGTGGTGCTTAAGTGCGTGGACTCTTATCTGGGAGAACCGGGTTTGATTTCCCACTCCTCCACTTGCAGCTGCTGGAATGGCCTTGGGTCAGCCATAGCTCTCGCAGGAGTTGTCCTTGAAAGGGCAGCTTCTCTCGGCCCCACCCTCCTCACAGGGTGTCTGTTGTGGGGGAGGAAGATAAAGGAGATTGTGAGTCGCTCTGAGATTTGGAGTGGAGGGCAGGATATAAATCCAATGTCGTCGTCTTATTATTATAATAACTACATTGCAATATATAATTAAATAATTATACAACTCACAGCCCGGTTGCTAACAGGCCAAGGTCCAGTGGTTGGGGACCCCTGCTCTAAGCATTTAACCATTGCTGCAGTCATAAGGATATAAGAAGAGCCCTGCTGGATCAGACCAGTGGTCCATGTAGTCCAGCATCCTGCCTCACAAATAAGACCAGTGATCCATATAGTCCAGCATCCTGTCTCATGAGGTGGCCAACCAATCCCTCTGGAGGTTCACAGAAGCTTGGTGGGTGACCTTGGGCCAGTCACACACTCTCAGCCTGATCTACCAAACAGGGTAGTAATGAGGACAAACAGAGAAGAGAATGACATAAGCCAAGGGTGTCAAATTCATTTGTTGTGAGGGGCGGATTTGACATAAATGAGACTTTCTTGGGCCGGGTCATGTGAGTCATAAAATAGAATGCCAGATAGGGGAGATGTAAACTTTATAAAAAATACAGACAAACACAATTAAAGATTTAAAAAACAAACTTAAAACATATTTAAAAGATTAGCACTCTTGCAATATTTTGTTTATTTAACAGTTTCTGATAACTGACATCTCTTGCTCTGAATTATTGTGTCAAAATCTGGAGATAATGTCTGTATTGTAGCAATCCTGAATATGCTGTTTAGGTATGTATCTGTAACTGGAAAACCTACTTTTGATTTATTGACATTCATTACAGAAATCTCATGGTCTTTGAGCCTAAGACTCAGGAAAACATGAAATGGCTGTGCATCGTGAGTTTTTGTACATAAGTTGCTTCATGTGCTGGTCAGCCAATGGAGAAAATAGAGGCTTTGCTCTGTAGCTCCTGTGCTATTGAGGAAGCCTGGCAAAGCAAGCTGTGATGCAGAAGGAAGGAAGAAAGAGAGAAGGAAGCGGATGACAATGAGTCGCTCGGGGGCCTGATCCGGCCCTTGGGCCGCATGTTTTAACACCCCTGAATAAGCCAGTCTGGGTTCACATCCAGGGAAAAGCAGGGTATAAATGAAATAAACATATGACTTGATCCAAAGTACTGGGAATGGTGGGAAACTCACAGAATGGAACTTTCCAAACTCAGCTCCCTGAAATTAAGCTCCTGCAGTATAGGAGATCCTCATAACCAACACTGGAAGCAAAGTGAGAATTCCACATTGTGGGGGAGGGGGTCAGCAAAAAAAATCACCACTGCCAGTTGAAGTATTTGTGAGTTTCCTGCATTGTGCAGGGGGTTGGACTAGATGACCCTGGAGGTCCCTTCCAACTCTATGATTCTATGATACTAAGTACAATTCACCTGTATGGGCCATTATGCCACTAGAAATTGCATCCAATCCAGGACCTTATTGTCCATTACAAACAAAGCAGGCTTTAAATGGTGGACACAGTTCACTAAGAGAGATTATTCTAGGGCTTCCCAGAGGTATTGCTTTATTGACCACAGAAAGTAAAACTACTCATCAAGAAACTGCTTGGAAGACCAAGCCTATATTGTTACCGAAAATGAGGAGAGAAGCCCTTCTCACCTTTTGAACTCTGTATTAACCAGTGTTTTGATTTAGAGATTACCTGGTCAACACCTCGTTGCATACCTTTCTTGCTCAAGAGAGTACTAGCCAATCAAGAATATCTGCTAATTGCTGTTTGCTTGAATTGTTTGCTTCCTGTAAACGTCCCTGTGCTATTTCAATATGCAATCTGAAAGATTACTCATGTACTTCGACTCAACTGATACAACGCGGGTGCCAAGGACTCGGGAAACTCTCTGCAAGAGCTCCTCCCCCGCCATAAACTGCTTTGGCTAAAGCCACCCGTACATGTCTGCCTGCCTGTCCATATGTGTTTCTTTTCGTAAGAACATCTTGAGAAGACGATGAGTCAGGAAAACCAAGGGCAGAAAACATCATCTGAGCCAGCCTTCCAACAAGATTGTCGCTCACAACTGTGCCAGCCCCAAACAATGGTCGCCGGATGGCCAATCTACCACCGTTTGTGCTAATTAAATCTCACAAATAGCGTCTGGCACATCGTATTAACATAAGAACATAAGAGAACCCATGTTGGATCAGTCCAATAGCCCATCCAGTCCAACACTCTGTGTCACACATAAGAACATAAGAGAAGCCATGTTGGATCAGGCCAATAGCCCATCCAGTCCAACACTCCGTGTCACACAGTGGCAAAAAAACCCTCAGGTGCCATCAGGAGGTCCACCAGTGGGGCCAGGACTACTAGAAGCCCTCCCACTGTTGCCGCCCTCCCCCAGCACCAAGAATTCAGAACATCACTGCTCCAGACATAAGAATGTAAGTGGAGCCATGTGGAATCAGGCCAGTGGTCCATCTGCTGTTACACAGTTGCCAAAAACCCAGGTGCCATCAGGAGATCCACCAATGAGGCCAGGACACTAGAAGTCCTCCCACTGTTGCCCTCCACCCCAGGCACCAAAAATACAAAGCATCACTTGACACAGAGCTGGATTAACAATTAGGCCAAGTAGGCCCTGGCCTATGAGCCCCCATGCCTTTAGGGGCTCCGGGCCAGCTCTCCCTCCCCACCATTTCCCTCCTGCTTGCAGCCCTCCCAGCCTGCACGCAAAGCCACCAACTGAGCTGCTCTTTGCCCAACTTGCTTGGTGCAGCGTTGCCAAGTTTGCCTCTCTCTGCCTCTCCCCCATATCTTGGTCAAAGGGGCTTTTGAGAAGGTGCCTGCAGGTTGCAGTGGGGGCCATGGGAGGTGGGGCGGGTGCTCTGACTCCAAGATAATTTGCAAGGGGGGCCCCAAAATTTCATAGAATCATAGAGTTGGAAGGGACCTCCAGGGTCATCTAGACCAAACCCCTGCACAATGCAGGAAACTCACAAACAACTCCCCCCCCCCCTAAATTCACAGGATCATCATTGCTGTCAGATGGCCATCTAGCCTCTGTTTAAAAACCTCCAAGGAAGGAGAGCCCACCACCTCAAAAATATGGAGCAGAGGTCCATCAGTGGCTATTAGCCACAGTGTGTGTGTGTGTGTGTGTGTGTGTGTGTGTGTGTGTGTGTGTATATATATATATATATATATATATATATATATTTGGCCGCTGTGTGACACAGAATGTTGGACTGGATGGGCCATTGGCCTGATCTAACATGGCTTCTCTTATGTTCTTATGTTCTTAAGCCTGGTCCACTGAAGAATCGCTCTAACAGTCAGGAAGTTCTTCCTCATGTTGAGCCGGAAACTCTTTTGATTTAATTTCAACCCATCGGTTCTGGTCCTACCTTCCAGGGCCACAGAAAACAATTCCACACCATCCTCTATAGGACAGCCCTTCAAGTACTTGAAGATGGTGATCATATCACCTCTCAGCTGCCTCCTCTCCAGGCTAAACATTCTCAGCTTCTTCAACCTTTCCTCATAGCACTTGGTCTCCAGACCCCTCACCATCTTCGTCGCCCTCTTCTGCACCCGTTGCAGCTTGTCTATATCCTTCTTAAAATGTGGTGCCCAAAACTGAACACCAGATGAGGTCTTACCAAAGCAGAGTAAAGCGATACCATCACATCACATGATCTGGACACTATACTTCTGTTGATACAGCCCAAAATTGTATTTGCCTTTTTAGCCATAGCATCACACTGTTGACTCATGTTCAGCGTATGATCCACTAAGACCCCTAGATCCTTTTCGCACATACTACTGCTAAGACAAGTCTCCCCCATCCTATAACCATGCATTGGATTTTTCCTACCTAAATGCAGAACTTTACATTTATCCCTGTTAAAATTCATTTTATTGGTTTTAGCCCAGTTTTCCAGCCTGTCAAGGTCATCCTGTAGCCTGTTTCTGTCTTCTTCTGTGTTTGCAACCCCTCCCAATTTAGCATCATCTGCAAATTTAATAAGCATTCCCTCTAGTCCTTCATCCAAATCACTGATAAAGATGTTAAACAAAACAGGTCCCGGGACAGATCCTTGAAGCACTCCACTTGTCACTCCTCTCCAAGAGGATGAGGAATCATTTACAAGCACTCTTTGGGTGCGATCTGTCAACCAGTTACAGATCCATTTAACGGTAACAGGATCCAAACCACATTTTAATGACTTTTCAACAAGGATAGTATGTGGAACCTTATCAAAAGCCTTACTGAAATCAAGATAAACGATGTCTACAGCATTCCCCTGATCCAGCAAGGTAGTCACTTTCTCAAAAAAAGAGATCAGGTTAGTCTGACATGACTTGTTCTTGAGAAACCCATGCTGGCTCTTAGTAATCACATCCATTCTTTCTAAATGTTCCAGGACTGACTGATGATTTGTTATAAAACTTTTCCAGGTACAGACGTCAAGCTGACAGGTTGGTAGTTACCCGGATCGTCTTTTTTCCCCTTCATGAAGATGGGGACAACATTCGCCCGCCTCCCATCTTCCGGCACCTCTCCTGTTCTCCAAGAATTCTCAAAAATAATAGCCAGAGGCTCAGAAATTACATCCGCAAGCTCTTTTAGAACCCTTGGATGCAATTTATCTGGCCCTGAGGACTTAGTTTCATTTAAAGAAACTAGGTGTTTATGTACTACCCCTATGCTGATCCTAGGTTGGAACTTCATACCCTCCTTATATGTTCTGTTTTTGCCATGTTGAGCACCATTCCCCTCAGAAGAGAAGACTGAGGAAAAGTAGGAATTGAGCAGTTCCGCCCTCTCTTCATTACCTGCTACAATTTCACTTTCTTGCCCTCACAATGGGCCTACCGTGTCCTTGCTCTTTTTCTTACTCTGAACATAAGAAAAGAACCCTTTTTTATTGTTTTTAGCATCTTTGGTCAGCCTAAGCTCATACTGAGCTTTAGCTTTCCTTACTTTTTCTCTACAAGCACTGGTGATTTCTTTATATTCATCCTTGGTTATAAGGCCCTCCTTCCAATTCCTAAAGGAGTCTTTTTTATTTCTCAAGTCTTTAGAGAGCTGTTTATGGCGCCACTTCGGCTTCTTTAGGCTTCTTCCATTTTTTCTTCTAATAGGAATCGTCTGTGGTTGCGCTTTCAGTATTTCGCTTTTAAGAAACTCCCACCCCTCCTGAACCCCCTTCCTCCTAAGTATTTCTGACCATGGGATTTTACCCAGCATAGTTCTAAGTTTATCAAAGTTTGCCTTTCTGAAGTCCAACCTGTAAGTCTGACTACGTATAGCTTTTCCCTTCCCTAAGACTGTAAATTCCAAAATCACACGGTCACTACTGCCCAGGGTGCCCACTATTTCCACTTCTTCAATCAATTCTTCCTTGTTGGTGAGAATCAAATCCAAGATAGCAGATCCCCTTGTTTCCTTCTTCACTTTCTGGAAAAGGAAGTTGTCAGCAAGAATTTCAACTGCCTAGGGGCCTCCACAAGGTTCAATTCGGCACTGGCCGTACGTCAACAAACCTGAAAGGCCTGTGCCCGAGTGCCATTCAAATGGGGCATGCAGGGTTAATCAACAATTACATTTTAATTTCCCCGCAAAGGAGCATAGTGCCCTCACCACTACTTTTAATTCCTAAGCCTCTTTAACGAAGATAATCTGCACTCTGATCTTAATCCCCCCCCCCCCCAATGAAAATAAGTCGTTCCTCCGGGCTGTAAAAGCGGTTGCCTCTCTTATGGCTGTTTCAGATTACTACACGCAAAGCAATCCCGAGAAGAAATCAGCATGCTCCCCACGCATGGATTTTTAACTTGGTTTCACGCAATTATTTTCCAGTGTGCACGTGCGCTGGAAAGCCGTAAACCGGCTGAAGCTTCCCAGCAAGCATCCACTGATGTACAAATCAGGAAAAATAACTGTACATGTTAGATCCTGCACACAGAGCGCACAGCTGTTCAAGATGCAGAAAGAAAGTGTTTTCAGTGGAGGATTTTTGCAGTGTTTGACTCACAGGAGGTAACAACAGGGCCTTGGCCTCTATACACCCTGTTAGTAGTTGGCGTGCGAAAGAAGATGCTGGACTAGATTGATTACCTGAGAACCCCCTTTGTTTCTATTTTAAGACAAATAATAAATTCCACAATATAACACTACGCAAATAATATGCCTGATCAGCCCTCCTGGATCAGCCCAGTGGTCCATCTAGTCCAGCATCCTGCTTCACACAGTGGCCAATCAGTTCCTCTGCAGGACCAACAGCAGGACATAGAGGCTTTCATTAGAACATCAGCAGAGCCCTGCTGGATCAGACCAGTGGTCCATCTAGTTTAGCATCCTGTCTCACACAGTGGCCAACCAGTTCCTCTGGAGGGCCAACAACAGGGCATAGAGGCTGAGACCTTCATTAGAGCATCAGCAGAGCCCTGCTGGATCAGACCAGTGATCCATCTAGTCCAGCATCCTGTCTCACACAGGGGCCAACCAGTTCCTCTGCAGGACCAACAACAGGACATAGAGGTTGAGGTCTTCATTAGAGCATCAGCAGAGCCCTGCTGGATCAGACCAGTGGTCCATCTAGTCCAGCATCCTGTCTCATAGAGGCCAACCAGTTCCTCTGGAGGGCCAACAACAGGGCATAGAGGCTAGGGCCTCATTAGACTAGAAGACGACTGTGCTGGATCAGACCAATAGTCCATCTAGTCCAGCATCCTGTCTCACACAGTGGCCAACCAGTTCCTCTGGAGGGCCAACAACAGGGCATAGAGGCTGAGACCTTCATTAGAGCATCAGCAGAGCCCTGCTGGATCAGACCAGTGGTCCATCTAGTCCAGCATCCTGTCTCACACAGGGGCCAACCAGTTCTTCTGGACAGCCAACAACAGGGCAGAGACCGAGGCCTTCCCTTGATGCTGCCTCCTGGCTCTGGGATTCAGAGGTTGAGTCACCTCAGTCACCATGACTAGCAGCCACTGACAGACCTTCCCTCCATGAATTTATCTAATTCCATTTGAAAGCTGTTTATTCCTGTGGCCATCACAACATCCTCTGGCAGTGAATTCCACAGCTGAATCATTCTGT
This sequence comes from Heteronotia binoei, assembly GCF_032191835.1. Classification (NCBI taxonomy): domain Eukaryota; kingdom Metazoa; phylum Chordata; class Lepidosauria; order Squamata; family Gekkonidae; genus Heteronotia; species Heteronotia binoei. Next base: position 20,122,996 of record NC_083243.1, on the reverse strand, counting down.
CTCACACGCTGGTCAACCAGTTCCTCTGGAGAGCCAACAACATGGCACAGAGGCCGAGGCCTTCCCCTGATGTTGCCTGCTGGCCCTGGGATTCAGCCGATTAGCGCCTCTGAAAATGGAGGCTCATTCTCTTCAGGTCTGCAAGCAAAATGGCATCATTTTATAGTAGTTTGTTTATTTTGCTTCATTTATACTCCAGCCTTTCTCACTAATGGGAACCCAGAGCAGCTTATTTATATTATTTACATTTTTTCACAAGGACTCAATGGGGCAGACATCATTCTCCTCTCTGATACTTTACCCTCACAACAAACCTGCAAGGTAGTTTAGGTCGACAGCACGTGACTGGCCCAAGGTCACCCAGGCAAGCTTCTATGGCACCTGGGTTTTTCAGCCACTGTGTGACACAGTGTTGGACTGGATGGGCCATTGGCCTGATCCAACATGGCTTCTCTTATAGCATGAATCAGGATTTGAACCTCTGCAGAGCTTTTTTTGTAGGAGGAACTCCTTTGCATATTAGGCCACACAACCCTGATGTAGCCAGTCCTCCAAAAGCTTACAGGGCTCTTAAAGGGACCTCCAGGGTCATCTAGTCCAACCCCAACCCTTCCTTCCTCCCCTCCTGTCTTGGAGCTCTCAAACATTTGACATTCATGCTTTGTGGATCTCAAACATCTGACATTTATTCTATGTGGCTCTTACTTTAAGCAAGCTTGACCACCCCTAGTGTAAGCTTTCGAGAGTCAAAACTCCCTTTGTTGGAGTTTTGACTCTCATAAGCTTATACCTTTTTTACTTCTTTTATTTTGAACAGTTTTTATAGCAAAACAAACAAAACAACCTTAAATCTGCACGTAAGTGCAACGTTAATCAAATCCAAGAAACAACAAAAGCCTTGTGGAGTTTGTTACCTACTTCTTGTGCAGTATAGGCAAACTTAAATTAACATCAAAGATTTCAGGTTTTCACGGCTGGCATCATCATTAGGGTTTGTAGAATCTTTTGGGCTCAAGTGCCGTGTTCTACTGGAGAAAGTTTTTCTTCCAGACGTTTCGTTCTCAGCTGCGGAGAACATCCTCAGTGGCGTTGCAGCTGGAGCAGGCGCTCTGACCTTCTTGGCTGCTGTGCATTGAGAGCCTGCTCCGGCTGCAACGCCACTGAGGATGTTCTCCGCAGCTGAGAACGAAACGTCTGGAAGAAAAACTTTCTCCAGTAGAACACGGCACTTGAGCCTGAAAGATTCTACAAACCCTTAAATTAACATGTTTCTAACAATGATGTCCACCTCTAGTTCAATATGCCTTCTTTATATATCACCCTCTAAGCAGCCTGGATCAGGTAAGTAGATTTAATTCAAATATATATTATATTATGATAATGTGAATTTTTAGGTAATATCCCCCTTTCTGAGGGATACTGTATTATAGGGTACCACGATTTTACAAATCTTCCATAATTCTTGCATGATAGAGACAGAGAGCCATATGTTGTCATTTCCCCTGGAATGAAGTAGTCCCATTAATCTATTCTCCAGGATTGTAACGTAGGAACTGTCTTATTTTTCCAATGCACTGCTATAGTTAGTCGTGCTACCACCAATAATAAACTCCAGCCTTTCTCACTAATGGGAACCCAAAGCAGCTTATTTATATTATTATTATACATTGTTTCTGTTTATACCCTCCAAAATCTTGCTTTGTCTCCAAGGTGCTACTACTCCAGTCTAGCTGTTCCACTGAAGAACAACACAGCTACCCTCTGAAACTATCTTCAACGAAGACTTCTCTTGGAATCCCACAAGCAGGGCATAAAAGAAAAGAAAACACAGCAATTGTTGCATCTGTTCAATCTTCTACAAGCCGTGCATAGACACACGAGGGTCCCACTGAATATAGCTGTTCAGAGATTAGTATGATTTGGTCTGAAACTCCTCGTACAGCCATCTGGATCCATGGTCAACACGAGAGCCAGTTTGGTGTAGTGGTTAAGTGTGCGGACTCTTTTCTGGGAGAACCGGGTTTGATTTTCCACTCCTCCACTTGCAGCTACTGGAATGGCCTTGGGTCAGCCATAGCTCTCATAGGAATTGTCCTTGAAAGGGCAGCTGCTGTAAAAAGCTCTCTACACCCCACCTACCGCACAGGGTGTCTGTTGTGGGGCGGGAAGATAAAGGAGATTGCGACTGCTCTGAGACTCTGAGATTCAGAGTATAGGGCGGGATATAAATCCAGTATCATCTTCTTCTTCTCATGGCAACCAATTCCACACCAAAGCAAACTGAACGATTAAAACAGACCACAAGCATAAGGTGGTGAGACACCCTGTGGGGCTGCTCTGCTGGCATCTGTGATGACAGGCACAGACTCACCAATCACATCCTTCCCTGTTTCCCTGTTCCAAGTCAAGTAATTCCTTATATCGAACACATGAAGCTGCCTTATACTGAATCAGATCCTTGGTCCATCCAAGTCAGTATTGTCCACTCAGGCTGGCAGCTGCTCTCTCAGGCAGAGATCTTTCACATCACCTACTGCCAGAACTTTTAACTGGAGATGCCGGGGATTGAACCTGGGACCTTCAGCTTGCCAAGCAGATGCTCTACCATGGAGCCACAACCCTTCCCTTAATCCATCTAGGTCAGTAGGGACAGTGGCTCAGTAGTAGAGCGTCTGCTTGGTAAGCAGAAGGTCCCAGGTTCAATCCCTGGCATCTCTAAAAAAGGGTCCAGGCAAATAGGTGTGAAAAACCTCAGCTTGAGACCCTGGAGAGCCACTGCCAGTTTGAGTAGACAATACTAACTTTGATGGACCAAGGGTCTGATTCAGTATAAGGCAGCTTCATATGTTTATATAGTATTGTCTACTTTGACTAGCAGCAGCTCCTCCAGGGTCTCAGGCAGAGGTCTTTCACATCACCTACTAACTGGTCCTTTCAACTGGAAATACTAGGGATTGAACCTGGGTCTTTCTGCATACCAAACGGATGTTCTACCACTGAGTCAGGATCCCTCCCCACTGAGAAAGTGGCTTAGTGTCATCTATTCTGATTGGCAGCTGTTCTCTTGGGCAAAAGGAGGGTATCACCAATGCGTCCCGTCAGAGATTCTTTGATCAGAATTTTATGGAAAAGATCACAGATTGTTCTCAATAATAAGAAATTTATCCCAAACAAACAAACTTCTCAGAAAAATGGCTTTCTTTGCTGAATTACATCTCTAACAACATCAGTTCCCACAATTCCACTTATTGCAGCATGCTTTACCTCTAATTTTCAACATATACCCACACAGTCTTCCTTTTTTCACATTCACAATTGGTCAACAGAGTTGGTTTGACTGAGACATAGGATGAGATGAAACACTGCTTTGTCGTACCCAAGTACTTTTTAGACTTTTAAAGCCTACTCTATTGTCCAATTTTACTGACTACTGGATTTATATTTTGTATCTTTGGTTATTTCCAATTGACCACTGCAAGCTCCAGTCTTTTTAACTGAAGTACTCTGTATGCAACTGTTCTACAACTATGTAATGTATATCCTCCTTAATTATTGTATCATCTTTTGCACAATCTTAATAAATACTTAAAAATTGTTTAAAAAGAAGTACCGGGATTAAACACTGGGAACATCTAAATGTAAAGCATTAAATCAAAATTCTGCAAGGGACTTTTAAAACTTTCTTGGCCAGGATGGCCCAAAGAATCACCTCATACGTAACCAAATTTCTGATCTCTGCTATAAAAATACAGGCTGGAGATAACGTCTCAAGTATAATTTACTCTGATAGCCTGTAACCCCTCTCTTTGTCTCATGTATTAAGTTAAATGATATATGTAGAGATGTAATTTCTAGACAAGTAATTAATGTTGTTTGTTCTGCTTCTGCGTGGCTCCTGGGCTGCGAAGACTGATTAACTCATTTGTTATGAGGGCCAGTTCTGACATAAATGAGACCTTTTCAGGCAGGGCCGTGTGTGTCATAAAATGTAATGGCAGCTAGCGGGGATATAAACTTTATAAAGGACACAGACAAGCACAAAGAGGGGTTTTTTTTTAAAAAAAACTTAAAATAAAACATGCTTAAAGCAGGGGTGTCAAACATGCGACCCGAGGGTCAAATCAGGCCCCCGGAGGGCTCCTATCAGGCCCCCGAGCAACTGGCTGTCGTCTGCTTCCGTCTCCCACTCTCCTGCTTCCTTCTGCATAACAGCTTGCTTTGCCAGGCTTGATCAATCACACAGGAGCTACTGAGCAAAGTCTCTATTTTCTCCATTGGCTGAGGTTCCTCCCTTAGCAAGGAGGGAGAAGGGATAGCGAGCTTTGCTAAAAAAAAAAAAAAGGTAAAGGTAGTTCCCTGTGCAAGCACCAGTCATTCTTGACTCTGGGGTGACATTGCTTTCACAATGTTTTCACGGCACTTTTTATAGGGTGGTTTGCTATTGCCTTCCCCAGTCATCTACACTTTCCCCCCCAGCAAGCTGGGGACTCATTTTACCGACCTCAGAAGGATGGAAGGCTGAGTCAACCTCAAGCCGGCCACCTGAACCAGCTTTCGCTGGGATCAAACTCAGGTCATGAGCAGAGGGCTCCAACTGCACTACTGCAGCTTTACCACTCTGCGCCACAGGGCTTATAGCTTGCTTTGCTAGGCTCTCTCAATTGCACAGTAGCGCTACTGAGCTAAGCCTCTCTTCCTTCTATTGGCTGAGGGTCCTCCCCTTCCTGGTCCCCTGGGGAAGGAAGGAAAGAGGCAGAGCTTCCTTTGCCCAGTTCCCTGGATCCCACAGGAGAAATACAATGAAAGCACCTTTAAGACCAAGAAGTGCTAATGTTTTAAGGATGTTTTAAGTTTAAAAAAAAAAAAACCCTTTGTGTTTGTCTGTCATTTAGAAAGTTTATATATCTGCTACCTAATCATAAATAGGTACCCACATGGCCCAGCCCAACCCAACATGACCCCTGTGCTTAAAGTATTAGCACTCTTGCAACATTGTGGTCAGTATCAAAGCAAGCTCTCCCTTCCCCCTATTTCCTCCCCAAGAGAGGAGCCTCAGCCAATGGGGAAAATAGAGGCTTTGCTCTGTAGCGTCTGTGTGGTTGAGAAATTCTGGCAAAGCAAGCTGTGACACAGAAAGAAGCAAGAGAGATGAAGAAGGAAGCAGACTTGCTCATGGGCCTGATAGGAGCCCTCCGGGGGCCTGATCTGGCCCTCGGGCCGCACGCTTGACACCCCTGGACTAACAGAAGTATATGCCCTACTGCTAAGCCACATCCGCTGTCCCCTTACACTTGGCAGATTTCGTGTGCATATCCTCGTTTGGAAAATAACTCCACTTTTTGAAGGATTTTCAATAGCTTCCTTTGCAGTTGAAGCAGGGCAGGTGCTAGCAGTGCGAAGCAAACACCTGGAAAAGCGAGAATGTTTTCTCAACCCTGCCTTGTGCCGGACCAAATAAGCAAGGCTGGATGAGACCCAGGAGCTTGGACATCTGGACTCCTGATCATAACATGACCGCCACATGGGGAAAAAATCCATTTCCAAGTCTGTGCCGAGCCAGTTTGTTGCTTTTAAAAAGAATGATGCCGCTTCCTGAAGCGTATGAATTTCCCACCTCCACCCCGTTTGAGGAAGAGCACTTGCTTTAACAATCAAAACAAGAGGAAAGCAATTTTTATCTTGCTGAAGAACACTTCTGGGTCTACAGCATCCACAAACGATCTGTGAAATGAATTACCAGAAGTACGCTAAGGGCCATCAGGGCAGATTCCAGACCAGCGAGGATTCGGGGATTGTAAGCAAATGGAGAGAATAATAAACTATTTACTTATGTGCTTACTTCATTTATGCCCTGTCTTCCCCCCCCCCCTTTACAGGGACGCCTGTAAGATTAGGCTGGGAGTGTGTGACTGACCCAAGGTCACCCTGCTAACGTCTGTGGCAAGGTGAACATTTGTGAAAATTCTACTTTGTGAGCTACTGCATTAATGTCTGTGGCAAGGAGAACATTTGAACGCAGTTCTCCCGGATCCTAGTCCAACATCCTAATCTCTACACCGTGCTGGATAAAGAAGAATCCATATTCTACTTGTTCAAGGAACTTGTTCAAGCGTCGTCTACGCTTCTAAAACGAATGCAGCAGGAGAACAGACTCTGAGAACTGTCCTAAGGCTACTGCGCTTTGTTTAGAGATGATGCCCAAACCTCCAGATACCCCACCGAGTATGAAGAGAAACATTTCTCAGATGACTAATGCACTGTCCTTTATGCAACCTAGAAAATTTCATCTTGCTACATTATAATTCAGGGAAGGGGAGAGCCATGAAGACCAAACAAATGCAAATGTATCAAGTATTAGAAACGCGGAAGATCAAAGGTTCTCTTTTGGCCTCCATAGCAGGGGAATACTCGAAAACAATATGAAAGCCAATAAAATTAGGAAAGCCAGCACAGATATTAAGAAAGTTTCATCTTCAAAGGCCATGAAAACACTGACATGATGCAACACAGCGACTCCCATGCCATAGGGGCAGAGTCTCAAAACCGGATTGCCAATCTGTAATCCAGTGCCTGCCTGGTTCTAGAACCCTGAGGGATACAATTCAAAGGGTCCTGAATTGAACAGGGGTAGGGGAGAAAGCTGCTTTGGGACACTCCCTATCAGACAAAAGACCACCAAAGGACTGAATTCATTCCTGAACATTAGTGCCATGTGTCTTCCACTCGGCCACGGATATGAATAGGTCCCCAGGCTTGCAAGAGGCCATTCTCTTTGCACCTATCTTCGCCCCATGGCGCAGAGTGGTAAAGCTGCAGTACTGCAGTCCTAAACTCTTCTCACGATCTGAGTTCGATCCTGGCAGAAGCTGGGTTCAGGTAGCCGGCTCAAGGTTGATTCAGCCTTCCATCCTTCGGAGGTTGGTAAAATGAGGACCCAGCTTGCTGGGGGGGGGGAAGTGTAGATGACTGGGGAAGGCAATGGCAAACCACCTCGTAAAAAGTTTGCCGTGAAAACGCTGTGAAAGCAACGTCACTCCAGAGTCAGAAACAACTGGTGATTGCACAGGGGACTAACTTCCTTATACAAGGAGTATGCCTCCTCTTTCTTTGGAAGCCCAAACCAAACACCGCCATTTCTTCAGGGGAGGGGTTGTGGCTCAACAGTAGGGCATCGGCTTGGCATGTAGAAGGTCCCAAGTGCAATCCCTGGTATCTTCAGTTAAAAGGATCAGGTAGCAGGTGATGTGAAAGACCTCTGCCTGAGACCCTGGAGAGCTGCTGCCAGTCTGAGTAAGCAATACTGACCTTCATGGACCAATGGTCTGTTTTAGTATATGGCAGCTTCTTGTGTTCTCTTAACCAAATAGCCAATATTGCTTCTATCTGCCTCCTTGGAGCAGGAAGAAGAAGACAACGACTGCAGATTTATTCTCCCCGCCCTTCTCTCTGAATCGGGAGACACAGAGCGGCTTACAATCTCCTATATCTTCTTCCTCAACAACAGACACCCTGTGAGGTGGGTGGGGCTGAGAGGGCTCTCACGACAACTCTGCAATAGCTATGGCTAATCCAAGGCCATTCCAGCAGCTGTAAATGGAGGAGTGGGGAATCAAACCCGGTTCTTCCAGACAAGACTCTGCATACTTAACCACTACACCAAACTGGCTTTCAGCACTTCAGAAGAAACCAAGAGACACTATTTTTGTATCTGCAGGGAATATCCATTCAGAAGTAGGATCCTCCGTCATGAGGAGACTCTACACTTGGAACCTCCCAACAGCTTGTGACTGACCACATCCTACGGCAGCCATTTTGCAGTCCTAGACCTACAGCTGGCGCTGCTACACTTCCTTAAATTCTGAGAGTGCCCACAGGCTCAAAAGGTTGGGGACCCCAGGAGTATAGCACTGGACTAGAATCAGGAAGAGTGGTGGTCAGACAATACGGCCTCTCAATATGGCAGGGGTTGAACAAATCAGGAGCCAAGGTGCACCTTTAAGACCAACCAAGTTTTATTCAGAATGTAAGCTTTCGTGTGCTCTCTAAGCACACTTCATCACACGAGGGGATCAGGTATTGTGGGCTGAAATACAAGCAGTTTGTTGATTAAGTATGCAGATGAAGTGTGCTTACATTCTGAATAAAGCTTGGTTGGTCTTAAAGGTGCTACTTGACTCCTCCTTTGTTCAACTACTTCAGTCCGACAGGGCTGCCCACTTGGATCTATCAATATAAGAACATAAGAGAAGCCATGTTGGATCAAGCCAATGGCAGGAGGTTTCCCAATAATTACCCTTTGATGTCCACCAGTGCCTCAGGCATTGACGGGAGGAGTGGAGGGGAGGGGGGGAAAGGAAGTGACCCAGAACACTCTACAAAAACTCTATTGTAAAACCACAGACTTTTAGCAGAATGTTACAGCATACCTGACAACTTGCTGATGTCACTTCCAGGTGACATCTACCTCATGGGGTCACAGTCTTTCAGCAAAATCACTTTGCTGGAATGTTCTCAGAAGAAATCTGAACAATATTACATCCGCCCCTCTGGGTCTCTCAGGAGAAGAAAATATTGTTTGATAAGGAAAAGGTGCTAGAAGGAGGATTTTTGTGTTGAGTCCAGGCTAATCATTTCATTCTTTCTCAATTGTCCCCAACCAGTGGTCCACAAAGGTATCCATCAGCGGTAGAGTGTATTTTAGTCTCACACTGAGCTTTAGAGGCTGCAGGGGGGGAGGGGATGACAAGGTTTTTTGCTGCTTTCTAAAAGCCTCCAAAACTCAGCATGAGGTTTGGAGATGAGGAAGTCAGAGGGGACCACCAGAGATGTGTGATAATGTTTTATTTTATTATTTTTTTTCCTGAAGAAAATTTTCCATTCCTAAAGATTCCTCGTTGCATAAAATTAACGGCAACAAACGGAGGCCATCGCCAATGCAATATCAAGCAAGCTTGGCAGTTTCAAAGTGGTAATTAATTTTTTTTTTTTTTGGCTAGGTAATTATCTGTGTGAAAGAGAAAATGCACGTGTATGTTTTATTGTTTTGTGAATGTGAGGGGGCGGCACAAATACATAAGATAATCCAAACCAAAAAGTTATGAATTTGCCTGACTGGATGTACAGATCAAATCAAACGCTGGAAACTGGTTAGTGCCCCCCCCCCACCAACGTGGCTCAGTGGCAGCAACATCAACACCTCCAGCTCCCCCCTCACCAACCTGGGTCATTATGTCACTACACAGAGAGTACCGGTAATTAAAATATGGAATTCGCTGCCAGAGGATTCAGTGATGGCAGCAAGCATAGACAGCTTTAAAGGAGTATCAGATTCATAGAGGATGGGTGTCATGATTTCAACTTATATATGTGTGTTCCTTTAATTGTTATTAAGTGGCAGTAGAGAAAGGGGGGCGAAAGAGGGGATGAGCGAGTGAGGAGACTGGTTGCTGACTGGTGGAGTGTGGGCAGAGCTAAGAAGTAGGTGTGGAGAGAGAAAGAGAGAGGGAGGGAGGGAGAGAGAGAGAGAGAGAGAGGCGGATTGCAATCACACATACTAATTAATGCACTTTCAATGCACTTTCCAACTGGATTTTACTGTGTGAAATGGCAAAGTCCAGTTGTAAAGCGCATTGAAAGTAGATGGAAAGTGCATTACTTAGTGTGTGCGATTGCAGCCAAAGAGAGAAGTCAGTCAGCAGTTAATTCTCAGCAGAAGGTTTTGAGTGTCGGCCATGGTCAAACAGCAGTTTATAAAGTTTGCAACTGTGGCCTTCTGGTTAGAAACCCATTTAGTGCTGTGAAAAGCATTGAAGTTTGTAAGATATTCATAATATTAAGAGGACATATTAGTGGCTAATAAAAGGCCACCCCAATACTTCCAAAGCATTATAAAAGAGAGAGAGAGAGAGAGAGAGAGAGAGAGAGAGAGAGAGAGAGAGAAAGAAGCTGACAGAAACTTGAGTTTAAGAGGGAAAGATTCAACAAAGCAAAAAAAATAAAGACTGGTCAAAGGACATTCCGTTAACTCAAGAAGGAACTGAGAGTGAGTAGTGGTATGCAGTGAAGTGAATGAGTGCGCCACCTCAGTTAGGAGATATTCATTTCCACTGTTTTGTTCACTGAAATTATAAGTAGTTATACATCCTGAAACCAATACACTTCATATGCAAATAAAGTTTTGTTTTGTTTTATTAAAACCTGGATTAGTATAACATAAGAGTCTCATCCTCAGGGCGTCATAGTCCAACAAAGAAGTGTTACAGCTTGGGCACAGTTCAGTGGGGAATGTTAAATAAGGTGTTTGGAATTAAATTCCCGGTGGCAGCGTTACATACATTAAGAGCGAAGTCCTGACAATAGGACTACCAGTGGCGACTAGCCCTGGTGACTGCGGGGAATCTCCACATTCAGAGGCACTAATCCTCTGAAACCCAGAGCCAGGAGGCAACGTCAGGGGAAGGCCTCGGCCTCTGTGCCCTGTTGCTGGCCCTCCACAGAATCTGGTCGGCCATTGTGTGAGACAGGTGAGCGGATAAAATGTGGAATTCACTGTGAGAGGATGTTGTAATGACCACAGGAATCGACCTTTAAAAGGGGACTAGACAAATTCATGAACAATAGGTCTATCAATGGCTACTAGCCATGGTGACTGAGGGGAACCTCCACAATCAGGCACTAAGCCTCTGAATCCCAGAGCCAGGAGCCAACATGAAGGGAAGGCCTCGGCCTCTGTGCCTCCCTCCTCACTGTTTGGCCCGCCCAATTCTCCCTCCTCCTCTATCCACTTTCGGGCACAAGTGACAGTGAAGCTTAAGTGCCTTGGTGACAAGACTAGCAAAAAGTGTTAAATTCTGTTGAAAAAAACGAGTGGAAAACAACTTAAAACACATTTCTTGCTGTGTACTAAAATTAGTACATCAACAGTTTTCAGCGCCTTTGGGGTTTTTCCCTTTAAATGTAAATAACGTGCTATAATCCCTTTGAATTTAGACAAGGATTATTCCAATCAAAATGAAATTTAGACAAGCATTATTCCAATCAAAATGAAATTTAGACAAGGATTATTCCAATCAAAATGATTTCCTCATGAAGCTTTGGAAAAATTGCACACAGCATTTAAACCGCAGTTAATTCCCTCCCCTCCCCCCTCCCCAAAAATCAAGTATATCAGTTCAATTATTTATTGCTTCAGGGACATTAAGGTGGGGGTGGTTTCTTTTAGGATTTATTTACTGAAAGTTAAGTCAAAACTTTCTGGAATTTTTTGCCCTGACTTGGATAGCCCAGGCAAGCCTGATCTCTACAAATCTCAGAAGCTAAGCAGAGCTGACCCTGGCAAGTATTTGGATGGGAGATCTAGTAAAATCATAGAACAGTATCAGAGAATCACAGAGTTGGAAGGGGCCATCTAGATCATGGGTGTCAAACATGCAGTTCGGGGGCCGAATCAGGACCCCGGATGGCTCCTATCAGGCCTCCGAACAACTGGCTCTTCTTTGCCTCCTTCTCTCTTGCTTCCTTTTGCATCACAGCTTGCTTTGCAGGGTTTGCTCAATTGCACAGGAGCTACAGAGCAAAACCTCTATTTTCTCCATTGGCTGAGGCTCCTCCCTTGGGAAGCCTGCTTTTCCAGGCTCTCTCAATTGCACAGCAGAGCTACTGAGCCAAGCCTCTCTTCCTTCTGTTGGCTGAGGCTCCCCCTTCCCAGTTCCTGGGGAGGGAGGGAAAGAGCCAGAGCTTCCTTTGCCCAGTTCCCTGGATCCATGGGAGAAATACAAAGAAAGCATCCTTAAGACCAATGAGTGCTAACATTTTAGGCATGTTTTAAGTCTTAAATATATATATATTTGTCTTTGTCTGTGTTCTTTATAAAATGTATATCTCTGCTACCTAATCTTAAATAGGTACACACGTGGCCCAGCCCGACATGGCCTGGCCCAAAAAATCTGTTTTATGTCAGATCCAGCCCTCACAACAAATGAGTTCGACACCCCTGATCTAGACCAACCTCCTGCTCAATGCAGGATCAGCCTACAGCATCCCCAACAAACGTTTTTCCAGTCGCTGCTTAAAGACTGCCAGTGAGGGGGAACTCACCACCTGCCACAGGAGCTGATTCCACCGTTGAGCAACTCTTACTGTCAAAAAGTTCTTCCTACTATCCAGTTGGTACCTTCCTGCCCATTACTGCGAGTCCTCTCCTCTGCCATCAACAGGAACAGCTCCCTGCCCTCCTCTAAGGGACACCCTTTCAAATATCTAAAGCAGGGGTGTCGAGTTCATTTGTTATGAGGGCCGGATCTGACATAAATGAGACCTTGTTGGGCCGGGCCATGTCGGGTTGGGCCAGGCAGGGCCACATGTGTACCTATTTAAGATTAGGTAGCAGAGATATAAACTTTATAAAGGACACAGACAAGCACAAATATATATATTTTTAAAAACTTAAAACATGCTTTAAATGTTAGCACTCATTGGTCTTAAAGGTGCTTTCTCTGTATTTCTCCCATGGGATCCAGGGAATTGGGCAAACCAAGCTCCTTTCCCAGGGGACTGGGGGGAGCCTCAGCCAATAGAAGGAAGAGAGGCTTGGCTCAGTAGCTCTGTTGTGCAATTGAGAGAGCCTGGCAAAGCAAGCTACTCCTCCCCCCTTCCTCCCCAAGGGAGGAGACTCAACCAATGGAGAAAATAGAGGTTTTGCTCTTTAGCAAGACTTGCATAGCAAGCTGTGATGCAGAAGGAAGCAAGATATAGGAAGAAGGAAGATGACAGCTAGTTGCTTGGGCACCTGATAGGAGCCCTCCGAGGGCCTGATTCGGCCCCCAAACTGCATGTGTGACACCCCTGATCTAAAGAGTGTGATCATGTCCCCCCTCCACGTCCTCTTCTCCAGACTGAACATTCCCGAGTCTCTTGGCCTTTCCTCATAGGGCTTGGTCTTCAGGCCCCTGATCATCCTCATACACCATGAGTATCAGGAGCAGGAATACCAGGAGTGGGAGGCAGAGGCAGGCTGCATCAAGCCACTTTTCTGAACGTCCTCCATGCTCCAGCAGGGGTTGCCAGGTGTCATCATGACTTCCAGGCATGTAGGTGTGTGCGCGCACACACACAAATAAAAAAAAAAATCTAGTTATGTTTCCATTGCACACTTACCAGAAAACCCACATCACCATGGACCACACACTTTGGGATCTCTTATCTTCCCTCAATGATGTGAAAACATCTTGGTGTGGGGGAAATGAGGTTTTCCTCAGCCTTACTGTCTCCAGAAGCACCATAGAACTGGTAATTCCCATTTCAATGTATCTAAAGAAGTGTGCACGCAAACAAAAGCGTATACCTTGAATAAAACTTTGTTGGTCTTTAAGGTGCCAATGGCCTGAACCTTTGTTCTGCTGCTTCAGACCAACATGACAACCCACCTGAATCTATCCACAAATATCCTTAAATGAAATGGGTCTTCTGCTTTCATCCATGACCATGTAAACCAGTTATGAATGCCCCAAAAGGAAGGGAAGGCAAAGACTCTAGGGAGGGCAAGGGAATGGAAGGCATGTAGGGTCTAACCTTGATTGTTTATTATGCATGGGTAAAAGTTAGCAACCATCCGTGCAAGATTTAAGGCCTCTCCTCTTCCCTACAGAATTCAAGCTTTCAATTGTTTTTTTCCAAATCCCGGACGATTTCAGGGCCACCAAACTCTTATTCCAATCAGAGAGTGTCTGTGCCCCCTTACACAAAGCCCAAACTTCCAGGAATACTCTCTTCATTCCATTAATGAACATCACCCTCAACAGGTAACTCAATTCACCAGTGACTTTTCCAAAAGAATATCAAGTATTTTTATCTTCTCACCCCAATTTGCAACTATGTACGGACTGTGGACCTGGCTAGCCTACCCCGTTAATGGTCCTTTTGCTTTCTTTCCCCTCCCCCTCCCCGCCCCCAGTAAAAATATATCTGCTTCAACTAACACACTCTGCTGAAGGCAAGCACGACGCTTTTGCCAGTCTTAGGCAGGGCTCCCAAAAACAGTATCTTTCCTGGAGCCTGCTGGGCTTTCCAAAAAGCGGGCAGGACCGCTGTAAGGCAGAGATTGTTATTAGCTGCTCTCGTTCAATTTCTCTGCAATAGCAAAGAGGGAGATATCAAGTTTGGCACCGCCCCCTGCGGCAGCCATTTGGGACTTGACTCTGCCTCTCGTTGCAGCCACTTTTGGGTGATGCTCACCTCTCAAAATCCCAAAGGTGCCCACAGGCACGGAAGGGTTGGGGGCCCCTGGACTACAAGCAGAAAGAAGTAACCGAAGATCTGACGATACAGCACGGGGCTGAATTGTACAGTCATCTGTCTCCACAGGGCAAGGAAGCGTGACGTCCGATTCTCTCTCTGATGGCAAATTCCTATGCTTGGAGTTTATTCTTGCCCCCTTCCTCCAGTCGGCACGATACCTTTGTTCCTGCCTTGTGTTTCTTTAAACTCTAGCTGGTTAGGTGCAACATCAACCACCTAGTGTTAATAAGGCCCCTATGGTTTAATTGTACTGGGGCCCCCCTCACCTGCACTGGGGGGGGGGGATTTATGAAAGCAATTCACAAGCTTCATTAGCACAGTGCAGCATCTCAAGGAATTCAACTGATTTGACTATAATTAGCCCGCTGCTTTGTTGCATTCTACGCCGGTTAATCTCCCTGTATAAGCATCCCCCCCCCCCCCCCCAATCCTGCATTTTTCTTCCTTTTGTTCCAGCACAAAAGATCCCCTAGGCTGAAAAACGATTGGAAAAACTGAAAGTTCTTCATTTAAAAAAAAAAAAGTCTTAAACTGAAAAAGGCACTGTAGAACAAAAGGGATCTTTCAAATGACACCCCCCCCCTCTAAAAAAAAAACAGTAATCCCACATCCACCTTCATAATTTGCACTCGGGGCTAGGGGTTTAAACCCATGAGACAAACAAACATGTAGAATAAAAGCTCTCTCTCCGAAGCAGGTTTGGGAGCTAAATGGAACTTCCATATTCAGAGACAGTAACTCTTTGGATGCTCTGAACCAGATGCCCAGGCTAGCCTGATTTCATCAGATCTCAGAAGCTAAACAGGCTGGTATTTCGATGGGAGATCACCAAGGAAGTCTGGCAGACAATAGCCAGCCACCTCTGAAGCAGTGTTCCCTCTAAGCTGAGTTAGTGTGAGCTAGCCCACAGTTTTTTTAGCCTTTGGCTCACACATTTTTGTCTTAGCTCACAAAAAAAATGGCCCTAGAGCAAACTAATTCAGGCAGTGGCTCACAACTTTTAACGCTAGTAGCTCACAAAGTGGAATTTCTGCTCTCAAGACTCCACAGCTTAGAGGGAACATTGCTCTGAAGGTCTCTCACTTTGAAAACCCTTCGGGGGTCACCACAAGTTAGCAGCAACTTGACGGCACTCCCCACCACGATTCTGTGCATGCCGGAGGGGGTGCTAATGATGGCGAAGGGCTTCAGGCCCTCTTGCAGGCCTTCTGGGAGCATCCAATTGGCTGCCACATGAAGCCGGATGCGGAACTCTTGGTCTTTTTTTTTTAGCAGGAAAGCACAGAAACGCAGTTCTGGCTGGCTTGGCATATGCAAATTAGTTCCTGCTGGGTTTTTTCTACAAAAAACCCCCGTGTGAGACAATGGTGATGTCAGGGGTGTGTGGCCTAATATGCAAATAAGTTCCTGCTGGCCTTTTTCTACCCCCCAAAAGCCCTGCTTTCTCCCATCCTCTGCTCTTCAATTAAACACACACACCCCAAGCTGGATTTCAGGTGCTGCGCCTTGCCGACCAACGGCTGAACTTGCTGGGCTTTAAATACTCCAGGGTTTTATTACATGTGCTTGCATGCAACCTAGCTCAACCCTGAAAAACAGACCAAAGAATGGGACCCTGCTCCAACAGAACGGGAGGCACTCAAACAGCTCCTTCAAGTTGCTCAGGAGGAAACTCGATTCAGATGCCTGTTTATTTATTTCACTGTCGGGTTGCAGTCGGCTTAGGATGACCCCTTATGGCAGGGGTGTCAAACTCATTTGTTATGAGGGCCGGATATGACATAAATGAGACCTTGTTGGGCCAGGCCATGCCAGGTTGGGCCGAGCGATGTTGGGCTGGGCCATGTGTGTACCTATTTAAGATTAGGTAACAGAGATATAAATTTTTATAAAGAACACAAATATATATATTTTTAAAAAAACAAAAAACATGTTTAAAATATTAGCACTCATTGGTCTTAAAGATGCTTTCTTTGTATTTCTCCCATGGGATCCAGGGAATTGGGCAAAGGAAGCTCTGACTCTTTTCTTCCTTCCCCAGGGGACCAGGAGGGGGAGAAGCCTCAGCCAATAGGAGGAAGAAATGGCTTGGCTCAGTAGTTCTGCTGGGCAATTGAGAGAGCCTGACAAAGCAAGCTATCCCCCCCCTTCCTACTCAAGGGAGGAGCCTCAGTCAATGGTCTGTAGCTCTTGTGCAATTGAGCAAGCCTTGCAAAGCCAGCTGCTTGCAGAAGGAAGCCAGACAGAGGGAGAAGGAGGCCAGTTGCTCGGGGGTCTGATTTGGCCCCCGGACTGCATGTTTTATACCCCTGCCTTATGGGGTTTTCAAGGCAAGAGACGTTCAGAGGAGGTTTGCCATTGCCTGCCTCTGGGTAGTGACCCTGGACTTCCCTGGTGGTTTCCCAAGATCTGATGAGATCAGGCAAGCTAAGAACATAAGAACATAAGAGAAGCCATGTTGGATCAGGCCAATGGCCCATCCAGTCCAACACTCTGTGTCACACATAAGAACATAAGAGAAGCCATGTTGGATCAGGCCAATGGCCCATCAAGTCCAACACTCTGTGTCACACAGTGGCCAAAAAAAACCCCTCAGGTGCCATCAGGAGGTCCATCAGTGAGGCCAGGACACTAGAAGCCCTCCCACTGTTGCCCTTCCCAAGCACCAGGAATGCAGAGCATCACTTACCACAGACAGTTCCAACAACACACTGTGGCTAATAGCCACTGATGGACCTCTGCTCCATATGTTTATCCTGTGCTTTCTAGGTCAGGGGCAGATCTCAATACACAGATCCAAAGCAGCTCTGTGGTGTGATTTCAAAGGAGCAGGAGAGCATACTCTCAGTGTGTTGTTTTATAACCAATTCTACACCCATATTCAGTGTCTATGAAACACAGCTGCACTGTTCTTTGAGAATATCAGGAAGTGCCCCCCAAAAAAGGTCTCGTTCTCCGATAGTTCCCTGCACAGCTTTTCAAAAAACCCATCTAAACGTGCCTGCGTCGCTTTAAACAGAAACAGCATCTCCCAATCTGCTAGAAAGAGCCAACGAACAGAACATTTCTACAAATCCTCCCACTCCGGTGAACCCGAGCCAAAAGAACAGAGCACAAAACACCTGCGTCGGCTCCAAGTGGAAAAGATCAGAAAAGACTGCGCCTGTGATTTTGTTTTCCGATTTCTCTCTCTCTCCCTCTCTCTCTCACACACACACACCCGCTCGTACACCTTGAGAACAGCAAGCCAATTCTAGCCTTGAAATGCAAGCAACGTTCCTTCCAGGGATACGTTGACAAAATCCATATTTTATTTTGTCGACTGCCAACGTAATGAAGAGGGAAAAGTGCATCCAGCTTGAGAGGAAACAGCTCATGCTTAAACACACAAAACACGCCATTTTGGCACCTGGACTTCTCTCATGCTAGCGTTTTTGAGTTGAAACAGAGGGGCAAACCCAAACAGCTGCACCCTGCCTCTTCTCCCTAGGTCTAAAGAACAGTGCATGAAGAAGCACCGGCAATCACATAGCACTGACTCTACGGCAACCCACCCGCGCTAGCCGTTTTGGCAAAAACTGTAACGCCTCTTGGCTGCCGTGAGCCTGAATCGCAGGCAACCTATTGCATAACTCCGTTTGTCCCCGTTGCCATTAAATGAGCTTTAAATGAGCTTCCAAAAGAGAACGACTGTGTACCGTCAGATTAATTCACACACACACACACACACACACACACACACACGCCCCCTTGGAAGTGATATACATTACAGCTACTCTTGGACAAAGCCGGACACCCTCTTCACACCAGCCGGAGTAAATTAAGCTTGCTTCCACAAGTCCAGTTTGGTGTAGTGGTTGAGTGTGCGGACTCTTATCTGGGAGAATTGGGTTTGATTCCCCACTCCTCCACTTGCACCTGCTGGCATGGCCTTGGGTCAGCCATAGCTCTGGCAGAGGTTGTCCTTGAAAGGGCAGCTGCTGTGAGAGCCCTCTCCAGCCCCACCCACCTCACAGGGTGTCTGTTGCGGGGAAGGAAGGTAAAGGATATTGTGAGGCGCTCTGAGACTCTTCGGAGTGGAGGGCGGGATATAAATCCAATATCTTCATCTACCTCACAGGGTGTCTGTTGTGGGGGAGGGGAAGGTAAAGGAGATTGTGAGCCGCTCTGAGACTCTTCGGAGTGGAGGGCGGGATATAAATCCAATATCTTCATCTACCTCACAGGGTGTCTGTTGTGGGGGAGGGGAAGGTAAAGGAGATTGTGAGCCGCTCTGAGACTCTTCGGAGTGGAGGGCGGGATATAAATCCAATATCTTCATCTACCTCACAGGGTGTCTGTTGTGGGGGAGGAAGGTAAAGGAGATTGTGAGCCGCTCTGAGACTCTTTGGAGTGGAGGGCGGGATATAAATCCAATATCTTCATCTACGTCACAGGGTATCTTCATCTACCTCACAGGGTGTCTGTTGTGTGTGGGGGGGGGAAGGTAAAGGAGATTGTGAGGCGCTCTGAGACTCTTCGGAGTGGAGGGCGGGATATAAATCCAATATCTTCATCTACCTCACAGGGTGTCTCTTGTGGGGGGGAAGGTAAAGGAGATTGTGAGCCGCTCTGAGACTCTTCGGAGTGGAGGGCAGGATATAAATCCAATATCTTCATCTACCTCACAGGGTGTCTGTTGCGGGGGAAGAAGGGAAAGGAGATTGTGAGCCGCTCTGAGACTCTTCGGAGTGGAGGGCGGGATATAAATCCAATATCTTCATCTACCTCACAGGGTGTCTGTTGTGGGGGAGGAAGGTAAAGGAGATTGTGAGCCGCTCTGAGACTCTTCGGAGTGGAGGGCGGGATATAAATCCAATATCTTCATCTACCTCACAGGGTGTCTGTTGTGGGGGAGGGGAAGGTAAAGGAGGTTGTGAGCTGCTCTGAGACTCTTCGGAGTGGAGGGCAGAATATAAATCCAATATCATCATCTTCTTCTTCTTCAAACCAAGAGCTTTATGCTCATTTAAGAGTTGTGTTAACCCAGTGCAAAAGCCAAGTCTGCTCTGGCCCTGCCAACAGCCTCTCTCTGGCCTCAGCTTGCAGTTTCTCTCCCTTCCGCCCATAAAGGGATTCTCAGGCATCCAGTCGCTAGCACCAGGTTCCCAACGAACTGCAGAAGATGAACACCTTTGTCTATAAGCTACCCTGTATAGCGTAATAAACATCATGCTGGCTTGGGGCATCAAAGTAGATCTGCTGACCTCCAGTGGTGGCTGGAGATCTTCTGGGATTGCAATGATTAACACATGGGATTGTCTGCCATGGAAGGTGGTGGCGGCTACAAACATGGAGGGCTTCAAGAGGGGATTGGATAAGCATATGGAGCAGAGGTCCATCAGCTGCTACTAGCCACAAGGTATAGATGGAACTCTCTGTGTAGGACAC
The DNA here is from genome assembly GCF_032191835.1 of Heteronotia binoei. NCBI lineage: Eukaryota > Metazoa > Chordata > Lepidosauria > Squamata > Gekkonidae > Heteronotia > Heteronotia binoei. The sequence continues at coordinate 20,103,271 of NC_083243.1, read as the reverse complement.
GTGATGCTCTTTATTCTTGGTGCCTGGAGGGGGAGCAACAGTGGGAGGGCTTCTAGTGTCCTGACCCTACTGGTGGACCTTCTGATGGCATCTGGTTTTCCGGCCACTGCGTGACACAGAGTGTTGGACTGGATGGGCCATTGGCCTGATCCAATATGGCATCCCTTATGTTCTTAATGATTCCCAGGAGATAAAACTCCATTCACCCAGAGAAATTGGCTGCTCTGGAAAGTGGACTTTATGGTATTACCTCCAAAGGGAGTTTATAGAACTAGTAAGGGGCCAAAAGTTAAAAACAGCAATAGTTAAAGACAAAACAGTATGCGTGTTTATTACAAAAACATATAAAAACCTTGTAGGGGCCCAAACGAAGCCTCATAAAATCATCAAAGTGAAAATGCACAAAAAAGAACTATATATGGCCTGACACGTTTCAGCCTGCAGAGGTGTTCTTCAGAGGTCAAATAGTACAAATTAGAACATACAATGAAGTCCCTGTTACAGTTGTAAGGCAATGCACACTTTATATAGGACCCCAAATCGAATGCTGTATGGAGAGATTTCACACACACATATATTGTATATATACAGATATACATGTATGTGTGTGTGCGTGCATGTGCATGTGTATTTACTCCGCCTGGAGTATACTGTATATATACAAACATACACACACAATTTTTGTAGCAGGAACTCTTTTGCATATTAGGCCACAGACCCCTGATGTAGCCAATCCTCCAAGAGCTTACAGGGCTCTTAGTGCAGGGACTACCGTAAGCTCCAGGAGGATTGGCTACATCAAGGTTGTGTGGCCTAATATGCAAAGCAGTTCCTGCTACAAAAAAAAAATCCCTCTGTATGCTCATGGTTACTGTGGTATTCAGCCCACTAAGACTTCACAGACAGGACCTTCTATGACTCAGAGGACTTCAACCCAGCTGAATGAAGAAAACATTCTTTAATGCAGCAATTCAGGTAACAAGTTGCTTCCAAACAAAGGACAGGCATGCACGTACAGAGTTGATATTTTACACCCACTAGAAATCTCAAGGTCACGTGCAGCACTCAGCTCCCTCCAGGAGTTTTTAAACACTGCTAACTCTTGTTTTTTAAATACAGTTTCAACCAAACCCATTTACCACTAAATTTGCCAACACAGAGACGGTGAGTCTAATTCTCCACAGGGAAAAAAGCTCTCACCGTAATGGGCTTTAGAAATTGCTTTATGACTCTCAGCTTTGACTTCATGCATAATACAAGAAAAGAGCACCGCGCACAATCCACTCGGATGTATGGCATGGAATGGAACGGCTGCAGTGACGACAGCAACGACGTCAAGGGTGGTTTGGGGGTCCTCCTGCAACACAAAAGTTAGCTGGGGATGGGTGACAGCAGGCTGGCTCATTTTGGGCACCTGACCACTCCCCTTCATACCCACACCCAGGGCTTTTTTCATAGGAAAAGCCCGGCATGAACTCATTTACATATTAGGCCACACCCCCTGATGTCACCATAGTTTCACACAGGGCTTTTTTAAAGGCCCAATAGGAGCTCATTTGCATATTAGGCCACACCCTCAATGCTAAGCCAGCCGGAACTGCATTCTTTTGCGTTCCTGCTAAAGAAAAAAAAGCCCTGCCTGTGCCAATTCTTCGTGGTGGAAAGTGCCATGCCGCCAACCTATGGCGATTCTGTAAGGTTTGAAAGGCAAGAGATGAACAGAGGACTATAAGAGAAGCCATGTTGGATCATGCTGGTGGCCCATCCAGTCTGACACCCTGTGTCGCACAGTGGCCAAAACCCAGGTGCCATCAGGAGGTCCACCGGCCCGCCTCTGCAGAGCAACTGAAGTCTTCCTCGGAGGTCTCCCATCCAAGTACTAACCAAGGCCAATGACTGAGGGGTGGCATAAAAGAGGTTTACAAGATTATGCATGGGATAGAGAAGGTAGAGAAAGAAGTCCTTTTCTCCCTTTCTCACCATACAAGAACTCGTGGGCACTCAAACTGCTGAGCAGTCGGGATAGAACAGATAAAAGGAAGTATTTCTTCAGTCAAAGAGTGATTAACCCATGGAGTTCACTGCCACAGGAGCTACAGCTAGATGCATAGATGGCTCAAAGAGGGGATTAGATAAACGTACAGAGCAGAGGTCCATCAGAGCTATTAGCCACAATGTACAGATGGAACTCTCCGTCTGGGGCAAGTGATGCTTTGTATTCTTGGTGCTTGGGGGAGGCCAACTGTGGGATGGCTTCTAGTGTCCTGGCCCCAATGGTGGACCTCTTGATGGCAACTGGCTTTGTTTTGTATTGGCCACTGCGTGACAGGATGTTGGACTGGATGAGCCACTGGCCTGATCCAACACGGCTTCTCTTATGTCCTTAAGACCAAGCATGCTTAGCTTCTGAGATCTGACGAGATCAGGCAAGTCTGAGCCATCCAAGTCAGGGTACACCGACTCTTAGCCCACTGCAAAGCGAGATCAAAATAACCGTAACAGACTGGTGCAACATCTAAAGCTTCTTTTAAGCAACCACTCCCAGCAAACCCAGATTTCCCTAACTACAGCTGCTCCCTTGAAGTCCATCTCTAAGTGGCCAATTTGTGTCTCCTGCCTTCCCAGTGAGGATAATTAGGCTGGTGGGCTAAGTCAGACCTTTCATCCAAAAAGAGTCTTGTGGCACCTGCAACACCAACATGTGTTTCCCCTAACGAGCTTTCATAGCCTACAGCCCACTTCATCAGCTGCCAATGCCAACTTCAAAGTCTGGTATTCCTCCCCCTCCAAGAGATCAATGGAAGTGTTTTCCCCCTCAGATTCCATTTCTGACAGTTTTGGGAGCTAGGGTACTGGACTAGATGGTCTGATCCAGCAGGACTCTTCTTATAGAATCACAGAGTTGGAAGGGACCTCCAGGGTCCTCTAGTCCAACCCTCTGCACAATGCAGGAAACTCACAAATACCTCCCCCTAAATTCACAGGATCTTCATTGCTGCTAGATGGCCATCTAGCCTCTGTTTAAAACTACCTCCCGAGGAAGCCTGTTCCACTGAGGAACCGCTCTAACAGTCAGGAAGTTCTTCTTAATGTTGAGCCAGAAACTCTTTTGATTTAATTGCAACCCACTGGTTCTGGTCCTACCTTCTGGGACCAAAGAAAACAATTCCACCCCATCCTCTACATGACAGCCCTTCAAGTACTTGAAGATGGTGATCATATCACCTCTCAGTCGCCTCCTCTCCAGGCGAAGCATGTTCCTATGCTTTTTTTTAGAAACACCAGTATAACTCCAGTGCGCACAGTCATCATGTCTACTATGTAAAATGTGTGGTGTTCTTTGATGGTGCGTGTTATGCTACCTTCTTGCCTTTGTTAGCGTTTCCTACTTATTTTTGCTGCCATCAAAGGCTTTCACCTTAGCATTCTCAGCTGGGCTCAAAGAACAGGATGAGTTAGTCGTATTTGGCGGAACGACAAAATGGTCAGCGCACGGGGGCGGCTCTCCGAGGTGAAAGAGGATCCTTTGCTCTGAACAGCTGTTTTCACTCAATCATAAAGTTTATTTAAAAATATAACAATGTGGTGGTTTCAGCATGGTTCATAAATGTAACAGTTTCAGATAGGTACAGTTCTTCTTTCTATATGTTGTTCTTCTTTCTCTAAATCAGAGCTAGCCGCAAGAACTTCCACAAGGCTTTTGCCACTTTGGCAAATGAACTTCCACAAAGAATGCATTTCTCTCACTCTCCACAGCACCTTACTCAATTCTCAACTCTCAATTCTCACCCACTCAACTCTCTTCTCCCATCTTTCACACATCTTCTGAACAACTCTGACCCCTAAAGTAGTTTCAGTCCAATCACAGCACACACATCAACTGCACCCACACCCCTCTTTGTTACTCTACAGCAGAGGTGTCAAACATGCAGTCCGGAGACTGAATCAGATCCCCGGAGGGCTTCTATCAGGTCCCCGAGCAACTGGCAATCATCTGCTTCCTTCTCCTTCTCTCTTGCTTCCTTCTGCATAACAGCTTCCTTTGCAAGGCTTGCTCAATGGCACAGGAGCTAAAGAGCAAAACCTCTATTTTCTCCATTGGCTGAGGCTCCTCCTTGGAGAGGAAGGGGGGAAGGCAGAGTTTGTTTTTCCAGGTTCTCTCAGTTGCACGGCAGAGCTACTGGGCCAAGCCTCTCTTCCTTCTGTTGGCTGAGGCTCCCCCTCCCCAGTTCCTGGGGAGGGAGGGAAAGAGCCAGCGCTTCCTTTGCCCAGTTCCCTGGATCCCATGGGAGAAATATAAAGAAAGCATCCTTAAGACCAATGAGTGCTAACATTTTAGGCATGTTTTAAGTCTTAAATATATATATATATATTTGTGTTTGTCAGTGTTCTTTATAAAATTTATATCTCTGCTACCTAATCTTAAATAAGAACATAAGAGAAGCCATGTTGGATCAGGCCAACGGCCCATCCAGTCCAACACTCTGTGTCACACAGTGGCAAAAAATTTTATATATACACACACACTGTGGCTAATAGCCACCGATGGACCTGTGCTCCATATTTTTATCTAAACCCCTCTTGAAGGTGGCTATACTTGTGGCCGCCACCACCTCCTGTGGCAGTGAATTCCACATGTTAATCACCCTTTGGGTGAAGAAGGACTTCCTTTTATCCGTTTTAACCTGTCTGCTCAGGTTAATAGGTACACACGTGGCCCAAGCTGACATGGCTCAGCCCAGCCTGACATGGCCCGGCCCAAAAAGCCTCTTTTATGTCAGATCCGAGGGAAGGCAGAGTTTGTTTTTCCAGGTTTTCTCAATTGCATGGCAGAACTAGCCTGAGCCAAGCCTCTCTTCCTTCTATTGGCTGAAACTCATCACCCCCCCCAGCCCCCTGTGAAAGGAAGGAAAGAGCCAGAGCTTCCTCTGCCCTGTTCCCTGGAGCCCAAAGAAAGCGCCTTTAAAACCAACAAGTGCTAATGTTTTAAGCATGTTTTATTTTTATAAAATATATTTAATTGTGTTTGTCTGTGTCCTTTAAAAAGTTTATATCTCTGCTACTTAATCTTAAATAGGTACACATGTGGCCCGGCCCGACATGGCTCGACCCAACCCAACAAGGTCTCATTTATGTCAGATCCGGTCCTCATAACAAATGAGTTCGACATCCCTGCTCTAGAGGCGTGCATTTTAAACTATGGCAAAACCCTGTTAAAACACAGAAATAACACACCAAAAATATATATTTACGCAGCGAAACACCACAGTCAGGCTTGTTCTTTTGGCCTCAAGAACAAGCTTGGCTGTGAGGGTCCAAGACTGGTTCAAACGAAATAAGCTCAGATGAAGGCTGTGAAAGTGAATATTGATGTTTTGTTTTGATGCGTTCCAGCGAAAGAAGTTCGACACATCCAAATAAATCTGTGCCAAAGATCCATCTATCAAAACGTGCTTGGATTTGAAGAGAAGCGAGTTCAGAAAAAGAACTTCACTTTCAGATAAAAAACGGGCTAAAATTATTAATGAGGCTACCCATACAGAGAAACAATCGCTGAAAAATTCAAGTTATTCTGCTACGAAGAGTGGGTGGGAGAGAAGGTGGAACAGAACGGATGGTGGATTAACTGCTAAATTAACTGTTAAATTACCAACCTCTAAATGTGAGACAAGGACTAAATCTCAATTCTCATTTCCCCAAATCAGCTTCTCCTAGAGCGGCATAACAAGGGAGGTGCAAATGAAAACTCTCCAGGAAAAAACATACCTGGATTAAAAGAGGAATTCCAACATCTACTATCATGGACGTGTTCTTCTAAGTAGAAAACAACCATCTGGTTTATATATTGAGATCAATGCATTGTTTGGAAATGCAGTATAAGAAATGTTAAAGATGGGGGAGTGTGGGTCAGGATTTATAGCCCTGTGCCATACAGTAATATTCCATTTGATATTAAGGCCTGTGTTCTCCAAACTTGGCTGCCCCGAGCTTGACCTAAAACCAAGCACACCCGTGTCAAGACAGGCATGGAGGAAACTGGAGCTTATGACAGTACACAAAAGTCTATTGTCTATTAAAATGAAAGTTTGTTTTCAAGGTGGAGACACAGTGGGTTAAACATATCACCTTATGTCCTCCAAGAGCCAGACATGGATGGTTCAGGCAAGCCTGATCATGTCAGATCTCAGAAGCTAAGTAGAGTTGGCCCTGGACAGTATTGGGATGGGAGACCAACAAGGGTTGCTAGGCAGAGGCAGGCAATGGCAAAACCAACTCTGTTTTGTCTCTTGCCTTGAAAACCCTATGGCAGGGGTGTCAAACTCATTTGATATGAGGGCCAGATCTGACAGCAATGAGACCTTGTCTGGCTGGGCCATGCTGGGCTAGGCCGTGTGCGTTCCTATTTTAGATTAGGTAACAGAGATATACACTTTATAAAGCACACAGACAATTAAAGATTGGAGGGACAGTGGTAGACCATCTGCTTGGTAAGCAGAAGGTCCCAGGTTCAATCCCCGGCATCTCCAATTAAAAAGGGTCCAGGCAAGTAGGTGTGAAAAACCTCAGCTTGAGACCCTGGAGAGCTGCTGCCAGTCTGAGTAGACAGTACTGACTTTGATGGCCCAAGGGTCTGATTCAGTAGAAGGCAGCTTTATATGTTCTTCACACGTTCATTTAAAAAAAAAAAAAAAAAGCTTAAAACATGCTTAAAACATTAGAACTCTTTGGGTTAGCCATAGCTATCACAGGAGTTGTCCTTGAAAGGGTAGCTGCTGTGAGAGCCCTCTCAGCTCCACCCACCTCACAGGATGCCTGTCGTGAGGGGGAGAAGATAGAGGAGATTATAAGCCGCTCTGAGTCTCTGATTCAGATAGAAGGGCAGGGTATAAATCTGCAGTCTTCTTCTTCCTTGGTCTTAAAGGTGCTTTCTTTGTATTTTTTTTCCCATGGGATTCAGAAACCTAGACAAAGGAAGCTCTGGCTCTTTCCTTTCTTTCCCAGGGGACCACGAGGGGGAGGAGTCTCAGGCAATAGAAGAAAGAGAGGCTTGGCTCAATAGCTCTGCTGTGCGACTGAAAGAGCCTGGCGAAGAAAGCTCTCCCTCGCCCCACCTTCCTCCCTAAGGGAGGAGTCTCAGCCAATGGAGAAAACAGAGGTTTTGCTCTGAAACTCCTGTGCCATTGAGCAAGCCTTGTAAAGCAAGCTGTTATGCAGATGGAAGCAAGAGAGAGGGAGAAGGAAGCAGATGACAGCCAGTTGCTTGGGGGCCTGATGGGAGCCCTTTGAGGGCCTGATTCAGCCCCCAGGCCGCATATTTGACACCCCTGCCCTACTGAGTCGCTAGAAATTGGCTGAAACTTGACATCATTTTACTCACACTGTTTCCAGAAACGTTATTAGCCTGGCAATGAGTACTGAAGCCTGGCAATGAGTACTGGTTGAGAAATCAGGGCATTTCCGGGGAAACTATAGATCTCAGACATAGCTACTCGCTCAATTAATTAGTGCGGCTGAGAAAGGTGTTTCCCTTCACTGCAATTCTGTCCTAATTTAAAGTTATGTGCGCTTCTTGCCCAAGAGCATGCTAATCGAGATTATTTGCTGCTCAGGGTGCCCTGAACTGATTGATTGCTTCCTGCAAGCTCATGTATGTTATTTTCATAGGCAACTTCCTTGTATGATTTTGTGATATCGTGGGATATACAAATCTGCAGGGCATGCTTAGACAGTTGTCTTGTCTCAATGGAAGCGAAGTTCTCTGACTAAACTTGACAAAATTTATCTGTGCTATCTCTGAAGCCTCTCTCTGTCTTTCTCCACAATTTACGGAAGAAAGCTGGTGGGTGTAAAGGCGGCTTGGAAGAACAGTAGACTGTAAGAACGTAGTCCCTTTCCTAGAAAATGAGACTTCATAGGGTCCTGACCAGGGCTTTTTTTTGTAGCAGGAGCTCCTTTGCATATTAGGCCAAACACCCCTGATGCAGTCAATCCCCCAAGAGCTTACAGGGCTCTTCTTACAGGGCCTACTGTAAGCTCCAGGAGGATTGGCTACATCAGGGGGTGTGGCCTAATATGCAAAGGAGGTCCTGCTAGAATTCCTTACAGGGCTCTTCGTACAGGGCCTGCTGTAAGCTCCGAGTGGATTGGCTGCATCAGGGGGTGTGGCCTAATATGCAAAGGAGGTCCTGCTAGAATTCCTTACAGGGCTCTCAGTACAGGGCCTACTGGAAGCTCCGGGAGGATTGGCTACATCAGGGGGTGTGGCCTAATATGCAAAGGAGGTCCTGCTAGAATTCCTTACAGGGCTCTCAGTACAGGGCCTACTGGAAGCTCCGGGAGGACTGGCTACATCAGGGGTGTGTGGCCTAAAACGCAAAGGAGGTCCTGCTAGAATTCCTTACAGGGTTCTTCGTACAGGGCCTACTGGAAGCTCCAGGAGGATTGGCTACATCAGGGGTGTGTGGCCTAATGTGCAAAGGAGGTCCTGCTAGAATTCCTTACAGGGCTCTTCTTACAGGGCCTACTGTAAGCTCCAGGAGGATTGGCTACATCAGGGGGGTGTGGCGTAATATGCAAAGGAGGTCCTGCTAGAATTCCTTACAGGGCTCTTCTTACAGGGCCTACTGTAAGCTCCAGGAGGATTGGCTACATCAGGGGTGTGTGGCCTAATATGCAAAGAAATTCCTGCCACAAAATAAGCCCTGGTCCTGGCCAACGTTCCCTCTAAGCTGCAGAGCCTTGTGAGCAAAAATTCTACTTTTTGCTCACAAAATTGTGAGCTACTGCATAAATTAGTGTGCTCCGGGATCATCCTTCCTGAGCTAAGACAAAAATGTGTGATCCGGAGGCTAAAAATCTGTGAGCTAGCTCACGCTAACTCAGCTTAGAGGGAACACTGGTCTTGGCTCACTTTAAGCAATCAGTGATGAGGGGCAGAACATTTTCCAATGCTATATTTTTCTGCAGAAAAAAGTCTGCTCCATATATATATATATATATATGTTCTCTGTTTATTTGTTGTTTTCAGGGTGGTTGTGATGCAAATTGGTTGTGTTAGAGGGACTAAATGCAGGATACAAAAGATGATATACCCTGAAAATCTCGTCGGTGTTGCTGGACTCAAATCTAGCTCTTCCCCTTGCAGGCCAACACAGCTGCCTTCCTGAAATTATTTTAAAGCGAATTAAAAAAAAAAATTTCTTTTGATTCAAATGTTCCTGAAAACCTCATATCACAGATAGCAATGGTTTTCCAACATGTTGCCTTCAGGAACCCTTTCCCCCTCCACCTGCCATACACTTTGGCATCTGCCGTGTATGCTGGAGAAGCGTGTTCTGCGATAGGCCAGAAGGCCATCTGACAGCACTGCTGATTCTGTGAACTTAGGCAGATCATGGGAAGGAGGGCAGGAAGGGCTGCAACGGTGCTTAGTTCTCGTGGCCCCTTCTTACACAACCAGGGAAATGGTGTTCGCCGCTTTGGGGGTCAGGCAACATTTTTTCTCCAGACCAGTTTTGCCAAGGATGCTGGAGAGGGTTCCCCCCCTTTCCTTTCCTTTTTTTTTTTTTTGCCACCTTCTAGGGCTGGAACAGGGGTCACCGAGTGTGTGAGAGTCAGTTTGGTGTAGTAGTGAAGTGCGTGGACTCTTATCTGGGAGAACCGGGTTGATTCCCCACTCCTCCACTTGCACCTGCTGGAATGGCCTTGGGTCAGCCATAGCTCTAGCAGAGGTTGTCCTTGAAAGGGCAGCTGCTGTGAGAGCCCTCTCCAGCCCCACCCACCTCACAGGGTGTCTGTTGTGGGGGAAGATATAGGACATTGTAAGCCACTATGAGTTTCTGTCCTTGAAAGGGCAGCTGCTGTCAGAGATCTCTCAGCCCCACCCGCCTCACAGGGTGTCTGTTGTGGGGGGGAGGAGATATAGGAGATTGTAAGCCACTCTCAGTCTCTGTCCTTGAAAGGGCAGCTGCTGTGAGAGCCCTCTCCAGCCCCACCCACCTCACAGGGTGTCTGTTGTGGGGGAGGAAGGTAAAGGAGATTGTAAGTCGCTCTGAGTCTCTGATTCAGAGAGAAGGGCGGGGTATAAATCTGAAGTCATTTTCTTCTTCTTGTACTTGTGAAAGTACCTGGGGCAGGTACTTCTGAATTTCCTGCATGGTGCAGGGGGTTGGACTAGATCAGGAGTCCCCAACCCCTGGGCCATGGACCAGTACTGGTCAGTGGCCTGTTAGCAACCGGGCCATGAGTTGTATAAATATGTCATTATATATTACAAGGAAGGAAGAAGAGAAAGAAGACGACATTGGATTTATATTCTGCTCTCTATTCCAAATCTCAGAGTCTCAGAGCGGCTCACAATCTGCTTTACTTTCCTCCCCCAAGACAGACACCCTGTGAGGAGGGTGGGGCTGAGACAGCTCTTCCTAGAAGCTGCCCTTTCAAGGACAGCTCTGCGAGAGCTATGACTAACCCAAGGCCATCCCAGCAGGTGCAAGTGGACAAGTGGGAAATCAAACCTGGTTCTCCCAGGTAAGAGTCCACACACTTAACCACCACATCAAAGTAATAGAAATAAAGTGCATAATTGTACCATCCCAAAACCAACCATCCCAACCCCCCCCCCCCCCAGTCCGTGGAAAAACTGTCTTCCACAAAACTGGTCCCTGGAGCTAAAAAGGTTGAGGACTGCTGGACTAGATGACCCTGGAGGTCCCTTCCAACTCTATGATTCTATGACATAGCAAGAAGAGAGGGGGCATCAAAAACCTGTGTTTAGCCTCATGGTTGCCCACACAAACTGAGAATGGGCTTAAGAATTCAACACATTTTCCTCTTCAGTTCTAAACTGCAGGGAAGACTCAGTATTGGTGGGCAAGATGCCTTCAGGAAAGCTTGTTGACAATGAATGATTGCCTTCTATAAGAGTAAGTGTGATGCAGCAGTTAAGACTCTCAGATTATTATCTGGAAGACCTGGGTTCAAAACCTCACTTGTGCTACAGAAGGCAGGGAGCATCACAAAGGTATGTTTGGTCTCTCGGTTTTGCTTACATATTCAACAAGCAATCGTCTTCAGCTCTGAACTGCAAGGAAGCCTCAGTATGCAGCGGTCAGGAAAACATGTTTGTGATGAATGATCATCTTACAGGATAACCCTGATAAGCTTCCGCAGAACCCCAAAACAAAGTGTGAAAAGCCACAATTTACAGTAACCAATATTCCCAAGGTCCCACTAGTTGCATCTACATAAGAACATAAAAGAAACTGTGTTGGATCAGGCCAGTGGCCCATCCAGTCCAACACTCTGTCACACAGTGGCAAAAAAAAAAACAGGTGCCATCAGAAAGTCCACCAGTGAGCCCAGGACACTAGAAGCCCTCCCGCTGTGTCCCCCCTCCAAGCACCCAGAATACAGAGCATCACTGCCCCAGACAGAGAGTTCCAACAATACGCTGCGGTTAATAGCCACTGATGGACCTCTGCTCCGTATGTTTATCCAATCCCCTCATGAAGCCATCTATGCTTGTGGCTCCTCCTCACTGCCGCCACCTCCTGTGGCAGTGAATTCCACATGTTAATCACCCTTTGGGTGAAGAAGTACTTCCTTTTATCAGTTCTAACCCGACTGCTCAGCAATTTCATTGTATGCCAACGAGTTCTTGTATTGTGAGAAAGAGAGAAAAATACTTTCTCTACCTTCTCTATCCCATCTATCAATTTCAGAGCAGACAAGTGATTTTAAAAAGTACTTTAACAACATACTAGGAGCAATCATTCTAAAACGCCTAGAGAACTTTAATGTAAAAACAAACAGGCAAAAACTACTAACTTGGCTCCGTCAAAATGACAATATGGGTATCCACTACCGCCATCAAGGTCAGGATATATATATATATATTCCTAAGCTATCCCACCACCCCCTTCTCAGACAGAAGCCAAGAGATGTCTTCATCCACCCCAGCACTGTGTATGTTAATACATGCTGTTCTTTCAGCACCTGGGGATTTCGCCAACACACTACTGGGGGTTCTGGCAAGGAGTTTCTCTGAGAGAGAGGGAAAAAGAGGGTGGCAGCAAGCCAGAGGAGAGCTTGTTAGACAGATTAAAGTCTGCATTCCTTTCTACTGAGTAAAAGAGATACCCACCATGCATTGACAGTAAGGCGTCCCCAGATAAACCACAGAAGAATGCTATTCGGTGAGCCATCGTCTTCTTTATTCTTAATAACAGCTTGGAAGAGCCTTTCACTTTTGAAGGCTGAACTGGAGCAGGGGTCTTGGGGTTTCATGTGTGTGTATTTTTTTTTTTTAACTTCACTGAGAGTAAACTGGCTCAAACCCAAAATACTCCCACGGAATGGTGTTGTGAATTAGGGAGGAGCGGGTCGAAACTCATGGTCAAGGTTTGCTTCTATCAGGCCTTTGATGAGGGAATGAAAAGGACCTTTGAAATAAAACCAAGGGCCGCTCTTCCCTAAACTGTTCCGATGTGGTTGGGATAAGATTCACAGGGGGTGGGGTCACACAACTATGAGCCAAACTACATAAGGACGTAAGAGAAGCCATGTTGGATCAGGCTAATGGCCCATCCAGTCCAACACTCTGTGTCACCCAGTGGCCAAAAAACCAGGTGCCATCAGGAGGTCCACCAGTGGGGCCAGGACACTAGAAGCCCTCCCACTGTTGACCTCCCCAAGCACCAAGAATACACTTGCCCCAGACAGAGAGTTCCATCAATATGCTGTGGCTAATAGCCACTGATGGACCTCTGCTCCATATGTTGATCCAATTCCCTCTTGAAGCTGTCTATGCTGGCAGCCACCACCGTCTCCTGTGGCAGTGAATTCCACGTGTTAATCACCCTTTGGGTGAAGAAGTACTTCCTTTTATCAGTTCTAACCTGACTGCTCAGCAATTTCATTGAATGTCCATGAGTTCTCATATTGCGAGAAAGGGAGAAAAGTACTTCTTTCTCTTCCTTCTCTACCCCATGCATAATCTTGTAATCTTCTATCATGTCACCCTTCAGTCGACGTTACTCCAAGCTAAAGAGCCCCAAGTGTTTTAACCTTTCTTCATAGGGAAAGGGTTCCAACCTTTTAATCATTCCAGTTGCCCTTTTCTGCAATTTTTCCAATGCTAGAATATCTTTTTTGAGGTGCAGTGACCAGAATTGTACTCCAAAAGAGGCCACACCGTCGATACATGCTACAGGTTGGCACGGGACACCATTTTAGATGACAGTGTAGTTTAAAAACTGCCACAAGGGCCCACACTTGACCACACCCACAGTGCAGCGGCATCATGGATCTTGACCCCACCCCCCACCCCGGTGCCTTTTCAAGGGCCAAAGGAGCCCCAAGCACTATTTTGGCACTTCAGAAGACTCAAGAGGGAGAAGCAGAATAACTCTGCATAGAATCACAGCAAAAGAGTCCTGTTTATATACTACTTTGATCAATGTAGTGGTAAGCTTCACTACTGCAGCCCAAGGTCTGCTAACAACCTGAGTTTGATCCCGGTGGAAGATGGGTTCAGGTAGTTAGCTCAAGGTTGACTCAGCCTTCCATCCTTCTGAGGTCAGTAAAATGAGTACCCAGCTTGCTGGGGGGAAAGTGTAGATGACTGAGAATGCAATGGCAAGCCACCCTGTAACAAATAGTCTGCCAAGAAAATGTTACGAGTCCCCTGAGTTCATAATGACTGCATGCTTGCACAAGGGACTACCTTTACCTACCTACCTTGATAAAGAAGAACTGCAGATTTATACCCCACCCTTCTCTCTGAATAAGAGACTCAGAGTCCTTTATCTTCTTCCCCCACAATCTCCTTTATCTTCTTCCCCCACAACAGACACCCTGTGAGGTAGGTGGGGCTGAGAGAGCTCTCACAGCAGCTGCCCTTTCAAGAACAACTCCTACAAGAGCTATGGCTGACCCAAGGCCATTCCAGCCGCTGCAAGTGGAGGAGTGGGGAATCAAACCTGGTTCTCCCAGATAAAAGTCCACACACTTAACCACTACATCAAACTGGGGGAGCTAACAAAAAGACAAAAGACTGGCGCTTTAACTTGACTACTTTGGACTGGCTCTTGCTACCATCGCTCAGATTCATTAATGCCCTGCTTTCAGAGCAGCTTCTCTTGGGGAGGGGCCGTGGCTCGGGGGGAGAGCCTCTGCTTTGTACGTGGAAGGTCCCAGGTTCAATCCCCAGCATCTCCAGTTAAAATAAGGACCAGGCAATTGGTGATGGGAAAGACCTGTTCCTTAATGGAGAGCCGATGATCAGAGTAGACAAGCCTGACCTTGATGGACCAATGGTCTGATTCAGTACAAGGCAACTTCTTGCACAACTTACCAGAGCACAGTAGTATATATGACACTGCATAAAAAAGCATCCCCCTTTTGAGGGGACAGAAACAGCCTAACAGGACACATTGGCATGGAATCAACTACTTCTTCGGTAAGACAACCAGTAAGACTCTAAATTAGTCCCCAATGACAAGAACAAACACTGATATTATTAACAGCAAAGCTCTCCTCTACAAAAAAACCCTCTAAACAAAGCTTAAAATAAATACGGAACGCTCAGAGGAAATGAGAAGTAAACACAACATCAAATATTCACTTTCTATAATAGGATTGGCTTTGAAATATAATTACTAGGAATATACCTACAGGGTGCATTAAAAAGGAAGTCTGAACGGGTCCTGTCAATCAAACGCTGCTGCTTCAAGACAGTTCCAGACACTCAAAATCTCATACCCTGAAAATCTTGTTGATTTCTAAGGTGCTACTGGACTCAAATTTAGCTTTTCGAGGGCTTCAAAACCTGTTGTTTCAATGCTGTGTACTCTCAAGAATGTCAAAGCACCAAATCTTCTGGGACAAAACAACGAGTGTCTAAGAACGTTAGAAGAGCCCTGCTAGATCAGACCAGTGGTCCATCTAATCCAGCATCCTGTCTCACACAGTGGCCAACCAGTTCCTCTGGATGGCCAATAACACGCCATAGAAGTCACGGTCTTCCCCTGATAAGAATATAAGACAAGTCCTGCTGGATCAGACCAATAGTCCATCCAGTCCAGCATCCTTCCTGTCTCACTCAGTGGACAACCAGTTCCTCTGGAGGGTCAACAACAAGGCCTTCTCCTGATAAGACTATAAGGAAAGTCCTGCTGGATCAGACCAATAGCCCATCTAGTCCAGCCTCCTGTCCCACTCAGTAGACAACCAGTTCCTCTGGAGGGTCAATAACAGGGCATAGAGGCCAAGGCCTTCTCCTGATAAGAATATGAGGAAAGTCCTGCTGGATCAGACCAATAGTTCATCTAGTCCAGCCACCTGTCCCACTCAGTGGACAACCAGTTCCTCTGGAGGGCCAGCAACAGGGCATTGAGGCCGAGACCTTCTCCTGATAAGAATATAAGGAAAGTCCTGCTGGATCAGACCAATGGCCCATCCAGTCCAACATTCTTTCTCACACAGTGGCCAACCAGTTCCTCTGGAGGGCCAACACCAGGGCACAGAAGCTGAGGCCTTCCCCTGATGTCACTTCCTGGCTCTGGGTTTCAGAAGATTAGAGCCTCTAAATGTTTGATTTATTAAATTTACACCCCGCCCTTTCCCACAAGTGGGGTCAAGGCAGCTTACAACAAGATCCAGCAAAGGATAAAAAAGTTAAAACAACAAAACAATAGATGAAACAATAAAACAGTAACAAAAAAACATGCCTCATGTCAGGCAAAGATGGGTACCCCACAAACCTCCAGTCAATGTGGAGGTGCCCCTCAGTCACCATGGCTAGTAGACACTGGATAGGTCTGCTCTCCATGAATCTGTCTAATCTCCTTTTAAAGCGGTCTATGCCTGGCAGAGAATTCCACATTTTAATGCCTCGCCGCATAAAGAAGACGACAGCAGATTTATACCCCACCCTTCTCTCTGAATCAGAGTCTCAGAGCGGCTTACAATCTCCTTTATCTTCTTCCCCCACAACAGACACCCTGTGAGGTGGGTGGGGCTGAGAGAGCTCTCACAGCAGCTGCCCTTTCAAGGACAATTCCTACGAGAGCTCTGGCTGACCCAAGGCCATTCCAGCAGGTGCAAGTGAAGGAGTGGGGAATCAAACCCGGTTCTCCCAGATAAGAGTCCGCACACTTAACCACTACACCAAACTGGCTCTCCATTGTAAAGCAGTATTTCCTATCATCTGTCCTGAATCTACTGCCCATCAGCTTAATTAGATGCCCTCAAGTGAAGCATCAGTCTCTGAGTGGCTGGCAGTATGAAGCCTTCGGACCGGCGAGGCCTGGAGTCAACGCTAGAACCCTGGTCCTTCTTCCTCTGCCAGATAAGAACCAATATCTTCCCAGCGCTGGTCTGAAGAGTCCGGCTTGCCAGCTTGAAGCATCTCAATGAGGACAATTCCAAGTCGGTCTCTATCTCCAGAATGAGGGATGAGTGACTGCCCACTGCCCTGGTTCCAACACTTATGCTGCAAATTCCACCGCAGCCGTCAGACAAAGGCAACAGCTTGGCAGATTGAACTTCCCACGCATCTAACCTTTGACTTCACAATGACTTTGAAGTTTGTGCAATTAATTCTTGGCTTTGTTGTGGGGGAGAGGGTTCCCTGCTCATGGCTTACAGCACACAACTTACTGTTGGGGGACGTCTCTGCTGATTTAAAGAAAACACGAGTGCTAATTGTGGGGTTTGGACTGGAAAACACTGCTCTTCCAACTCTATGATTGTATCAAACACTTGTTGGGAATGCTGTAGGCTGATCCTGCATTGAGCAGGGGGTTGGACTAGATCAGGGGTGTCAAACATGCGGCCTGGGGGCGCTCTTATCAGGCCACTGACCATCTGAGGCTGTCATCTGCTTCCGTCACCCTTTCTCTTGCTTCCTCCTGCATCACAGCTTGCTTTGCAAGGCTTGCTCAATCTCACAGGAGCTACAGAGCAAAGCCTCTATTTTCTCCACTGGCTGAGGCTCATCCCTTGGGGACATATGAACACATGAAGCTGCCTTCTACTGAATCAGACTCTCGGTCCATCAAAGTCAGTATTGTCTTGGGCAGAATAGCTGCAGTAAAAATGAATATCTTACCAAGGATTATGTATTTGTTTCAAACTATCCCCATTGTGAAAGATGCTAAGCAATTTGATAAATGGAGAAGAAAAATTTCGGAATTTGTGTGGGCCGGGAGGAAACCTAGAATTAAAATGAAAGTCCTGATAGATGCCAAAGAGAGAGGTGGATTCCAATTACCAGATTTGAAACTGTATCATGAAGCAATTTGTTTAGTATGGTTGAAAGAATGGATAACGCTATTAAATAAAAAACTTCTAGTGTTAGAAGGCCATGGAAAAAAATTCGGCTGGCATGCATACTTGTATTATGGAAAAAGGAAGATGGACGGTCTTTTCTCTCACCATTATATAAGGAGCAGCTTACTAAATGTGTGGATAAAGTACAAGAAATATGGCGATGAGAGAAGACCTTTGTGGATAGTGCCGGCTGAAGTGATAAAGTTAACGGCCAAAACAGTTAAGGAAAAACAACTATCATACAACCAACTACTAAAAATACAAAGTGGGAAAATAGAACTGAAAACTGCAGAAGAATTGAATTATAAATATGATTGGTTTCAAATGCAACAAATAAAAAGTTTGATGGAGAATGATATCAAAGCTGAAGGAATAAAGAAAGAGCAAACAGAAATGGAAAGAGTTCTGCTTGGAGATAATGAGAAATTAATTTCAAAAGTGTACAAATTACTTTTACAATGGTTTACAGAAGATGAAGTAGTGAAATCTCAAATGATAAAATGGGCAATTAATGTAAATAAAGAAATAAAGATGGAATCTTGGGAATATCTGTGGAAAAACTCTATGAAACTTGCAACATGTCATAGTATTAAAGAGAACTGTTTTAAGATGATGTATAGATGGTATATGACTCCAAAAAAATTAGCAAAGATGAACAATAAGATGCCAGATAGGTGCTGGAAATGTAAAAAGCATGAAGGTTCCTTCTACCATATGTGGTGGACTTGTGAAAGAGTGAAAATGTTTTGGCAGATGATTCAACAAGAGATATCTAAGATCCTGGGATATGAATTCAACAAAGAAGCAGAGACTTTTCTGTTGGGATTACAAATGGAAAAATTTCCAAAAGAAGATAGAACTTTAATATGGTACTTGCTCTCAGCTGCTAGGACATTGTATGCGCAGTTGTGGAAGCAAGAAAAAATACCAGAAAAATGGGATTGGACTATAAAAGTTATGTCATGGAGTGAAATGGACAAATTAACAAGAAAACTAAGAGAGTGCGATTTAGAACTTTTTAATCGGGAGTGGAAGAAATTCAGAAGATATGTAGAGAAAGAATGGAAAATAAAAGGACATTGGACAATTTTTGATGATTAAGATTTTTAAGATAAGAATATAACTTTTGAAGGGGGGATCTTTTTCTTTATTAATTTTTCTTTTTTCTTGATAGTTAAGGGTACCTTTAATATCTGTTTTTTAAAAAAAAATAACACTGGCGGGGGTCAAGTAATGGGGGGAGGGGTGGGAGGAAAGTAAGATATGGGGTAGAATGATGTTTTTTTTTCTATCTTAAGCTTTTTATAAGTTGTAGATATAGTTCTACTACCATATGTTACTAATAAAAATTGTTTATACTCAAAGTCAGTATTGTCTTCTCAGACTGGCAGCAGCTCTCCAGGGTCTCAAGCTGAGGTTTTTCACACCTATTTGCCTGGACCCTTTTTTGGAGATGCCAGGGATTGAACCTGGGACCTTCTGCTTCCCAAGCAGATGCTCTACCACTGAGCCACCGTCCCTCCCCCAGCCATTGTCCCTCCCCTGACGAGGCAGGGAGGAATTCTTTGGGTCAGGGCTGAATGGGAAGCAGTTCGCTGGTAGTGTGGGTTCCATCCAAGACCCTGTGGGTTTTTATAAAAAAAAAAAGACTATGGGGGACTTCTTTTGTTCAAAGAATATACTTCAACAGTTTACTACCAAAGTTTTTTTGCTCCCTGTTTGTGACTCTTCTCCCTGCCTCTTAGACAGCAAAAGCTAACATACATGTGCTAAGGTACCACAGGATGAAGTGGTTTCCAGGCCATTCCTTTCTAGTATTGGGTATATTGGCATTTTGAGCTCTCGGACTACCTGCCTACTCTGAAGAACAGAGGATCAGAAACATTTTTTTAAGAACACATGGAAGGAGCTCGCTCTTGCACACAATATCACCTTCCACATTCTTTCCGTGCTGCCATCATGCTACCTTATTGTTCTTGTATCTTCAAGTAGCAGAGTGCTGCAACTTTCATCATGTCTTCCAATCTTATGACAAAAGGACACTCCACCTCTGGAGCTGAGATGCTGAGAAGGCTTTTCCTCGGCCGCCCAGTGAGGCCTTGCATCTGCTGAACCCAGATTCTGCGGTACAGCCGTTGAACCTCTCGTGATCTCTAGAAGGCTGGCCTGATGACAGCCGCACTCAGTAATTCTATACTGGTGCAAGAGGGTATTTTCTACAGCTTCTCGACAAGCACTTCTTTTCTTCCAGGAGGCAGCTTCCTTTAAGCTTGGAGGGCTGAAGAGGAAGGGAAGAGCAGGGGGTAAAAGCTCTGCCCCCAATGTCTATCTCCAGGCTCATCTTTCCTATTTTCTCTGCACGTAGAATTCCCTGCATGGACGCATGAAGCTGCCTTTCAGTGCAGCAACATCTTTGCATATTAGGCCACATACACCCCCGACGTAGCCAATCTGCCAAGAGCTTACAGGGCTCTGAGTACAGGGCTTACTGTAAACTCCAGGAGGATTGGCTACATCAGAGGAGTGCAGCCTAATATGCAATGGAGTTCCTGCTACCCAAAAACCCCTGCTTATACTGAATCAGACCCTTGGTCCATCAGGGTCAGTATTGTCTACTTAGATCGGCAGCTGCTCTCCAGGGTCTCAGGTGGAGACCTTTTACATCACCTATAGACTGATGGCAGTAAGTTAAGCGACTGGAGGTACTGTGGATTGAACCTGGACGCCAAGAAGATGCCCCACCACTGAGCTACGGCCCCTCTCAAATAGGAAATCATGGAAATAGAAGGCTTCCTCTCCTGCATGTAACTTCCTAGTTATGTGAATTTTTTTTTCCCAGACACATCGGCCACCGCCTCTCATTTGAAGCGGTGCAACGCAAGACCAGGCTGACCACCTCAATAAGAGCAAATACCAATTTTCTCCACAACAACACGTGTTGCTGACCAGAGCCAGACATCGTTTCATAGATTAAAGCTTCCTTCAACGCAAAGCACTACATTGGGGAGTTGCAGAATGTAAACTGCGGTCCAAATGCCCCACTGACCATTGCTAATCCTTTCCGAGACATTTTTTTTTTAAAAAAAATCAGCATCCAACAAGCTATAGGCCAGTGATTCTTAAAGAGGCCCTTGTCCCTGTCCCCACACACCCCCCAGTGGCAATCTACAAATCTTAGGGGGCATCATATACATATGTAGAGCACATACATATACATATGTGCAGGGATTTTTTTGTAGCAGGAGCTCCTTTGCAGATTAGGCCACCCCTCCCCCCCCAATGTAGCCAGTCCTCCCAAGAGCTTACACGGCTCTTCTTACAGGGCCTACTGTAAGCTCTTGGAGGATTGGATACATCGGGGGGCATGGCCTAATATGCAAAAGAGTTCCTGCTACAAAAAAAGCCCTGCATAAACACACTTATAATATATATATAATCCAGAACATTAATACATATTTATTTATATTACCAATAGTCCACCTTTCCTGCTACGATTCAGGGTTCATTACACTGAGCCGATACGATCAACAGATAGGACATTCACTAGACAAATGTAATAGGAATAGGACGGGTTGGTTTGTTTGTTGGATTTATATTCTGCCCTCCCCTGCATATCTGGGTAACAACGATAACTTAGGGTTGCAGACCCAATCAGAAATTAAAAACAGAACTGGAGAAAAGCATTAAACGTTAACACGGCACATTAAATTATGCAAAATTCCACAGCAGGGTCCTAGTTACAGCAAACTATATGAAGCAGTATGGACCACAGTCCCGAATAACTGTTCTGAAAACTTTGTGAATCATTTAGCACAGCGCTAGGGGAGGGCGGGATATAAATATAATAAAATAAATAAATTCCGTTGCCTGCATAGAAAAGCTCTCCTGAATAATTCAGGATAGACAGATATCATATATAAAGAAATGCCTCGTCTGGACTGCAGCTTTTAAACCCTAATTTTTTTTTGCTTGGGGAAGGTTCATTACAATGTTGCATACTGGATGGGGGGGCAGCCACAGATCAATTATTATATCGTTTTAAAAAGGACACTGGAGCAGTCTCCCTCATGAGGTGGAGGATTTTTCATCTTTGGAGCTTTTTTAAGTACTGAATGGATACCTACTTGTCAGGGATATTCCAGCTGTAGTTCCTGAACTGGCAGGGGATTGGACTAGATTATGGGTCCCCAAACTTTCTGGCACCAGGGACCAGTTTTGTGGAAGACAATTTTTCCAGAGGGGGGGGGGATGGTTTCAGGATGATAAAATTGTACCCTTTATTTCTATTATTACATTATAATATATAATGGAAGAGCCCCGTGGCGCAATGTAATAAAGCTGCAGTACTGCAGTCCGAGCTCTCTGCTCGCAACCTGGGTTCGATCTTGGCGGAAGCTGGGTTCAGGTAGCCGGCTCAAGGTTGACTCAGCCTTCCATCCTTCCGAGGCTGGTAAAATGAGTCCCCAGCTTGCAGGGGGAAAGTGGGAAGGGCGGGATATAAATCTGGTGGGAAGGGCGGGATATAAATCTCAAATAAATAAATAAATGACTGGGGAAGACAATGGCAAACCACCTCATAAAAAGTCTGCCATGAAAACGCCGTGATGCGACATCACCCCAGAGTCAGAAACGACTGGTGCTTGCGCAAGGGACTACCTTTACCTTTAATATATAATGAAATAATTATACAACTCATGGCCTGGTTGCTAACAGGCAACAGACCGGCCCCGGTCCATGGCCCGGGATTTGGGGACCTCTGGACTAGATGACCCAGGTGGTCCCTTCCAGCTCTTGAGATTAAATTTAAAAAATCACCACAACTTACCATTTTGCAGAGTCTGCGCCCGTGATTCCTTCCCCAAGTTGACGTGAAATCCTCCAACAGTTTGTGATTTCCCTGCCGCTGGAAGGAAGGAGAGGAAAAAAACCCAACTTGTCAAATGTACCATTATTAACGGAAGCGCTGCAATAAATCTAGCAATGGCCTGACAAAAATGGCAGCGGCCCCAGACTTGGAGGCTCCGCTGAGCCGATACATTAAGGACACATTCACACCCACCTCAGACCTCAAAGCTTTCCCCTCCTGTTCTACCCACCGCTATCACACCTACTGAGAGCAACAGAAGCCTCTGTCCTGTGTATAAACAGGTGTGTCAAATCCAAAAATGCACTTTCATAACTATCATCGCAGATGCAGGGCTCAATTTCCTAAAGCATGCTGTTTGCTTAGTATTTAAGGCAGGGTGTCAAACATGTGGCTCGTGGGCCGGATCAGACCCCCGGAGGGCTCCTATCAGCCCCACGAGCAACTCACTGTTTGCTTCCTTCTCCCTTTCTTGCTTCCTTCTTCATCACAGCTTACTTTGCCAGGCTTGCTCAATCAAGCTACAGAACAGAGCCTCTATTTTCTCCATTGGCTGACCAGCACATGAAGCAACTTACGTACAAAAACTCACAATGCCCAGCCATTTCATGTTTTCCTCTGGGTCGTTAATTGTGTTTGTCTGTGTCCTTTATAAAGTTTCTAACTCTGCTACCTGGCATTACATTCTATGACACACACGGCCTGGCCTGACAAGCTCTCATTTATGTCAGATCCGGACCTCATAACAAAAGAGTTCAACAGCCCTCAATTAAGGAATTAACTCAAGTTAGGGGCTGCCCCAGGAATGAAGAATAGAGGGAAAGGACACTCTGTCTCCAGCCACCAGATTGAAGGCCCCTGGAAGAGAGAACCCAGTTCCTTCCTCTAAGGAAGAACCCCTCCGCCATAAGCCGGAAAAAGCAGGCTTGGAGAGTTGACCACCTGCCCGCCCGGCAGCCCCAAAACTACAGAAGATGAGGCAAGAGCACTCTGACCTCTGCCACCAACTGTACAGCTTCCATCCAAGCAAGCAAAAGCAGATCTGCCTGGTCCCAACTGGGACAATGTTTTGTGTCAATCTGGTTTTATCCTAGCGACAGGATAGTGGCTAGAGTGCGGGAATAGGATCCGGGAGCCCCGGGTTCAAAATCCTTCCATGCCATGGAATTTTGCTGGGTGAACTTGGGCCAGTCACACACTTTCTGCCCAGCCTACCTCTCAGGGAAGCTGTGAGAATAAAATGGAGAAGAACGATATCAGCTGCTTTGTGATTCCCACCCCCCCCGGGGGGGGGGAGCAGCATATAAATGAACAGATTAAAAATGGCCCCACTCATGGACCTCCTGATGGTACCTGAGTTTTTTGGCCACTGTGTGACCAAAAGTGTTGGACTGGATGGGCCATTGGCCTGATCCAACATGGCTTCCCCTAAGTTCATTAAAATGGACCATTAGGGCTGTACAACTTTTTCCCAAGTGGATGCCAATTCAAAGCAATCTCCCTCCACTATTTTCCTCCCGCCATTCTCTTCCTTTCCCTTTTCCATCTTGCCTTTTCAGACTGCAAGCTTGATTGTCTCTATCGATTTAAGCCCCTTTGGAAAACAGCTGTCTAAAAAGCGGGCTATAAAATGGGTTAATAACATGAATTAAATAACCAGTTCTTCAAAAACAGCTATGGGAAGGGAGAGTCAGGTTTCTCAACACCTGTTCCGCACTTCTACATTGTCCCTCTAAGCTACAGAGCCTTGTGAGCAAAAATTCTACTTTGTGAGCTACTGGCATTAAAGTTGTGAGCTACTGCACGGGTGACCGACGGTAGCTCTCCAGATGTTTTTTGCCTACAACTCCCATTAGCCCCAGCCAGCATGGCCAATGGCCAGGGCTGATGTGAGCTGTAGGCAAAAAACATCTGGAGAGTTACTGTTGGCCATCTCTGAGCTACTGCATAGATTAGTTTGCTCTGGAGGCATTTTTCCTGAGCTAAGACAAAAAGGTGTGAGCTGGATGCTAAAACACTGTGAGCTAGCTCACACTAACTCAGCTCGGAGGGAACAGCCCCCAATATTCCCTGGCTCCTGCCTTTGTTGTCATCCATTTCCATTTGTACCCCCGTCAGGATCCTAGGCCTAGTGAGGCCTGTAGGCTTCAGGGAAGCCTGTGTAGGAGTAGTTACAGGTCCTACATCTCCCAGGATCCCTTCTGTCCCTCAGACTGGGGTGGAAGCAGTTTCAGAGGGAAAACTTGCCCAAAGGGTTGGGACCTGGGAGGAAAGCATAAAAAGGCCAAGCTTCAGACAGAGCTATTCTCTCTGGAAAAGGCTGTAACCCAATGATGAGGCAGAAGCAACTGTGGCCAAGCAATGAAGGCGCATCTGATGTTTGTCCAAAGGCTGCCAATTTCGTGCTCCTTTGAAAAGCTGGGTTGAAATGCTGAAGATAAAGCAGCTTAAAGTCTGAGTGATACAAACCCAAAAAGAAAGCAAAAGGGGGACAGTGAAATCACTGCCTGGAGTGACCCAGGCAGATAAGAGAATCCAATGATCTCTGCTTTGAAGATAAGGGACTGCTCTGGGGAAGGGAGCCTTTAACCCTTTCCTTCCGTACCTATTCAACAATTGAAACCAACCCTCTTCAGAGAGAAGGCCAGTTCTGCACCCTGGCCTGTCTTTCAACTTCAGAGGGGCTATTATGAAAGCATGGAAGGAAAGGGTTAAGGGCGCTTTCGCAGATGCTAAATAATGCACTTTCAATCCACTTTGGAGACGGTTTGCAAGTAGATTTTGCGGTTTCGCACAGTAAAATCCAGTTGCAAAGAGGACTGAAAGTAGAAGATATTGGAAGAAGATACTGGATTTATATCCCGCCCTATACTCTGAATCTCAGAGCGGTCACAATCTCCTTTACCTTCCTTCCCCACAACAGACACCCTGTGAGGTAGGTAGGGCTGAGAGAGCTCTCCCAGAAACTGCCCTTTCAAGAACAACCCTGTTTAGTTTCTGACCTCCAACGAGACTGGGCCAGCCTGGGCTATCCAGGTCAAGAGCTCTGAAAATTACTTGCATCCGAAGTGTTCAAATATCTCCCATTTCACAACAGAACAACTTTGCCTGGCGAGTACTTCGTTTTTCTGAATCACTTAAGCCACCAAAGCTGATGATGTGGGAGTAACTATGGCAGGAATCAAATTTTCTTGAACAAAAGAGCTTGTGGGCTTTAGAAGCATTCGAAATCCCGTCACCGCAACTCGCATGTCATGAACAAATTGTGGTTTGTTTGTGACAAATGTGAGCCATCACCAAATTCCTGCTCCTGCACTCACACTCTCACGCACCCTGTCCAAACTGAACACTTCTTTTGTTATTCATCACGGCGCCCAAAACTGGTGGCTTTAACACACAGGATGTCATTCTCTTGCTTACATACCTGGATTCTTAGCACAGTGGATCCCCAGGTTAAAAGCCTGGGTTGTAGACAAATAACAACACTCAACTGGCAGAGCTTGATGGATGTCCACAACCAACTGCAGTTTGCAACAAAGCAAAGAAATCCTTAACCTCAGCATGATGTGAACAGAGAGGAGGGAGAGCCTGGGTACAAGGACTTAAGGTGTCTTCTTCAACATAAACAGTAATATTAATTTTATTTATTATTTACATTGTTTGTAGTCCACCTTTCTCATTTGGTCTCAAGGCGGATAACACAGACCGAGTCAATTCAACAGTTGGGACATGCAATAAACCAGGGGTGTCAAACATGCAGTTCAGGGGCCAAACCAGGCCCCCAGAGGGCTCCTATCAGGCCCCCGAGCAACTAGCTGTCATCTGCTTCCTTCTCCCTGTCTTCTTGCTTCCTTCTGCGTAACAGCTTGCTTTGCAAGGCTTGCTCAATCGCACAGGAGTTACACAGCAAAGCTTCTGTTTTTTCCATTGGCTGAGGCTCCTCCCTTAGAGAGGAAGGGGGGAGGAATAGCTTGCTTTCCCAGGCTCTCTCTATTGCGCAGCAGAGCTACTAATCCAAGCCTCTCTTCCTTCTATTGCCTGAGTCTCCCCACTGCAGTCCCTTAGGGAAGAAAGGAAACACCCAGAGCTTCTTTTGCCCAGTTCCCTGGATCTCATGGGAGAAATACAAAGAAAGCATCTTTAAGAACAATATTTTAAGCATATTTTAAGTTTTTTTAAAAATATATATTTGTGTTTGTCTGTCTTCTGTATAAAATTTATATTTCTACCTAATCTTAAATAGGTGCACACATGGCCTGGACCAACACAGCCTGGCCCAACAAGGTCTCATTTATGCCAGATCCAGCCCTCGTAACAAATGAGTTTAACACCCCTGCAATAAACAACAGGAATCAGGGTGCAGAACCAACCAGAAGTCTAAAAACAGAACAAAGCATTAAGTATTAACTTGACAGAGTTAAATGATGCAAACTTCCATAGAAAGATCCTAGTTTCAGTGAGCTAAACAAAGCAGTATAAGCCACAGTCCCAAATAATTTTTCCAAATAAGAACATCAGAAGGGCTTTGCTGGATCAGAGCGTAAAAATTTTGTTGGTTTCTAAGATGCTACCAGACTTGAATCCAGCTCTTCTTCAGTTTCAAAACCTGTTGCTACAATGCTATGCACTCTCAGAACACTGAAACTCCAAATCCTTTTTGGGGACAAAACAAGGGGCGTTTGGGGCCCTATTAGATCAGACTAGTAAGAACATAAGAACGTAAGAGAAGCCATGTTGGATCAGGCCAATGGCCCATCCAGTCCAACACTCTGTGCCACACAGTGGCCAAAAAACCCCCAAGGGCCATCAGGAGGCCCATCAGTGGGGCCAGGAAACCAGAAGCCCTCACCTTGTTGCCCCTCCCAGGTACCAAGAATACAGAGCATCACTTGCCCCAGACAGAGAGTTCCAACAATACCCTGTGTCTAATAGCCACTGATGGACCTCTGCTCCAGATGTTGATCCAATCCCCTCTTGAAGCTGGCTATGCTTGCAGCTGCCACCTCCTGTGGCAGTGAATTCCATGTGTTAATCACCCTTTGAATGAAGAAGTACTTTCTTTTATGTGTTCTAACCCCGACTGCTCAGCAATTTCATTGCATGCCCACAAGTTCTTGTCTTGTGAGAAAGGGAGAAAAGGACTTCTTTCTCTACCTTCTCTATCCCATGCATAATCTTGTAAACCTCTACCATGTCACCCCTCAGTCGATGTTTTTCCAAGCTAAAGAGCCCCAAGCGTTTCAACCTTTCTTTATAGGGAAAGTGTTCCAACCTCTTAATCTATCAGTGATCCATCTAGTCCAGCATCCTGCCTCACACAGTGGCCAACTAGTTCCTCTGGAGGGCCAGCAACAGGGCACAGAGGCTGAAACCTGCCTCTGATGTTGTCCTTTGGCTCTGGGATTCAGAGGTTTAGTGTCTCTGAACATGCAGGTTCCTCTCAGTTACCACAGCTAGTAGCCACTGATAGAGTGATCTTCAATTAATCTAATCCCCTTTTAAAGTCGTCTTTGCCTGTGGCCATCACTACATCTTCTGGCAGCAAACTCCACATTTTAATCACTCTCTGTGTGGACCTTTTCGTTCGTTGTGAATCAACAACTCTGAAGACGAAATGCAGTCCGTGCATTTAGGAAAACGAGAGGACATCACAAGAGGGGAAAAGCCACGGAACAGACATTCAGGATACAACTTGTCAAGAACAGAGACAGCTTCTGACCAACTATGAGATAACCCGGATTTCATTAGCTAGACTGGAAGCGGCACAAGTCAATAGTTTCCTTGCCATTCAGGGCACCGAATTCAAAGGTCTTCTGGTGTTTTCCTTTAATGTTCCATCTGCAATAAAAGCCTATTGCTGTTTTCAAGTTATCGGCCTTACCCAATTTTACAGATAAGCGAACAGAGACGAAAAGCCTCCATCACTGGCAAGTTTGGTCAAGTCCGCAATCTCGACTTCCTCCCCCCGACAGACGCATAAAACATGCCCTCCTCAACCAATTTCCAGGTATCACCCC
The DNA here is from genome assembly GCF_032191835.1 of Heteronotia binoei. Taxonomy (NCBI): domain Eukaryota; kingdom Metazoa; phylum Chordata; class Lepidosauria; order Squamata; family Gekkonidae; genus Heteronotia; species Heteronotia binoei. The sequence continues at coordinate 20,075,056 of NC_083243.1, read as the reverse complement.
GCAGGGAGTTGAATTTTCCAATGCTTTTCTGAGCTTCCTGTCTGGATGAAATACAGATCTTTAAAGAAAGGGGGCAGAGAGTGGAGAGAAAAAATCAATGTTGGCCCCCAGCCACCAAGCATTTCCATCGCTGCCAAAGTCTTCTCTGCAGCGTTTCAAGCGTGCTTTTGTTGCCTTCTTGAAAAAGCTGCACATAAAATAAAAGGATGCCAGAAAGAGTCTTAACCTTGAAGCATGAGACGAGAGCGACACCTGGAGGAAGCCGGGGGAGACACAGCAGGAAAGTCACTTTTGTAATAATAATGAAGCGCCCGTCAAGATAATTTCAGCCAAGTCGGCCTGAAGCAACGGAACAAAGTTTGCCACTGGGCTCAAACTTTGTTCAAAGCACCGTCAAGTCGCAAATGACCTTTGGCAACCGCTCATGGGGTTTCCAAGGCAAGGCAAGAGCAGAGGTGGTCTGCCTTCACTTTTTCCTCTGCACAGCTACCCTGGTCTTTCTTTAGGTGGTCTCCTGTACAAGTATCAGCCAGCGTCAACCTTGCTAGGCTTGCAAGTTCTGAGGAGCTGAGGATATCCAGGCTGCAGAAGTTATTTTTAGCAAAAATGAAAGTTCTGCAGCACCTAAGACTGCTAAGGGCAAGCTCTTGAGCTTATTATCTAGTTTCCAAGGAGCCACAGAACTCTACTTCTGTTGTTCTTGCTAACAGAAATACTTCATTGGAGGAGGAAGAAGAGGGGGAGGAAGAAGAGGAAGAAAAAGAAGAGGAGGAAGAAAAGGAAGAAAAAGAGGAGGAAGAAGGACCACAGATTTATACCCCACCCTTCTCTCTGAAAGAGTCTCAGAGCAGCTTACAATCTACTTTATCTCCTTCCACCGCAACAGACACCCTCTGAGGTGGGTGGGGCTGAGAGAGCTCTCACAGCAGCTGCCCTTTCAAGCACAACTCTGTGAGAGCTATGGCTGACCCAAGGCCATTCCAGCAGCTGCAAGCAGAGGAGTGGGGAATCAAACCCGGTCCCCCCCCAGTTAAGAGTCCCCGCACTTAACCACTACACCAAACTGAAGGATTTTGTTGGGGAGAATCCATAAATAAAAATTCCAGTGGGTAGCCATGAAGCAGTAAAACAGAGCTTGAGTCCAAGTGGCACCTTCAAAACCAACAAAGTTTCATTCTGGGTAGAAGCTTTCATGTGTCTGTTCAGATGACTAAAGAAATGTGAACGAAAGCTTCTACCCATAATGAAACTTTGCTGGTCTTAAAGGTGCCATGGGACTCAAACTCTGTTCTACTGCTTCATGGCTACCCACGGGAACTTTTAGTTATGGATTCTCCCCAACAAAATTCTTCCTGACGTTTTTTGGGAGCAACTATTCAATATGTACCTGGCACTTACGCTGCGTCCCCAGCCATTTTGAGCCTGCAAGGCCCTTTGGAATTCTGACACTGCACGATAAGTATATCCACAAAATGGCTGCCACAAAACAGACGGCACAAGAGGTGGAGTCAGTCACAAAATGGCTGCCGCAACTTACCTTCAGTCACCCAGCGAAGGATCTTTGCGTTGCAGTGGCCGCTGCTGCCAAAGCAACGGCTGGAAAAAAAAAACCTGCAGAGCTCCTCAAATCTCCAATGGCCAATCAGAAGCCTCGCTGGGCAAAAGCCCCACTTTCTGAAAACACATGGTGGATACCAGGAAAGGTGTTGGTGGGCACCAAGCTGGGGACTCTGTCCTGCACATCAGGATATAGACCCTTTCGAGTCATCTTTTCTGGCCATTTGGTTTCCAGTGCTAAATTTTTTTGGCATCGAAGAAAGAATTTAGCTCTGTGCTTGAAGTCATGAATGCCATTTATTGATGGAATTTTTGTTCCTTTCAGATTTCTAAAGACTATTATTATTATTATCATCATCGCTACTTTAATTTTTTTATTTGTACGTTTACTATTGCTTTAATGTGATAATATAATGTTCTTATATATTGTCACTTTTAAAAAAAAAATCAATAAAAAGTTACATCCAACTTATGAAGACTTCAGCAAGCCGCTTTAGGGCAAGCGAGAAGTAGAGGTGGTTCTCCATCGCCTTCCTCTGCAGAGTCTTCCTTGGTGGTCTCCCTGTCAAGTACCGATCCTGCTTCGCTTCTAAGATCAAGTTATCCCACGCCACCTTCCCTCTTGGAGAATCTATACCCAGTCACCTTATTGCCACATCCCTCACCCAGCTCTCCAATTAAGCCTACTGCGTTTTTTAAAAAGAAGTGCCACCAGGGAGGAAAAAACAGCAATACCGGAAAATGTTCAGCGAACACGGGATGACACCAGCAAGGAACACCACTGCAGGCTCACCTGTCTGGAACCACCTGACAATGGCAAAAAGCTTAACTGTAGTGAGATTCAACCTGGAAAAATTAAGCCCCTGACAGCTGGCAGAAAAGGCTAGAGGCAATTGTAAGAAAAAATACAAGAACACAAGAGTAACCAGCAGTGTTCCCTCTAAGCTGAGTTAGTGTGGGCTAGCTCACAGTATTTTCACCTCCAGCTCACACATTTTTTGTCTTTTTTGTTGTTCAGTCGCACAGTCGAATCCGACTCTTTGCGACCCCATGGTCAAAGTCACGCCAGGCCCTCCTGTCTTCCACCATCCTCCAAAGTCTGCTCAAATCCGTGTCTGTTACATCAATAACGCTGCGCAGCCATCTCATGTCTTAGCTCAGGAAAAATGATCCCAGAGCAAGCTCATTTATGCAGTCGCTCACAACTTGAATTGCAGTAGCTCACATATTAGAATTTTTGCCTTATCTTATCACAAAGTGAGCAGCAAATACTCCTAGAGATTGAGCAAAGGAAAGAGTAGATACCGCTTTTCACAAAAACAACAGAAAGGTGGCTGGGGTACCTGCTTACAGTCTCTTTAAGCTCCCTCTACAGGAGATTCAGAATTCTCTATTTGGCGTGGTGCATACAAGCAATGGGATAGGAATGGGGTGCAATGTAACAAGTAGATGGAAGACTGAGGTGGTAGAACGGACTGCACCTCTTTAGACTACAGGTGGGAAAATCAGAGGTAAAGCTCCTACATGCTTAGAACTTGCAACTAGAAAACTAGCACAGCAGGGCAAAGGGTTAGGCTAGAGGTGGAAGAACAGACTCCACCCCTTTAAGCTACAGGTGGGAAAATCAGAGTTAAAGCTCCTTCCTGCTTAAAACTTCTTGCAACTAGAAAACTAGCACAGCAGGGCAAAGGGTCTCCCTGATCAGCTAGTTTTCTGTTTCCTGGGAGTTTTCAAGTGATGAGCACTCCAAAGTACTACTCACCACCAGTGTTCCTGCTAAGCTGAGTTAGTGCGACCTAGCTCCAATTTTTTGGGCTCCAGATCACACATTTTTGTCTTAGCTCAGGAAAACTGGCCTCAGAGCACACTAATTATGCAGTAGCTCACAACTTTAATGCCAGTAACTCACAAAGTAGAATTTTTGTTCACAAGACTTCACAGCTTAGAGCAGGGGCGTCAAACATCTGGCTCGGGGGCCAAATTAGGCCCCCAGAGGGCTCCTATCAGGCCCCTGAGCAACTGGCTGCCGTCTGCTTCCTTCTCCCTCTCTCTTGCTTCCTTCTTTGTAACAGCTTGTTTTGCAAGGCTTGCTCAATCGCACAGAAGCTACAGAGCAAAAGCTCTATTTTCTCCCTTGCTCGAGGCTCTTCCCTTGGGAAGGAAGGGGGGGGGGAGGAAGGAAAAGCTTGCTTTGCCAGGCTATAACAATCGCACACAGAGCTACTGAACCAAGCCTTCTATTGGCTGAGGCTCCTCCCCCTCATCTGCTGGGGAAGGAAGGAAAGAGGCAGAGCTTCCTTTGCCCAGTTCCCTGGATCCCATGGGAGAAATACAAAGAAAGCACCTTTAAGACCAAAGAGTGCTAATATTTTAATCATGTTTTAAGGGTTTTTTTTTTTAAAAAAAAATCTTTAATTGTGTTTGTCGGTGTCCTTGATAAAGTTTATATCTCTGCCATTTAATCTTAAACAGGCACACATATGGCAAGGCCAAACATGGCCCAGCCCGACAAGGTCTCATCTACATCAGATCCGGCCCTCGTAACAAATGAGTTCGACATCCCTGGCTTAGAGGGAGTATTGCTCATCACCAGGGCTTTTTTTGTAGCAGGAACTCCTTTGCATATTAGGCCACACACCCCTGATGTAGCCAATCCTCCTGGATCTTACAGTAGGGTCTGTACTAACAGCCCTGAAAGCTCTTGGAGGATTGGCTACATCAAGGGAGCGTGGCCTAATATGCAAAGAAACTCCTGCTACAAAAACAGCCCTGCTCACCACCTGTATTGTATTTATAGTCAACCTTTCGCACTGTGACTCCAAGAGCATATTGTAGCGTAAATCAAATACAACGAATACAATGAACAGGGCAACAGGATTTGGACTGCAGAAATCTGAAAAACTAACAGAAATCCAAAACACCACTGTGACAAGCCGGGGGAGTGGGGGGAGCGTAAGTATTTAAAGCAAGGCTCATTAAACGATGCAGAAATTACACAGTAAAAACATATTTATACCAACAGACAGTACAAGGCAGTATATCCCATCGTCCTTATCCTTTTACCAGAGCGTCTTTCTGAACCGTTTAATTACAGCAAAGTCCTCTTACCTGTGAAAAAAAGCCCGTGTGAATAATTCCGTTTTGTGTACTTTGCAAAAAAAGCCAGGACAGCTGGATTCAAGTCCAGCAGAACCTTAGAGACCAGAGGTAGCCAGACTTGCTTAACATAAGAGCCGCATAGAATAAATGCCAGATGTTTGAGAGCTGCAAGACGTGAACATCAGATGGGAGGGAGGGAGGCAGGGAGGAAGGATGCAGGCTGGCCAATAGATGGGGAGGAGTGAAAAGAAAGTAATTGCAAAGGATTTAAAGGGAGAAATGCCTTTTCCTAGCTGGCCAACGGGGGCTTTGAGAGGCACACAATGTGTGTGAAAGAGCCACATGCAGCTCCCAAGCCGCAGTCTGGCCACCCCTGTTAGAGAACAAAGACATTTTTAAGGTATAAGCTTTTGCTAGACAAAACTGCCTTTGTGAGATACAAACAGGAACGGAGATCTTAAGAGTTCTTATATTCCAGTCAGGAGGTGGAAGGGGACCAAGAAGGAGCTCAGGACGCAAAGGTGCAATCAGTCAGGACAGAGGGGAAACAGTTGGGGGTAAAACACTAGCATCTGCATGGTAAGACTCTTATGTCCCTGTCCATACTCCCTCTAAGCTGTGGAGTCTTGTGAGGAAACATTCTACTTTGTGAGCTACCGGCATTAAAGTTGTGAGCTACTGTATAAATTAGCTTGCTCTGGGGCCAGTTTTCCTGAGCAAAGACAAAAATGAGTGAGCCAGAGGCTAAAAAAACTGTGAGTTGGCTCACACCAACTCAGCTTAGAGTGAATACTGGTCCCTATTCAGCCCTGGGAAAAGTCAAGAGAATGGGAGCTGTTCCAACCTGAGCAGGTAGGCTGTTCCAGTGGGTGGAGGCCACAACAGCAAATGACATCTATGGGCAATCGTTGATCTTGCCTACTTGGAGAGTGGCGCTTGGACTCAGGAATCATTTTGTAGAAAAAGGTGCCGGAGCTCATTAGGCACAGCTCATTTGCACAACTCATCTGCATCTGCCACACAGCAGAAGGTGTACTAAATTATATCAGCTCAGCATCTACCTTAAAATGCTTCTTGAATTAGAATTGTCATAATAACACCTGACTCCCATCATACTTTTTCAATGACTTTCTCCTATGCGGCCACAGTGGCATGAGGCAGATTTCCATCTGTCTGCTTTGTATGTTTTGGTTATTTTCCCTTTTTTTTGTGGGGGGAAAAATATTAGAAAGTTTGTCAAATCTTAGAGTTCAGCAAAATTCTCACAAGGGGGTTGAATAATGGAACCCAGAAGCAAGGGGGGGTAAAGAAAGAAAGAGCACAATAAAAATTTAGAGGTTCTGGAGCTCTGCTCCTATAAGTTCCTGCCCAATATGTGGCCTGTTTGTACTATACTTTTTAGTACAGTACCTTCCACTACCTCATTCAGAATCACAGAGTTGGAGGGGTCCTCCAGGGTCATCTAGTCCAACCCCCCGCACAATGCAGGAAACTCACAAACACCTCCCCCTAAATTCACAGGACTTTCACTGCTATCAGATGGCCATCTAGCCTCTGCTTAAAAACCTCCAAGGAAGGAGAACCCACCACCTCCCGAGGAGGAAGCCTGTCCCACTGAGGAAGCGCTCTAACAGTCAGGAAGTTCTTCCTAATGTTGAGCCGGAAACTCTTTCGATTTAATTTCAACCCGTTGGTTCTGGTCCTGCCTTCTGGGGCCACAGAAAACAATTCCGCACCATCCTCTAGAAGACAGCCCTGCAAGTACTTGAAAATGGTGATCTTCCACTTGTATAGATGGGAGCTTGGAAAGTGGCTCACGCGTGATTGCTTTTGAGCTGATCAGCACTACCTGCAACTGTGGTTTGGTGTCTGCTGTACAGATGCTGACCACGGTGTCTGCCTGTGATCTGCAACCTGTTTGTACAGACCGATTTGAAAGAAGCTGCACAGGAATGGGCTCGAGAGTCATGGAGTAAAAGGACAGGTCCTCTTGTGGATCAAAAACTGGCTAATTAATAGGAAGCAGAGAGTGAGTATAAATGGGCAGTCTTCACAGTGGAGGACGGTAACCAATGGGGTGCCGCAGGGCTCGGTACTGGGTCCCATGCTCTTTAACTTGTTCATAAATGATATGGAGTTGAGAGTAAGCAGTGAAGTGGCAAGTTTGTGGATGACACTAAATTGTTCAGGGTGGTAAGAACCAGAGAGGATTGTGAGGAACTCCAAAGGGATCTGTTGAGGCTGGGTGAGTGGGCGTCAACGTGGCAGATGAGGTTCAATGTGGCCAAGTGCAAAGTAATGTACATTGGGGCCAAGAATCCCAGCTGCAAATACAAGTTGATGGGGTGTGAACTGGCAGAGACTGACCAAGAGAGAGATCTTGGGGTCGTGGTAGATAACTCACTGAAAATGTCAAGACAGTGTGCGTTTGCAATAAAAAAGGCCAACGCCATGCTGGGTATTATTAGGAAGGGAATTGAAAACAAATCAGCCAGTATCATAATGCCCCTGTATAAATCGATGGTGCGGTCTCATTTGGAGTACTGTGTGCAATTCTGGTCACCGCACCTCAAAAAGGATATTATAGCATTGGGAAAAGTGCAGAAAAGGGCAACTAGAATGATTAGAGGTTTGGAACACTTTCCCTATGAAGAAAGGTTAAAACGCTTGGGGCTCTTTAGCTTGGAGAAACGTCGACTGCGGGGTAACATGATAGAGGTTTACAAGATTATGCATGGGATGGAGAGGGTAGAGAAAGAAGTACTTTTCTCCCTTTCTCACAATAGAAGAACTCATGGGCATTCAATGAAATTGCTGAGCAGTCGGGTTAGAACAGATACAAGGAGGTACTTCTTCTCCCAACGGGTGATTAACATGTGGAATTCACTGCCACAGGAGGTGGTGGCGGCTACAAGCATAGCCAGCTTCAAGAGCAAGTTAGATAAAAATATGGAGCAGAGGTCCATCAGTGGCTATTAGCCACAGTGTATATATGTGTGTGTGTATAAATAAATTTTTGGCCACTGTGTGATACAAAGTGTTGGACTGGATGGGCCATTGGCCTGATCCAACATGGCTTCTCTTATGTTCTTATGTTCTTAGCCTCTGGAACAGGGTTCTGGTCAGACAGCCTTTTCATCCCTTCCAGCTCTATGATTTGATGTTCTTCGGCCATAACGTATGTACGCAGTAGGATGGGAGCGCCACCCTGCCAGAATTCACTCCAGCCTCCTACAGCCTTCCAGGCGCAATTCAAAGCACAGCTCGTTTTTGGTTTTTTTTCAGAAACAACTCTGCTTGGACTCCCCAGGCCTCAGCCCCAGCCCTCCTCCCTCACATCCCACCCTGTGATCTCCCAAGATCAAATGAAAACAAGCCTGTCAAACAAACGACAACACCTTTGCAAAAAGAGATGCAATCCGAGCACCTGCTCTGTCTTCTCCTACATCTTTCCCTGGAGCCTCTTCAAGAGTTCCTTAAAAATACGCAAATCCAAGAAGCGGCACTGAGACTGATTCAAGTGTTCAGGAATGACAGGCTGTACTCGAAACAGACGTTACGGATTTTACCACGCTTGATGAACTAATCCTCCACGTGCATAATGAGGCAGTACAATTCCACGAGGTACCTAACACGTGCCGCTGGCATTCCTGAACATTTTTAAGAAAACCTAAGATCTTTGTGTTTCAGCAAAGATCACCACCAAGCATTGACAAACCAAAAGGTTATGAAATACAAATCCAAAACAGGCAGTCAGGAATGGATATCCACTGGCCTCTCTCAGGCTGAAAAGGTAAAGGTAGGCCCCTGTGCAAGCACCGAGTCGTTAATGGGGTGACGTCATATCAGGATGTTTTCACGGCAGACTTTTTATGGGGTGGTTTGCCGTTGCCTTCCCCAGTCATCTACACTTTACCCCCAGCAAGCTGGGGACTCATTTGACTGACCTCAGAAGGATGGAAGGCTGAGTCAACCTTGAGCCAGCTACATGAACCCAGCTTCTGCCACGACCGAACTCAGGTTGTGAGCAGAGCGTGGACTACGGCGCTGCAGCTTTACCACTCTTTGCCATGGGGCTCCTTCTCTCAGGTTAGGTAGCCATAAAGTGGAATGTCTGGGTCATTCTGCATTATTTGGGGAGAGGCCAAGCTTAATGGAATTCAGCACCACTGCTACCACCATCCGTAAGAAAAACTAGCTCTGAGATGCAAGCAATTTGGATACAGAAGTGACCCTGGGCGGTGAGGGGTGCCTAAATGTCTGCACCTGCCATTTCTTTATGCTAAATGGGTTCTTTCCACCTTCTACCTGGCATGCAGATGTTTTCAGTGAACAGCTCTGGTCTGCACGCAGAAAGTCCCAGGTTCCATCCCTGGCATCTCCAGTTAAAAAGATCTGTAAGTAGGTGATGGGAAAGATCTCAGCCTGAGACCCTGGAGAGCTACTGCCACTCTGAGTAGACAATACTGACCCTGACGGACCAAAGGTCTGATTCAGTATAATGCAGCATTGTGTGACTTCCCTAGAACACAGCACTGCAGCTTGTCTTCTAGCCTAATGATGTGCAAACATAAGAAAAGAATCCTAACAGGTCTCGTATTCTTTTTTTAAAACTATCCCCTCTCTCTCTCTCTCACACACACACACACACACACAACAGGGCGGAGGGAGCAATTTGGAGCATCTCTCTGCAGGTTCCCAGATGAGCTGAAAAGGACCCATTTAGAGCAAATAAATGGCAGGTGCAGAGACATTTAAGCACCCAACCTCCCAGGATCACTTCTCTACCCAAATTGCTACATCTCAGAGATTGGGGGGGGGGGAGGATGCTGAATCCATTAAAAACATATTTGCATATAGATTCAAGCGGGAAGCCATGTTGGTCTGAAGCAATACAACGAAGCTTAAGTCCACACATACACGTGAAAGGTTATACCCAGAATTAAATTTTGTTGGTCTTAGAGATGCCAATGGACTCAAACTTCGCTGTATCTGCAACATTTATTTTTATTTCCAATGTTTTGTATACCGCTGCAGAATACAGAGGAGGTCCTGTTTAAGTGCCACAGCCATTACACTGATCCTCTGCAAATCATCTTTCGATAAAGAAAGCGAGCGGCTGCATCAGCGCACCCTGAAGCAAGGCTAATTTTTCAATTTTCGCACAGTGTAATCTATTTCTAACGCAGGATATCCACATGCAGACATCTCTGGCACCCAACCGGAGAGCCAGCAGGGTAGAAAGGATCTCTAGCAATAATAAAGATGTCTGTTGTGGGGGGAGAAGATATAGGAGATTGTAAGCTGCTCTGAGTCTCTGATTCAGAGAGAAGGGCGGGGTATAAATCTGCAGTCTTCTTCTTCTTGCATCCTTGCATATAACCAACACATGAAGCTGCTTTATACTGAATCAGACCCAGGGCAAGAGACAAACAGAGGTGGTTTGCCACAGATTGCCTCTGCAAGAAAGTCCAGGGTTGCTATGCAGAGGCAATCTATGGCAAACCACCTCTGTTTGTCTCTTGCCCTGAAAACCCTATGAGATCACCATAAGTTGGCTGCTACTCAAGGCTCCGCCTTCCCAAAAAAGGACACATTAATTTTACTGTTTTTAACTGGCTCATTACTGCATTTTAATGGCTCCTCATTTGGCTCCGTTATATTCTGCCATTCTGTGAACTTCTTGGAGACTTTTAGTTCAAAGGCACTAAAGAAGCAAACTATTTACTTATACCCGCTGTGCTCGCAAAAGCTTTCAGCTCAGTCCCCAGCATCTCCACTTAAATCAACCCGACGGTCAGCAATATACGGAACATGAGGCTACTGGAAGGCTACTGCCAGTCAGAACAGACAAGACTGATGCTGATAAAGCAATGGTCTGACTCAGTGACAGGCAATGTGTATATTAATGTGCCAGATTCCCATTATAATAAAGAGTCCCGTAGCGCCTTTCAGACTAACAAATTTTATTGTAGCTTCCAAAAAAACACAGCTCTCTCTGTCAGACGCGTCTGGTGAATAGAGCTGTTTCTCGAAAGCCACAATAACATCTGTTAGTCTTAAAGGTGCTACTGGACTCTATTATTTTGCAGCAACAATCTTACATGGCTTACTCCTTTGGGTCAGATTCCCATTACAGAGAGCCAGTTTGGTGTCATGGTTAAGTGTGCGGACTCTTATCTGGGAGAACCGGGTTTGATTCCCCACTCCTCCACCTGCAGATGCTGGAATGGCCTCGGGTCAGCCATAGCTCTTGCAGAGGTTGTCCTCGAAAGGGCAGCTGCTGTGAGAGCCCTCTCAGCTTCACCCACCCCACAGGGTGTCTGTTGTGGGGGAGGAAGGTAAAAGAGACTGTGAGCCGCTCTGAGAGAGTATAGGGCAGGATATAAATCCAATGTCGTCGTCTTCTTCTACAAAGACTTGGGTTTGAATCCTCCCCCGATCAGCCATGAATCTAGGGGCTGACTATGCAGCAGTCTATCACACAGTCTAACCAACCTCGCAAGACCATTATAATGATCAGTGTGGGGGGGGAGAGAACACCACAGCCCACATTTGATGGGAAACAAGTATTAATATTAAATATAGGGGTGGCCAACGGTAGCTCTCCAGATGTTTTTTGCCTACAAGTCCCATCAGCCCCATCAGCATGCTGGCTGGGGCTGATGGGAGTTGTAGGCAAAAAACATCTGGAGAGCTACCGTTGGCCACCCCTGATATAAGCAAATAGAATGAGAGGTAGCGCGGTGCTTAATTTAATTTTTTAAATTTTAATTTAATTTAACTTTTAGATTTATATCCCGCCCATTCCCGCAAGCAGACTCAGTGCTTAAGAGTGCTGGGCTAGTATCCCAGCAGTGGGGATAAAAGGGAGGAGAGCAGAATCACGCAAGCTGCCTCGGATCCCCACTGGAGAGGAAAGCAGGGCAGCAAACGAGGCAAATTAAATTAAACAAACAATGCTGCATGATATCTTGCCCTGCCACCCTGCATCTTGGTGCCCGCTCCAAAAGAGCTGTGGGAGACCCACCTGCAGGATGCATACCCTAATGTTACTGCGTCAGCTGCCTCTCAGAGTGACACCCGAGACCAAGGGTGGCCAAACTGAGGCTCAGGAGCCACATGTAGCTCTTTCAGACAGATCGTGTGGCTCTCGAAGCCCCCACTGCCCTGTCGGCCAGCTTGGAGAAGGCATTTCAAGTTGCTTTATTTCCATCTCTCCTCTCTCCCCTTCCCTCCCTTCAAACATCTGATGGCCGTGTCTTGTGGCTCTCAAACGTCTGATGTTTATTCTATGCGGCTCTTACGTTAAGCAAGTTTGGCAACCCTCGCCCTAGACAAACGCACAAATCCAGGGCCAGCCACCCCCTTTCCCCTTGCTTGTGTCTCATCCCTAGCGCACTAGGCAACCTCCCTTCTGCTACTATTTTGTAACCCACAAAGCCCGTAAACAGAAGCACACAGCTACCTTCACTCCATGGCTCAACGGCAGAGCACCTGCCTGGCACACAGATGGTCCCAGGTTCAATCCCTGGTGCCTCCAGTTAAAAGGATGAGGAAGGAGGTGATGAGAAAGACCTCTGCCTGAGAACCTGGAGAACTGCTGCCACTCTGAGTAGACAATACTGAACCTGATGGATCAAGGCCTGATTCAGTAGAAGGCAGCTTACTATCACCAACATATGCTTTTGCCAATTAACAGAATCCATTAGTAGCTGAGACAACAAACTTTCACTGGAGACCCCAGAGAGCCGCTTTTGTTCAGAACAGACAATGATCACATAGACCAAGGGTGGCCAAACTGTGGCTTGGGAGCCACATGTGGTTCATTCACAAGTATTGTGTGGCTCTCAAAGCTCCCATGGCCCCTTGGAGAAGGCATTTGTCTCTTTGAGAGCCAGTTTGGTGTAGTGGCTAAGTGCACGGACTCTCATCTGGGAAAACCAGGTCTGATTCCCCACTCCTCCACTTGCACCTGCTGGAATGGCCTTGAGTGAGCCATAGCTCGCAGAGCTGTCCTTGAAAGGGCAGCTTCTGTAAGAGCTGTCTTAGCCCCACCTACCTCACAGGGTGTCTCTTGTATGTGGGGAGGGGGAGGAGGTAAAGGAGATTGTGACTGCTCTGAGATTCAGAGTACAGGGTGGGATATAAATCTAATATCTTCTTCTTTAAATCACTTTTCAAGCCAAGCCAACCAGCAGCTTGGGGAATGCATTTTTAGGTTATAGTTTCTTTCTTTCCACCTCTCCCCCACCCCACACACACCTCTTTGCTTTCCTTCCTTCTTCCCTTCTCTTGTGCCTCTCAAACATCTGACGTTTATTCTATGCGGTTCTTACATTAAGCAAGTCTGGCCACCCCTGTGATAGACCAATGGCCTGGCTTCGTATAAGGCAGTCAGGAAGGGATCCCGACTCAGTGGGAGAGCATCTGTTTCACATGCAGAACGTCCCAAGGTTCAATCCTGGGCATCTTCCATTAAAAGGTGAGGTGAAATATTGCGGAGCTGATGCCCGCCAGAGTAAGCAAGACTGCTCTTGCCAAGCCAAGGGGTCCTGCTCATCTTAAGACGGCTTCATGCATTAAATTTCCCAGGGGTCACAACTTGGAAGGGAGGAGAGCCAGATGCAGAACAGGTGGTGGTGGAAAGCGCTGTTAAGTTACAACTGTTCGTGGCAACCCTGTAGGACAGCGGTGGCCAATGGTAGCTCTCCAGATGTTTTTTGCCATGCTGGCTGGGGCTGATGGGAGTCGTAGGCAAAAAACATCTGGAGAGCTACCGTTTGCCACCCCTGCTGTAGGATGTTATAGGCAAGAGACATTCAGAGGTGGTTTGCCACTGCCTGCCTCTGGGTAGCAACCTGGGCTTCCTCGGTGGTCTACCATTCAAATACTAACCTGGGCCAACCCTGCTTAGCTTCCAAAATCTGACAAGCTTAAGTTAGCCAGGGCTGTCAAGGGCAGGTCAGTGCAGCATACTGGGTAATGATCTACCCTAGAATCCCAGAGGCCGAGATTTAAATGCCCTGTATGGTGCAGAGTGGTAAGCTGCAGTACTGCCGTCCAAGCTCTGCTCACGACCTGAGTTCAATCTCAGTGGAAGCTGAGTTCAGGTAGCCAGCCCAAGGTTGACTCAGCCTTCCATCAATCCGAGGTTGGTAAAATGAGTACCCAACTTGCTGGAGGGTAAAGTGTACCTGACTGGGGAAAGCAATGGCAAACCACCACATAAAAAAGTCCGCTGTGAAAACGTCGTGATGCAACGTCACTCCACGACTGGTGCTTGAACAGGGGACTACCTTTACCTTTGGCTTTCAGCCCCTCTCCTCATGAGAACATAAGAGAAGCCATGTTGGATCAAGCCAATGGCCCATCCAGTCCAACACTCTGTGTCACACAGTGGCCAAAACCCAGGTACCATCAGGAGGCCCACCAGAGGCCCACTCACTATTCCTCCTTCCAAACACCAAGAATACACTATCAGTGCCCCAGACATAAGAACATAAGTGGAGCCATGTTTGATCAGGCGACTGGCCCATCCAGTCCAACACTCTTATGTCACAAGGTGGCCATCAGGATGTCCATCAGCAAGGCCAGAACTCCAGAAGCCCTCCCACTCTTGCCACCCAAGCACCAAGAAGACAGAACATCACTGCCTCAGACATAATGTGAGTGGAGCCATCTTGGATCACACCAGTGGCCCATCCAGTCCAACAATCTGTGTTACTCAGTGGCCAAAACTCAGGTGTCGTCAGGAGGACCACCAGCAGGGCCAGAACTTCAGAAGCCCTCCCTCCCTTGAGCACCAAGAAGAAAGAACATCACTGCCCTAAAAATATGAACATAAGAGAAGTCATGCTGAATCAGGCCAAAAGCCCATCCAGTCCAAGACCCTGTGTCAATCAGTGGCCAAAACCCCAGGTGTCTTCAAGAGGTCCACCAGTGGGACCAGAACTCCAGAAACCCTCCCACTGTGGCCTCCCAATCACCAAGATGACAGAGCATCACTGCCCCAGACAAAAAAACATAAAATAAGCCATGTTGGATCAGGCCAATGGCGCATCCAGTCCGACACTCTGTGTCACTCAGTGGCCAAAGCCCAGGTGCCATCAGGAGGCCAACCAGCAGGGCCAGAACTCCAGAAGCCCTTCTGCTGTTGCCCCCCACCCAGCAACAAGACAGAGCATCACTGCCCCAGACAGAGTGTTCCCTCTGTATCTTGTGGTTAATAGCCACTGATGGACCTCTGCTCCACATGTTTATCAACCTCCTCATAAGAACATAAGCAATACCATGTTAGATCAGGCCAGTGGCCCATCCAGTTTAGCACTCTGTCACACAGTGCCCAAATCCCAGATGCCATCAGGCAGTCCAGCAGCAGGGCCAGAACTCCAGAAGTGCTCCCACCGTTGCTCTCCAGAAGCACCAAAAACACAGAGCATCCCGGCCCCCACTGATGGACCTCCTGATGGCACTTGGCTTTTTGTGACATAGAGTGTTGGCCTGGATGTGCTACTAGCCTGAACCAACATGGCTTCTCTTATGTTCTTATCACTCCCTCCCTGCCAGCTTCCCCTACTGTACAGGGATATAGTGTGGAATTGTTTTCTGTGGCCCCAGAAGGTAGGACCAGAACCAATGGGTTGAAATTAAATCAAAAGCGTTTCCAACTCAACATTAGGAAGAACATCCTGACAGTCAGAGCGGCTCCTCAGTGGACCAGGCTTCCTCATGAGGTGGTGGACTCTCCTTCCTTGGAGGTTTTTAAACACAGGCTAGATGGCCATCTGACAGCAATGAAGATCCTTGCTGGGGGTGGTATTTGTGAATTTCCTGCATTGTGCAGGTGGTTGGACTTGATGACCCTGGAGGATCCCTTCCAACTCTATGATTCTAGGGCTGCTTTGTGGGAACATCAGAGAGAGCTCATGCAAAAAAAAAAAAAATGCAGCACCTTCCAAGAAGGTCAATGTCTTTTTCTAATGCACCAAATAACCAGCATTTCCCAAGCTGGGCATCCCCGTCTCCAGCTCAGCCCCACTGTGGCTCTTTTGCATTCATTCCCATTCTCAGCCTCCCACCTAGGGTTGCCAAGTCCAATTCAAGAAATATCTGGGGACTTTGGGGTGGAGCTGGGAGACATCGGGGGTGGAGCCAGGCGCAAGCGTGTGACAAGCAGAACTGAACTCCAAAGGGGAAGTTCTGGCCATCCCATTGAAAGGGACCGCACACCTTTTAAATGCCTTCCCTCCATTTAAGAACATAAGAGAAGCCATGTTAGATCAGGCCAATGGCCCATCCAGTCCAACACTGTGTCACACAGTGGCCAAAAACCCAGGTGCCATCAGGAGGTCCATCAGTGGGGCCAGGACACTAGAAGCCACCCCACTGTGACCCCCCAAGCACCAGGAATACAGAGCATCACTTGACCCAGACATAAGAACATAAGAGAAGCCATGTTGGATCAGGCCAGTGGCCCATAAGAACATGTGATCTGGACCCTTGCCCCTCTTGGCTGATTAAATCTTGCCAAGGGGAACTTAGATGTCCTTTACGGGACATCATAAATAGATCCCTTGTAGAGGGGCATTTTCCAACACCTCTGAAAGAGGCTTTGGTCCGCCCTCTCCTGAAAAAAGCTACAGCAGACCCGGCTGAATTGGCGAACTACCGGCCGGTGTCCAATCTACCGTTTTTAGGTAAAATTATTGAGAGGGCCGTGGCGTTGCAGCTACAGGGGTTTCTGGATGACGCTTCTGTCCTAGACCCATGTCAGTCTGGCTTCCGGCCGGGCCATGGGACGGAGACGGTGCTGGTCGCCTTAGTGGATGACCTCCAACGGCAACTGGATCGGGGCGGCGTTGCGGTACTGATGCTGTTAGATCTGTTGGCCGCATTTGATACAGTCGACCATCGGCTACTGACGCGCCGCCTCGCCGACATTGGGGTTGAGGGGTCGGCCTTGCAATGGCTTTCCTCCTTTCTCCTAGGTCGGGGACAGAGGGTGGCTTTCGGGAGCGAGCGGTCCCAGAGGCGCATACTGGATTGTGGGGTGCCCCAGGGAGCAGTTCTCTCCCCGATGTTGTTTAACATCTATATGCGCCCCCTTGCCCGGCGGTTTGGGCTGGGTTGCCATCAATATGCAGATGACACCCAGCTCTATCTACTAATGGATGGCTGGCCCGACCCCGCTCCAGGGAATCTCGACCGGGCATTACAGGCTGTTGCGACATGGCTCAGGCTGAGTGGGCTGAAGTTGAACCCAGCGAAGACAGAGGTCCTATGCGTGGGTCGCGGCGCTCTGGGAAGGGAAATAACTCTCCCGGCCTTCGATGGTGCGCCATTGAAAGCAGCGCACCAGGTAAAGAGTCTGGGTGTTTTACTGGAGCCTTCACTATTGATGGAGGCCCAGATAGCAGCCACTGCCAAGTCAGCATTCTTCCATCTGAAGCGGGCAAGGCAGTTGGCCCCTTTCCTTGAGCGCCGGGACCTCGCAACAGTGATCCACGCAACGGTCACCTCAAGACTAGACTACTGTAATGCCCTCTACTTGGGGCTACCTCTGTGCCGGACCCGGAGATTGCAGCTAGTGCAGAACGCGGCGGCCAGGCTGTTGTTGGGACTCCCGAAACGGGAACATATACGGCCGGGGCTACGTGAACTGCACTGGCTGCTGATTATATACTGGGTCCAGTACGAAGTGTTGGTTGTTACCTTTAAAGCCTTATATGGCCGAGGACCTGTCTACCCGAGGGACCGTCTTTCCCCATATGAACCCCAGAGAGCACTGAGGTCAACGGGGAAAAACCTAATGACTATCCCTGGGCCGAAGGAAATTAAATATCAGAGCACCAGAGCACTGGCCTTTTCGATCGCGGCCCCTACCCTATGGAACCGACTCCCTGAGGAGGTGCGGGCCCTGCGGAACCTTGAACAGTTCCGCAGGGCCTGCAAGACCACTTTTTAAATTAGCATATTCGGACTGCTAAGAAAAACGGTAATCAAGGATCCGCCAATGCGGTTTAAAGATCTACACCGCAGTATAACTGTATTTATTGGATTGGTTTTAATTTAATGTTTTAATGTCTTATTGTAAATCTAAGGTTTTTATTACTGTATGTTTTTATGGAATGCTGTTAGCCGCCCTGAGCCTGCCAAGGTGGGGGAGGGCGGGATATAAATGAAATTAATAAATAAATAAATAAGAGAAGCCATGTTGGATCAGGCCAATGGCCCATCCAGTCCAACACTGTGTCACACAGTGGCCAAAAAACCCAGGTGCCACCAGGAGGTCCACCAGTGGGGCCAGGACACTAGAAACCCTCCCACTGCTGCCCCCCTACTCCAAGCACCAGGAATACAGAGCACCACTTGCCCCAGACATAAGAACATAAGAGAAGCCATGTTGGATCAGGCCAATGGCCCATCCAGTCCAACACTCTGTGTCACACAGTGGCCAAACCCCCCCCCCCGTGCCATCAGGAGGTCCATCAGTGGGGCCAGGACACTAGAAGCCCTCCCACTGTGCCGCCACCCCCAAGCACCAGGCATACAGAGCATCACTAAATTTGGAAATAACGATGGATAGGGGCACCTTCTTTGGAGGCTCATAGAACCGGACCCCCTGGTCCCATCTTTTTGAAACTCGGCGTATGTTTTGAAGAGAGGCACCGAATGCTATGTGGAAAATTTGGTGCCTCTGCCTCAAAAAACAAAAACAAAAAAAACCCTCCACGAGCCCCAGATACCCGCAGATCAATTTTCCATTATACCCTATGGAGAACAGGTCTCCATAGGGAGCAACGCGGAGTGCTCTCTCATGACCCTGAAGCGGGGGGGGGGGGGGGGTGGGATCCCCTGCCCCCACCTGGGGATTGGCAACCCCACTCCCCCCCCCTGCAAGCGCCGCTCCATCCCCCCGCCGCTCTCTCGCTCGCCCACCCACCGTCGAGGGAGACGAACTGCCCCACGGCCGAGGAGCCGCCGCCGCTGTTCTCCACGAACTGGACCTCGGAGACGATGATGTTGTCCTCCAGCACCGAGCCGCAGCCCGTGCACACCGCGTCCCCCCGCGCGGAGTCCACCTCGATCTCGCAGCCGCCGCAAGCCGCGCACACCCGCCCGCCGGCCCCGTTGCCCCCGCTCCCCGGCATGGCGGCGGCCCGCTGAGCAGCCCCCGAGGAAGAAGAAGAAGAAGCCGCCTCGCCTCGCCGGTCTCTCCTCGCTCTCCCCGCAGGCCGCGCCGGGAAGGCGGAGGGGGAGGAGCTCCGGCCGGCCGCGGTGACCGCCCCTTCTCGCGAGACCTGGTGAGCCGCGCCTCCCGCCGGCCCTCCACAGCGGGGCGGGGAAAAGGGCGGCTGAGGGGGAGGCGCGCGGCCCGCAAAATGGCGGGAGGTTTCTCTAGCTGAGGAGACGCCTCCGTGGGATCGCGAGGGAACCGTCAAGTTGCCTGAACGCCTGGAACAGGGGTGGCCACAACGGCAGCCCGCCACGTGTTTTTTTTTGCCTACAACTCCCATCAGCCCCAGCCAGCATAGCCAATGGCTGGGGCTGATGGGAGTTGTAGGCAAAAGAAAATCTGGAGCGCTACCGTTGGCCACCCCTGGCCTGGAAACTTCCCGAGGCCGAAGCAGGCCCGGTCTTGGTCACTCCAGAGAAGGATGTTGGAGTCCGGTGTGGCACCTTTCAGGCCAACAACAGTTGGGTTCTGGGTAGATCCAGGTGGGCAACCCCGAGCAGGGGTGGGGAACAGTGGCTCTCCAGATGCTTTTGCCTACAACTCCCATCAGCCCCAGCCATTGGCCATGCTGGCTGGGCCTGATGGGAGTTGTAGGCAAAAAACATCTGGAGAGCCACTTTTCCCCACCCCTGGGTGGCCAAACTGTGGCTCAGAAGCCACATGTGGGCTCTTTCACACAGGTTGCGTGGCTCTGAAAGCTCCCACCACCCCGTTGGCTGGCTTGGAGGAGGCATTTCTCTCTTTAAGAAGACGACGACATTGGATTTATATCCCACCCTATATTCTGAATCTCAGAGCAGTCACAATCTCCTCTACCTTCCCCCACACACACAGACACCCTGTGAGGTGGGTGGGGCTGAGAGAGCTCTTACAGCAGCTGCCCTTTTAAGGACAACTCTGACAAGAGCTTTGGCTGACCCCAGGCCATTCCAGCAGCTGCAAGTGGAGGAGTGTAGAATCAAATCCGGTTCTCCCAGATATCTTAACCACTTCACCAGTGCACTTAACCACTAAACCAAACTGTCTCTCAAATCACTTCTCCAAGCCAAGCTAACTGGCATCTTGGAGAATGCATTTAAAGTTAAAGTTACTTTCTTTCCACCTCTCTCCCACTCTTCCCTCCCCCATTGATTGTCCTTCCTTCCTTCCTTCCTTCCTTCCTTCCTTCCTTCCTTCCTTCCTTCCTTCCTTCCTTCCTTGCCTGAGTAGTGGTGGGTGGCTCTCAAACATCTGGCGTGCATGTCTTGCGGCTCTCAAACATCTGACATTGGGCTCTTACGTTAAGCAAGTTTGACCACCCCTGGTCTGGAGCAACAGTATAAGTGGCACCTTTAACACCAACAAAAAATTAATTCTGGGTAGATTCAGGTGGGCAGCCATGTTGGTCTGAAGCAGCAGGACAGATATTGAGACCAGTGTGGCCCCTTTAAGACCAACAAAAGTTTAATTCCGGTTAGATCCAGGTGGGCAGCCGTGCTGGTTTGGAGCAACAGAACAAACTCTTGAGTTCAGTGGCACCTTTAAGGCCAACAAAGGTTTAATTCTAGGTAGATTCAGGTGGACAGCTGTGTTGGTCTGAAGCAGTAGAATAAATTTTGAGTCCAGTGGCACTTTTAAAGACCAAAAAAGTTAAGTCTGGATATGATGTTTCGTGTGCAGGCACACTTCCTCAGATACATAGAAACTGAAGTGTGTTCGTGTGTATATACACACACAATAGATAGATGATGGGTAGACAAACAGACAGACTCTTTCACCTTGGCAAAATGGAGCATGCCATTAGATCCAAACAGTGGTGACCTGTTTGCATCTGTTAAAACATATTCATTATGTTATATGCTAATTTGTTGCTCCATCGCTGCCTTATATGTATGGATCTACCCAGAATTAAACTTTTGTTGTTCTTAAAGGTGCCACACTGGACTCAAAATCTGTCCTGCTGCTACAGACCAACACGGCTCCACAAAACGAAGATGGCTTACAAACTGTAATTAAAAACATTACAACTTGGAAGCAGCAAACAAGCCCCAAATAAACTGTTGCTCCCAAGAGAATCCTGCAGTTATATTCCATTAAAGCCCCAGCCAATACCTGCTAAAAATGTCTGAGGGCCACTCCCCTCCTGAGGGACCCCAAAGGTGAACATAAAAGCTTAAGAGAAGAAGGGATTGGACAAACATCTGGAACAGAAGTCCATCTCTGGCTATTTATAGATAGAACACTGTCTGGGGCAGGGATACTCTGTCTTCTTGGTGCTTGGGGTGGGGGGACCACAGTGGGAGTGCTTCTAGTGTCCTGGCCCCACTGGTGGACCTCCTGATGGCACTTGGTTTTTTTGGGCACTGTGTGACACACAGTGTTGGACTGGATGGGCCATTGGCCTGATCCAGCATGGTTTCCCCTACGTTCTTATGTCGGGGGCAGTAATGCTCTGTATTCTTGGTGCTTGGGGGCAACAGCGGGAGGACTTATGGAGTTCTGGCCCCACTGGCGGACCTCTTGATGGCACCCGGGTTTTGGCCACTGTATGACACAAAGCATTGGACTGGATGGTCCATAGGCCTGATCCAACATGACTTCTTCTAAGCTGCCTTTTCCACAAGCTAACTCTCCCCCCCCCCACCCATACCCTTTGCTCTGCAAGCTTAGAAGGGGAAAGGGGAGAGAAAAAAGCGAAAAGTAGCTGCAATGCTGCTACTTGTTCAGAGTGGCAGTGAGAAAAGGGGACAGATCGGGGGCCCTCAAAGGAGGAAAGGAATGCATTTAAAAAGGTGTGCTGTCCCTTTAAATGTGATGGCCAGAACTCCCTTGGAGTTCAATTATTCTTGTCACACCCTTGCTCCTGGCTCCACCCCAATGTCTCCTGGCTCCACCCTCATAGTCCGCAGATATTTCTTGAATTGGACTTGGCAACCCTAAGGGAAGGTGGAGTTTAAAGGATCGAAGGTGGAGTTTAAAGGATGGTCCTGGAACCCCTGCCTCCCTGTAGCTACGGGGCATTCCTTGCTTGCCCTTGATGAGAACTACCATTCGCTCCGAGCCTCCTGTTGTTGAAAACCCAGCCAATTAACAAACCCTTGGCTTTACAGTAATCCCACCACCATCTTCTGTAATAATATGAAGCCAACAATAGAGGGAGCCAAAACTCTACTCATATTTACTGAAAGACACTTTGGTTGCCTTTACTAAACAGGGTATGTGTGAGTTGGACAAGGAAGAAAGCTGATGGGAGGAAGGTTGATTCATTAGAAATGTGCTTTTGGAGGAAAGTTTAACGGATGCCTTGGAGTGGATGTGGACCACTAAAAAGACAAACAGAAGGGGTTCAACAGCAAACCAAGCCTGAACTCTGCTCCTAGAAGCTGAAATGACCAAACTCAGGCTATTGTACAAGAATCACTGGACAAGACAACGATGCTAGAGAAACGTGAAGGTGGCAGGAAAAGAGGAAGACCCGACAGGAGATGGATGGGCTCCATCAAGGAAGCCATGGCCCTCAGTTTGCAAGACTTGAGCACAGCCGTTAACGATAGGACACTTTGGAGGATACTAATTCATAGGTGAACGGTGGCTCAGTGGTAGAGCAACTGCTTGGGAAGCAGAAGGTCCCAGGTTCAATCCCCGGCATCTCCAAAAAAAGGGTCCAGGCAAATAGGTGTGAAAAACCTCAGCTTGAGACCCTGGAGAGCCGCTGCCAGTCTGAGAAGACAATACTGACTTTGATGGACCCAGGGTCTGATTCAGTAGAAGGCAGCTTCATATGTTCATATGTTCATCTCGGTCACACCTCGGTCACACCAGCCAGACGTAGTCACTAGTCTGTATATTATGGCATGGAATGTCCACAGGACATTAGGTATAAAAGAAGAGGAGAGGTTCCAATAGGGTATGTATTTCCCAAAAGCTGGACTAAGGATCTTTAACTAAAGCTTGGTCCGATAGAACTTAGAGAAGAGAAAAATTGAGAACTTAGAATCTAGAAAACCTAGACTCTAGCACAGGGGTGTCAAACTCACTTGTTATGAGGGCCAGATCTGACATAAACGAGACCTTGTTGGGCTGGGCCAGGCCGTGTGTGTACCTATTTAAGATTAGGTAGCAGAGATATAAACTTTATAAAGGACATGGACAAACACAATTAAAGATGTTTTTAAAAAACCCATAAAACATGCTTAAAATGTTAGTACTCGCTGGTCTTAAAGGTGCTTTCTTTGTATTTCTCATACGGGATCCAGGGGAGGGACGGTGGCTCAGTGGTAGAGCATCTGCTTGGTAAGCAGAAGGTCCCAGGTTCAAACCCTGGCATCTCCAAAAAAGGGTCCAGGCAAATAGGTGTAAAAAACCTCAGCTTGAGACCCTGGAGAGCCGCTGCCAATCTGAGTAGACGATACTGACTTTGATGGACCGAGGGTCTGATTCAGTATAAGGCAGCTTCATATGTTCATATGTTCAACTGAGCAAAGGAAACTCTGACTCTTTCCCTCCTTCCCCAGGGGACTGGTGGGGGAGGGGCCTCAGCCAATAGAAGGAAGAGAGACTTGGCTCAGTAGCTCTGTTGTGCTTTGAGAAAGCCTGGCAAAGCAAGCTCTATCCCCCCGCTTTCTCCCCAAGGGAGGAGCCTCAGGCAATGAAGAAAATAGAGGCTTTGCTCTGTAGCTGCTCTGCTATTGAGCAAGCCTTGCAAAGCAAGCTGTGATGCAGAAGGAAGCAAGAGAGAGGGAGAAGGAAGCAGATGACAGCCAGTCGCTCGGGGGGGGGGGCTGATAGGAGCTCTCCAGGGGCCTAATTCGGTCCCTGAACTGCATGTTTGACACCTCTGCTCTAGCAGGTATAAGATTGTATGAGATTTGCTAACTAGAGAAATAGAGTCTGTAAGCCTAACTACTAAAACGAGTTTAACTGCATGAGAACATATAAGAGATTTTAACAGAGAGCACAATGTGAGTTTCCTATATAACTGTTTTGCTTTTTCTATATACAGTTTAAACACGCTGTCCTGAGAGAAAACTGGAGTACAATAAAGTTTATTTGTTGTTTTGAGAAAGTTTTCTGGGTCTCATGTATTAGATCCTGAGAACATCAGGTTGTTTTGGGAAACTGTGGTAAGAGAAAGTGTTTGTGAATTATATAAAAAGAATATTCCCCGACAATAGGGCTGCCGTAAGTTGGAAGCAACTTGACAGCACAGTAGCCACTCTTTGTCACTCAAAGCGTTGATTAACCTCTGGGACTCACTGCCACAGGACATAGTGATGGCTGTTCATTCACTTTGCTTTAAAAGGGGGGATAGCAAAGTCCGTGGAGAACACGTACCTCAGTGGCCATTAGCCACCCGGAAGATATATGAAAGGATTCATACCAAGGCCCTCTCTGCCTCAACTCCTCCCTCTTCC
Source organism: Heteronotia binoei (assembly GCF_032191835.1). NCBI lineage: Eukaryota > Metazoa > Chordata > Lepidosauria > Squamata > Gekkonidae > Heteronotia > Heteronotia binoei. Next base: position 20,050,768 of record NC_083243.1, on the reverse strand, counting down.
CCCCCTCCCAGTGATTTTTTCCCCTACAAGGATTTCCCAAAACAATTTATTTGCCATGAATCTGAAAAAGTCAGCTCTTTTTTTCTTTTTTGAATTTTGACATAATCTTTATTTTTAACATACGCCAAGCCAATACGTCAATACGTTGATACAGTTTACGGCATGACAAACACAAAGGATGGTAACAGAATACAGAGAACCAGATGTGTTACAGATAAAATACAAGCAAGGAATGCATTAGAAAAGGTTTAACGTTTATTAGGTTTATATCCCGCCCTCCCCGCCAAAGCAGGCTGAGGGAGGCTCACAACCAATAAAACCACCATAAAACAATTCACGACATTGAATACAACGTAATTAAAATGCAACAGTTAAAACAGTCTGGTGCTAATATCATTGATGTTATATCATTTCCGCCTGCCTTGTTAAACAGTACTGTGTTGTGTTGCTGTTTTAATTGCATTTTATTGGTTTTATTGTATTTGACTGGTTTTATCTGGATGTAATCTGCCCTGAGCCCATCTGGGAAAGGGCGGAATATAAATTTACTGAAATAAAATAAAAACAAACGGCTTCAGTATTGTTAGATGTCCTTCCCTACTACTGTATTGGCTGTACAGAATCAATTAAAGGCCAGCTGGAAGAGTGTCGTCTTGTAGGCCTTGGAGGAACTGGGCGAGGTCCCGCAAGATTCCTAATCTCTTCCAGCAGTTGATTCCACCAGTAGGGGGCAGCAATCGAGAATGCTCTCTCTCTGGTGGACTTTAATCTCAGCCTCCCTCGGCCCAGGAACAGCTAACAGATTTTGAATTCCAGATCTAAGTACCCTCCGGGGAACATGTAGGGAGGAAAGGAAAGGTCCCCTGTGCAAGCACCAGTCGTTTCTGACTCTGGAATGACGTTGCTTTCACAACGTTTTCACGGCAGACTTTTTTACGGGGTGGTTTGCCACTGCCTTCCCCAGTCTTTCACGCTTTCCCCCCAGCAAGCTGGGTACTCGTTTTACCGACCTCGGAAGGATGGAAGGCTGAGTCAACCTCGAGCCGGCTACCTGAATCCAGCTTCCGCCAGAATCAAACTCAGGTCGTGACAGAGGGTTCAGACCACAGTACTGCAGTACTGCTGCTTTACGACTCTGCACCACGGGGCCGCTAGTGGAGACGCTCCCTAATAACAAGTCCCAATAGTAATTAGGAACCACTTTTTGCTGAGTCAAGTAGGATACTACTGGAAACTATACGGCTGTAATTTTTTCTTGATAATTTTGCAAGTTTGGCATGAGATAATAGCTGGTAATTTTGCAATGGGCAAAACATTCCCGCACCTTATTTTGCCCGAATAATAAAGGTGAGCTTTTATCTCCCCACTTTGTAGCAATTACAATCCTAGCGATGGCTAACAAAAGTTGTGATCAAAATATTTTTACTTTTGTTTCCAAAGCCCACCGGTAGCATAGATAACAACAGAATTTCTGGCCTGATAGGAACCATGACTCCTCTTATCATAAAAAACATGCTATAAAATCAGCTGCCAAAATGAGTGTGCATGAGGACAATATAACCAGCAGTGCGTATAGCCCCCCAAATGACCAATGAAAAAGTCAGTTCTGATTCATCACGAACGTTCATGCTGAAATCAACACTTTCTCTTTAAGGGGCTTTCAGACTTCTGTTTTATTTCGCTACAACAGACTTAACATAGCTACTGGTGTTCCCTCTAAGCTGAGTTAGCGTGAGCCAGCTCGCAGACTTCTAGCCTCCAGCTCGCACCTTTTTGCCTTCGCTCAGGAAGGATGACTCATTGATGCAGCGGCTCACAACTTTAATGCCAGTAGCTCACAAAGAAGAATTTTTGTTCACAAGACTCTGCAGCTTAGGGGAAACATGGGTAGAAAAAGTCCAGCCGGGACTCATTTGCATCTTAGGCCACACTAGGGTTGCCAAGTCCAATTCAATAAATATCTGGGGACTTTGGGGGTGGAGCCAGGAGACTTCGGGGGTGGAGCCAGGAAACATTAGGGGTGGAGCCAAGAGCAAGGCTGTGACAAGCATAATTGAACTCCAAAGGGAGTTCTGGCCCTCACATGTAAAAGGACGGCACACCTTTTCAATTCCTTCCTTCCACAGGAAATAATGACAGATAGGGGCACCTTCTTTTGAGGCTCATAGAATTGGACCCCCTGGTCCAACCTTTTTGAAACTTGGGAGGTGTTTTGGGGAGTGGCACTAGATGCTATACGGAAAGTTTGGTGCCACTACCTCAAAAATCAGCCCCCCCCCCCCAGAGCCCCAGATACCCACAGATCAATTCTCCATTATTTTCTATGGGAATAAATCTCCATAGGGAATAATAGAGTTCCCAGCAGACATTTCCCTCCCCTCCCCCCGCTTTCTGACGACCCTGAAGTGGGCAGAGGGTCTCCAAACTGGGGGATCCCTGCCCCCACCTGGGGATTGGCAACCCTAGGCCACACCCCCTGATGCCTAGCCAGCCAGAACTGCGTTCCTGTGCATTCGTGCTCAAATAAAGCCCTGGTGGTTACCCTTGTGTTATGAGCCACGGTGCCTAAATTGAGCCTCCATGTTCCGTGGCACCGGGCAGCAATCCTCAAATACCAGTGCTGGGGGTGGGGATTCATAAGGGAAGGCCTTGACCCTTGAGCCCCGATTACAGACCCTCTAAAAGCCTCTGGTCGGGCACTGAAAAACCAAAACAAGAAGAGGGGAAGGGAAACTTCATCCAACAAACCAAGAGGTAATTAATTAGTAGTGCTTGGAGTTTGGATTTGGACGGGGAGCAGGGAGCGTGCTCTGGCAACCAAAAGCCTGCAAAGCTCCGACTGCCAGTTCTGTTTCTGAGGAATCACAGAGGCCCAGTCGGATGCTGAAGATTTCAAAGAAGGTGAACGGCCCTGAAAGCTGCCCTCGTGTCAGCCTGGATTTCAAGAACGCTCAGCCAAAGAGGTATTTCTTCTTTCGCCTGCTGGCAAAACTCATCCCTGACCTAGATTTTCTGTTTACATGAATGCGATTACATTCTGACCAGGCCTTGAATTTGGAAGGAGCTTACAGGAGCCCAGCTCCTGAACCTTTCTGACGGCCCCCCTCCTCCTTCTCCCCCACCTACCTTGTCCATTGAATAGGAGGTGCAGCTACATAACAATCCCTGGATTAGGAGAGCGGGCAGCCAGCCACCACCGGGGGCTTTGCCACACCCCCAGCAGCCCTCATGAACCCCTGGAGAAACCCACGCCACCCTTTCTTCACTTATGTGATTTTGAGCGGTGGGTAGCTTGCTGGCCTTTTGACTGGGTGGGAGTGTGGCCAAAGAAAGCCCCAGGTGAGCGAGGCCTGCTTGGGCTGGCTGGGTCTCTAGCCAGCCCAAGCAGGCCTCACTTGCTCAGGGCTCTCCTTTCTTGCGTCAGGTTGCTTTTAGCTGGCGGGGTTTGGGTGGCATATGCTAATGAGTTATGCTAATGAGCTCCACCACCTATTTTTCTACAAAACAACCCCTGATTTTGATTATTATTTTTTCTCTATCAGCCAGACTAACAACACTAGAGCCAGAACGACAGAAGGTCCAGAGGGTCGGTGGAGGAGCCCAAAGTTTGCATCCTGACTGCGCTGTAGGGATCGAACTTGGCCCAGTCCTGCCTCTCAGGCAGGGTTGCCAACCTCCAGGTGACAGAGATAACAAAAAAAACACTGTGATATCCTGGCTAACACATTTAGTAAAACTTCTATCAAGAATATTTTTATATTCCCTTTAAATGTAATAGGGTTTACTTTCAGATGTGGTGGACACGTCCCCTGATTCCTTCATCTTGGTCACAAGTCATTATGGAAATTTTTTATATTACAGGAGTGAGGATTCCATTATCCCTTAAAATTTGTCTCCGAAGCATTTGGGATGATTTTAGACTTGCTGAATTAAAGGAGGAGTTGATTTCTTTGCTGCTCAATGCGGCTAAGTATGCCATTGCATTACACTGGAGACAGCATTCAACTCCTTCCTTGTTGGCCTGGTTAAGCAATTGCTGAGAGTACTTTGTTTTGGACAAAATTACACATAATTTAGAAGGGAGGCATCCTCCGCATCGAAGGTCAACTATGTTAGCAAAATGGTCCCCTTTTCTGGATTCCTTTTCTTGTGGGTATTTTGGTTCGACGGCACATAATAGACTGGCCTGGCATGGATTTGTTTTCCATTTGATTTTGCACTGTGGTTCACCTGGTTGTTCCTTGGTGACTAGCTGACTTTGTTGGATCATAATTTTGATCGCTGCTGTGATTATGATCCTGAATGTAGATCTGTTTATTGAAATAAACTTGTTTTTATACTTTTAAAAAAGTGTGATGGCCAGAACTCCCTTTGGAGTTCAATTGTGCTTGTCACACCCCGGCTCCCAGCTCCACCCCCAAAGTCTTCTGGCTCCACCCACAAAGTCCCCAGATATTTCTTGAGTCGGACCTGGCAATCCTATGGGGACTGAACCTGGGACCTTCTGCATACAGCACGGCAGGTCCTCCCCTCGAGCCACAGCTCTCCTCCAAAAGTGTGTGCATGACGGCAGCCAGCAGGTGGAGCTGTTAAACACAAACACAACCCTTCAGCTGCCGAGAGAGTCAAACGCAGAAGCCTGAAGGGCGACCACTTATTTGGGACACCGACGCTGAGTTCATCATCACACAGAAGGAGAGAGGCCGCACTGGCTCCTCGAACTGTAAAATCAAATTAATCCAGTGGCACATTCAAGACAAACAAAATCTGAACATGTACGAAGCTGCCTTATGCTGAATCAGCCCCCTGGTCCATCAAATTCATTTTTGTATATTTCATGTGTGTGTACGTGCATGTGCACCTGGAAGAAGAAGACGACTGCAGCTTTATACCCCACCATTCTCTCTAAATCAGAGACTCAGAGTGGCTTGCAATCTCCTATATCTTCTTCCCCCACAACAGACACCCTGTGAGGTGGGTGGGGCTGAGAGAGCTCTCACAGCAGATGCCCTTTCAAGGACAGAGTCTCAGAGTGCCTTACAATCTCCTTTATCTAATTCCCCCACAACAGACACCCTGTGAGGTGATATGCGCAGTTGTGGAAGCAAGAAAAAATACCAGAGAAATGGGATTGGATTGTGAAAGTTTTATCGTGGAGTGAGATGGATAAACGAACAAGAATTCTAAGAGACTATGATTTGGAAGTGTTTAAAAGGGAGTGGAAGAAATTTAGAGGCTATGTAGAGAAAGAATGGAACGTAAAAAGACATTGGACAATTTTTTAATAATGAGTATTAGAAAAAGGTAGAATATGAATTTAGATTGTTCCTTTATAAGTGAACTTTAAGTATATAACTTCGGTGGGAGTCTAGTAACGGAGGGAGGGGGGATTAGAAAATATCATATGGGTTAGGGATAGAGACGATATAAATGGATATTGTTACCATATGCTGTCAATAAAATTGTTTAAAACCAACAGACACCCTATGAGGTGGGTGGGACTGAGAGACCTCTCCCAGAAGCTGCCTTTTCAAGGACAACTCTGCGAGAGCTCTGGCTGACCCAAGGCCATTCCAGCAGCTGCAAGTGGAGGAGAGGGGAATCAAACCCGGTTCTTCCAGATAAGAGTCCACACACTTCACCACTACACCAAACTGGCTCTCATGGCAAACTCTGGTGACTGACCCCTACTGGGGGCCTGGAGGCTATTCAGCGATCATGTAAATTATGGAACAACATTTTGTAGATTTATGATGCAGAAAGCAAGATGTTGATTTTATCTTTTTCCCTCCCCTTTTTTATGAACATATGAAGCTGCCTTCTACTGAATCAGACCCTCGGTCCATCAAAATCAGTATTGTCTACTCAGACTGGCAGCGGCTCTCCAGGGTCCCAAGCCGAGGTTTTCCATGCCTATTTGCCTGGATCCTATTTGCTCCACTTGCAACTGCTGGAATGGCCTTGGGTGAGCCATAGCTCTGGCAGAGTTGTCTTTGAAAGGGAAGCTGCTGTGAGAGCCCTCTCAGCCCCACCCACCTCACAGGGTGTCTGTTGTGGGGGGAGAAGAGAGAGGAGATTGAGTCTCTGCCCTTTAAAGGGCAGCTGCTGTCAGAGCTCTCTCAGCACCACCCACCTCACAGGGTGTCTGTTGTGGGGGGGAGAAGATATAGGAGATTGTAAGCCACGCCGAGTCTCTGTCCTTGAAAGGGCAGCTGCTGTGAGAGCTCTCTCAGCCCCACCCACCTCACAGGGTGTCTGTTGTGGAGGGAGAAGATAGAAGAGATTTTAAGCCACTCTGAGTCTCTGTCCTTGAAAGGGCAGCTGCTGTCAGAGCTCTCTCAGCCCCACCCACCTCACAGGGTGTCTGTTGTGGGGGGGAGAAGATATAGGAGATTGTAAGCCACGCCGAGTCTCTGTCCTTGAAAGGGCAGCTGCTGTGAGAGCTCTCTCAGCCCCACCCACCTCACAGGGTGTCTGTTGTGGAGGGAGAAGATAGAAGAGATTGTAAGCCACTCTGAGTCTCTGTCCTTGAAAGGGCAGCTGCTGTCAGAGCTTTCTCAGCCCCACCCACCTCACAGGGTGTCTGTTGTGGGGGGAGAAGAGAGAGGAGATTAAGTCTCTGCCCTTTAAAGGGCAGCTGCTGTCAGAGCTCTCTCAGCCCCACCCACCTCACAGGGTGTCTGTTGTGGAGGGAGAAGATAGAAGAGATTTTAAGCCACTCTGAGTCTCTGTCCTTGAAAGGGCAGCTGCTGTCAGAGCTCTCTCAGCCCCACCCACCTCACAGGGTGTCTGTTGTGGGGGGAGGAGATAGAGGAGATTGTAAGCCACTCTGAGTCTCTGTCCTTGAAAGGGCAGCTGCTGTCAGAGCTCTCTCAGCCCCACCCACCTCACAGGGTGTCTGTTGTGGGGGGGAGAAGATATAGGAGATTGTAAGCCACGCCGAGTCTCTGTCCTTGAAAGGGCAGCTGCTGTGAGAGCTCTCTCAGCCCCACCCACCTCACAGGGTGTCTGTTGTGGAGGGAGAAGATAGAAGAGATTGTAAGCCACTCTGAGTCTCTGTCCTTGAAAGGGCAGCTGCTGTCAGAGCTTTCTCAGCCCCACCCACCTCACAGGGTGTCTGTTGTGGGGGGAGGAGATAGAGGAGATTGTAAGCCACTCTGAGTCTCTGTTCTTGAAAGGGCAGCTGCTGTCAGAGCTCTCTCAGCCCCACCCACCTCACAGGGTGTCTGTTGTTGGGGGAGAGGATAGAGGAGATGGTAAGCTGCTCTGAGTCTCTGTCCTTGAAAGGGCAGCTGCTATGAGAGCCCTCTCAGCCCCACCCACCTCACAGGGTGTCTGTTGTGGGGGAGGAAGGTAAAGGAGATTGTAAGCCACTCTGAGTCTCTGTTCTTGAAAGGGCAGCTGCTGTCAGAGCTCTCTCAGCCCCACCCACCTCACAGGGTGTCTGTTGTTGGGGGAGAGGATAGAGGAGATGGTAAGCTGCTCTGAGTCTCTGTTCTTGAAAGGGCAGCTGCTGTCAGAGCTCTCTCAGCCCCACCCACCTCACAGGGTGTCTGTTGTTGGGGGAGAGGATAGAGGAGATGGTAAGCTGCTCTGAGTCTCTGTCCTTGAAAGGGCAGCTGCTATGAGAGCCCTCTCAGCCCCACCCACCTCACAGGGTGTCTGTTGTGGGGGAGGAAGGTAAAGGAGATTGTAAGCCACTCTGAGTCTCTGTTCTTGAAAGGGCAGCTGCTATGAGAGCCCTCTCAGCCCCACCCACCTCACAGGGTGTCTGTTGTGGGGGGAGAAGATAGAGGAGATTGTAAGCTGCTCTGAGTCTCTGATTCAGGGAGAAGGGCAGGGTATAAATCTGCAGTTCTTCTTCTCCTTAATCCAGCCCTGGCTATGGTTGACCCAAGGCCATTCCAGCAGCTGCCAGTGGAGGAGTACGGAATCGAACTCAGTTCTCCCAGAGAAGAGTCCGCTCACTTAACCACTACACCAAACGGCTCTCAAGACTCAGACCACGGTGGCTGATGCTCTTGTGAAAAAACATAACCCACAGAAAAATCCCCGCCCTTTCCATTTGCTCTCAGCCGGATCAGCCACACTTGAGTGCAAAAATGACAAGTGAAAGCCCGCAAGGCAGGAGTAGGGTGGGGTGGGAAGGGAAGGGAGAGCCGGGCTCTCTTCTGTTCTCTTTGTTTAACGATTCCCGTCTGCACCATGTCATTATCGAGAGCGGATATTCCACTCCTGGGCAAAAGAGCCGGGCGAGGGGCTTGCAATGAGATGCGGCAGAGCGCTTGCCTCCTGACTCACTTTCTCCTGCTGGCACGATGAGTCACGCTCATGTGGAAGCAAGTTGGCGGCGGGTTACATGTTTCTGCACGCAGGGGCCGGAGAGCGAGAACAGCCTTCCCCCCAGAGTAGGCTTGCCAAGTCCAATTCAAGAAATATCTGGGGACTTTGGGGGTGGAGCCAGGAGACTTTGGGGTGGAGCCAAGAGACTCTGGGGGTGGAGCCAGGAGCCAGGTTGCGACAAGCATATCTGAACTCCAAAGGGAGTTCTGGCCCTCACATTTAAAAGGGACCGCGCCCCTTTTAAATGCCTTCCCTCCATTGGAAATAAGGATGGGGCACCTTCTTTGGGGGCTCATAGAATTGGACCCTCTGGTCCAATCCTTTTGAAACTTGGAGGGTATTTCGGGGAGAGGTACCAAATGCTATGCTGAAAATTTGGTGCCTCTACCTGGAAACACAGCTCCCCCCCACAGAGCCCCAGCTGCACCCAAATGGGAATCGGTTTTCACAGGGAATAATGGAGTGCCCAGCAGACATCCCCCCCCCCCGCTTTTTGTTGACCCTGAAGCGGGGGGAGGGCCTCCAAACCGGGGGATCCCCTGCCCCCACCTGGGGATTGGCAACCCTACCCCAGAGACAGTCCGAGGAGACCATGCTGTGTCGTTGAACAAAGCTTTTGGGCTGTCGGGGAAGCTTGATAGCCAGCCAACGACGTCCTCGTTGGAACTAATCCTCCTTGACAAGGGATCTTCAGGCGCTTCTCCACCACAGGGCTGTTTGCAGGGCCAGGAGGAAAAGGCTTCCAACGCACAGGGACTGGCCTTGCGTGCAGGTGAGCCGAAGAAGAGTAGTTTTTTAAACCCCGCCCTTCGTTTCCTGAAGGAGTCTCAGAGCGGCTCACAATCGCCTTCCCTTCCTCTCCCTGCAGCAGATCGGCCCCCCCCCCAGGTCGGTGGGGCGGAGAGAACGGTAACCGGCCCAAGGTCACGCAGCTGGCTGCTTGCGGAGGAGTGGGGGATCGAACCCAGTTCTCCACATTAGAGCCCACCACTCTTAACCGCTACAACAGGGGTGGCCAAACTGCCTCGTGCGGCTCCTTCACACATATCATGTGGCTCTCGGAGCCCCCAACACCCTGTTGGCTGGCTTGGTGAAAGCATTTCTCTTTTTAAATCACTTCTCCAAGTCAAGCCAGCCAGCAGTTTGCGGAATACATTTAAAGTTCCTTACTTTCCTCACAGAGCCAGTTTGTTGTAGTGGTTAAGTGTACAGACTCTTATCTGGGGGAACCAGGCTTGATTCCCCCACTCCTCCACTTGCAGCTGCTGGAATGGCCTTGGGTCAGCCGTAGCTCTGGCAGAGGTTGTCCTTGAAAGGGCAGCTGCTGTGAGAGCCCTCTCCAGCCCCACCCACCTCACAGGGTGTCTGTTGTGGGGGAGGAAGGTAAAGGAGATTGTAATCCCCTCTGAGTCTCTGATTCAGAGAGAAGGGTGGGATATAAATCTGCAATTCTTCTTTCCACCTCTCCCTTCCCCATCTATTTTCCTTCCTTTCCTCCCTTCCTTCCTTCTCTTCCCTCCCTCCTCCCTTTCCTCCCTCCCTTCCTTCTCTTCCCTCCCTCCTCCCTTTCCTCCCTCTCTCCCTTCCTTCCCTCCCTCCCTTCCTGGCTCTCAAGCATCTAGCATTTATTCTATGTGGCTCTTCTGTTAAGGAAGTTCGGCCACCCCTGCATTACACCAAACTGGCTCTCTGAGGAAAACTGTCAGACATGGCAAGAGAGGCTGCAAAAATCTTGTTAGGCTCATGAATCGATTTATTTAATCTCGCCCGTATCTGAAGAAGTGAGCCGTGACTCAGGAAAGCTCCTCCCCTTGCCACAAATTCCGTAAATCTTTCAGGCGCTCCTGGACTCTTGCTCATTTCTGCTGCTGCAACCAACCAGAAGGAGAGAAAGATAGAGACTTCTTTCTCTCCTTCCGACTGCAACCTGAACGTGAACTGCATCTATGTCACGAGCTGGGGCTGAGTCAGGCAAAGTCCAGGGGCAGTCCAAGGTCGGCAACTCGTGAGCAAGGAGGGTCCAAGGCGCCAAAACAGAATCGTAATCCAGGTATCACAGGTCAGAGGTTCAGAAGCCGAAGTCAGGGGGTCCAGAGGTCCAAGCCAAAGTCAGGAATCCAAAAGCCAAAGTCAAGAGCCGGAGTGGATGCTAGGATGTCAGGTATGTGACTAGTTGCTTCCACAAAGCCTCCTCCCAAAGCCCACAGCTATATAGCCCTCTGCTGCCTGTTGCTCATTTGGGCTAATTGCTGTCTCAGAGCAGCAGCCAGGATCCTGCCGAAACTTAAGCATCCTCACACTTAGAAGGGCCAGAATCCTTTCACCACTCAGGGCTCAGGGAGCGTCTTGCTTGTGAGCGTGCCGCCCTCCTCCGATCCCTGAGGTCCTGCCGGAGGCGGTCACGCACACGAGCCACCCGAGAGGGCGAGGCAGGGGGGCTTGGATCTTCTTCAGCAGGAGGCAGGGGCACTGGTGCAGGTGGCAGGGGCACAGTTCCTTCTGCAGGCTCTGCAGGCTCGGTTTCTTCTGCAGGGTCCCCAGCACCCATGACAATCTACTTGAATAAACGGGACGTCTGCCTTCGTTGCCATATACTTCTTGGGGGACTTGTTGACTGCGCGCAGTCTCGCGCTTCTGCGGCTGGGCAAAACGCTGCTATATTAACCAGATACCCCAATACGTGGATGGCAGCAGGGGTCGTTTCGTAGAAAAATAGGTGGTGGAGCTCATTAGCATAACTCATTAGCATATGCATATGCCCCCTCACCAGTGGAAAGCGACCCGATGCAAGAAACGAGAGCCCCTGGCGAGCGAGGCCTGCTTGAGCTGGCTAGAGATCCAGCCAGCCCAAGCAGGCCTCACTCACCTGCTCCATGGCCACCCCCCCTCCATGGTCAAAAGGCCAGCAAGCCACCCGCTGCCCAAAAGTGGAGAAAGGATGGCATGGGCTTCTCCAGGGGTTAATGAGGGCTGCTGGGGGTGCGGCAAAGCCCCTGGTGGCTGGCTGGCTGCCTGCTCTCCTAATCCAGGGATGATTATGCAGCTGCACCTACTATTCAATGGAGATGGGAAGGAAGAGGTGGAACCCTCAGAAAGGTTTAGGAGCTGTGCTCCTGTGAGCTCCTGTTGAATTCAAGGCCTGGGTGGCAGGAAGTGTTATCAGAAGAACATAAGAGAAGCCATGTTGGATCAGGCCAGTGGCCCATCCAGTCCAAAACTCTGTGTCACACAGTGGCCAAAACAACCCAAGTGCCATCAGGAGATCCATCAGTGAGGCCAGGACACTAGAAGCCCCCCCAAGCACCAAGAATAAAGAGCATCACTGCCCCGGACAGAGAGTTCCAACAATACGCTGTGGCTAATAGCCACTGATGGAAGGATGCACACGCAGGTGGGTGAGGTACGTGGAAGGCAGGAGAGAAGGTGTGAACGGGGCTCCTGGTTGTGGTCAGAGGAGAAAAGGTGGGCTCTGACCACACTCTGTCCAGAGCCCCACAAAACCTGAAACCAACCCCACTTTGGTGTGTGTGTGTATATACAAGTGTGTTCCCAGACCTCATTTTGGGCAGGAGCTCACAGCAATTCTATGGGCATGTAAGAAAGGGCTGCGAGAACTAAGCAATAATACAACCCCTCCTGCCCTCCTTCTCATGATAAGAACAAAAAAGAAGCCATGTTGGATCAGGCCAATGGCCCATCCTGTCCAACACTCTGTGTGACACATAAGAACCTAAGAGAAGCCATGTTGGATCAGGCCAATGGCCCATCCTGTCCAACACTCTGTGTGACACATAAGAACATAAGAGAAGCCATGTTGGATCAGGCCAACGGCCCATCCAGTCCAACACTCTGTGTCACTCATAAGAACATAAGAGAAGCCATGTTGGATCAGGCCAATGGCCCATCCAGTCCAACACTCTGTGTCACACATAAGAACATAAGAGAAGCCATGTTGGATCAGGCCAATGGCCCATCCAGTCCAACACTCTGTGTCACACAGGGGCCAAAAAAACACCCCCCAGGTGCCATCAGAAGGCAAGTTCACAGCAAGCGATCAGCCCAAGTTCCCAGAATCAGCATTGCCGTCATGTGGCCATCCAGCCTGCGCTTAAAAACTTCCAGAGGAGGAGGTTTTTTGTTGATGCTGTTGGATTCGCTCAGACATCTCTCATTCTCGAACCACAGGGGTACAATAAAATCCCCTATTCTGAAAGGCTATGCTTGTGCCCTCTAAGTGAGGCAGAATCTGTAGAGCATATGTTTTTCAGTTGCCCATATTATAGGGAGGCTTGTTTTAGAATTATTGCTCCATTAGTAGATAGGACACCTGACTATATTAATACAAACAAAGCAAAACTTAACTGGTTCCTATCTGATAGGAATTCAGAAGAAGAAGATATTGGATTTATATCCTGCCCTCCACTCTGAAGAGTCTCAGAGCGGCTCACAATCTCCTTTACCTTCCCCTCCCCCACAACAGACACCCTGTGAGGTAGATGAAGAGATTGGATTTATATCCCACCCTCCACTCCGAAGAGTCTCAGAGCGGCTTACAATCTCCTTTACCTTCCTCCCCCACAACAGACACCCTGTGAGGTAGATGAAGAGATTGGATTTATATCCTGCCCTCCACTCTGAAGAGTCTCAGAGCGGCTCACAATTTCCTTTACCTTCCCCCCCCCCACAACAGACACCCTGTAAGATGGGTGGGGCTGAGAGAGATCTCACAGCAGCTGCCCTTTCAAGGACAACCTCTGCCAGAGCTATGGCTGACCCAAGGCCATTCCAGCAGCTGCAATTGGATGAGTGGGGAATCAAACCCAGTTCTCCCAGATAAGAGAGCTATGGCTGACCCAAGGCCATTCCAGCAGCTGCAAGTGGAGGTGTGGGGAATCAAACCCAGTTCTCCCAGATAAGAGAGCTATGGCTGACCCAAGGCCATTCCAGCAGGTGCAGGTGGAGGAGCGGGGAATCAAACCCAGTTCTCCCAGATAAGAGTCTGCACACTTAACCACTACACCAAACTGGCTCTCAGAGATTGCGCATTCAGTTGCTGGGTTTTGTGCATTCATTCTTAGACTGCGGGAATTGGAATTTAAAAGTTCCTAATTTTTGATCTCTATTTCAGTATACTATGTCTGTTTTTATTTTTTCCATATTATCTTTATACTGCATTCTGGTCGTGAGGCTGTAATAAACTATGATGATGATGATGAACCACAGGGGGATGAAAACCCAGACACTGACAAGTGGCGGCTTCCCAAAAAAAGGTTTAATACGTGAAAAAAAAACTTAGCCCTAACTCTAGCTGCACTCTACTGGGGGTTCTCAGCGTAGTCTGCTTCCGTCGTCGCCCTCGAAGTGGTCATGCAGGAATAGCTGGTGCTGCCAAGATTGGCTCTGGGGGAGACGAGCAGCTCCCGGGCAATGACCGAGGAGGAGCTGGTCTTCAGGTTATCGTGATCCTCCTCCTCCTCCTCCTCTTCCTCCTCCGTGCGGATGGGCAGGAGCGTGTGGGGGCTGAACTTGTTGCGGGGAGCTCCGATGATGCCGATCCTGTTGGAGAAAGGGCAGCTGCTGTGAGAGTTCTCTCAGCCCCACCCACCTCACAGGGTGTCTGTTGTGGGGGGAGGGGAAGGTAAAGGAGATTGTGACCACTCTGAGACTCGGAGATTCAGTGTATAGGGCTGGATATCAATCCAATATCTACTTTTTCTTCTTCCTGGGAGCCTTCCCTTTTTGGTGACATCAGGGGTCACATTTACTCACGTCATGTAGTGTCATACGTCACCTGACCTCTGTCATGGGTCAGCTGATACCATTGCCTGGGGACAATTTGGTAATATAAGGCCATGTGGTCTGCCAGTTCAGTGTGTCTTGTCTCACCCTACCATAGACTTGCACCCCAAACTCTGTTTGGGACACTTTCCACATTCATGTCTTCTGCTTCACGAATCCATGGACCTTTGCAAATCCAGATAGGTAGTATTACCCGCTTCTACAAACCCTAAAACCCCCTATCAATCATCTCTATTTTTCATAGCTCTTGATTGTCTGTGTTGTATTGCTTAGGTGTATGACTGTATCTTTTTATATATTTCTTAGTAAACATTACAAATATATTTACTCTGGAATCTTCCTTTCTGAAACCCAACCTCTGTAAATTGGTAAAAGATCCCTCCTAAGCAATACCAGGGTCATCCTCTTGCTAATTCCCCCAGCAATTTTGCTTACACTACTCCTTACTTGGACTCCGTCACGATAGAAGACAAGGACGGCAGGTCTTCAGCATGCACAGTCCGGGGAGTTCTGCTGGGATGCAGGTAATGGTCTTGGAAAAGATACTGAGCACTGTCTTTCGCCATTGGCAGCAACGTGCTCAGCACCGGCGACCGCTGGTCCAAGACGCTCCTGATGGCTGGCTGCCTGGCACTTGGGCTCCTTCAAGGGAGTAAGGGAGGGGTGTTAAAGGCACAGGCAGGCAGACCAAATGTTCTAAGAGTAGCAGGGACTGACCTGGATGTTTTCACCAATGCACTCAATCAGGGCCGGCCCGCCCACTAGGCAAATTAGGCAAAAAGCCTTCAATAATAATAATAATAATAAATTTTATTTATACCCCGCCCTCCCCGCCGAGGCAGGCTCAGGGCGGCTTACAGGACATGGCAAGAGCCATATTAAGACAATAAAACAAGGTTATACAGTTCAATACAGTTAACAATTAAGTATTTAAATAATCTAAAAACAGTCTAAAAATATAATCTAATAGTGCTACTATCTCAGTTATATTAATGATGGCGTGATGTTTATTCCAAGCTCCATCTTAGAAGGCTAGCCGGAAGAGGGCGGTTTTGCAGGCCCTACGGAATTGGCCAAGATCCCGCAGGGCCCGCACCTCTTCCGGCAGCTGGTTCCACCATTATAGAGAAGGCCTGTTCTCTAGTTGTTTTTAGTTTGGCCACTTTTGGCCCAGGTACTTCCAGAAGGTTTTGTGAACTGGATTGTAGTGCTCTCTGGGGAACATATGGAGAGAGGCGGTCCCTAAGGTAGGCAGGTCCTCGGCCATATAGAGCTTTAAAGATAATAACCAGCACCTCGATGGCAATAGAAAACAGAGAGTGAGTATAAATGGGCAATTTTCTCAGTGGAGGGTAGTAAGCAGTGGTGTGTCGCAGGGCTCAGTACTGGGTCTAATGCTTTTTAACTTGTTCATTAATGATTTGGAGTTGAGAGTAAGCAGTGAAGTGGCTAAGTTTGCGGATGACACTAAATTGTTCAGGGTGGTGAGAACCAGGGAGGATTGTGAGGCACTCCAAAGGGATTTGTCGAGGCTGGGTGAGTGGGTGTCAACGTGGCAAATGAGGTTCAAAGTGGCCAAGTACAAGGTAATGCACATTGGGGCCAAAAATCATAACTATAAATACAAGTTGATGGGGTGTGAACTGGAGGTGACTGATCAAGAGAGAGATCTTGGGGTTGTGCTAAATAACTCACTGAAAATGTCAAGACAGTATGCGACTGCAATAAAAAAAAGGCCAACGCTATGCTGGGAATTATTAGGTAGGAAGGGAACTGAAATTAAAATCAGTCAGTATCATAATGCCCCTGTATAAATTAATGGTGCGGCCTCATTTGGAGTACTGTGTACAATTCTGGATACCACACCTCAAAAAAGATATTATAGCATTGGAAAAAGTGCAGAAAAGGGCAACTAGAATGATTAAACGGTTGGGGCTCTTTAGCTCAACTGAGGGGTGACATGATAGAGGTTTACAAGATTATGCATGGGATAGAGAAGGTAGAGAATGAAGTCCTTTTCTCCCTTTATCACAATACGAGAACTCATGGGCACTCAATGAAATCGCTGAGCAGTCGGGTAAGAACTGATAAAAAAAAGTACTTCTTCCCCCAAAGGATGATAAACACATGGAATTCACTGCCAGAGGAGGTGGTAGCAGCTATAAACATAGACAGCTTCATTAGGGGATTGGATAAACATATGGACCAGAGGTCCATCAGTGGCTGTTAGCCACAGCGTATTGTTGGAACTCTCTGTCTGGGGCAAGCGATGCTCTGTAGTCTTGGTGCTTGGGTGAAGCAACAGTGTAAGGGCTTCTACTGTCCTGGCTGGCCCCACTGGTGGGCCTCCTGATGGCACCTGGGTTTTTTGGCCACCGTGTGACACAGAGGGTTGGACCAGATGGGCCATTGGCTTGATCCAACATGGCTTCTGTTATGTTCTTTGTAGCAGGAGCTCCTTTGCGTATTAGGCCACACACCCCTGATGTAGCCAATCCTCCAGGAGCTTACAGGGCTCTTCTTACAGGGCCTGCTGTAAGCTCTTTGAGGATTGGCTACATCAGGGGGTGTGGCCTAATATGCAAATCAGTTCCTGCTACAAAAAAAAGGCCCTGTCGGGAAGCAGAGGAGAAGGCCGAGGGAGAACAAAGCCATACCTGCGGTGGGAGAAAGGGGTCTTCTTCAGCTCCTGGGTCACATCCGTTTTCATCATCTGTTTGGCCCTGGTCCTCTCTCTCAGCGCAGGGTTGAATATGTTTGTCCGTAGGAGGCGCCCAACTTCCTTCTGGATCTCCTTGAGGTTCCTCTGCTTGAAGGCCACATACGCCACGTAGGAGCTGAAGTTGTACAAGCCCTGCAGTGCAAGCAAAGGAACAGGAGCATTTTTGTGTCGCAGGAGCTCCTTTGCATATTAGGCCACACACCCTTGAAGTAGCCAATCCTCCAAGAGCTTATAATAGGCGCTGAACTAAGAGGTGTGTACCCAGGAGTGGAATTCTAGCAGGAGCTCCTATGCATATTAGGCCACACCCCCAGATGTAGCTAATCCTCCTGGAGCTTACAGTAGGCCCTGTAAGAAGAGCCCTGTAAGGAATTCTAGCAGGACCTCCTTTGCATATTAGGCCACGCCCCCCTGATGTAGCCAATCCTCCTGGAGCTTACAGTAGGCCCTGTACTGAGAGCCCTGTAAGGAATTCTAGCAGGACCTCCTTTGCATATTAGGCCACACACCCCTGATATAGCCAATCCTCCTGGAGCTTCCAGTAGGCCCTGTAAGCTCCCAGAGGAGTGGCTACATCAGGGGATGTGTGGCCTAATATGCAAAGGAGTTCCTGCTACCAAAAAAAAAAGCCCTGCAAAGACAGGGCAGGATTCATTTGACGAGGCCATCCCGCATTCGTCACGGGGAGGAAAGGAGCCCCCGGTGGATCGGGATACGTGCTGGAGGCAGACCTGCTCTTCCCAGTATCTTCCTTACCTCAAAGAAGTCCCTGTCCTTCTTCGACGCTGATGTTTTCCTTCTACAATGGAAAAGGGAGAGACAGAGCTGAAAAACGATCTGTATTATACAAGCCAGCACTCAACACTCTGTCACCTGGTTGGGTGACCAGCCAACCAGGAATCGGCGATGAGGTTGGAGCTATGACTAGCTGTGCAGTGGCTTTTGAAATATGAAGTAATTCTGATGTACTGGAACTTAACCTTTGGTCTTGCCAATTATGAAGTAAAAAAATATCAGGTTCCAGTGCTAAGGTTGTATGGGTAATTTTTCCTCATTTGTCTATTTACCTGTTGCCAAAATGCATAAATATATCTGCATCGCCACCAACAATGGATAAAATCTGCTTTTTCACCACATAGTCATAGCCTCAGGCTAGGTAAACACACCGGGTAGGTAAACACGCACCCACATTAGAAGCCTGGTATCAAGGGCTGTGGGAAATGTTCATATTATGCAAAATTGCTTATAACTCATACGATATATCATATGACCAATATGAAAGACATGTAGTGTCTGTTTGAACATATGAAGCTGCCTTATACTGAATCAGACCCTTGGTCCATCAAAGTCAGTATTGTCTACTCAGACTGGCAGTGGCTCTCCAGGGTCTCAAGCTGAGGTTTTTCATGCCTATTTGCCTGGACTCTTTTTAGCTGGAGATGCCAGGGACTGAACCTGGGACCTTCTGCTTACCAAGCAGATGCTCTACCACTGAGCCACTGTCCCTCCTCTGTTTGGTACTAGGGGTGTGCAAAAAAAAATAATTCAGAATTAATCGGATTCGGAAATATATGGGGCCAAAATATTCGGAATACCGTATATTTCTGAATACCGGTATTCGAAATAGCCATATATATGGAAGATATACGGCTATTCCCGAATATACCTTATGGGCCATTGAAATCAATGGCAAAATAGGGTATATTGGAAGCCGCCTGGAGGGGAGGGGGTTTGAGGGAGAGCCCCCAAATTTGCAGGGGACCTGCAGGGGACCTGCAAGGAACTCTCCCCTATGAACCCCCAAAGTCCCAAAAAGATTGAAGAAGAAGATATTGGATTTATATCCCGCCCTCCACTCCAAAGAGTCTCAGAGCAGCTCACAATCTCCTTTACCTTCCTCCCCCACAACAAACACCCTGTGAGATGGGTGGGGCTGGAGAGGACTCTCACAGCAGCTGCCCTTTCAAGGACAACCTCTGCCAGAGCTATGGCTGACCCAAGGCCATTTCAGCAGGTGCAAGTGGAGGAGTGGGGAATCAAACCCGGTTCTCCCAGATAAGAGTCCGCTCACTTAACCACTACACAAAACTGGCTCTCGGGCCAGGGGTTCCCATTCCAGGGGCACCCAAAGAGGGTACCCCTATCCCACCATTATACCCTATGGGCCATTGAACTCAATGGTAACATAGGGCATAATCAGAGGCTACTGGGGGCAGGGGGTTTGAGGGAGAGCCCCCAAAACTGCATGGAACCCTCAGACTCCAAAAATAGCTCTATAAAAACATGAAAGTGACCCACCCCACACACCAACCCCCTCACACCAACCAGAGGTAATTAAAAAAAACCAAAACATGACAGAAAGAAACTTAACTTTTAACCCCTCCCCATCCCAAAAACCAGAACCAGGAAAAGGGACAACAGGACAGGATGCAAAACCAACAGCAACAGATCCAAACAAATCCGAGAAAAGGCCAACAAACTCAACTATTAAAAAACTGAACTCAGCTTAAGCTGAGTCGTCTGAAGCTGAATCCAATGAAGACAGAGGTCCTTTGCCTGAGTCGTGATGGTCTGGGAAGGGAAATCCCTCTACCAGTTTTTGATGGGGCACCACTGATATTGGTGCCCAAAGTCAGAAGCTTGGGGGTGTTGCTGGAGCCCACATTGGCAATGGAGGCCCAGATAGCAGCCACTGCAAAATCCGCCTTCTTCCACCTTAGGCTGGTACGACCGTTGGTCCCCTTCCTTGAGCGCAGCGACCTAGCAACTGTGATCCAAGCAATGGTCACCTCAAGACTAGACTACTGTAATGCCCTCTACATGGGGCTGCCCTTGTCTCGTATCCGGAAACTGCAGTTGGTACAAAATGCAGCAGCCAGGCTGTTACTGGTTCTCTCTATACGGGAGCACATACAGCCAAGGCTACGGGAACTGCACTGGCTGCCAATAGTATGCTGGATTCGCTACAAGGTGCTGGTTATCACCTTTAAAGCCCTATATGGCCGAGGACCTGTCTACCTTAGGGACAGTCTTTCCCCACATGTTCCCCAGAGGGTACTTAGATCTGGATCACAGAACTTATTGTCAATCCCTGGGTCGAGGGAGGCGAGACTGAAGGCTACCAGAGAAAAAGCCTTCTCAATAGCGGCCCCCCTCTGGTGGAACCAACTTCCAGAAGAAGTAAGGGCCTTGCGGGGCCTTGCTCAGTTCCACAAGGCCAAAGCTCTATTTCGACTTGCCTTTAGTTGAATTACAGTATGATGGGCAACATTGCTGAATTTAATGGAATCAACACTAGCACCAAAATTGTTTTAAATCATTTTTAAATTGTTTTAAAATGATTTAATTGGTACTGATTATTGTTAAAATTGTAATTGTTGCTTACTGTTTTATTGTTTTAGTTGACTGTTGTTAGCCACCCTGAGCCTGCTTCGGCGGGAAGGGTGGGATATAAATTTGAGAAATAAATAAATAAACTTTTTAACAAAAAAAAACCCTCAGGTCAAATCAGTCAACACCCCCCCTCCCAAAAAAAAAACAGAATCAGAAAAAGGGACAACAGGACAGGATGCAAAACCAACAACACAGATCCAAATCCAACTGAGAAAAGGCCAACAAACTCAACTGTTAAAATCTTTTAAAATTTAAAATTCAACTGTTAAAATCTTTAAAAAATTTTAACAATAAAAATAAGGCCAAACAGCCCCTCCCCACAAGAACCAGAACCAGAAGAGAAAAGGAACACACAGCAGCAACAAATCAAACACAGAATCCTTTTAAAACAGTGTTTAAATGTTTAAAAAACATTTTTAAAAAAATGACTTTTAACAATACAGGAACTTAACCAACCCATCCCCCGCAAAAAACCTTCACCCTAGCCCCAAGAAATCCAAGCCACCCAAATCAGGAAAAGTAAAAGGACACTGCACTTTTAAAAGTCCTCTCACTAAAGTTAGATATAGGCAAATTGGAAACCCCCCACCCCAGGCCCCCATCCCCAGCAGAACCCCCTAACCCTAACCCCAAATAAGCTATCCACCCACGCAAATCTGGATAAGTAAAGGGACTCTGTCTTAAAAAGTCCTTTTACTTTTATCCTAACTAAAATAAAAACAAGAACCCCAAGATTGTCTTACCTTAGATGTCTTCTCCAGGCAGGTCAGGCAAGGCTGAGAGAGAGCAGCAGCAACTGAGGCCAAGGGCCAGCGCAGCACAATCTCTCTCACACACCAACCCACCAACACAGCAGCAATGGAATGGAATCCAGCCAGGCAGACTCCTTAAAAAGGTTCTCTGGCCCTACACAGAGCAGTTTCAAAAAATACTACTGCTGTGTAGGGCCAGAGAACAGTGTTTACTTGGATACCCAAGTAAACAAAAGAACAACAATGTTGCTGATGGCTGGGGGGTTAGCCCAGCCATCAGCAACACAACAACCCTTTGGATTGGCTGCTGGGGCTCCTCTCCCCCTCCCTCTCTGATTCCAGGGAGGCTATGGGAGAGGCGGGAAAAGGCTTCCAAAGGTGGGAAAGGAGGCAAGTACCGGTAGCTTCCCTGAGGCTGCAGAAGCTTCTTTCCCGCCTTTTACATGGAGTTCCATATACTTCCGAATATTGATTCGAAAGTATACGGGGAGCCGTATATGGCTCCCATGTAATGCCTTCTAACTGGATTTGGAAGTATGCCACGCCATATACTTCCGTATCAGGGGGTATTCGGTGGTCTATTCGGTTCAGCTGAACCGAATGCACACCCCTATTTGGTACCCCCTTACTCACTTTTCTTTCTGAAAATGACATCATTCCACAGAATCAATATTATATAGAAAGTTAATTTATTTTAGATAGTCCTGTCACTTATGTATATTATGCAACCGATTGTTAAAACATTGGGTAGTTGTATGTAACACACAATGAAGGTCAGACTTTGAAGGACTGTATTAGATTAGATATAGCAATGTATCTATTTATGTTTCCATTGGTTTTCTGTTTGATTTTTAAATGTAATACTGTTAAAATAAAATTTTATTTAATTCCCCCTCCCCCCCCCCAAATAAAGATTTTTTAAAACGTTGGAGCTGTGCAAAGAAGCTTGGTTTTCAATTATGGGGTTTTAACCTGGATAGCCCGGGCTAATCCGATCTTGTCCGATCCCAGAAGCTAGGCAGGGTTGGCTCTGATTACTCTTTGGATAGGAGACAAGCAAGGAATACCAGGTCACTCACTACACAGAGTCAGGCAACGGCAAACCACCTCGGAACGTCTCTTGCCATGAAAACTTTACACAGGGGTGTCAAACATGCAGCCCGAGGGCTGAATCAGGCCCCCAGAGGGCT
Organism: Heteronotia binoei; assembly: GCF_032191835.1. Classification (NCBI taxonomy): domain Eukaryota; kingdom Metazoa; phylum Chordata; class Lepidosauria; order Squamata; family Gekkonidae; genus Heteronotia; species Heteronotia binoei. Next base: position 20,028,569 of record NC_083243.1, on the reverse strand, counting down.
CCTATCAGGTCCGCGAACAACTCATTGTCATCTGCTTCCTTCTCCTTCCCTTGCTTCCTTCTGCATCACAACTTGCTTTGCCAGGCTCGCTCAATCACACAGGAACTACAGAGCAAAGCTCCTCCGTTGGGGAGGAAGTGGGGGAAGGAGAGCTAGCTTTGCCAGGCTCTCTCAATTGGACAGCGGAGAAACTGAGCCAAGCCAATTTGGTGTAGTGGTCAAGTGCACAAACTCTTATCTGGGAGAACCGGGTTTGATTCCCCACTCCTCCACTTGCAGCTGCTGGAATGGCCTTGGGTCAGCTATATCTCTTGCAGAGGTTGTCCTTGAAAGGGCAGCTGCTGTGAGAGCCCTCTCAGCCCACCCACTTCACAGGGTGTCTGTTGTGGTGGGTGGGCGAACGAGAGGAGATTGTGACCACTCTGAGATTCAGCGTATAGGGTGGGATATAAATCCAATATCATCTTTGTCTTCTTTGTCTTCCCGACCTAGAAAAATGGCTTCCATTTTTAGAGAAAGAACGAACCATTTCGTTATTGTTAATTCAGTTGGTTCAAATCCACACACAACCGCGGAGCTTGCTGTGTGAACCTGGTTCAAAATGTACGCTCAACCACAAAGTGTGCTGGGTGAGCCTGGTTCAAATCCACACTCAACCAGGAAGTTTGCTGGGTGAACCTGGTTTAAATCCACACTCAACCACGAAGCTTGCTGGGTGAACCTGGTTCAAATCCACACTCAACCAAGAAGTTTGCTGGGTGAACCTGGTTCAAATCCACATTCGACCAGGAAGTTTGCTGGGTGAACCTGGTCCAAATCCACACTCAACCACGAAGCTTGATGGGTGAACCTGGTTCAAATCCACACTCAACCATGAACCTTGCTGGGTAAGCCTGGTTCAAATCCACACTCAACCACGAAGCTTGCTGGGTGAGCCTGGTCCAAATCCACACTCAACCATGAAGCTTGCTGGGTGAGCCTGGTTCAAATCCACACTCAACCAAGAAGTTTGCTGGGTGAACCTGGTCCAAATCCATGCTCGGCCAGGAAGCTTGCTGGTCCAAATCCATGCTCATCCAAGAAGTTTGCTGGGTGGAATCTATGCTCAACCACAAAGTTTGCTGTGTGAACCTGGTTCAAATCCACGCTCAACGACGAAGCTTGCTGGATGAACCTGGGCCAGACTTTTTCTCTCAGCCTAAGCTGCCCCTCACAGAGGAAATGAGAAGAGGGTGGATCCCATATGCCACTCTAAGCTCTTTCAAGGAAGGGCAAAAGAAGAATGCACTAGATCAATAGAAGGGGGAGGCAGGAGATTAAACAGAGAAGAAGGCTATGTGTTCCCAATGAACGCCTGAGGGTAGGATTTCCTCCAGCACCAAAACTAAACAAAGACTTTTGTTTTTGAACTGCTGGCTCCCCAGTGAATAGTTTCCTCTTCTTAACAAGCCACAGAGCTCACTTACAGACAAGTCAATGTGGAAAATGTTTTTGGGGGCCGCAAAGGACACAGCGTGAAAGACCGTTGGCGGAACAGTCAACAACCAAGATTGTCGTGGCCCGGCAGCAAAAGGGAAAATGGCTCATTCCCAAAGGAAAGCATTAAGCATTTTGGATTGCTCCTAGAACTGGTTCCAACCATCTTAGATTCCGTTCCGAAGAAGCGAGCAGCGACCCACAAAAGCTCCTACGCCCTGCCACAAATTTTGTTAGTCTTTAAGGTGCTACTGAACTCCTGCTCTTTTCTGCTGATCTCCATAGGACAGAGATCAGTCCACCTGGAGGAAACGACTGCTCCACACAGTGGAATCGAACGGCATCAGGGCTTTTCTTTGTAGCAGGAACTCCTTTGCACGGGGCTTTTTTTGAGCAGGAGCGTACAGGAACGCCGTTCCAGCTGGCTTGGTGTTGGGGTGTGTGGCCTGATATGCAAATGAGTTCCTGCTGGGCTTTTTCTACAAAAAAAGCTCTGCCTTTGCATATTAGGCTACACCCCCCTGATGTAGCCAATTCTCCAAGAGCTTACAGTAGGCCCTGTAGGAAGAGCCCTGTAAGCTCTTGGAGGATTTGCTACATCAGGGGTGTGTGGCCTAATATGCAAAGGAGTTCCTGCTACATAAAAACCCTCCCAATTGGAAAAAAGTGCAGAAAAGGGCAACTAGAATGATTAAAGGGTTGGAACACTTTCCTTATGAAGAAAGGTTAAAACGCTTGGGGCTCTTTAGCTTGGAGAAACGTCGACTGCGGGGTGACGTGATAGAGGTTTACAAGATTATGCATGGGATCGAGAAAGTAGAGAAAGAAGTACTTTTCTCCCTTTCGCACAATACAAGAACTCGTGGGCATTCAATGAAATTGCTGAGCAGTCGGGTTAAAACGGATAAAAGGAAGTACTTCTTCACCCAAAGGGTGATTAACATGTGGAATTCACTGCCACAGGAGGTGGTGGCGGCTACAAGCATAGCCAGCTTCAAGAGGGGATTGGATAAAAATATGGAGCAGAGGACCATCAGTGGCTATTAGCCACTATATATATATATATATATATATATATATATATATATATATATATATATATATATATATATATATATATATATATATGTGTGTGTGTGTGTGTGTGTGTGTGTGTGTGTGTGTGTGTATACACACACAAACATATATTGGCCACTGTGTGACACAGATTGTTGGACTGGATAAGCCATTGGCCTGATCCAACATGACTTCTCTTATGTTCTTATGTTCTCCCCATCCCCCCACCCCAAACCCTGGCTTTCCCAGGTTCCTTCCCCCCACCCCAAATCTCCAGGAATTCCCCATCCCATAGTTGGTAACCCTACCGAGAGAGACGGCACATAAATCTCCTAATTAATACATTTTTCAAACGAACTGAATGGCAGGCACAATTAGCGGGGGATTTTGTTGATCCCCATTGCCGTAAAAAGCCTCCCCTGCTGATTTCTGCACCTCAAACTCTTCAAGGCACAAGAGCTGGGCAGGCATTTTCGTTCAGGCCGGTTGGCAACCCCCGCTCCTTCCTCCACCGGCAGCTGTTCTCCCAATGTGAGCCATGCGGATTTCTTGGTTTGTGGGAAGCCTCCCTCAACGCAGCCTGAAATCTGGCAACCCGCGCACATTTCCTGTACGCAGCTGTGAGAAAACAACGCGATTTTCCCCTCCCTGTGTCAAAATGCCCCGAAGGAAACTGGCACTCTCAGCTGTTATGTAACCTGTCCCAAAGCCAGGCCCGCCTGGTTCCTTCCTCAAAGTCTGAGGCGCCATCTAACAAAAGGGGCAGGCTAAAAGGAAAAGGGAAAAAACAGCAGTGTGTGGGGGGAGAACAAGATCCATTTGAGAAGAAGATCACACCCTTCTGTTCAAAATTAAATAATCTGGAATGATTGCTATGTTCCGATTCTGTACCCTCAGATTTCCCAGAGCGGAAGAGTATTGCCATACGGACATTATAGCAGTGAAAGGATGACAAAAATCTACCTTTGATACACCCCGGTCACTGTGCCAGACAGGCTGTTGCCTAAATGAATGCACTAAATGACACTGTGAGGTAACACTGGAGTCTCCATTTTGGAAAAATGTGTTTCTTTGACAGATCCAACTAAACAGCAGCGTAACCCCCTATCTCAGTGGTGTCAAACTCATCTGTTATGAGGGTCGGATCTGACCTAAATGAGACCTTGTTGGGCCAGGCCATGTGTGTCATGGAATGTAACACCAGGAAGCAGAGATACAAACTTTATAAAGGACACAGAAGTGTTTTCTATTTGTTTAAATGGTGCTTTCTTTGCATCTCTCTTGTGGGATCAAGGGAACTGGGCAAAGGAAGCTCCGCTCTTTCCCTCCCTCTCCGGGGAACTAGGAGAGAGAGGAGCCTTAGCCAACAGAAGGAAGAGAGGCTTGGCTCAGCAGCTCTGCTGTGAGATTGAGAGAGCCCAGCAAAGCAAGCTCTCCCTCCCCCCACTTCCTCCCAAACGGAGGAGTCTCAGCCAATGGAGAAAATACTTTGCTCTGTAACTCTTGAGCAAGCCTGACAAAGCAAGCTCTAATGCAGAAAGAAGCAAGAGAGAGAAAGATTGAAAGATTGCTTTATGTGACAGGGAGGGAGGCTCTTGGGGGCAAATTGACTAAGGAGGAAGCACACACCAGATACGTTCCTGTTCTCTATTTGTATCCTTTCTTCACACACACACCATTTTTGGTAAATTTTCTGCATGCTACCATTTTCTAAAAAAATGCCATGATAAACAGGGTTTACTTTTTAAATATCAAAGCGAGTGCTAGTGTGGTTAATGGTTAGAAGTGTCAAACAACTTTCTGGAAGGCTGGGGTTTGAAGGCTGGGGTTCCCCACTCATGTTGAGGAAGCTCCAATCCAAAACTTCTGGTTCGGACATGCCCTGAGTGCATACCTATCATCTCTTTTCCGCACAGGAAGCATCACTGAAAGAGAGCAGGCCTGGGGAAGAATGGAGGACAACCAAGTCATGCTGTTGTTGAGGCCAGGCTGGAGGCCCCAGAAGATAGAGAAGAACAGGGTGAGGCTGGAGGAGAGAGATGCAAGGAGAGAAGGAAACCTGGAGAGGAAGAATCGAGGGAACTTTACGGTGTGGTGTCATGGTCAGGCCTCAGATTCAGCGGGAGCTCACAGGAGCACAGCTCCTGAGCCTTTCTGAGGGTTCCCCCTCCTCCTCCCCACCTACCTTGACCATTGAATAGTAGGTACAGCTGCATAACAATCGCTGGATTAGGAGAGCGGGCAGCCAGCCAGCCACCAGGGGTTTTGCCACACCCCCAGAAGCCCTCATTAACCCCTGGAGAAGCCCACGCCACCCTTTCTCCACTTCTTATGTGATTTTGGGCAGCGGGTGGCTTGCTGGCCTTTTGACTTGGGGGGTGGGAGTGGCCAAGGAGAGCCCCAGGTGAACAAAGCCTGCTTGGGTTGGCTGGATCTCTAGCCAGCTCAAGCAGGCCTCGCTTGCCTGGAGCTCTCCTTTCTTGCATCAGGTTGCTTTTGGCTGAGGGGCAGAATATGCTAATGAGTTATGCTAATGAGCTCTGCCACCTATCTTTCTACAAAACGACCCCTGGTCATGGTTAAGAGTGATGGATCAGAATTTGAGAAACCCAGGTTGAAATCTGCTCTAACTTGCTGGGTGACCTTGGGCCAATCACACTCTCATAGCTTAACCCAACACACGGGTATATAAAGAAGTGTGCGTGCGTGCAAAAGCGTATACCTTGAATAAAATTTTGTCGGCCTTAAAGGTCCCCTGGACTCAAACTTTGTTCTGCTGCTTCAGGCCAACATGGCTGCCCTCCGGAATCTACCTCACAGGGGCTACTGTGAGGATAACATGGAGGAAAGGAACAGGGGTCATTTTGTAGAAAAAGAAGTGCCGGAGCTCATTAGCACAACATATTTGCATATGCCACATACCCCTGACATCAGCTCAGCATCCACCTTAAAATCCTTCTTGAATTAGAACTGTCCTCATCAAACCTGGCTCCCCTCATCCTTTTTAAAGGACTTTCTCCTATGTGGCCACAGTGGCCTGAGGAAGATTTTCATCTGTCTGCTTGATATGTTTGGGTTATTTCCCAGTTTTTGTGTGTGTGTGGGGGGAATATTGGAAAGTTTGTCAAATCTTAAGAGTCCAGCGAAATTCTCACAGGGAGTTTGAACAATGGAGCCAAAAGGAAAATACTGGGGGGGTGGGGGAGGGTAAGATAGAAAGGGCACAATAAAATTTAGAGATTCCAGAGCTCCACTCCTGCGAGCTCCTGCCCAAAATGAGGCCTGGAGAGGAGACTGTTGTGAGCTGCTTCGGAGAGAATGGCGAGGTATAAACAAAGTAAAGAAATAAACAAGCTGTGCCGCCACCCTCTATTTCCCCAACCCGTGCTTTCGGTTTGCCGATCAAACTCTTTGTCTCTTAGTACTTGGGGGAGAGGGTCTGGGTTTAAAAATAAACAAAAGTGTTGAATAAGCATCTCTGATAACAGTTAAAAGCTAAAAAGAAGTTCATTTTGTATCCTCCATCACCTAGTTAAAAACTGAAGGGATAGCCGCATAGGGACTTCTCATCACGATTTGGGACGAACAGATGCAGGAGCGACAACCTGTCAAGAAAGCAGGAATTTGCTAACACAAATCCTGGCGGCAGAGCCAGCCTTAGACTGTCTGGCACCCTAGACAAGGCTAACTCCTGGCACCCCCCTGCACCAAACTGAGAGCCAGTTAAGCGCGCGGACTCTTATCTGGGAGAACCGGGTTTGATTCCCCACTCCTCCACTTGCAGCTGCTGGAATGGCCTTAGGTCAGCCATAGCTCTGGCAGAGGTTGTCCTTGAAAGGACAGCTGCTGTGAGATCCCTCTCATCCCCACCCACCTCACAGGTCGTGTTCCCTCTGAGTTAGTGTGAGCTAGCTCACAATTCTTTTGCCTCCGGCTCACACATTTTTGTCTCAAGCTCAGGAAAAAATGGCCCTATAGCAAATTCATTCATGCTGCGGCTCACAACGTTCATGCCGGTAGCTCACAAGGTAGAATTTTTGCTCACAAGACTCCGCAGCTTAGAGGGAACATTGCTCACAGGGTGTCTGTTGTGGGAGGAGAAGATATAGGAGACTGTAAGCCGCTCCGAGTCTCTGATTCAGAGAGAAGGGCGGGGTATAAATCTGCAGTCTTCTTCTTCTTCTTCTGAAAACGTCACCAAGTCACATGAAGGGTGCCCAATTTGACACCCCCAGAAGGCCAGCGCCCTAGGCAATTGCCTAGTTTGCCTGGAGGCAGGGACGGCCCTGCCCGACTGCCCTTTTATCACACTTCTAAGCTGCAGAACAGGCGGCACTGCACCCAGAGCAGTCATCTCTGGGATTGAGACGCAACCACAGAGAAAGCTGCCGCTTTGAATTTCCGCCTGACACGCAGCTGTTTAAAAGCGCAAAGGCTGTTCATCTTATTCATTGCATGGGGCGAGGCACGCTGGAAAAAAAAATCCATCCTTCAAAGCGAGGCGTTCCGGTTGGGTTGCCGAGCAATTTCGCTCATGTCAGATCTTGCACCCGCAGCACTTTGGGCTGGGTCGCGTGCAAAGTGCCCTCCGCCTAGTTGGCATGGCCTGATCTCCCTGCCAAATCAGCACGGGAAGGAAAACAGCTCGTCTGCCCTGAGCTGCAGGGAGGGCGTCGTTGATGATCCTGCCACCGCCCAAGGGCCCGTGGCTGACAGAGCTCCACCCGTGCGGAGACCCACTTTGCAACAGAGGCAGAAAGCGAGAAAGGACTCCGTGGCTGGGAACTCACAGGACACCAACACCCAGCTCAGAAGCACACAGGAGCAGAACTCCAGTACCTCAAAGTTTTATTGTGCTCTTTCTTTCTTACCCCCCCCCCCCCAAAATGATACTTGCTCCTGGGCTCCATTCTTCCATGAGAATTCTGCTGCGCTCTAAGGTTTGACAAACTTTCTAATATTTTTGCCCACAAAAAACAAAAATGGGAAAAAGACCAAAACGTATCAAGCAGACGGATGAAAATCTTCATCATGCCACTGTGGCCGCATAAGGCAAAGAGAGTCTCCTGCGCAAGCGCCGGTCGTTTCCGACTCCGGGAAGAGATCGCATCATGACGTTTTCATGGCAGACTTTTTTTTACGGGGTGGTTTGCCATTGCCTTCCCCAGTCATCTACACTCCCACCCCCCCCACCCCCAGCAAGCTGGGTACTCCTTTGACCGACCTCGGAAGGATGGAAGGCTGAGTCAACCGGGAACCGGCTACCTGAACCAGCTTCCGCTGGGATCGAACTCAAGTCGTGAGCAGAGAGCTCGGACTGCAGTACTGCAGCTTTACCACTCTGCTGCGCCACAGTGCGTCTCTTAACTGTGGCCACATAAAAGAAAGCAATTTTAAAAGGATGATGGGAGTAAGGTTTTATTATAATTGTAATTCAAGAAGCGTTTTAAGGTCAATGCTGAGCTGATATAATTTAGTACACCATCCGGTGATGGTCAGGGGTGTGTGTAATATGCAAATGAGTTGTGCTAATGAGCTCCCGCACCTCTTTTTCTACAAAATGACTCCTCCTCGGTTTTCTACTCATGTGGAGATCCACTTTGCTACAGAGGCAGAAAGTGAGGAAGGACTCTGTGGTTGGGAAGTCCCTACACCCTCCCAAATCCAATATCTTCTTCTCCCCCCGTCTTCTCCTAGGTCCAGACCAGTGTTCCCCTTAAGCTGAGTTAGTGTGAGCTAGCTCACAGATTTTTAGCCTCTAGCTCACACATTTTTGTCTTAGCTTAGGAAGGATGACCCCAGAGCACAGTTATTGATGCAGGAGCTCACAACTTTAATGACAGGAGCTCACAGCTTTAATACAAGTGGCTCACAAAGTAGAATTTTTGCTCAAGACTCTGCAGCTTAGAGGGAACACTGATCCAAATCCACATTGAGTCATCATGTACGATGCTGCCTCTTCTTTTTTCTTGCATGATCTCACAAGGTGTGTTTGTGTGCTCAAATGTGGCATCTCCCAGGGCTTTTGAGCAAACGTTGTTATCCTGTGTGGAGTCAGACCACTGAGTCAAGGGGTAGACTGGGTGGTGAGAATAGCCCTGGAACAAGCCAGAACCATTTTATAAATATACATCTGCCTTTTTTCTAGGCAACTGGGTCACACAAGGCAGGTAGCAGGTAAATGACACAGAAATCACAGGAAGTTTAAAGCAGGGGTGTCAAACATGTGGCCCGGGGGACGAATCAGGCCCCGAGCAACTGGCTGTCGTCTGCTTCCTTCTTTGTCTCTCTCTCTCTTGCTTCCTTCTGCATCTCAGCTTGCTTTGCAAGGTTTGCTCAATAGCACAGGAGCTACAGAGCAAATCTCTATTTTCTCCATTGGCTGAGGCTCTTCCCCCTCCTGGTCCCCTGAGGAAGGGAGGAAAGAGCCAGAGCTTCCTTTGCCCAGTTCCCTGGATCCCATGGGAGAAATACAAAGAATGCACCTTTAAGCCCAATGAGTGCTAAAGTTTTAAGCATTTTTAAAAAATCTTTAATTGTGTTAGTCTGTGTCCTTTATAAGGTTTATATCTCTGCTACCTAATCTTAAACAGGTATACACATGGCCTGGCCTGACATGGCCTGGCCCAACAAGGTCTCATTTATGTCAGATCTGGCCCTCATAACAAAAGAGTTTGACACCCCTGGTTTAAAACCAGCATTAGGGACCTGGTAAGCATCCATCGGAGAACCCTGCCTCTAAGAACCAACAAGCTTCTTCAAGAGGCTCCAAATCGGGCTCTGTCTTAAAAAGTTCCCTTACAAAACTGCAGCAGGGCCTTCCTAACTTCTTCTGGAAGGACTTTGAAAGTAAGCAGCGCAGAACTTCGAACTCGACTGGGAACATAAGAGAAGCCATGTTGGATCAGGCCAATTGCCCATCCAGTCCAACACTCTGTGTCACACAGTGGCCAATATATGTGTGTATATATACAACACATATATATATATATACTGTGGCTAATAGCCACTGATGGACCTCTGCTCCATATTTTTATCCAATCCCCTCTTGAAGGTGGCTATGCTTGTAGCCGCCACCACCTCCTGTGGCAGTGAATTCCACATGTTAATCACCCTTTGGGTGAAGAAGTACTTCCTCTTATCCGTTCTAACCCAACTGCTCAGCAATTTCATTGAGTGCCCACGAGTTCTTGTATTGTGAAAAAGGGAGAAAAGGACTTCTTTCTCTGCTTTCTCCATCCCATGCATAATCTTGTAAACCTCCATCACGTCACCCCGCAGTCGACGTTTCTCCAAGCTAAAGAGCCCCAAGAGTTTTAACCTAAACTAGAGAACCAATGCAAAGATTGCAAGGTGTGATATGATCCCAGGCTGTGGCCCACCTCTGATAACACAGAGGCTGCCTCATTTTGCACCAGTTTCTATTTCCAAATTGTCTTCTACTGCAGCCCCAGGGGTCGTTTCATAGAGAAAGAGGTGCTGGAGCTCATTAGCCCAACTCATTTGCATATGCCACACAGCCCTGACATCACCGGATGGTGTACTAAATTAGATCAGCTCAGCATCTACCTTAAAATGCTTCTTAAATTATATTAAGTTATCGTAAAACCTGACTCACTTCTTCAGCAGGGGCTCTCAAGAACTCCTGCCCCGTCACAAAGTGTGTTAGTCTTTCAGGTGCGACTGGGCTCTTGATTTTTTCTACTGCTACGGACAGACTAGAGCAGGGGTGGCCAAAGTTGCTTAACAGAAGAGCCACATAAAATAAACATCAGACGTTTGAGAGCCGCAAGGGAGGGAAGGAAGGAAGGAAAATAGATTGAGATGGAGGGAGAGGTTGAAAGAAAGCAACTTTAACTTTAAATGCCTTCGCCAAGCTGTCAGCTGGCTTGGCTTGGAGAAGTGATTTAAAGAGGAAAGGACAAAAGGCGGTGTTAGATTTAAATAAGGCTATGGGGCTTCCATACGCCCATATCCATTCCTTCATCATCTTCAGGTACCTTCAGTGTTCTCCAACAGGAACAGGTTTGCCGGCTCTGGGTTGTGAAATACCTGGGGATTCTGAGGGGTGGAGTTTGGGAAGAGCACAGTTTGGGAAGGAGCGGGAGGAGAAGGAGGAGGAAGAGGATTGGATTTTTACCTCGCCCTTCACAACCCAAAGAATTCTCAGAGCAGCTTACAATCTCCTTTCCCTTCCCCTCCCCACAACAGACACCCTGTGAGGTAGGTGGGGCTGAGAGAGCTCTGACAGAAACTGTTCTTGAGCAGAACAGCTCTGAGAGAACTTGGGGCTGACCCAAGGTCACACCAGCAGGTGCATGTGGAGGAGTTCTCCCATGCACTTAACCACAACACCAAACTGGCTCTCAACTGATCCTGCACTGAGCAAGGGGCTGGACTAGATGACCTGTAGGGCCCCTTCCAACTCTGTGATTTAGGCCAGGTGGGAGTTCTCCCACCCTGGAGATTCCCAACCCACCAGCCCACATTGGGCCGACCGGGGGAACCTCCTCCGACGTTGCTGGAACGATGACATTACCCGGAAGTGACATCATCACACCAGCCACTCTAGGCATTTCTGGGAAAACTCTATGGTTTTCCCGGACGCTCTAGCTATTTGGGAGGGGAAACTCTATGGTACAAAATGGGAAAACTCTATAGCCGGAGGCCGCAGGGGACTTGGGAACCCTACTGAGATTCCATGATTAGAGTCTGCCGCTCTTCACCACTACACCAGACTGGCTCTCTGAATCCTAGCTAGGTCTGGATAGGCCTCTCTGCACCCTTAGAAGGGGAGAACGTTTCTCAGAACAAACTAGCTACCGTCTACTAAATAACTTTTAAATCCACGCCAGTAACTACAACATCACACACCAAGCAGACAACCGAGCGTTTGCCAAAAGACACCCATCATCCTGACTGTATACATTTCTGGGAGCTATTTTTGAATTCCAGCATTGCCGTCAAACAGTCCCTGGTTCCAGAAAGGGAACCAAATCCAAAGCTGCATGATTAAATCATCTACAGAAACCAAGGGAGAGATGAAGAAAGCAGAGATAAAGAACGAAAATCACAGAGACATGGGGCAAAATATTAATAGTGGGTTTATCTGTAAGCCAGTCAGGCTCACCACTTGACCATATGGAGAACTCCATGGTAAATCATAGAATCATAGAACTGGAAGGGATCTCCAGAGTCATCTAGTCCAACCCCCTGCACAATGCAGGAAACTCACAAATACCTCCCCCTAAATTCACATGACCCTCATTGCTGTCAGATGGTCATCTAGCCTTCTGACAGCAATGAGGATCTTGTAAATTTAGGGGGCGGTATCTGTGAGTTTCCTGCATTGTGCAGGGGGTTGGACTAGATGACGCTGGAAGTCCTTCCCAATTTTATGATTCTATGATTTACAGTGGAGTTCTCCAAATCTAACATTCCTCCCTAAGTCAAGGGACAAGGTGGTTGGTGGCTCTCCACTCCTACCCTCTCTGGTCCTCCTCACATCGTCTTTCGTTAACAACCACCTTGTTGATTCAGTAGGAGACAGATATTCCCGTCTTATGCAGAGTTACTCCAGTCTAACCCCACAAAAAAGGTAAAAGGTAGTCCCCTATATAAGCACCAAGTCGTTACCGACCCATGGAGTGACGTCACATCATGACGTTTTCTTGGCAGACTTTTTTACGCAGTGGTTTGCCATTGCCATCCCCAGTCATCTAAATTGGAGAGCCAGTTTGGTGTAGCGGTTAAGTGCGTGGACTTTTATCTGGGAGGATCAGGTTTGATTCCCCACTCCTCCACTTGCAGCTGCTGAAATGGCCTTGGGTCAGCCATAGCTCTTGCAGAGTTGTCCTTCAAAAGGCAGCTTTTGGGAAAGCTCTCTCAGCTCCACCTACCTCATATTACCACACACACCCTTGATGTAGCCAATCCTCCTGGAGCTTACAGTAGGCCCTGTACTAAGAGCCCCGTAAGCGTTTGGAGGATTGGCTACATCACAAGGGGTGTGGCCTATGCAAAGGAGTTCCAGCTACAAAAAAACGCCCCAGAAAAGTCAATTGTAGAAGGAAAAGAAGGTGGCAGGAAAACAGGAAGACCCAACAGGAGATGGATTGACTCCATCAAGGAAGTCGTCAGCCCTCGTCTGGAAAACCTGAGCAAGGCTGTCAATCATAGAATGTTTGGGAGGTTTTTAATTCATGGGGTTGGCCGCAAGACAGAAACAACTGACAGCACATGACACGCCCAAAGCTGCAAAGCACTGCTGCGTTCCAGGCCGTTTCTCTGATACGGATCTTCAACTCCAAATGAGTCAAAGGCTACCGATCCAAAGCGTCACAATGTAATCCTGGTAACTTCCTTGACATTTCCCTGCCAGCATTGCTGGCAAACGTAAAAGACGAGCCAGAAACCTGCCAGATAAAAAAGCTCAGTCGGCCCGCAGATTAGTTGGTTTCTTCGCCTAGAAGTCTCTGCGTCCAAAGCGGCTTACCCCGAAGTAAGCGAAGTAATTCAGCTGTAATTAATTTAAAACAAAGGCGCAGAGCAGGTTTGATTCCCTAGAAGTCTCTGCGTCCAAAGCGGCTTACCCCGAAGTAAGCGAAGTAATTCAGCTGTAATTAATTTAAAACAAAGGCGCAGAGCATTTGGCTGAAACTGGTGAAACTCACCAGCAAAGCATTTGAGGTGCCTTAAACATGAAAGAAAAAAATGTCTTCGGGTTTTTACTTCTCCTTTAGGACAGACAGACTGCAGGCAAAAGAAGAAGAGGACAACTGCAGATTTATATTCCACCCTTCTCTCTGAATCTGACACTCAAAACAGATTACAATCCCCTATATCTTCTCCCCCCGCCCCCACAACAGACACCCTGTGAGGTGAGTAGGGCTGAGAGGACTCTCACAGCAGCTGCCCTTTCAAGGACAACCTCTGCCAGAGCTATGGCTGACCCAAGGCCATGCTAGCAGGTGCAAGTGGAGGAGTGGGGAATCAAACCCGGTTCTCCCAGATAAGAGTCCGCACACAACCACTACAACAAACTGGCTCTCAAGATGAGCCATAGAATTTTGGCAGGTGCAACTCACGGCTGAGGGAGGAGGCGAGAGGTGCACACCTGCTGGAATTTTGACAGGGGGGCACCGGAAGTTCTCTTTACAGGTGAGGATGGCAGAGTCTGTGAAAGGTGGAGCACAAAACTCTTTCGCGAGGCAGTCTGGGGTAGTGGTTAGGTATGCAGATTCTTATCTGGGAGAACTACATGCAGCTGCTGGAGTGATCTTGGGTCCGTCGTTCCCAGAGCTGTTCTGCTCAAGAGCAGTTCTCAAAAGAGCTCTCTCAGCCCCACCTACCTCACAGGCAATACTCCCTCTAAGCTGTGGAGTCCCGTGAGCAAAACTTCTACTTCGTGAGCTCCTGTGGCATTAAAGTTGTGAGCTCCTGCATCAGTCAGTTTGCTCTGAGGCCATCCTTCCTGAGCTGAGACAAAAATGTGTGAGCCAGAGGTGAAAAAACTGTGAGCTAGCTCATGCTAACTCAGCTTTAAGGGAACACTGCTCACAGGGTGTCCGTTGTGGGAAGGGGAAGGAGACTGTAATCTGCTCTGAGACTCCTTTGACTAGCAAAGGGCGGGGTATCAATCCAATCTCTTCTTCTTCTTCTTCTTCTTCTTCTTCTTCTTTGAGGTGCAACTGCTTCATCCTCGGTTGCCTCTGGTCGGCCAGCTGCCTGTTCTTTCCCGGCCCTGTTCTTAGGCATTTTAAGCTTTATCCTGAGGTAAAGCTTCTCCCACCTGCTCCATATGAACATATGAAGCTGCCTTCTACTGAATCAGACCCTCGGTCCATCAAAGTCAGTATTGTCTTCTCAGACTGGCAGCGGCTCTCCAGGGTCTCAAGCTGAGGTTCTTCACACCTATTTGCCTGGACCCTTTTTTGGAGATGCCAGGGATTGAACCTGGGACCTTCAGCTTCCCAAGCAGATGCTCTGCCACTGAGCCACCGTCCCTCCCCTATCCCTCCATGTTTCTACTAAAAGCATGGCATCAAGGTCAGCAAAGAAGGTGGCAACTTACCCTTCTACAGGAACAGAGAAGGCTCCAATGATCTCTCTGGGATTTACACACATAGGAAGCTGCCTTATACAGAGCCAGTCTGGTGTAGTGGTTAAGCGTTTGGACTCTTATCTGGGAGAACCGGGTTCGATTCCCCACTCCTCCACTTGCTCCTGCTGGAATGGCCTTGGGTCAGCTATAGTTATCACAGAGCTTGTCCTTGAAAGGGCAGCTGCTGGGAGAGCCCTCTCAGCCCCACCCACCTCACAGGGTGTCTGTTGTGGGGGAGGAAGGTAAAGGAGATTGTGAGCCGCTCTGAGACTCTTCGGAGTGGAGGGCAGGATATAAATCCAATATCTTCATCTACCTCACAGGGTGTCTGTTGTGGGGGAGGAAGGTAAAGGAGATTGTGAGCCGCTCTGAGACTCTGGGATTCGGAGTGGAGGGAGGGATATACATCTAATGTATTATTATTATTATTACTACTACTACTACTACTAATAAAAAAGGTAAAGGTAGTCCCCTGCGCAAGCACCAGTCGTTTCTGACTCTGGAGTGATGTTGCTTTCACATCGTTTTCACAGCAGACATTTTACAGGGTGGTTTGCCACTGCCTTCCCCAGTCATCTACACTTTCCCCCCAGCAAGCTGGGTACTCATTTTACCGACCTCAGAAGGATGGAAGGTTGAGTCAACCTGGAGCCGGCTACCTGAACCAGCTTCTGCTGGGATCGAACTCAGGTCGTGAGCAGAGGGCTCCAACTGCAGTACTGCAGCTTTACCACTCTGCACTATGGGGCTCTTACTACTACTACTGCATTGTAATATATAATGAAATAATTATACAACTCACGGTCTGGTTGCTAACAGGCCACAGACCGAGACCGGTCTACGGCCTGGGGCTGGGGCCCCCTGCTTCCATCTGTTCACTCCCCATTCCCCAATTTTTTTGGTCATTCCCTTCTCCCCCGGGGTCTTTTCATACAGATATCTGCCCTGAACTGCCGCGTTTCTCCAGCTTCCCATCGCCTTTTGTCGTTTTCCACATAGTCTCTCTGTGCTTTCTCAAAGCGGATCAAAGATGGTCTGAGAAAGCACAGAGCAATGATGAGAAAGAACACAGGGGTGTTCTAACACGGCTTCTCATATTCCCAAGGCTGGGGGCCCCTGCCCAGAAGCATTTTCTCCACTGAATGGGCTGCCACAGTGCCAAGCTGCAAATAACCCAAGAAGGAACATTTTCTGGGCAGAGCCATTTCCTTACTTTCCACAAGCCATGTGATGTTGCTCAGTCATTCCCAGTCCCAGGATGAGGATGCAGTACACTTCGGCCAGGTGTTTTTTGGCCACCTCCATCTTTCTTTGAGTCTCCATCATTTCTTGCTTCTCTAAGGCGCTGGGCTGTCCACTTGGCATGTAACCAAAAGGGTACAGGAAAGTTACTCCAGGTGAATTTTTTTTATGAAGCGTAATATCTATCTACGTATCTACCTATCATCCATCTATCCGTCTGTCTGTCTTGTCTATCTAATGTGTCACCATTGTTTCACAAAGGCCTCGGTGGGGTAGGGCGGGATATAAATCAAATAAAATGAAATGAAAAAAGCCCAACATGAACTCATTTCTCTAAGGTGCTGGGCTGTCTACTTGGCATGTAACCAAAAGGGTAAAGTTATTCCAGGTGAATTTTTTTTATTAAGCGTAATATCTATCTATCTATCTATCTATCTATCTATCTATCTATCTATCTATCTATCTATCTATCTATCTATCTATCTATCTATCTAGTCACCATTGTTTCACACAGGCTTATTTTGTAGAAAAAGCCCAACAGGAACTAAGTTCTCTAAGGCGCTGGGCTGTCCACTTGACATGTAACCAAAAGGGTACAGGAAAGTTACTCCAGATGAATTTTTTTAATGAAGCGTAATTAATTTCTACCTACCTACCTACCTACCTACCTACCTACCTACCTACCTACCTACCTACCTACCTACCTATCTATCTATCTATCTATCTATCTATCTATCTATCTATCTATCTATCTATCTATCTATCTATCTATCTATCTATCTATCTATGTTTCACACAGGCTTGTTTTGTAGAAAACTCATTTGCATAGTAGGCCACACCCCTGACACCAAGCCAGCCGGAACTGTGTTCCTGTGTTTTCCTGCTCAAAAAAGCCCTACAAACACACACACACACAAGCTGTATAACCAAAACACTGGGGACCCTGGCACTATGCCATACTGACTCTCCATATGTGTGGATTCAGACATGGCACAAAGCCTCTTTTTTAGCATACACCAGTGTTAGGGTTGCCAATTCCCAGGTGGGGGCAGGGGGTCCCCCCTGTTTGGAGGCCCTCCCCCCACTTCAGGGTCATCAGAAAGCGGGCGGGGGGAGGGAAATGTCTGCTGGGCACTCCTTTATTTCCTATGAAGTTCAATTCCATAGGGTATAATGGAGAATTGATCTATGGGTATCTGGGGCTCTGAGGGGCTGTGCTTTGAGGTAGAGGCACCAAATTTTCAGCATAGCATCCAGTGCCTCTCCCCAAAATACCCTCCAAGTTTCAATAGGATTAGACTGGGGGGGTTTACATAAGAACATAAGAGAAGCCATGTTGGATCAGGCCAATGGCCCATCCAGTCCAACACTCTGTAATTCTAAGAGCCCCAAAAGAAGGTGCCCCTATCCTTCATTATTTCCAATGGAGGGAAAACATTTAAAAGGTGTGCGGTCCCTTTAAATGTGATGGCCAGAACTCCCTTTGGAGTTCAATTATGCTTGCCACAACCTTTCTCCTGGCTCCACCCCCAAAGTCCCCAGATATTTCTCAAATTGGACTTGGCAACCCTAACCACTGTCACAAGCAAGGGACCAAGGAGGGTGGCTGCCACCACTCCAGTAAGGCTCTGTCAGGGAGGGCCCAGAGCACCTATGTGCAGGGCTCCTTTTCTAGCAGGAGCTCCTCTGCATATTAGGCCACGCCCCCTGATGTAGCCAATCCTCCAAGAGCTTAAAGGGCTCTTAGTACAGAGCCTACTGTAAGCTCCAGGAGGATTGGCTACATCAGGGGGGCATGGCCTAATATGCAGAGGAGCTCCTGCTAGAAAAAGAGCCCAGATACGTGACCCCTATCTCCCTTCCCAGCAAGTACCTTTTATCTGTAACTGAAGAGGCGTGCAGACCCAGGCAGGAGAACAACCATCATTTTATTATAAGCGCTCAAGAACAAACAAGGCCTTTAGTTGAGGCAGTGAGCCTCACTGAACACCAGCATGGCCTCCCTATGGCGTGCAGGCCCATTGGTGAACTCTGCTTAGAGCAGGAATTCACCCTGGCTACTGTCATTGGTCTTCTGTCAGTCACGGCTGAGGTTTTAGATCTGGCCATCATCAGAAAATGTTAACTTGAAATGGATCATTTGAAGAAGAAGAAGAAGAAGATATTGGATTTATATCCCGCCCTCCACTCCGAAGAGTCTCAGAGCGGCTCACAATCTCCTTTACCTTCCTCCCCCACAACAGACACCCTGTGAGGTGGGTGGGGCTGAGAGGGCTCTCACAGCAGCTGCCCTTTCAAGGACAACCTCTGCCAGAGCTATGGCTGACCCAAGGCCATTTCAGCAGGTGCAAGTGGAGGAGTGGGGAATCAAACTCGGTTCTCCCAGATAAGAGTTCGCACACTTAACCACTACACCAAACTGGCTCCTTGGTTGGTTTTAGCTAGCTGTTTTAAAGTTATGCAATTGTTTTATTGATGTGACCCACCCTGAGTCCGTTTCAGGAAGGGTGGAATAGAAATGTACGTAAATAAATAAGTGGGTTTTAATTATTTCATGTAACAGTGAACAAGGAAACAGTAAAGGTGGTGCAAATAAAATAAAAGCCGTGATGCAACTACCTATGTGCTCCCTTCCTTCTGATTCCAACTGACTCACCACTCTGGATGACGGAGCTCTCATGACTGCAGCCTTTCTCCAGCCCAGCCTTTTCCAGAGAGAACCTTGGCCATTTTTTTCCTTCCTTCCAGGTTCTACCCCTCTGGTCTCTATTGGCCAAGTTTTTCCCTCCAAAACTGCTGCTGCTTACCCAATCAGAGGGACAGAAGGGATCTTGGGAAATGTAAGCCCTGTAAGCTACTCTAACACAGGCCTCAGATCATGACAACCGGGAACCATGGTCACAAAACCTTTAGGTTCAAGGCTGTTTGTGGGTTAACAGCAACTGTGCGAGACCGGCTGCAGACTCAAGAACCACCGTGTTAGTCTGCCAGCTGCTGATGCAGCAGCCCAAGAAAGATGGTCACCGAAAAATGCTTGTTCACATAATGCCACTTGCAAAATTAGGTGTGACCTGGCAAGAGACACACCTAGTTGCAGAACTGCTTGTCTGGCAAAAGTTCAATGCACAATACAAGGAATGCCTAAAACCTCAACTGAAATCTAGTGCTTGGCTTAAAACCTATCAAGTTTCAAATCAATTACAGCTGCAGGAAACCTAAGATCAGAATCTCTGAGGGGTCCCTCCCCATGATAAAAGCAGTTGTATGGTACCTGAATGTCCACCTCACCTACCCACCCACCTCAAATAGCAGGGTGGGAGGGGAACTGAGGTTGGGAAAAGAATGTAGCTGGGAAAGATTCATCAGAAGAACATCAGAAGAGTCCAGATGGCTCAAACCAGTGGTCCATCTAGTCCAGCATCCTGCCTTGAACAATGGCCAACCAGTTCCTTTGGAGGGCCAACAATAGGGCATAGAGGCCGAGGCCTTTATTAGAACATCAGAAGAGCCCTGCTGGATCAGACCAGTGGTCCATCTAGTCCAGCATCCTGCCTCACACAGTGGCCAACCAGTTCCTCTGGAGGGCCAACAACAGGGCATAGAGGCTGAAGCCTTCATCAGAACATCAGAAGAGCCCTGCTGGATCAGACCAGTGGTCCAGCTAAGTCCAGCATCCTGTTTCACACAGCAGACAACCTGTTCCTCTGGAGGACCAGCAAACATGGCATGGAGGTCTTCCCCTGATGTTGCCTCCTCACGTGGGTATTCAGAAGCTGACTGCCTCTGGATGTGGAGGTTCCCTTTTGCCTTCACAAGGAACAGTCATTGATGGTTGTTATCCCCTTCACACAGTTCATGTGTGAGCATGAAGCCAGATGGAACAGGACTGCTACTGCGTCCTGTTGAACACTGTGCTAAAAGAGTCATTCACAACTGGATTTTCTTGGATGAGAAAGTAAACTGCAAATGATTGCCATGGTGCAACAACAGCACAATATCCAGCCATGTGTGGACATAGTTATACAGGGGTCATTTTGTAGAAAAAAAGGTGGTTGAGCTCATTAGCATAACTCACTAGCATATGCCAGCCCCCAGCTAAAAGCAACCCAATGCAAGAAAGGAGAGCCCCGGGTGAGTGAGGCCTGCTTGGGATGGCTAGAGATCCAGCCAGCCCAAGCAGGCCTTGCTCACCTGGGGTTCTCTTGGCCCTGCCCCCCCATTCAAAAGGCCAGGAGGCCACCCAAAATCACATAAGAAGTGGAGAAAGGGTGGCGTGGGCTCCTCCAGGGGCTAATGAGGGCTGCTGGGGATGTGGCAAAGCCCCTGGTGACTGGCTGGCTGCCTGCTCTCCTAATCCAGGGATTGTTATGCAGCTGCACCTACTATTCAATGGACAAGGCAGGTGGGGAGAAAGAGGGGGAACCCTCAGAAAGGTTCAGGAGTTGCACTCCTGTGAGCTCCTGCTGAATCTGAGGCTTGCCATTATACCCTCACTGTAGTGCTGGGATTCTACCAATGGATCTTATTAAATGTCCAGCAAGGCTGTTTTGTGAAGGAAAGAGGGTTGCACTCAAATGGAATGGTTTGGGAGGGTTCAGGGAGGGGTAGGATTTTCACACATACACGAAGCTAGCTTTTGATGAGTGAGACCGCTGGACCGTTAAGGTCAATACTGTCTCATCAGACTGGCAGCAGCTCTCTAGGGTCTCAGGTGGATGTTTTTCATATCCCCTACTGTCAGAACTTTTGCACTGGAGATGCTGGGGATTGAACCTGAGACCTTCTGTACAAAGGGCAGACACTCTACCACCGACTGCATTGTTTTTATAGTGTGTCATCCACCTGGAGTCTCTGTGAGAAAGGCAGACTATATATGAAGCAGGTAAATCCATGATGAGCTTAACCATGTGTTTGTTGTTGTTCAGTTGCACAGTCGAGTCCGTGTGACTCCATAGACCAAGTCACGCCACACCCTCCTGTCTTCCACCATCCTCCAAAGTCTGCTCAAATTCTAGTTAGTTACATCAGTAACACTGTCCAGCCATCTCATCTTTTGCCGTCCCCTTCTTCTTTTGCCTTCTGTCTTTCCCAGCATCAGAATCTTCTCCAGGGAGTGCTCCCTTCTCATTTGGTGGCCAAAATATTTCAGCTTCAGCTTCAGCGTCTGACCTTCCAGGGAACGATCAGGGTTGATTTCCCTTAGGACTGACTGAGAGTCCAAGGGACTCTCAAGACTCTTCCCCAGCACCATAGCTCAAAAGCACCTATTGTTCTGCAATCGGCCTTCCTTATTGTCCAACTCTCACAGTCATGCATTAACCATGTGTACATCTGCCTTGAAACCCGCCCTGTCTAAACGGCAGTTTTACTTACCCCATACAATATCTCGGGTTGTTCTCCAGGGTGAATTTTTCTAAAAAAAAGTTGATGTAGTAGAGCAGAGCCATGAGGAAATCATCCAACTGCTTGCACCTAGGACAAAATTTAGGAATCTCACAATACCGCACGAGTAAACATCGCAACAGAGCATTTGTTCTAGGTACAAAGGTTGTTGCTGTGCATCTTGGAAGGATCCCCCTTAACAGTCAGACATGCTGCTGCCTTCTCCATCATCATCAGTACAAAGAACATGTGCTGATTTAATGAGTTGATTTATTGACCACTGTTTTGCCTGGGATCCAACAAACTCCCTGGGTGCACCTCAAGTGATCCCGCTGGTCCATGGAAGTTCTGCCTAAGCCCCTCCCCACATGAAATTGTCTTATAATGAAACAAGACTATTGGTCTGAATCAGACCTCTCAAGGTCGTCTACTCTATACTCAGCCAGACCTCTCAAGTCAGTATTGTCTACTCCTGAGGGTTTTGTTTTTTGGGGTGGGGGTGGGGTGGGGAGGGGTTTGGCCACTGTGTGACACAAAGTGTTGGACTGGATGAGCCATTGGCCGGATCCAACATGGCTTCTTTTATGTTCTTATGTGTGACACAAAGTGTTGGACTGGATGAGCCATTGGCCTGATCCAACATGGCTTCTTTTATGTTCTTATGTGTGACACAAAGTGTTGGACTGGATGAGCCATTGGCCTGATCCAACATGGCTTCTCTTATGTTCTTATGTGTGACACAAAGTGTTGGACTGGATGAGCCATTGGCCTGATCCAACATGGCTTCTTTTATGTTCTTATGTGTGACACAGAGTGTTGGACTGGATGGGCCATTGGCCTGATCTAACATGGCTTCTCTTATGTGTGACACAGTGTGTTGGACTGGATGGGCCATTGGCCTGATCCAACATGGCTTCTCTTATGTTCTTATGTGTGACACAAAGTGTTGGACTGGATGGGCCATTGGCCTGATCCAACATGGCTTCTCTTATGTGTGACACAGAGTGTTGGACTGGATGGGCCATTGGCCTGATCCAACATGGCTTCTCTTATGTTCTTATGTGTGACACAAAGTGTTGGACTGGATGGACCATTGGCCTGATCCAACATGGCTTCTCTTAAGTGTTACACAGAATGTTGGACTGGATGGGCCATTGGCCTGATCCAACATGGCTTCTCTTATGTTCTTATGTGTGACACAAAGTGTTGGACTGGGTGGGCCATTGGCCTGATCCAACATGGTTTCTCTTATGTTCTTATGTTTTATATCCAACCAGACCTCTCAAGGTCAGTGCTGTCTACTCTATACCCAACCAGACCTACTCTATACCCAACCAAGGTGAGTATGGTCTATTCCAGGGGTGACAAATGTGTGGCCCGGGGACCCAGAGGGCTCCTGTTAGGCCCCTGAGTAACTGGCTGTCGTCTGCTTCCTTCTCCCTCTCTCTTGCTTCGTTCTGCATCACAGCTTGCTTCGCCAGGCTTGCTCAATCGCATAGGAGCTGCAGAGCAAAGCCTCTATTTTCTCCATTGGCTGAGACTCCTCCCTTCGGGAGGAAGGGGGAGGGGGAGCTTGCTTTGCCAGGCTTTCTCAATCTCACAGCAGAGCTACTGAGTCAAGCCTCTCTCCCTTGTGTCGGCTGAGGCTCCTCTCTCTCCTGGTCCCCTGAGGAAGAAGGAAAGAGCTAGAGCTTCCTTGGCCCAGTTCCATGGATCACATGGGAGAGATACAAAGAAAGCGCTTTTAAGACCAACAAGTGCTAATGTTTTAAGCATGTTTATGTTAAGCTTTTTAAAATCTTTAATTGTGTTTGTCTGTTGTCCTTTATAAAGTTTATATCTCTGCTACCCGGCATTACATTTTATGATACACACGGCCTGGCCAGGTCTCATCTATGTCAAATCCAGCCCTCATAGCAAATGAGTTCAACACCCCTGGTCTACTCTATACCCAACCAGACCTCTCAAGGTCAGTATGGTCTACTCAAGACTAGTATCTGACAAATGGAGATTTGACTCTCGAAAGCTTATACCAGGGGTGGCCAAACTGTGGCTCGGGAGCCACATGTGGCTCTTTCACACATATTGTGTGGCTCTCGAAGCCCCCAACACCCCATCAGCCTGCTTGGAGAAGGCATTTCTCTCTTTAAATCACTTCTCTAAGCCAATCTGGCTAGCAACCTGGAGAATGCATTTAAAGTTAAAGTTTCTTTCCTGCCACCTCTTCCTCCCCTCATCTGTTTTCCTTCCTTCCTTCCTTCCTTCCTTCCTTCCTTCCTTCCTTCCTTCCTTCCTTCCTTCCTTCCTTCCTTCCTTCCTTCCTTCCTTCCTTCCTTCCTTCCTTCCTTCCTTCCTTCCTTCCTTCCTTCCTTCCTTCCTTCCTCCCTCCCTCCCTCCCTCTCACTCTCAAACATCTGATTTTAATGTCTTGCAGCTCTCAAACATCTGACGTTTATTCTATGTGGCTCTTGCATTAAGCAAGTTTGGCCACCCCTGGCTTATACGCTGAAAATCTTGTTGGTCTCTAAGATGCTACTGGTCTAAGGTGCAAGTGGACTTGAATCTTAGCTGTTCTGCTGCAGACCAATACGGCTAACCCCTGAATCACACTAGCAGGGGCTCTCGGGGGTCTCAGTCACAGGTCAATCACATCACCTTCTCCCTGAGCCTTTTAACTGGAGATGCCGGGGACTGAACTTGGGACCTTCTGAATGCCAAGCAGATGCTCTGCCACTGAGCCACAACCCCTCCCCTTCCCATGGCAGCTCCTCACCCTGCATTGGCTGTCACTCAAGGCTGTCACAAACCACAAGACCATTCTAGAGGGCAGAAGGGAAAGGAACAATGGAGCTGCAGGGTGTAGGCAGGGCTGCATACCACCCACCTATGGAAAAGACAGCATCTTTTGGAACTTGGTTTTTATTAGTAATTGAGTCATGAAAGGAATATATTTCCCTCCACCCATGTTTAGCAATCAAAATTCTGGCCATTAAAATGCATGCAGACATAAGGAAGTCAGCTGATGACTCAAGCCAGATTCAAGGACAGAGGATACCTGCTGCGATATTAGATTAGACTGAGAGAGCAACTTAACTATAACAAGATTTTAAGATGTAGAAAAATTGGCATTGCCAGATGATGGTGATTACATACCAATGATATAAAATTACACATTATATAATTATTATTATTATTACTAGCACTAATATTACTAGCAGAAGAGAGAGCCCGTTTGGCGTAGCGGTTAAGCGCACGGACTCCTGTCTGGGAGAACCGGGTTTGATTTCTGCTCCTCCTCATACCTTGGGTCAGCCACAAGTTCTCTCAAGGCTGTTCTGCTCAAGAGCGGCTTCTGTTAGAGCTCTCTCAGCCCCACCTACCTCACAGGGTGTCTGTTGTGGGGAGGGGAAGGGAAAGGAGATTGTAAACCACTCTTAAGACTCCTTCAGGTAGCAAAGGGCATGGTATAAATCTAATCTCTTCTACTGCTACAGCTACTACTAATAATAATAATCTGAAATCCCAAGAACTTGGCTAGATCTCGAATTGTAGAACAACATACCACTGAAATACCAGACTGCAACAATTCATCGTTATCAACAACAACAACAACATCATCATCATCATCATCAATAAATAACACCAGTTCAGCTCCAGAAGACCACGTTGCTTGCAACAGCAAGAATCCTGAGAAGATATCTCTGCAATTCCCAAGAACTTGGCTAGATCTCAAGTTGCTGGACGCCATCTACCAGTCAAATATCAGACTGTGATGATGATGATGAAGAAAAAGAAGAAGAAGAAGATGGTGGTGGTGGCAATGATGGTGATGGTGATGATTATCAAAGATTTCAGGTTTTCACGGCTGGTAACATCATTAGGGTTTGTAGAATCTTTCGGGCGCAAGTGCCGTGTTCTACTGGAGAAAGTTTTCCTTCCAGACGTTTCATTCTCAGCTGCGGATGAGGATGTTCCTGCGCCGCTGAGGATGTTCTCCGCAGCTGAGGATGTTCTCCGCAGCTGAGAACGAAACGTCTGGAAGGAAAACTTTCTCCAGCAGAACACGGCACTTGTGCCCAAAAGATTCTACAAACCCTAATGGTGATGATCGATGGTGGTGGTGGTGGTGGTGATATCACTTCAGGTTTCTCCACTGGTGTCACAAGGTATTATAAGACGGGACCCCACCCCCACCCCCACCCCGCAGAAAAAAAAAATACCCAACTGCCTACCTCAAAACTACTGAGAAGGAAGGAACGTCAAGCGTATCATCGTCATGTGCCAGAAACATAGCAGCATCTAGAGACGGCCAAATTAAAAAAAAAAATGCGCCTTATAAAAATGAATATTTACCCAGCCCTGCAATGTATCTGCACGGTGCTCAGAAAGTATGAGAACAAAGATGGCAAATGTGCTTCTTCAGTTTTTGCTTTGCTCATGCAATTTGACTGCAACTGAGGTTTTTTTCAAAAATACTTACAATTTATCGTTTTGCATGGAACAACGAATACCAACCTTGCCACCGAAGACACACACCCCCGCCCCCGAATCGCCTCTCATTCACATGCATAAGTGACCAGAAGGGATTAAACACTCTGTTACGGGCAATATCTTTTAAAATTTCCCATTATTATTTCAAAATGGATCAAAAGCAGTCATGGGAACTGCGATTTCCAGGGGAAGATCAGTGTAGGGAGAGGGAATATTTTAAGGATCAGAACCACATCTGTCTCCATATCCAGCAAGTTTTGGACAAGGAGTAGCAGAACGTGAGGGGAAAGGCTAGGACTCTTCTGCCTGACATACTAGCTTTCCACATGCAGTGTGTTCTTGATGTGTGTGCATGTGCGTGTGCGTGAGGGGGGGGGGAAGGAGAGAGAAATTGCTGGATAGTAGGGGTCGTTTTGCAGAAAAATAGGTGGTGGGGCTCATTAGCATAACTACTAGCATATGCCGCCGCCCCACCCCCAGCCAAAAGCAACCCAATGCAAGAAGGAGAGCCCCAGGTGAACGAGGCCTGCTTGGGCTGGCTAGAGATCCAGCCAGCCCAAGCAGGCCTCGCTCGCCTGGGGCTTTCCTGGTCTCCTCCTCCCCGCCACCGTCAGAAGGCCAGCAAGCCACCTGCCACCCAAAATCACATAAGAGATGGAGAAAGGGTGGTGTGGACTTCTCCAGAGGTTAATGAGGGCTGCTGGAGGCGTGGCAAAGCCCCTGCTGGCTGGCTGGCTGGCTGCCCCCTCTTCTAATCCAGGGATTGTTATGCAGCTGCACCTACTATTCAATGGACAAGGTAGGTGGGGAGGAAGAGGGGGAACCCTCAGAAAGGTTCAGAAGCTGTGCTCCTGTGAGCTCCTGCTGAATCTGTAAATGAATGTTTATGGTGGACTGTCCATCCTCCTCCTTGATGCAGATGTTGGATGACTGAAACGTGCAGAATACACTGGCGATCCACATTGAAGGTGCACTGGGACGTCTGCTCGCAGTCATTTTGAAAAATTTTGCGGACTTCAGGGCATCCTCGAAAAATGCTTTGCACAAGTCCTTTGTCATTGTCAAAAATTATTGCGAAGCTTATAGCGATTTGCAGATTTTGTACGCTGCTTATGTGACCTGGATTATGTGACCTGGATTATTTTGGATTATTTTGTACGCTGCTTATGTGACCAAGTGTTCACTTGGAACTTTATCAATTGGCTATTGCAGGGGTGGCCAAGCTGCGGCTCAGGAGCCACATGTGGCTCTTTCACACATATCATGTGCTCTTGAAGTCCCCACCGCCCCACTGGCCAGCTTGGAGAAGGCATTTGTCTCTTTAAATCATTTCGTCAAGCCAAGGCAGCTGGCAGCTTGGGGAATACATTTTAAGTTAAAGCTGCTTTCCTTCAACCTCTCCCTCCCTTCCCATCTATTTGGCTTCCTTCCTTCCTTCCTGCTCTCAAACATCTGACATTCATGTCTTGCAGCTCTCAAACATCTGATGTTTATTCTATGTGGCTCTTATATTAAGCAAATTTGGCCACCCCTGGCCTATAAATTGACTGGAAGTAGTACTTGGATTGTATTAGTAGTTTGTCACAGATCGCTCAGGTGTTTCAGGGGTTTTTTGTCCATAATTTCCCAAGGAGGCAGAAACTCCTGCCTTGCCTATACAGCACTCCATTTTTGTGTCCTGCTGGCAAAGCATGGGACCATTGCCTAGTACTGGGAGGAATGAGAAAATATGCTATGCGTGGGGTTGTCAGTTCTGGGATGGGCAATTCCTGGAGATTTTGGGGGGGGGGGTGAAGCCTGCGGGGGGGGGGGGAGGAGAGGGATCTCAGCAGAGTATAAGGCTCTGGAGTCCATTCTCCAAAAGCGGCCATTTCCTCCAGGGGAACTATCTCTGTCATCCTGTCAGCTATAGCGGTTCCTCAGGAAGCCTCAGGAGGTGGGGGGCTCTCCTTCTTTGGAGGTTTTTAAACAGAGGCTAGATGGCCATCTGACAGCAATGCGGATTCTGTGAACTGACAACTCTCCGTGTACCAAAAACTGAACAGAAATATATTTAAACACCACTAAATCGGCAAACATAACATCAGTTGTCACCATGTATAATCATAGAACGTAATAATGGAAAAAATACAAAAGGAAAGCCATGTTAGTTGCTCATCGCAGCTACTGTCCACATAAGACAAAAATGCCTTATGTAGACAGTAGTTCTATGATGATGCATGGTGACAACTGATGTTATATTTGGGGATTTAGTGGTATTTAAATATATTTCTATTCAATTTTTGGTGCACAGAGAGTTAGTTGCGTATTTCTGAAGCTTTTCTTCCTCCGTGGTCCCGATACTAATGTGACGATTCTGTGAACTGAGGCAGATCATGAGCAGAAGGGCGGGAAGGGCTACATCAGTGCTTAGTTCTCATGGCCCTTTCTTACACGTCCAAGGAAATGCTAATCGCCACTTAGGGATCAGACAGGCTACTTTGGTCAGGGATCCTGGGGATTTTTTTTTTGCCATCTCCGGGGCATGGAGCAGGGATCTCTTGCGGTGGGGGAGGTACTTGTGAATTTCTTGCATTGTGCAGGGGGTTGGACTAGATGACCCCGGAGATCCCTTCCAACTCTTACGATTCTATGATCTGAAAATTAGCTGTCATTCTGGAAAACTGCCAGCCACCACCTGGAGGCTGGCAACCCAAACAGATCCTGAATCAATAACCCTCTCCCAGTTTACACAGCCTTTGTTCCGGTGTAGCAATGCAAAGGGGAAAGGCGTCGATTCCAGATGACTCTAAATCAGCAGTCTCTGAAACAATCTCAGGTACTTTTCCGTATTATCAACAAAGCCTCAGTGGTGCAAACGATTCTGTGACTGCAGCACAAACTACACTTGCGCTTACTCACACTTCACATCTTCCAGCGTGATCAACTCGTTCTGCCCTCGTTTCGGAGGCCGAGGCACTTTATCCTCCCGGATCCCGGATCGGGAAGCCAGGATATCTCGGAAAGCGCTTGGACTTTGCCTGCACATAAGGAGGGGAGAAATCTTTTAAAATTCCATTTCTTTAGAGGAACAACCAGGGTCAGTTCTGGGGCTAACCTCTGGGAGGCTGACCAAAATGGGCAGCCTTGTTAGTCTGTTTGTAGCAGCAGAAAAGAGCAAGAGTCCAGGAGCATCTTAAAGACTAACAAAATCTGTGGCTGGAAAGGAGCTTTCGTGAGTCGCTGCTGGCTTCTTCAGGACAGTGACTCACGGAGCTCCTGCTCCATCACTAGGGTTGCCAATCCCCAGGTGGGAGGAAAAATAACTTGTTTGCATTGACTTGTTACAAGCGATTTGAAGCGTCTGGCGTTCATACCCTGTATCTGAAATTGACTTTGTGAAGCTTGAAGAAGCAAATGTGAAACGAGGGCATTAGTACAACCTTGTCGCTACAACTGGACTGCTGGCTGCTTTATAAAACTCGGATTATTGTGACATCATCCTTCTGCGCTTCACCATCGGATTTTCTAGCAAGAGAAAGCATTGGATTTCTTAAAATATGGACTTTGTTTCTGGTGATGTTTGAGATGTTCCATGTATGTAAGAGTCTGCATTAATTCTACTTTAATCATCACCTCATATCATACAAGCTGTTAAGTTTTTGTATTGTTTGTTATTATTTGAGGCTGGTAATCACAGAAGCCTTTGGCTTTATTTTTCTGGCTACTCACTACTGCGATTTTCTTTTGGTTTGTTCAATCTCCAGGTGGGGACAGGGGATCCCCCAGTTTGGAGGCCTTCCCCCCCACTTCAGGGTCATCAGAAAGTGCATGGCGGGAGGGAAATGTCTGCTGGGCATTCCATTATACCCTATGGAGACAGATTTCCATAGTGAATAATGGAGAATTGACCCGTGGGTATCTGGGGCTCTGGAGGGGCTGTTTTTTGAGATAGAGGCACCTCATTTTCAGCATAGCACTCAGTGCCTCTCCCCAAAATACCCTCCAAGTTTCAAAAAGATTGGACCAGAGGATCCAATTGTATGAGCCCCAAAAGAAGGTGCTCCTATCCTTCATGATTTCCAATGGAGGGAAGGCATTTAAAAGGTGTGCTGTCCCTTTAAATGTGATGGCCAGAACTCCCTTTGGAGTTCAATTATGCTTGTCACAACTTTGGTTCTGGCTTCACCCCCAATGTCTCCTGGCTCCACCCCCAAATCTGGCTCCACCCCCAAAGTCCCCGGATATTTCTTGAATTGGACTTGGCAACCCTACGCCACCACATATTTTGTTCATCTTTACAGAGCTCCTGGATTCTTGCTCTTTTGTACTGCAACAGACAGACTAGCTTGGTTGCCCATCTCAATCCACACCATAAAGTCCCCTCAATTCTTCCTCTCTGTGGTTCCCTCTCTCCTTGCACCTCTCTCCCCCAGCCTCATCCAGCCTGGCCCCGACAACGGCATGACTTGATTGTCCTCCGCTCTTCCCCTGGGCCTGCTCTCTCACAGTGATGGTTCCTCTCCGGCTCATCTCCCTGGACTTTCACTCTTTTCTACTGTGGGAGGCTGGTTCCCTATCAGGGCCACCCAAATTGTGCATGAAAGAGGAAAGGAAAGGTCCCCTGTGCAAGCACCAGTCGTTTTCGACTCTGGGGTGACGTTGTTTTCACAACGTTTTCACGGCACTTTTTACGGGGTGGTTTGCCATTGCCTTCCCCAGTCATCTACACTTCCCCCCCACCAGCAAGCTGGGTACTCATTTTACCGGCCTCAGAAGGATGGAAGGCTGAGTCAACCTCGAGCCGGCTACCTGAAAACCCAGCTTCTGCCGGGGATCAAACTCAGGTCGTGAGCAGAGCTTAGGACTGCAGCACTGCAGTGTTAACACTCTGCGCCCCGGGGCTGCCTGAAAGAAGCAGTTTGCAAAAGCCTGTGGAAGCATTTCCAGCTCAGGCTGCATTACGGTTGCCAACTCCGGTTTGGATTTTGGAGATCTGAGGGCAGGCTTGAGTTGGGAGAAGGAAGAGAGCTCAGCCGAGATGCGATGCCATCGAATCCACCCTCCCAAGCCAGCGTTTCCGCCATGGAAATAGATCTCTCTAGCCTCATTCCTGGAGAATTCCAGGCCCTGCCTTGATGTTGGTAACTTCAGGTTAACCCTAGAGGGCCAGTGTGGTGTAGTAGTTCAGCCCCCTCGGGGAATGACAGAATGAGAGCAGGGGCTTGGGCGGAATAAAAAAAGTAAAGGTAGTCCCCTGTGCAAGCACCAGTCGTTTTCAAATCTGGGATGACGTTGCTTTCACAGCAGACTTTTTACGGGGTGGTTTGCCATTGCCTTCCCCAGTCATCTACACTTTCCTCCAAGCAAGCTGGGGACTCATTTTACCGACCTTGGAAGGATGGAAGGCTGAGTCAACCTCGAGCTGGCTACCTGAACCAGCTTCTGCTGGGATCAAACTCAGGTCATGACCAGAGGGCTCCGACTGCAGTACTGCAGCTTTATCATCTGTGCCATGGAATACCCCACCCTGCAAGACTGCAGTGTCCAGGGGTTTTTATAGTATAAAAGGCCCAGCAGGAACTCATTTGCATATCAAGCCACACCCCCTGATGCCAAACCAGCTGGAACTGCATTCCTTTGTGTTCCTGCTTTAAAAAAAAAATAGCCCTGGCAGTGTCCAAGGAGAGAGATCCATCCTCAAGATTCATTTTACATTAAGCTTCCTGGGGAACTCTCCGGAATCAAACGCAAAGTAGTAAGCAGATAAATAAAGAGAAATAAAACCTTACATACCTATCGGGTAGTTTAGCACCAGGTTCCTGGAAATGGATAGTTTTGCCCTTCTTCACTTTCTCCTTGGGCTCTGGGGTAGTCAGGAAGGCACTAGAATATATATATATATTTAAAATAGTAGTTGGAAATGCCATTGCTCACAGCCTTCGTGTATCACTACAGCAAGGTCATCCGTTCATGCAGTTAGATTTAGATGAGTCGCTGCATTGGTCTGAAGTACAGAACTAAGTCTGAGGAAAGTAGCACCTTGAAGACCAACCAAGCTGTATTCGAAGTATAAGCTTTTGTGGAAGCTGAAGAAATGAGCAGGCACATGGAAGATTATACCTTGAATCAGGGCTATTTGTGTAGGAAAAGCCCAGCAGGAACTCATTTGCATATTAGGCCATACCCCGACACCACCATTGTTTCACACACGGCTTTTTTGAAGAGAAAGTCCAGTGGGAACTATTTCCATATTAGGCCACATCCCCTGGTGCCACCATAGTCTCATGCGGGCCTTTTTTGTAGAAAAAGTCCAACGGGAACTCATATGCATATTAGGCCACACCCCCTGACGCCACCATTGTTTCACACAGGGCTTTTTTGTAGGAGAAGCTCAACAGCAACTCATTTGCATATTAGACCACACCCCTGGCACAAAGCCAGCCAGAACTGTGTTTCTATGAGTTCCTGCTCAAAAAAAGCCCTGCCCTGAATTAAACTTGGTGGGTCTTAAAGGTACTACTGGTCTCAAACTTTGTCCCTGCAGTTGTATAGCACTCAGTGGGAGTTGCTACCCAGCCAATCTGAAGTCATGTGAAGAAGAATTCCATCAATTCAGCTATGTTCCTCTGTGTCTGCATCCCCAAAGGGGTTTCTCCATGACATCGTGCCTGCTGTAAAACGTTGCTATACGCTATCTGTTACTGAGGGTGGATTGTATTTTGCCTCTTTGAGAAAGCAGGGCTGTACCTGTCAGGGGCTGCTTTTACGTATCCATGATAGCTACTTGAATTTGGCATTAAATAAAGGACTCGCACATCAGATATTTACTCAGGATTTTATTGTATTTCCTAGGACTAGCAACAAAGCACTTTGTATCGGCACTTTAATGCCTGTTGGGATATGAACTATATAGAGGCACAGAGAAGACATAAGCGTCAACTGGAAACTGACGTGGGAAATCGACACGATTGTGTTTACTGAACTTTAGACTGAGGTTGTCGTTTAGACTGATGATGGAGTAACGGAAGAAATAACCGACTTATAACATCGCCTAGGCCACCGGATGCGAACTGTGATAATAAAATAAGGCTGGATGCCGCCTAGTTATTTTTCGTATGAATGAAATAGCACCTATTATGTTTAATGTTTTTATGGTTTTATAATGTCGCGCGTGTTTTTACACTGCTTTCAGCCTGTGAGCCGCCCTGAGCCTACTTCGATGGGGGAGAGCAGGATATAAATCCTATAAAACAAAACAAAAATAAATTGTTGTTTATGTCTTACTGATGGATTCCTACTGCTGAAGATATTGTACTTTCTTAAGTTCTTTTGGTATCATATCTCAAATACACAGTGAACATATATTAACGTAATTAGTAATTTCCCCACAGCTGTATCCCTTTCCTTCACACCACTGGAATGACTGCAAGGAAAGCGGGACGCACAGCTTTCACCAAAGGTGTCACCTCTAGAAAGGCAGAGCGATGCTCAACACTCACCCAGCAAAGTCAAGAGATTTGCTGTCCTCTCTCCAGTACCACAAGCCGGGAGTAGCTTTTGTCAACTGCAAATGTTTAAAAGACACAGGCTTTAAGACACTAATTTATGCCTCCAGTCTCCATGTTAGATCTGCAGGCTGAAACTCAAGTGAGATCAGAACTCTGTGGTGACGAGTGATAGATTTCCCCCCCGCCCAGGGTGCAATAAATGAAGCTACATTCTACCGTGTCAGTCCAGTGGCCCA
The DNA here is from genome assembly GCF_032191835.1 of Heteronotia binoei. Lineage (NCBI taxonomy): Eukaryota > Metazoa > Chordata > Lepidosauria > Squamata > Gekkonidae > Heteronotia > Heteronotia binoei. Next base: position 19,995,093 of record NC_083243.1, on the reverse strand, counting down.
CACAGATCGGTGTTGTCTGCTCATCATGGCTGCTCTGTTGCAGGGGCTGCCAAACTGTGACTTTGGAGCCACATGTGGCTCTTTCACACATATTGTATGGATCTCAAAGCCCCCACCATCCCGTCGTCTGGGTTGGAGAAGGGCATTTGTCTCTTTACATTCCTTCAACCAGCCAAGTCAGCTGGTGGCTTGGAGAAGGCATTTAAAGTTGCTTTCTTTCTATTTCCACCTCCCTCCTTCCCCATCTATTTTCTTTCCTTCCTTCCTTCCTTCCTTCCTTCCTTCCTTCCTTCCTTCCTTCCTTCCTTCCTTCCTTCCTTCCTTCCTTCCTTCCTTCCTTCCTCGTGGCTCTCAAACATCTGACATTCATGCTTTGTGCTCTCAAACATATTTATTCTATGTGGCTCTAAAATTATGCAACTTTGGCCACCCCTGCTCTGGAGGGTGGCTTCTCTAGTTTTATTCCCAGATGAGGTTATTTCCTCACCCCAAACCCTGTCCTCTCCAGGTTCTACCCCCCCCCCCAAAAAAAATCTCCATTTATTTTATTTTATTTATTTACTTTGGATTTATATGTCACCCACTCCGCAAGCAGACTCTGGGCACCTAACAGTCATGGTAAAAGAACAATTTATTTATTTTATTTATTTATCTGGGATTTATATCCCGCCCTTCCCACCGAGTGGCTCAGGGCGGCTTACAACATATATAAAACTAACATAAAAATATAAAATTACACTTTAAATTAGCATTTCACAATATATAATTAAAATTTGAATGACAATTTTAAAACAAAAAAAAATGTACAAACAATTTCAAAACTAGATATTTGGTGCTATGGAAAAAATGTTGATGTCTCAATGTATTTTCCAACCCAGAGCTGGCAGTCCCTCCCTTCCTCCCTCTTTTCCTGCCCAGCTCAGGAATATCACCCCCATTGCGAAACTGCAGCAGCTACTAAGCTAAGCCTTTAATGCAGTTGCGTGTCCAGCAATGGAGACTTACGGGAACCGGCGGCCCCTTGGGCAATTCGAAAAAAAAATACTGCGACATGATGAAGCCTTGTTTACTGGCAGTATCCTGGCAACCGTTTGAGTGGAAGGTCCCGTCTCCGTCTAGAGACTACAAGTTCCGTCATGCAACGCAGCAGAGTTCTATTAGTTGATAGGGATACGGAATCTTAGGCAGCGCTGCGTCTGAAGAGGTGCGGTATTTGTGCAGGCGGCGGAGAACAGTGAGAAAAGCTGCGCTTTCCAAAATGCCTCCGTCCTTTTGCACAAATATTAAATGAAAACTCTTTTTAAATGCGCAGCAGGGACTCCGATCTATCCAGTCGCTGCTTCTTTTCTCCTTCAGCGGGTAAACATGGGTTGTGTTAATAGGAGGGACGGTGGTTCAGTGGTAGAGCATCTGCTTGGGAAGCAGAAGGTCCCAGGTTCAATCCCTGGCATCTCCAACTAAAAGGGTCCAGGCAAAATAGGTGTGAAAAACCTCAGCTTGAGACCCTGGAGAGCCGCTGCCAGTCTGAGAAGACAATACTGACTTTGATGGACCAAGGGTCTGATTCAGTAGAAGGCAGCTTCATATATTCATATGTCGAAAAAAGCAAAAGCTTCCTGTACAAAATGTCTCTTATGTACTGTTGAATACTTCCAAACTTCCAAAAATAGGAAACATTAATTTCTTTTACTGTCATCACAAAGTTCATACAACATTCATAGTCATTCCAGATTAGCTCACTGTATGCTCAGGGTAATTCACGTATATTCATATATATCCATATATATCAATAATATACCTTATACTATACATAATAATATACTAGGCATTAGTAAGTGATGGTGAAGTGAAATAAGGTATAATATTGATTGTGAAGAGTGAAGCAATATAGTGGTATGACGTTCTAGCTTGGATAAAGCAACAGTGCAAAACAGGAAGTTCAGACAGGTTATGCCTGTAAACTGATGGTATTTGGAAAATATATATGAATTACCTAAACATACAGAGAGCTAATCTGGAATGACTATGACTGTTGTATGAACTTTGTGATAACAGTAAAAGAAATTATTTTTTTCTATTTTTGGAAGCTAGTATCTTTATTGGGCAGGACATATTTCCAGGATGGAAAACCACCGCCTTCCCAAGATTGCCCTGTATGGCGAACTTTCCACCGGCCATCGAAATAGAGGGGCACCAAAGAAGATGTACAAGGACTCCTTGAAGAAATCCCTTGGTACCTGTTGCATCAACCATCACCAGTGGTCTGACCTAGCCTCAGATCGCAAAGCATGGAGGCACACCATCCACCAGGCTGTCTCTTTCTTTGTTATATATAATGTATTCTCTTGTTATATATAATGTATTTTGTTTCTTGGGTATGTTGGTAGATTGTGGTGTGGTCTCCTTTAAATGGTTGAGTAACAACAGCTGTGTCCGTCCCTTTAAAAAAAAGCCGTGGGCTCTGATAGCCGAAGCCGCAAATTAAGATATCAAAATGGGCGTTTGAGAAAGAACTTGGCTGGAGTTTTCAGGTTGTTTTACCAACTATTTCTGTATGTTTTTGTTAAGATTATTTTGTTTTAGGGTAGTTTTTATCGGTCACTTTTGTTGTTTACAGTTGACTTACGAGGAAGCTGCAGGAGCAGCGGAACGCAATCAAATCCGGGGTTTGCGTGAAGGCTAGAATTTGTCCTTCAGAAGTCAACAAACAACGGAGGGACTCCTGTGGAACATTATTTTTGAGTCTGTGTACTCATTTTGGAAAACTCAGTGACTGTGTGGGGTCCTCCTTGGTATATTGTTTTGAGACTGTTGTTTTCTATTTATACTGTATGAATGTATGCCCACTGTTGTAGGCTGTTCATTTCATTATAATAGAACTTTATATACACCAGTTAAGAGTGTTTGTTTGTGCACAATAGTTTGTATTGTTGTATTTTAGGAAGGATGGAAGGCTGAGTCAACCTAGAGCCAGCTACCTGAACCAGCTTTCGCTGGGATCAAACTCAGGTCGTGAGCAGAGGGCTCCAACTGCAGTACTGCAGCTTTACCACTCTGCACCATGGGGCAGTAAATAAGAGGCATTCTGTACAAGGAGCTTTTGCTTTTTTCAAACCTGTCCATGTGACTTTTCTTGTGGTTATAAATCCCCAGGTGGGGGCAGGGGATCCCCCGATTTGAAGGCCTTTCCCCCGCTTCAGGATCATCAGAAAGCACGGGGGGGGGGGAATGTCTGCTGGGCACTCCATTTCCTATGGAGACCGATTCCCATAGGGTATAACGGAAATTGATCCGCTGGTATCTGCGGCTCTGGGGAGGCTGTTTTTTGAGGCAGAGGTACCAAATGTCCAGCATAGCATCCGATGCCTTTCTTCAAAAGACCCTCCAAGTTTCAAAAAGATACGACCAGGGGATCCAATTCTATGAGCCCCCAAAGAAGGTGCCCCTATCCTTCATTATTTCCAAATGGAGGGAAAGCACTTAAAAGGTGTGCGGTCCCTTTAAATGTGATGGCCGGAATTCTCTTTGGAGTTCAATTGTGCTTGTTACATCTTTGCTCCCAGCTCCACCCCCAAAGTCTCCTGGCTCCCTATCTCCCTAGATATTTCTTGAATTGGACATGGCAACCCTGCAAGCACTCCCCCCCCCCTCCACATACCCCCAGTGACCCCTTCTCCATGCCCAGAAGATGGCAAAAAAACCTCCAGGATCTGTAGCCAAACAAGCCTGGAGAAAAACTGCTGACTGTCCGGAAGCCTGCCTTTGGTGTAAGGAGACTTCCTCCAACAAAGCCCGCCTCTTCCATGGGAAAAGGACTTCCTGCCATGCGAGAAGATTTTGCAGCTATTTATTTGTTTCCTTCATTTGTACCCCACTTTTCTCCCCAAGGGGGACCCCAAAGTAGCCAACAACATCCTCGCCCTTTCCATTTCATTCTCACAACGACCCTGTTAGGATGAGAGAGCTTGTGACTGGCCCAAGGTGACCCAGCAAGCTTCTATGGCCAAGAGAGGATTTGAAACCTGAAAGGTTAATATGCAATTAAAGGGCCAAACATTAAAAACAAAGTGTAAAATAAATCATAAACCATGTATTTATTGCAGAAAGCTAGAAGCATTTAAGGGCCCATCATAAGCCTCGTGCAGAGCCCCGTGGCGCAGAGTGTTAAAGCTGCAGTACTGCAGTCCTAAGCTCTGCTCACGACCTGAGTTCGATCCTTGGCGGAAGTGAATATACAATATACCAGGGAAAGCCAACGGTAGCTCTCCAGATGTTTTTTGCCTACAACTCCCATCAGCCCCAGCCAGCATGGCCAATGGCTGGGGCTCATGGGAGTTGTAGTAAAAAAAAAACATCTGGAGAGCTACCGTCGGCCTCCCCTGCAATATACAATCATAACACTGATTGCTAAGTAACGACGCAGAGAGTCCACAATTAAAGAGACAAGCTCTGTATTCGTAAAGATAGTCCCCTGTGCAAGCACCAGTCGTTTTCGTGACGTTGCTTTCACAGTGGCCGTTTTCGCACTAGCGTTTGCTCCAGCGTAGCGCCCCATTTACCTCCGGATCTTCTCTTGGATTTCGCACATCTTGCTCCGGCGCTGCGGTTTGCTCTGGCGCTTCAGGGATTTTACGCCGGAGTATGTTTTTCAGCATTCTGCCGGAGTTTCCGAAAACCTCCGGATCCACTCCGGATCCACTCAGCGGAGTTTGCTGTGGGAAATCCATCCACGCCGGATCGACGCTTTGTGGGCGGCACCCTCTCCCTTTCCGTCCTCCCACCCCATCCACCCCCTTGGCCAATCATCAGCCTTTCGCGGCGCTTCCCCGAAGTGCCGGCGCGGCCATTTTTTTTTTTTAAACTTCACAGTTTTGCGTAATAGCGATATTTCGAAATTAACAAAGGGAAAAAAACCCCTCCTGGAATAGTTGCGTTATTTCGCTGTTGCGTTATCCCCCGCCTCTTCTCCCTTTAGGGGCCCCGGTGGGGGGACCGCGGCAGCCCCCCCAGCAGGCCTTTTCCAGCCAGTTCGTTTCGGGTCTAGTTTGGGGAGGGCGAGCGGGAAGGAGGCGGTTTCATCGGGCCGGAGGAGGGGCCCCGGCAGCTTCGACTCTCCCCAGCTCAAACACCCCCACTTCACTTCCATTTGCGCCCCGCTTGACCCCGCCGGCTTCCCGCTGCCGCCGCCAGCCTTGGCAAAGGGAGCCCAGCCGCCCAGAGACATTTGGCGGCGGCGGCGCTTCTCCATTGTTGGGGGGGGGGGAATCTAGTGCCGGTGCGGGCCAAAGCGTTCATGTGTGTGTGTTAAAAACGGAATGCCTCCCTCAGCTGTGCCACCAGGATTTCTGGACCTGCACAAAATCGCCATGTATAAAATGGGAAGTTGGAGTCCTGCATTCTTCTCCCTGGCTACATTCTGCTCGGTTAGAAAATAGACGGAGCTCGCTCTTCATACCCGCCACAGAAGGGGAAGGAGAGAATGGGGCGGGGGGGGGGGGGAGCTCTGGCAGCAGGAATCAGTCAGGTCCCCCGTTGCAAGAGCCAGCCGGAGAGGGGAAAGAGAGCGGAGGAAATCCCAGCTTCGCCACCCGGGAGGGAGCGAAGGGAAGAAGCTGCCACACACACACACACACACACACACACACAAACCCCTCGATTTCTCTCTCTTCGTTATTGCGATATTTCGCAACTTCAGAATTTGGGGGGGGGGGAATATAGCGCTAGGAATGCTTCTGTTAATACATAAAGGACTGTGGAGGATTCTACAGCTGCAGCCAATCCATGAGCAGCAGCAGCACACGTGATGCGGTTTGTCCACGAAATGAAGGGGAGGGAGCAGCTCGATGTTACGTTAGTACGTTAGTACGTCATTACGCAACCAGACTTGCGCTTAAAAAAAAAAAAGATTGACAGGGCATCGAACTCAAGTCGATGCCAGTGGGAAAACGATTTGAGCCGGGGCTTCAGGGAAGGCGACTCCGCAAAGAGTCACTAGTGGGAAAACGAAAAAAATGATCCGGAGATAATTGCGCCGGGGAATAAGGGGAGCAAACGCTAAGTGGGAAAACGGCCAGTGTTTTCACGGCAGACTTTTTATGGGGTGGTTTGCCATTGCCTTCCCCAGTCATCTACCCTTTCCCCCCAGCAAGCTGGGTATTCATTTTACCGACCTCAGAAGGATGGAAAGCTGAGTCAACCTTGAGCCGGCTACCTGAACCAGCTTTCGCTGGGATAGAACTCAAGTCGTGAGCAGAGGGCTCCCATTGCAGTACTGCAGCTTTACCACTCTGCGCCACGGCCACGGGTGCTGCATGAACTCATACACACCAATTTAACTGAAACTGTTATGCTGTTGATTTTTCTTCAGTAATAATGCCAATGTTTCAGCAAGGGTACCGTATTGCTGGTAATTTTATCTTCAGCAAAAATGCCGCGTTTCAGCAAAGATACAGTGTGACATGCTTCCAGTTTTAAGATGTATTTCGACAGCCTTCGTCTGACACACTTATTTCCAATATCTGGAACTGAAATATACAATACAACACCTAACATTCAAGCATAACATCATATTGTATAAAAATATTACAGCCACTGGAGATCAGTTGTAAAAGTGGGAGATCTCCAGGTCCTGCCTGGAAGCTGGCAACCTTAGGTAGGTTTGCCAAACTCCAGGTGGGTTATACAATAACACAAAAAAACTGTGGAAAATAACGAAAAATCATGAAAATTACTTCAAAAATATAATTAATTTTTGAACACTACAACATCACATCTTATTATATATTATCAAAAGTTCATGAATATAAGGTATAAAGTGCACAGAATAAATTTTCAAAAGTGTTTGCAGTTAATCATGTCAACTCCAGGTGGAGGCTGGAGATCTCCCACTATTACAATTGATCTCCAGGCAACAGAGATCAGTTCACCTAGAGAAAATGGCAGCTTCGGAAGGTGGACTCAGTGGCGTTATACTGAACTCAAAGCCCCTCCTCCCTGAAACCAACCTCCAGGTTGCCAACCTGGAGCTAGCAACCCTACTAATGGTTAGAGCAGGGATGTTGAACATGCAGTTCGGGGGCTGAATCAGGCCCCCGGAGAGCTCCTATCAGGCCCCCGAGCAACTGGCTGTCATCTGCTTCCTTCTCCCTCTCTCTTGCTTCCTTCTGCATCACAGCTTGCTTTGCAAGGCTTGCTGAATTGCACAGGAGCTTCGGAGCAAAACCTCTATTTTCTCCACTACCTAAGGCCCCTCGCTTGGGGAGGAAGGGGAGAGGAATAGCTTGCTTTGCCAGGCTCTCTCAATTGCACAGCACAGCTACTGAGCCAAGCCTCTCTTCCTTCTATTGGCTGAGGCTGCTCCCCCCAGTCCCCTGGGGAAGGAAGGAAAGAGCCAGAGCTTCCTTTGCCCAGTTCGCTGGGTCCCATGGGAGAAATACAAAGAAAGCATCTTTAAAACCAATGAGTGTTAACGTTTTAAGCATGTTTTAATTTAAAAAAACCCAAACATTTGGGTTTGTCTGTGTTCTTTATAAAATTTATATCTCTGCTACCTAATCTTAAATAGGTACACACATGGGCTGGCCCAACAAGGTCTCATATCAGATCTGGCCCTCATAACAAATGATTTCGACACCCGTGGGTTAGAGTGTCAGATATCTGGGAGATGCAGGTTCAAATTCCCACCCTGCCAAGGAAGTTTGCTGAGTAACCTTGAGCCAGTCACATGTTCTCGTCCCAGCCTACCTCACAGGGTGGCTGTGAAGATTAAACAGAAGAGAGGAGATCAGTATAAGCTGCCGGGTCACTGAGGAGAAAGGCAGGGTATAAATGAAGTGAATAAATGAAGAGAGAGCGTGTTCTTCAGAGCTATGTCACTGCCAGGTCGACTCTGAGGCCTGCCTGTTTCTTGGCTTGTGCTCTGTGACCTTTTTTGACAATAGCGCTGCGTATGTTGTGTCTGCCGTTGCTATTACACAAGCTGTCGAGGATATTCTGGTGGTTTGGCAAGGAAGCTGCATATTTATCAAGAACAAGAACTGATTTGAAAGTCAGATTGGCATTGCGGAGTCAGAGATTCGAAAAAGAGATCCTAAACTAGATTTTTTTTAAAAAAAAGAGAGAGAGAGAGAGGGAGAGAGATGACAGAGCAAAGATAGATGTTTATGCTTCTTGGAGGTTGCATTCTAGATATCTTGCACGCATGCAGGACTCTGGGGACGTTGGGGCTGGAGCCAGGAGCAAGGTTGTGACAAGCAGGACTGAACTCCGGAGGGAGCTCTGGCCGTTACATTTTAAAGGGACCGCTCACCTTTAAAATGCCTTCCCTTCATGGGAAATAATGGACGAAGGGGGCACCTTCTTTTGGGGCTCAGGGAATTGGACCCCTGGTAGGGCTTTCAATCACCATGTGGAGGCAGGGGATCCCCCAGTTTGGAGGCCCTCCCCCACTTCAGGGTCATAAAAAAGCAGGGGGGGGGATGTCTGCTGGGTACTCCATTATTCCCTACGGAGACCAATTCCAATAGGGTATAATGGAGACTTGATCTGTGGGAATCTGGGGCTTTTGGGGGGGGCTGTTTTTTGAGGCAGAGGCACCAAATTTGCAGCATACCATCCAGTGCCTCTCCTTCAAACACCCTTCGAATTTCAAAAAGATTGAACCAGGGGGTCCAATTCTGTGGGCCCCCAAAGAAGGTGCCCCTATCCTTCATTATTTCCAATGGAGGGAAGGCATTTAAAAGGTGATCGCCAGAACTCCTTTTGGAGTTCAATTATGCTTGTCACAACCTTACTCCTGGCTCCATCCCTAAAGTCTCCTGGCTCTCCCCCCCCCCCCAAAAAAAGTCCACAGATATTTCTTGAACTGGACCTGGCAACCCTAGCCCCCAGTCCAATATTTTTTAAACTTGAGGAGCGGGTTGGAGAAGCACCAAATGCTATGCTGAAAAATTGGTGCCTCTTCCTCCAAAAACAGATACCCATGCATTGATTCTCCATTATACTCCATTAATGGAGTGCTCAGCAGACATTTCCCTCCCCTCCCCCACTTTCTGATAGCCCTGAAGTTGGGGGAGGGCCTCCAACCAGGGGATCCCCTGCCCATAGCTGGGAAATGGCAATCCAATGAGTTTCAGAAACAGGTAACAATGTTCCCTTCTCACATTCCTCCTCAGAACAGGCCGGGCGCCATTTTGGAAAATGAGAGAGAAGAGGGCTAGGCCGGTTTGCAAGTCCTGGTTTCTTAGGAAACCTTCTCCTCTAAAGCCTAGCTTACACATTAAAAAAATAAGAGAAGCCATGCTGGATCAGGCCATTGGTCCATCCAGTCCAACATGCTGCGTCACACAGTAGCCAAAACCCAGGTGCCATCAGGAGGTCCACCAGCAGGGCCAGAACTTCAGAAGGCCTCCCACTGTTGCCTCCCAAGCCACAAGAAGACAGAGCATCACTGCTCCAGACATCAAAGAAGCCATGTTGGATCAGGCCATTGGTCCATCCAGTCCCACACTCTGTCACATAGTGGCCAAACCCAGGTGCCATCAAGAGGTCCGCCAGTGGGGCCAGAATTACAAGATGAAGAAGATATTGGATTTATATCCCGCCCTCCACTCCGAAGAGTCTCAGAGCGGCTCACAATCTCCTTTACCTTCCTCCCCCACAACAGACGCCCTGTGAGGTAGATGAAGATATTGGATTTATATCCCGCCCTCCACTCCGAAGAGTCTCAGAGCGGCTCACAATCTCCTTTACCTTCCTCCCCCACAACAGACACCCTGTGAGGTGGGTGGGGCTGGAGAGGGCTCTCATAGCAGCTGCCCTTTCAAGGACAACCTCTGCCAGAGCTATGGCTGACCCAAGGCCATTCCAGCAGGTGCAAGTGGAGGAGTGGGGAATCAAACCCGGTTCTCCCAGATAAGAGTCCGCACACTTAACTACTACACCAAACTGGCTCTTCCAGAAGCTTTCCCACTGTTGCCCCCAAAGCACCAAGAATACAGAGCATCACTGCCCAACATATACCTTCTCATGATTACTTTACACATGATAGACTGGGCACCACGTACATGGGAACTGAGGAGAAACCACAAATCACTTTGTTACACGGAGTGGGAACCCTAAATGCTACTCCATAATGAGTGAATCCAGTGGCGAGCCCATAGACTTTCTCAACTAAAGAGCATTGCAGTAAGGATAAGACAAGGCGAAACCAAAGTTCTGTCTGTGGCAGTGACTCACGAGGACAATATTAATATAGATGCTAATTAATGTTTATGAATATTATTCATGACATTTGCATCTCAGCCTCGCTCCTAGGAGTTCACTGCAAGGAGTTTCCTCCTGTTGCTTTCAACCGGGATCAAACCTGGGACCCTCTGCATGCCAAGCAGACGCTCTGTCACTGAGTCACACAACCCTGCTCTGTGGGGCTTGGGTTACGGGGTGGTCTCTTGGGGGTGGTGAGGCTGAGGGAGACAGCGAGCTTCACAGCTAAATGGCGATTTGAACCCAGGTCTCCCAACACAAGATTGTAACCCCTGGACTCTTGCAGACTCTTGACAGTAGCTGATGGCATCATTAAGAGATGAGCAACCGCATGTATGCAAAGACAACCCTAACTCGCAGAAATGCAAAGCACACTTTTTGATAATGCTGAGGAGGAGGAGGAGATGATGATGATACTGGATTTATACCCTGCCCTCCACTCCGAATCTCAGAATCATAGAGCGGCTCACAATCTCCTTTACCTTCTTTCCCAACAACAGACACTCCGTGAGGTAGGTGGGGCTGAGAGAGCTCTCCCAGAAGCTGCCCTTTCAAGGACAGCTCTGTGAAAGCTATGACTGACCCAAGGCCATTCCAGCAGCTGCAAGTGGAGGAGTGGGGAATCGAACCCAGTTCTCCCCGATAAGAGCCTGCACACTTAACCACTACACCAAACTGGCTCTCTGTATGTGCCTAAGAGTACTCTCGTGCACTGGAGCAAAGGCTGGAGAAAGTCTCGGACCTGGTTGCATCTCAGAGTACCACTGCTTGCCTTGCTTCGCAGCCCCAGGACAAGATGGGTTATTAGCTCTGAGTACTGGCTAGAGGTTGCCAACTCTGGGTTGGGAAATTCCTGGAGATTTGGGGGTGGAGTCTAGGAAGTATGGGGCTTGGGGTGAGGAGGGACCTCAGTGGGGTATAATGCCATGGAGTTTACCTTACAAACCTGCCATTTCCTTCAGGGGAACTGTAGTCTGGAGGTTATTCCAGGAGATCTCCAGGGCCCACCTGGTTGTTGGCAAACCTAGTGCTGTCTCAGATTTCACCAAGAGAGAAAAGTAAAGTTGCTATTTCACAGGTGGAGAACAAAGATAATTAGCCAGTTGCCCAAAGGCACCATTAACCAGTTTTTCTTCTGGCTGGCCAGGAAAGGAAAGTCAGGTAAGGTTACCTCCCCTGAAGAGCAAATAAAACGTGTCTTTCCTGCCGCTGTGGGATCTTCAACACTTGCGCCTCAGGATCTACAATAACAATAGGGTTGCCTTGCAACTCAGCTTTCTCGGCCCTGTTCCCTCCTTCTTGCCACCGCCTTCCTTTGTCTGAGATCTGAAAGAGTGTAATACCGAAGCCCAGTCAACCTGGTCTTGGATAGGAGACCACCCCATACCCCACGCCCTGCAGGGACGGGCCATGGCTCAGTGATGAAGTATCTGCTTGGCATGCCGAAGTTCCCAGGTTCAATCCCAGTTAGGAAGAGGAAGAAGAGGAGGAGGACTCTGCCATTCATAAGAACATAAGAGAAGCCATTTTGGATCAGGCCAATGGCCCATCCAGACCAACACTGTGTCACACAGTGGCAAAAAAAACCCCAAGTGCCATCAGGAGGTCCACCAGTGGGGCTATAAGCCCTCCCACTGTGCCCCATCCAAGCACCAAGAATACAGAGCATCACTGCCCCAGACAAAGAGTTCCAAAAATATGCTGTGGCTAATAGCCACTGATGGACCTCTGCTCCATATGCTTATCCAATCTCCTCTTGAAGCTGTCTATGCTTGTAGCTGCCACCATCTCCTGTGGCAGTGAAGTCCACGTGTTAATCACCCCTTGGGTGAAGAAGTACTTCCTTTTATCAGTTCTATCCCTTCACTCCTCAGAGCAGCTTACAATCGCCTTCCTTTCCTCTACCCACACCACACTACAGGTAGTAGGTGATGTGAAAGACCCTTCTCTGCCTGAGCCCTTGGACAGCCACAGCCAATTCTGAGTAGATAACATAGACCAATGGTCTGATGCAGTATAAGGCAATGTTATGTGTTCTTGTGCGAGAAGGCAAGAACTCAAGAAATGGCTTTCGTGTGGTATTTTGAATCAGCATCTTGGATTCTGAGCATGACTTAAAAGGCCAAGTTCCTCTGCTAACATTAACCCTGGCTTTCCAGGGTATAGAACAGGGGGCCTCAACATGGTTCCCAAGGGTGTCATGGCACCTATCAATGCCTTTTCTGGTACCTGACAAGAGTTTTAGGTGGGGCTTTTACCCAGCAAGGATTCTGAGTGGTCACTAGAAATTCAATGGGCTGTGCAGGTTTTTTAAACCTGCTTTGGTAGTAGCTGCCACCACAACCAGGGCTTTTTTCCCTGGGGGAACGCAGCAGAACGGAGTTCCAGAACCTCTTTGTGGAAACAAAATTCTCAAAAAATATTTAAAAATTCATGAAGGGCACTCGTGTGTTTCTTCTTCATTTCCCTCTTGAGAGTTCCGGCACCTCTTTTTCCAGCAAAAAAGCCCTGACCACAACACAAGGATCTTCACTGTGTGACTGAAGGTCATTCGGAGCAGCCATTTTGTGGTTGGCTCTGCCTTTTGAGGCAGACATGTTGTGGCAGCCATTTTCTGCCTGAGCCCACCGCAGTGTGTCAGAATTCCAAAGGTGCCCACAGGTTCGAAAAGGCTGGGGACTCCTGGTACAGGAATACATGACTACCTTTACCCTGTCCTTGGCAAGACTAAGTTTATTCCCAGCAAAGCAGCTGCTATTTATTTTATTTCTGTGCCCAGCGTTTTTCCCGCCGAATGCTTCCCTCTGTTCCGTACAAGCAGTCCCATGCCTTAGACAGAAGTGAAGAACATCCCATACAGAACAGATTCTGACCTGCTCTCCTGTACTTTTCCACTGAAGCAAGTATTCCCTCCGCTGTGTTTTGCTTTTTGGGTAGGAAGAAGACAGACAGGTTCAGCATAAAGAGGAACATCCCGGGCTGGATTAAAAGTCTTTAGGTCATTCCTGACATCTCTGTGACTCAGATGCCACGCTGTTCCTTTGGCCTGGACTCATATAGCACAGCAAGCCATGTACTCCAGAGGAGTTTTAAATGAGACCAGAAACAAAAGTAGGACTGCCAATCCCCAGGTGGGGACAGGGGATCCAACCAGTCTGGAGGCCCTCCCCCATTTCAGGGTCATCAGAAATCGCGTGGCAGGAGGGAAATGTCTGCTGGGCACTCCATTATTCCCTATGGAGAACAATTCCCATAGGGGATAATGAAGAATTGATCTGCAGGTATCTAGGGCTCTGGGAGGGCTGTATTTTGAGATAGCAGCACCACATTTGCAGCATATCATCCAATGCCTCTCCCCAAAATGCCCTCCAAGTTTCAAAAGGATTGAACCAGGGGTTCCAATGCTATGAGCCCCGAAAGAAGGTGCCCCTATCCTTCATTATTTCCAATGGAGGGAAGGCATTTAAAAGGTGTGCGGTCCCTTGAAATGTGGGGACCAGAACTCCCTTTGGAGTTCAATTATGCCTATCACAACCTTGCTCCTGGCTTCATCCCCAATGTCTCCTAGGGTTGCCAAGTCCAATTTAAGAAATATCTGGGGACTTTGGGGGTGGAGCCAGGAGACATTGAGGGCGGAGCCGAGAGCAAGGGTGTGACAAGCATAATTGAACTTCAAGGGTGTTCTGGCCATCACATTTAACGGGACTGCACAAATTTTTAAATGCCTTCCTTCCATAGGAAATAATGAAGGATAGGGGCACCTTCTTTTGGGGCTCATAGAATTGGACCCCCTGGACCAATCTTTTTGAAACTTGGGAGGTATTTTGGGGAGAGGCACTAGATGCTATACTGAAAATTTGGTGCCTCTATCTCAAAAAACAGCCCCCCCAGAGACCCCAATACCCGCAGATCAATTCCCCATCATTCCCTATGGGAATTGTTCATAGAGGTGCATGATGGCTCTAGGGGTGGGGCTTCCCCCACCGGCCAGCTGGCTGGGGGAGGGGGGAAGCCTGTAAAACCGGGGGATCCCCCTCTGGGACCTGGGGATTGGGAAGCCTAATGTCTCCTGGCTCCACCTCCAAAGTCCCCAGATATTTCTTGAATTTATTTATTTATATTTCGATTTGGACTTGGCAACCCTAGTACAGTGCCATACAGTCCCCACCCCAAAGCAGCCATTTTCTCCAGTGGGAACTGACCTCTGTTGTCTGAAGAGCAACTGTGAAAGTGGGAGATCTCTAACCCCCACCTGGAGGCTGGCAACCCTATGCAAAACGCTGCTTTCCTCCACTCATCCTGCAAACAAAAGCCTTCTTTTTATAGCTGTGGTGTGAAGCGGCATTACCGTGTTGGTTACAGAACTTCAGGCAGCGAGGAAGACGCGCTTCTGCCCCATCAAAGACACTGCCAGGTGTCTGTAGAATACCCCAGGCTGAAGTTGGTGGCCGGCGGAAACGTTTGGTGGCCCTCAGAGCAGAAAAAGTCGGAGCATTCAATTACTGTCTGGTGCAATTTACAGAAGAAAGCTTCAATTTAGACATATGAAGCCCCAGCGGCTGACACTAATGAAAGTCTGTCTGTCCGCTTCATTGTTGCCGATGATTAGATTTTCTTTCATTCCAAGTGGTGCCAGCCATTTGGATGTTGCTGGGAATTTGCTTTGTGGTCGTTCTAGCGAACAACCTTTGGTTAATAAACGTGGCACGAGGAGAGGTTATTAAAATTCACCCTGTGCATATGTGTGACTAAGTTTACCCACAGCTTTAGAGAGTCCTCACCATTTATGCTTACAGAGTTTTGGGGGGTATTTGAGATCCTCCTTCAAGTCTGTACACTTAAAAAAAAAAAAATCCTTCTCTACAGAGCTCAGGTTGAAGGAAGCAGCACAAATTGGCTTTGAACCAGAGAGAGGACACACGGCTCAGCTGATCTTTCACTCCAGGGCTCTCAGGTTCCTCTTCACAAGTCTCTACCCCCAAAGCTTCTGACCCCATTCAAGAGAAAAAGAAGCGATGCTTTCAGAAACCTTCCAAAAACCCCATTTCATTATTGACCTCTAATAACAATCATGCTGTTAAATCGCAACCAATTTATGGCAACCCCTCGTGGTATTTTCAAGGCATAGGGTTGCTGATCCCCAGGTGGGGGCAGGGGATCCCCTGGTTGGGAGGTCCTCCCTCCACTTCAGGGTTGTCAGAAAGTGGGGGGTGGGGAGAGGAAATGTCTGCAGAGCACTAGGGCAGGGGTGTCAAACATGTGGCCCGAGGGCCAAATCAGGCCCATGGAAGGCTCCTATCAGGCCCCTGAGCAACTGGCTGTCATTGCTTCCTTCTCCCTCTGTCTTGCTTCCTTCTGCATCACAGCTTGCTTTGCAAGGCTTGCTCAGTTGCGCAGGAGCTACAGAGCAAAGCCTCTATTTTCTCCATTAGCTGAGGCCTACTCCCTTGGGAAGAAAAGAGAGGAGGCAGAACTTGCTTTGCCAAGCTCTCTCAATTGCGCAGCAGAGCTACTGAGCCAAGCATCTCTTCCTTCTATTGGCTGAGGCTCTTCCCCCTCCTGGTCCCCTGGGGAAGGAAGGAAAGAGCCAGAGCTTCCTTTGCGCATTTCCCTGGATCCCATGGAAGAAATACAAAGAAAGAACATTTAAGACCAACAAGTGCTAATGCTTTAAGTTTTTTTTTTAAAAATCGTTAATTGTGTTTGTCTGTGTCTTTTATAAAGTTTATATCTTTGCTACCTAATCTTAAATTGGTACACCCATGGCCTGACCTGACATGGTCTCATTTATGCAATTAAAGGGCTGAACATTAAAAACAAAGTGTAAAAAAATCATAAATCAACATACATGTATTTATTGTTGAAAGCTAAAACCATTTAAGGGCCCATCATAAGCCTCTATCCTATGTAAAATCATAAAACCTCAGTGGGAACCCACTCAACTCGACCTGATGTGTTTCGACCTAAATTGGTCTTCTTCAGAGGTCAAAAAGGTAAGTACACATATTGGCTCATAATACAGAACAGAATAAAACAACAGAACAATGCTGAACCACAAGGAAATTTAGTGAAGTGACAAAGGCTTAAAGATATTCTTGAGGCCGCCTGTTCTATAGTTTTATGTCTTAATCAAGAGCATACCTATAGCATTCAGTGTTTTTTTGTATGCCACCTGGTCCAAAATTGATCAAGTAAAGTCAGAGCCTATGTGCCAAGAGTTGTGCTCCCATTGAGGTTTTATGATTTTACATAGGATAGAGGCTTATGATGGGCCCTTAAATGGTTTTAGCTTTCAACAATAAATACATGTATGTTGATTTATGGTTTTTTTTTACACTTTGTTTTTAATGCTCGGCCCTTTAATTGCATGTTAACCTTTTAGGTTTTTTTACTCCAGTTTTTGGGTTAAGTTTCTTTCCCTTCTTTGTTTTTCTATGGTCTCATTTATGTCAGATCCGTCCCTCATAACAAATGAGTTTGACACCCCTGCCCTGGGGAGACCGGTCCCTATGGCAAAGGGTATGATGGAGAATTGCTCCATGGGTATCTGGGGCTCGAAGGGGACTGTTTTTTGAAGTAGAGGCGCCCTATTTTCAGCATAGCATCTGGTGCCTCTCCTATAACCCCCCCCCCCCCAAGTTTCCAAAAGATTAGACCATGGGGGCCAGTTCTATGAGCCCCAAAAGAAGGTGCCCCCATCCTCCATTATTTCCTAATTCTGGCAATGGAAGGAAGGCATTCAAAAGGAGTGTGGTCCCTTTAAATGTGATGGCCAGAACTTCCTTTGGAGTCCAGTTACACTTGTCACAGTCTTGATCCTTGCTCTACCCCCAAAGTCCCCAGATATTTCCTGAATCTGACCTGGCAACCTACCAGAATGAGAGATGAACAGAGGCGGTTTGCCACTGCCTTGCTCTGCATAGCAACCGTGATCTTCCTTGGTGGTCTTCCATCCAAATACTAACCACGTCCAGCCCTGCCCGACTTCTATGCTCAGATGACCTGAGGCTATTCAGCTTTCCACATTCCTTGTCTTTCTACTAAAATAGGTCAACCTACCTTGCTCCATGAAGTTTTAGGTTCCATTCCTTAATCCTCAGTGCACTATAACTGAAGTTGTTCTCATTCATACTGTGGCTCCCTGAGAACTGGAGAACAAGCTTAGGCACCGTGTGCCACTGACTCCTGTGACAGAATTAGTCCTTAGCAAACCAATACAAAAAAAAAAAAAATACGGAAATATTGTCCAAAGTTTTTTGCCCAAAAATATTATTTAGAAATTGATTCTTGAAAGCACTGCAATGAAATGCTTTGTGCGAGTGGAGGTTGATGTGAAAAGTGAATAAGCAATGGCTTAGCTAAAGCTTACAGCAAAACAGGGGGAAATAGACCGGTTTTGCCTGTCAGTATTTTTTTCTCTTTTGGGAACTAATCTGTGATTTTGGAAAATTATCATACCCTTGAGGTTGCGACTTTCCACTTAATAAATAATATATCTTTGGACAAAAAACTATGGACAGTATTTCTATATTTTTTGTATTGGTTTGCTAAGGACTAAATCTATCACAGGAGTAAGTGTTACACGGTGCCTACACTTGTTCTCCAGTTCCACACCCCGTGTGACTCTTTTCTAGTTGCTTAATCCCCAGTTGGGGGCAGGGAAATGTCAGCTTGGCACTCCATTATACCCTAGGGCAGGGGCGTCGAATCATTTTGTTATGAGGGCCAGATCTGACATAAATGAGAGTTTGTTGGGCCGAGCCATGTCAGACTGGGCCATGTGTGTACCTATTTAAGATTAGGTAGCAGAGATATAAACTTCGTAAAGGACACAGACAAACATGACTAAAGTTTTTTTTTTTTTAAACTTAAAGCTGGCTTAAAACACTAACGCTTGTTGGTCTTGAAGATGCTTTCTTTGTATTTCTCCCATGGGATCTGGGGATCTGGACAAAGGAAGCTCTGGCTCTTTCCCTCCCTCCCCAGGTGACCAGGAGGGCGAGGAGCCTCAACCAATGGAGAAAAACGAGGTTTTGCTCTGTAGCTCCTGTGCGATTTGAGCAAGCCTTGCAAAGCAAGCTGAGATGCAGAAGGAAGCAAGAGAGAGGGAGAAGGAAGCAGACGAGAGCCAGTCGCTTGGGGGCCTGATAGAAGCCCTCTGGGGGCCTGCTTTGGCCCCTGGGCCACATGTTTGACACCCCTGCCTTAGGGAGACTAATCTACATAGGATATAATGGAGAACTGATCTGTGGTTATCGGGGGCTCTTCGGACCTGGCAACCCTATCCCTACTCTGCTCTCCAGTTGTCTTTTATGGCAGGGCAGGTAAGAGCACCTGACTATTAAGGTTAGAATCTCCCGCCTTACCATTGAAGCTCTCTGATTAACCATGGGCCAGTCACACTATCAGACTAATCATAGAGTTGGACGGGATCCCCAGGGTCATCTAGTCCAACCCCCTGCACAACGGAAGTCCAACAGGATTGTTGTGTGGGTAAAATGGAGGAGAGAGGAGAGGGATGGAAGATGCTCTAGATCTCCCATTGGGGAGAAAGATAGGGTTTAAATGAAATAAAGAAATACGGTAATCGTAGATGGAATCTGTCTTAAAATCATAGCGTTGGAAGGGGCCTCCAGGGTCACCTAGTCCAACCCCCTGAACAACGCAGGAAATTCACAAATCTCTCCCCCCCCACACACACACACACAGTGACCCCTGTTCCGCACCTAGAAAATGGCAAAAAAAACCCCTCCCAGGATCCCTAGCCAAGTGGGAAAAAAAATGCTGCCTGCCTTTTTCTCCTCCTCTTCTGTAAAGATCACCTTGAAGGCTGGGAACAAAAGCAGACATGCTGAAAATTCTGGGTTTGGAACAATATTCCCTCTAAGCCATGGAGTCTTGTGAGCAGAAATTCTACTTCGTGAGCTACTGGCATTTAAAGCTGGGAGCTACTGCATAAATTTGTTTGCTCCGGGGCCATTTTCCCTGAGCTAAGACCAATAGGTGTGAGCCAGAGCCTAAAAAAACTATAAGCTAGCTCACACTAACTCAGCGAAGAAAGAAGAAGAAAAAGATGACGACGACGATGATGATAATATTTGATTTATATCCCACCCTATACTCTGAATCTCAGAGTCTCAGAGCAGCTCACAATCTCCTTCATCTTCCTCCCCCACAACAGACACCCTGTGAGGTAGGTGGGGCTCTCCCAGAAGCTGCCTTTTCAAGGACAACTTGAAATGAAGGAGAATAGCTCAAAGCCCCATAATAATTGCCAACATTATTCCTATGAGATCTCAGCCTTTAATCCCAAAGTTATTCTGTAGTCCTTTTTATGTTTTGATTTCAGAAAGAACATCAAAGAGGGAGCTAATAAAGCCTCCATTATGCCAGCATTCATATGGCTTACAGGCACCCACTGGGTGAAACTGCGCCGTCACCTGCAGCTTGGCAATCGCACCTACAAAGCACTCATAATTTTCTCGGTTCTGTTCCTGTTTTGCAAACTGCAACCCAAGATGATGGGAAGTTAACAGGTTCTGCAGTGCTAGCAAGCATGCTATCTGGAGGAGGAGGGCGGCAGAATAAAATCCTAGATTTGGAAAGAGTCAAAGGCACCAAACACAGGACATCTGTACACTTACTGGGAGGGTTCAAAAACACCCAGCTCTATCTATTGATGGGCGACCGGACTGGAGACGCTCCTGAAAACCTGGACCGGGCGATGCAAGCCATGGCAGGGTGGATCAAGTCGAGTGGGCTGAAGTTGAATCCAGCGAAGACAGAGGTCCTTTGCGTGGGCCGCGGCGGGCCAGGGGAGGAGATCTCCCTACCGGCTTTTGACGGTGCGTCGCTGATACCAGTGCGCAGGGTCAAGAGCCTGGGAGTGCTTCTGGAGCCTTCCTTGACAATGGAGGCACAGATAGCAGCCACTGCTAAAGCTGCCTTTTTCCATCTTAGGAGGGCGAAGCAGCTGGCCCCTTTCCTGGAACGTGACGACCTAGCAACAGTGATCCATGCAACGGTCACCTCGAGGCTGGACTACTGTAATGCCCTCTACATGGGGCTGCCCCTGTACCAAACTCGGAAACTGCAGCTAGTGCAGAATGCGGCAGCCAGGCTGTTGGTGGGACTACCTCGGTGGGAGCATGTGCAGCCTAGGTTGCGGGAGCTGCACTGGCTGCCAATTGTGTTCCGAATTCGTTACAAGGTGCTGGTTATTACCTTTAAAGCCCTATATGGTCGAGGACCTGCCTACCTTAGGGACCGCCTCTCCCCATATATTCCCCAGAGGGCACTGAGATCTAGCTCCCAAAATCTTTTAAAAATCCCTGGACCAAGGGAGGCCAAACTGAAAACAACTCAAGAGCAGGCTGTAGAGTATTGGAATCAGCACAGCGCCGCGCAACCCGAGCCGCCCGCGGGTCGCCTTGCGCAGCGCGGGAAAGCCACCCCAATCAGCTCCAAGGGCGGGAAGTTCGACTGGCCAGGATTGGGCTGGCCAGCAAAGGGGATGTTCCGGGAGGCTTGTATATATTGGCGGACCCGACCGCGTGTTAACCAGTTCGGTAGTGTGCTAGCTATTAAATACTTATGCCTTCACCACGACTCGTCTCTCAGTACACTACACAGGCCTTCTCAGTAACGGCTCCCCATTGGTGGAATTAACTACCAGCCGAGGTTCGAGCCCTGCGGGACTATAATCAGTTCCGCAGAGCATGTAAAACTATTCTTTTCCAAATGGCCTACAAGACTGAATTCTGAAATGTTATGCAGCCATCTGATATACATCGTTTTGTATTATAGCACCTTACCTGCTGTGGTTTTAATTAATCTATTTATTAATGTGTTTTATTGTATTTTTATTCTATGATATTTGCTGTATGTTATGGCACTTTACATGTTTGTGAGCCGCCCTGAGCCTGCCTTGGTGGGGAGGGCGGGATATAATTATTATTATTAACCTCAGTGGTACCACCAATAGAATTGGCTCATTGCTATCAAACATCCAAATGACATGGTGGGAATTGCTGTCAAGTTGCAGCCAACTTTTGGTAGCCTTATAGCAACCCTGGACTTCCTTGGTGGTCTCCCATCCAAGCACTAACCAGGGGCCCATACGACTTAGCTTCCAAGTTCTGAGACTGGGCTAGCTTGGGCTCCTCAGCCTTCACCCCTCCCCCCCAAATCTCCAGGAATTTCCCAACCCAGAGCTGGCAACCCTACCCACAAGACATATAGGCAGCTGGAATTGCTTTGCATATTGTAGCGGGAACTGCTTTTCATATTAGGCCACACACCCCTGATGTAGCCAATCCTCCTGGAACTTACAGTAGGCCCTGTATGAAGAGCCCTGTAAGGAATTCTAGCAGGACCTCCTTTGCATATTAGGCCACACACCCCTGATGTAGCCAATCCTCCTGGAGCTTCCAGTAGGCCCTGTACTGAGAGCCCTGTAAGGAATTCTAGCAGGACCTCCTTTGCATATTAGGCCACACACCCCTGATGCAGCCAATCCTCCTGGAGCTTCCAGTAGGCCCTGTACTGAGAGCCCTGTAAGGAATTCTAGCAGGACCTCATTTGCATATTAGGCCACACACCCCTGATGTAGCCAATCCTCCTGGAACTTACAGTAGGCCCTGTATGAAGAGCCCTGTAAGGAATTCTAGCAGGACCTCCTTTGCATATTAGGCCACACGCCCCTGATGTAACCAATCCTCCTGGAGCTTCCAGTAGGCCCTGTACTGAGAGCCCTGTAAGGAATTCTAGCAGGACCTCCTTTGCATATTAGGCCACACACCCCTGATGCAGCCAATCCTCCTGGAGCTTCCAGTAGGCCCTGTACTTAGAGCCCTGTAAGGAATTCTAGCAGGACCTCCTTTGCATATTAGGCCACACACCCCTGATGTAGCCAATCCTCCTGGAACTTACAGTAGGCCCTGTACTAAGAGCCCTGTAAGCTCTTGGAGGATTGGCTACAACAGGGGTGCGTGGCCTAATATGCAAAGGAGTTCCTGCTACAAAAAAAGCCCTGGGCTCTATGAAAGGGTGAAACACAGCCAGTTTTGCCACTGTTGGGGGGAGGGGGGAAAGGACTATCCATCCAAAAACTTATGCTAAGAGATCATGGGATCTGCTTGGACCAAAGCCACATAGGGCAGGTTTGTCATATAGAGTGGAAAAAACTTGACGGCATGCAACCTAACCAATCGCTTAAGTAAGCTTTGTTTCCGGTCCCTTGCTCCGAATTCGGAATTTGAGAAGAATTTCATGTCACGTGGCTTCGCAGCGTTGCCTGACTGAAGGATAGATGCAGGAGTACACCACGGTTTATTTTGGAAAAGACTATTCAAAGAGATTCAAGTTACAAAAGGAATAAATATGTAGGTGGTGAAAAAGGTTCTCTCTTTCTCTCTCCCTTGTTGTCTGCCTAGTCTAAAATTCCGCCCTGGCCCCTTTCGCTATATTAAGAGGCCCGGCAGTTACACAGGCTTGCCCGATCTTGTGAGATATCTGGAAGCTAAGCAGGGTTACCCTGGGTTAGCCGATAGCGTTGCCAGGCCCAATTCAAGAAATATCTGCGGACTTTGGGGGTGGAGCCAGCAGACAATGGGGTGGAGTCAGGAGCAAGGTTGTGACAAGCATAATTGAACTCCAAAGGGAGTTCTGGCCATCACATGTAAAGGGACGGCACGCCTTTTAAATGCCTTCCCTCCATTTGGAATAACGAAGGATAGGGGCACCTTCTTTTGGGGCTCATAGAACTGGACCCCCTAGTCCAATCTTTTTGAAACTTGGGGGGAATTTTGAGGAGAGGCACCAGATGCTATGCTGCAAAGTTGTGGTTCTACCTCAAAAATAGCCCCTCCCAGAGCCCCAGGTACCAGCAGATCAATTCTCCATTATTCCCTATGGGAATTGGTCTCCCTAGGGAATAATGGAGTTCCCAGCAGACATTCCCCCCCCCCCACACTTTCTAATGACCCTGAAGCAGGGGGAGGCTCTCCAAACCAGGGGATCTCCTGCTCCCACCTAGGGATTGGCAACCCTAGGTTGGCAGCCTCCAGGTGGGACCTGGAGATCTCCCATTTTTACAACTGTTCTCCAGCTGACAGAGATCAGCTCCTCTGGAGAAAACAGCTGCTTGGAAGGGTGGACTCTATGGCATTGTACCATGCTGAGGCCCTAGCATAAGAACATAAGAGAAGCCATGTTGGATCAGGCCAATGGCCCATCCAGTCCAACACTCTGTGTCACACAGTGGCCAAAAAAACCCTCAAGTGCCATCAGGAGGTTCACAAGTGGGGCTAGAAGCCCTTCCACTTTGCTCCCCCCCGCCAAAGCACCAAGAATACAGAGCATCACTGCCCCAGACATTTCCAATAATATGCTGTGGCTAATAGCCACTGATGGACCTCTGCTCCATATTTTTACCCAATCCCCTCTTGAAGCTGGCTATGCTTGTAGCCACCACCACCTCCTGTGGCAGTGACTTCCACATGTTAATCACCCTTTGAGCGAAGAAGTACTTCCTTTAATCCGTTCTAACCCGACTGCTCGGCAATTTCGTTGAATGCCCACGAGTTCTTGTACTGTGAGAAAGGGAGAAAAGTACCTTTTCTCTGCTTTCTCCATCCCATGCATAATCTTGTAAACCTCTATCATGTCACCCCGCAGTCGATGTTTCTCCAAGCTAAAGAGCCCCAAGCGCTTTCACCTTTCTTCATAGGGAAAGTGTTCCATACCTTTAATCATTCTAGTTGCCCTTTTCTGGACTTTTTCCAATGCTATAATATCCTTTCTGAAGTGCGGTGACCAGAATTGTACACATTATTCCAAATGAAACCTCACCATCAATTTATACTGGGGCATTATGATACTGCCCAGGTGTGGGCAAGGGATCCCCCGGTTTGGAGGCCCTCCCCCCGCTTCAGGTCATCAGAAAATGGGGGGAGGGACGGTGGTTCAGTGGTAGAGCATCTGCTTGGTAAGCAGAAGGTCTCAGGTTCAATCCTTGACATCTCCAACTGAAAAGGGTTGAGGCAAATAGGTGTGAAAAACCTCAGCTTGAGACCCTGGAGAGTCGCTGTGAGTCTGAGTAGACAATACTGACTTTGATGGATCAAGGGTCTGATTCAGTATAAGGCAGATTCATATGTTCATATGTCTGCTGAGCACTCCATTATTCCCTAGGGAGACTGATTCCCATAGGATACAATGGAGAATTGACCCATGGGTATCTGGGCCTCTATGGGGGCTGATGTTTTTTTGATAGAGGCACCAAATTTGCAACATATCATCTAGTGCCCCTCCTCAAAAGAAGAAGATATTGGATTCCAAGTTTCAAAAATATTGGACCAGGGGATCCAATTCTATTATTCCAAATGGAGGGAAGGCATTTAAAAGGTGTGTGGTCCCTTGAAATGTGATGGCCAGAACTCCCTTTGGAGTTCGATTATGCTCGTCACAACCTTGCTCCTGGCTCCACCC
This sequence comes from Heteronotia binoei, assembly GCF_032191835.1. Classification (NCBI taxonomy): domain Eukaryota; kingdom Metazoa; phylum Chordata; class Lepidosauria; order Squamata; family Gekkonidae; genus Heteronotia; species Heteronotia binoei. The sequence continues at coordinate 19,970,340 of NC_083243.1, read as the reverse complement.
CCAATGTCTCCAGGCTCCACCCCCAAAGTCTCCAGATATTTCTTGAATTGGACCTGGCAACCCTATGAGGCCCCTCCCCTCTCCAAACCCAGCACTCTCCCACATCCACCCCCAAAATCTCCAGGTATTTTCCAACACAGACTTGGCAACCCTACAGGGATGGGAGACCACCAAAGAAATTTAGGGTGGCTACACAGAGGCAGGCATTGGCCAAGGCACCTCTGAACACCCCTTGCCTTGAAAACCCTATGTGGGGTCAACAGTAGTTGCCTGCAATTGTGACAGCACTTTCTACCACAGTTGTACAGCATAAACTTATGGTAATGGGGCTGTGCATAACAGCTAGCGATACACTAAACTAACTAAACTAAATAATGCTTTAAAACTACCTGCCAAATCCAGGGCAATGAGGCAGCATAGAAGTATTTCAGTTTTTTTAAAAAATAAATTGATTCCCTCATTAGCAAATAAAACAGATACTCATTGAAGTGGGAATACTATACCTATGACTTAATGCTTTGGTCATTCATTCCTCTTCTCTGCCAAAAGGCCTTTCTGAAATGTCAGAACGTTTCTGAGTTTGACCAGAACAACAACTGCGCAACTACAGGAATGGGTAGACGTTCTCTCATAATTATTTAAAGAATCCGTGTCATCTCTCTTTTCAGGGCTGTTTCAGGACTCTCTTAAAGGGACTGGGTGACAGATCTGGCTCAACAGTAAAAGATTTTTGGCAATTGGAATCTCATTTCCTACTCTTGATTTTTTTAAAAAAATATATTAGTTTTGTTGCTGAAGTCAGGCCCAAGGTCTTTGTTCTGTCTTGCAAGTTGGCAGAAACCTCCTTTTAAGATAACAGTGGGGAAAAACCAACAGCATCTCCTCATCTGTTCTCAAGCCGTTGCAGGTGTGCCGCCCTCAAAATCTTAGCATGAAGCATTTATATTTCTTCTCTCATCCTGCTCATACCGACCGTAATCCCCAGCCTGCTGACTTGGAGGAAAGGTGCACTGAAACCAGCAAAGCTTACTTCCCAACACACGCTTTTGAGGCTTGAACTGACAGCGGTGTTCCAGATGTGGGGAAATGATACATATGGGCCAAACAAAAAAATGGGCATGTCCACATGAGAGCTTTTCTATGTGCTGTTTTGTGCACAAAGCTAAAACCCTGCCTATATCCGAACTCTGAATTAGCACCACAAATGTAATTTTAATTGTTGAGTTTTATTGTTTTAATTGTAACTTAAATTGTTGTTTTTAATAATTGTTAGACGCCCTGAGTCCGCTTGTGGAGAGGGCGGGATAGAAATTTGAATAAAATAAATAAATAAACAAATATACATTAATCCTTCCTAAGAAAGCCAACTTGGTGTAGTGGTTAAGAGTGGCGGACTCTAATTAGAGAATTGGATTTGATTTTTTCCCCCCACTCTTCCACATGGGTCAGTCACTGTTCTCTCAGAACTCTCTCAGCCCCACCTACCTCACAGGGTGCCTGTTGTGGGGAAAGCCAACAGGAGTGTAGTGGTTTTGAGTGGCAGGGCTCTAATCTGGAGAACCGGGTTTGATTCCCCACTTCTCCGCGTGCACCTGCTGGGTGACCTTGGGTCAGTCATAGTTCTCTCAGACCTGCTCTCTCAAGAGTAGTTCAGCCAGAGCTCTCTCAGCCCCACCTACCTCACAGGGTGTCTGTCCTGGGGAGAGGAAGTGAAGGAGATTGTAAGTCGCTCTGAGACTCCAAGTGAAGGGTAGGGTATCCAACTCTTCTTCTTCCTCTTCCTCCGGAGAGGGGGAAATGGTAGCTGCTCCTAGTATCACCAGCAACACAGTCCTGTTAGATCAGACAAATCATCTAAGATGGATGTCCCCAACACGGTGCCCATGAGCACATTGGCAGCCACCAGTGATTTTCCTGGTATTCACCAAGTGATTTTAGAGAGAAGAAGATATTGGATTTATATCCCGCCCTCCACTCCGAAGAGTCTCAGAGCGGCTCACAATCTCCTTTACCTCCCCCTCAACAGACGCCCTGTGAGGTAGATGAAGATATTGGATTTATATCCCGCCCTCCACTCCAAAGAGTCTCAGAGCGGCTCAAAATCTCCTTTACCTTCCCCCCCACAACAGGCATCCTGTGAGGTAGATGAAGATACTGGATTTATATTCCGCCCTCCACTCCAAAGAGTCTCAGAGCGGCTCACAATCTCCTTTACCTTCCCCCCCACAACAGGCATCCTGTGAGGTAGATGAAGATACTGGATTTATATTCCGCCCTCCACTCCAAAGAGTCTCAGAGCGGCTCACAATCTCCTTTACCTTCCCCCCCACAACAGGCATCCTGTGAGGTAGATGAAGATACTGGATTTATATTCCGCCCTCCACTCCAAAGAGTCTCAGAGCGCCTCACAATCTCCTTTACCTTCCCCCCCACACACAAACACAACAGACACCCTGTGAGGTAGATGAAGATACTGGATTTATATCCCGCCCTCCACTCTGAAGAGTCTCAGAGCAGCTCACAATCTCCTTTACCTTCCTCCCCCACAACAGACACCCTGTGAGGTGGGTGGGGCTGGAGAGGGCTCTCACAGCAGCTGCCCTTTCAAGGACAACCTCTGCCAGAGCTATGGCTGACCCAAGGCCATGCTAGCAGGTGCAAGTGGAGGAGTGGGGAATCAACCTGGTTCTCCCAGATAAAAGTCTGCTCACTTAACCACTACACCAAACTGGCTTTTCCAGGGGACAGGGCTGGGGCCACTGGAGATTTGATTGGCTATGCAGGTTTTTTTAAATGTTGCTTTGAAGTGCAAGGTTTGCTGAGTGACTGAAGGCAAGCTGGAGCAGCCATTTTATCACTGGTTCCGCCTCATGTGGCAGCTGTATTGTGGCAGCCATTTTGTGGCTGCACCTATTACACTGTGTCAGAATTCCCAAGGCCCCTACAAGCTCAAAAGGTTTGGGGACCCCTGATCAAAGACACCACCCCATCTCCTGCAACGGCCATCCAGGCTCCCCAAGAAAGGGCACAGAAATGATAATGACGTGTTTTTGCGGCCCAGCCCAGATGAGCAACTGGCAGACATACAGTCTTTTCACACAGATGTTCTGTTATCATGCCGAAGGAGAATGGGAAAATGTGCTGGGTAATTTGTGAAGGGGAGGGAGTTGATTCTGTAAAGCACCATAGCTCCATCCAGGAGAGATTGGAGGGTGGGGAGGGGGGGTTGTTATTGGCATGTTCTTTGCACAAGGCTAGATTGACTGGTATGGCAGGGCTGGCCAAACTGCGGCTCGGGAGCCACATGTGGCTCTTTCACACATCTAGTGTGACTCTTGAAACCCCCACCGCCCCATTGGCTGGCTTGGAGAAAGCATTTGTCTCTTTAAATCACTTCTCCAAGCCAAGCCTGCCAGCAGCAAGGAGAACACATTTTTAAGTTAAAGTTGCTTTCTTTCCACCTCTCCCTCCCCCGATCCACCTACCTTCCTTCTCCCCTCCCTCCCTCCCTCCTTCCAGCTCTCAGACATCTGACATTCATGTCTTGTGCTGCTCAGATATTTGATGTTCGTGTCTTGTGGCTCTCAAACATCTGATACTTATTCTAGCATGTGGCTCTTGTGTTAAGAAGGTTTGGCCACTCCTGGTATAGTAGTTAGTATGTAAAACTGGGGACCTGGGAAAACAAGGTTCAAATCCCACTCTGCCATAGAAGCTTGCTGGGTGACTTTAGGCTAATCACACACTCTCAGCCTAACCTACTTCACAGGGCGGTTGTAAGGATAAAATGGAGGACAGGGGAACACTGAAGTTACTCTAAGTTCCCATTGGGGAGAAAGTCGGGTATAAACAGGTAAAGGAATGAATTTAAAGACAGCATTGGATCTATATTCCGCCCTCCACTCAGAGTAGCTCACAATCTCCTTTATCTTCCTCCCCTGCAAGACACCCTGTGAGGTGGGTGGGGCTGAGAGGGCTCTCACAGCAGCTGCCCTTTCAAGGACAACCTCTGTGAGAGCTATTGCTGACCCAAGGCCATTCCAGCAGGTGCAAATGGAGGAGTGGGGAATCAAACCCGGTTCTCCCAGGTAAGAGTCCGCACACTTAAGCACTACACCAAAGAGCCATTGCCCACTACAGCTGGTTGGCAGCATTTCTAGGCAGGTTCCTGGAAGTGCATCCCAAATGTCAATAAATAAAAATTAAATAAATAAATAGATGTGTGTGTTGAGAAAAGAGGCAGATAGAAGTGTCCTCTGAGGAAAGGCAGATATGAGGCGTCCTGAGCCCGACGGGAGGGCGGGATAGAAATGTAAATAAATAAATGTGTCTTCCTCAGAATTATTTTTTAAGGGGCTACTGACAGAGGAAGACTGGAATTTGTCCTGCCTCTCTCTCTCCCCTCCCCGCCCCCACTCCTATGACTATTCTGTCCCCAAACCCAGGCATTTTTAAGAGAGCCGGTTTGGTGTAGTGGTTAAGTGTGCGGACTCTTATCTGGGAGAACCGGGTTTGATTCCCCACTCCTCCACTTGCACCTGCTAGCATGGCCTTGGGTCAACCATAGCTCTGGCAGAGGTTGTCCTTGAAAGGGCAGCTGCTGGGAGAGCCCTCTCCAGCCCCACCCACCTCACAGGGTGACTGTTGTGGGAGAGGAAGGTAAAGGAGATTGTAAGCCGCTCTGAGACTCTTCGGAGTGGAGGGCGGGATATAAATCCAATATCTTCTTCTTCTTTTTGTAAGAGTATTCCAGATTGATAAACTGGCAAGAGGATAGTAAAAACAGGCAGTTTGATGCAATTACACCCACTCTATGGACCACTTCAAACAGTACAGATTTTCTTAAGAACGTAAGAGAAGCCATGTTGGATCAGGCCAATGGCCCGTCCATTCTTTTAAATATGCACCTGAAAGCACGGTTTATTAACACAACTCTTTGGCAAAGAATGTTGTTAGCCGCCCTGAGCCTGCCGTGGTGGGGGAGGGCGGGATATAAATGAAATAAATAAATAAATAAATAAATAAAGCCAAGGCTGGCCCTGTGTAACAAGCGAGACAGATCCATGTTGCTGGTGGAATCGGGGCCCTCAGTTATGTAGACCTGCATTCCACCCCCTTTTCCGAGGAGAAGAGCAGGTGCTTTGCTTTCAAATAAGGGACTTTTGGGGCATTTTAGCCTGAAACCCCACACACTTTTCTTTTTCCAACTGCATACAAATCTCAGACTGGGAAAGAATGCAGGAAACGCTGCCACAACCAACTAGCACAAAGCCAGTATCTTTTGATGAGTGACGCCACCTGAAGAAGTGTAGTGAGAGACTCAGGCGAAAGCTCCACAATGTCCTCCATAGATCCTGCTGGGCTTAAAATGGATCCTCCTGAATCTCTTCTGTAGTCCACAAAGATTCAACAAAAAGGGGATTATGGAGAATCATGTGGTAGAAATTAGGGTTGTCAACCTCCAGGTGGCGCCTGGAGATCTCCCACTGTTACAACTGATCTCCAGACAGAGGTCAACAGAGAGATCAGTTCCCCTGAAGAAAATGGGTGTGTTAGAGGGTGGACTCTGTGGCATTTTGCCCATCTGAGATTCTTCCTTTTCCCAAACTCCACCCTCCCTGAGTTCTTCCCCCAAAATCTCCAGGTATCTCTCCAGGTAACCCTAGGGGAAGTGGGGAGTAATCTTTCATGCCCTGTTTTGTTTCCACCATTCTTCTGAATGTCACCATATTAAAATTTTAGTGACAACCCTGAAATAATGAGAGCCAGTTTGGTGTAGTGGTTAAGTGCGTGGACTCTTATCTGGGAGAACCGGGTTTGATTCTCCACTCCTCTACTTACAGCTGCTGGAATGGCTTTGGGTCAGCCATAGCTCTTGCAGTTTTCCTTGAAAGGGCAGTTGCTGTGAGAGCTCTCTCAGCCTCACCCACCTCACAGGGTGTCTATTGTGGGGGCAGAAGGTATAGGAGATTGTAAGCCGCCCTGAGTCTTTGATTCAGAGAGAAGGGCAGGGTATAAATCTGCAGTCATTGACTTCTTCTAAAAGGGAGGAGAGACAGAATTCTGGCATAGCAGAATTTGTAGGAGGAATTTTGACAAGTGCAGCTTCCTCCAGCTCTGTGCACACGCAGACATTCCTGCACATCCAAGGATACAGGAAACTTGTTCTATCCAATAGCCCTACAAGATGAAAGGAATTGGAAACTTTTGCACACGTGCTTTGAAGCTTGCTCTCCATTCTGTCAGAGGCGCTTAGCTAGCAATTATGAACCAGACTACAGCCTCTTTTAATCAAAACATAGAAGCACAATGGAAAATCTTTACAGGGTGCATCTTAGTTGATATACGTGCTATGGGGTGGGGGGGGGAGAATCACTGATCAAGTTAGACATTGAAGAGACAACACTCCTAGCATTCTCCACCCCCCCCCCCTCCAAGTCTGCATCTAGGCTCTTTTTCTCAACAGTTCAATGTACATTATCACATTATTAACCTAGGCTTCTGGGACTCTTTTTAATGACAATCTCTTAAAGTGGCAGCACTGTGACTACTTTAGACAGTGGCCAATTCAGCGTCAGCAGGCTAAATCACCCAGGATAGCCTGATCTCGTCAGAGCTTAAAAGCAACGCAGGGTCAGCCCTGGTTAGTACTTGGATGGGAGACCCACCAAGGAAATCCACGGTTGCTACACAAAAGCACCCTCATCTCGACAGCCCCAAAGTGTGGCTGCCACAGGTTAGACCTGATGGCACACTTTCAATGTTGTTTTGCCCTTTCGTTTTAGACATTAACCCCCATCCCCTTCACTATAGCAGCACAATCATTCTCCTAGTTTCAAAAGCATGTTTGACTAAGACCCCTTCTTGACACCGTCACCACTGAAGAAAGCAAGTTGGCTTCCCATACCTTGCTTAGAAAATCCAGAGTTTCCGTTTTTTTGTTTTCTAAAGGGCTGTCTACAATTGGAGCATCCCACAGGAGCGGCCAAACTTGCTTAACGCAAGAGCCACAAAGAACAGACGTCAGATGTTTGAGAGCCACAAGACAGGAACATGTCTGAGAGCAGAAAGACAGGCAAGCAGGCAAATGGATGGGTGGGAGAGGTAGAAAGAAAGCAACTTTAAATGCCTTCTCCAAGGCAGCTGATGAGAAGGTGGGGACTTCGAGAGCCATACAGTATGTGCAAAAAAGCCACAGTTTAGCCACCCCTGCACTAGAACCTCGTGACAATTTCAGTTACCTGTTATTCCCCCCCCCCTCCAATATGTTAAGATATGAACAGCGATTACACTCCCAAGTTTAAGGTGACACATCATAGCTGCTTCCTTTTTCACTTTTACCAGAATGTACCCACTGGAATTCAGTGGGACTGTTCGCCTCCAAACATGCCAAAGGGCTCCAGCCATAAACGTAGGCAAGAACTGGAACGCCTTGATGCACACAGCACTTCATTTTCAGAAACTTATTATTTTGCAAGAATTCTGGGTGTGCATATGTCAGCATTGCCCCGAAGTTATCTCCCTCGTAATTAAAATCACTCTAAAAGGCATTTTTCTTGCCTGATAATGTCAGGGTTTGCTTATGTTGATCAGACTCTATTTGCATGGCCAGATGAAGATATCAAAAACCGGTATGCTGACATTCGCCCGGCTTTCCCAAAGTGCTTTTATGCCGGCGTCAGCGTATAGAACTGGTTTAATTACACAGCCGATCTAATTACAAAGGGAGGCCACTGGCTGAAATCCTGTTTGCCATTGTTGGGCTACCTTGCCCTACAATGAGAGACAGCTACCATTTAGGGCCAGCCTCATGCTTCAAATGAGCTGCTTACGAGCACGTCCTTTCCTCCTAAGGTTGTCAACAGACTTGGGGGAACAAATAGTCTTTTCTTTTCTTTTTAGCAGGATGTTTCTCTTATACTCAACAGGGTGCTTCTTTACCGCCATGCCATGAAAAGACTCAAGTTACCCATTTCCACACATGAAGCCTCTGTCGGACAGGGCATCTTTTGTCCAGGTCCGCTGGATGCAACTGGCAAAACTAGCGGCTTCAAGCAGGACTCTGATAAAACTAAAAGGAAAATCAAAATAAATTGTAATCGGAAGAGTTTCCAGCTCGACATTAGGAAGAACTTCCTGACAGCGGTTCCTCAGTGGAACAGGCTTCCTCAGGAGGTGGTGGGCTCTCCTTTGGAGGTTTTAAAACAGAGGCTAAATGGCCGTCTGACAGCAATACAGATCCTATGAATTTAGGGGGAGGTATTTGTGAGTTTCCTGCGTTGTGCAGGGGGTTGGACTAGATGACCCTGGAGGTCCCCTTCCAACTCTATGATTCGATCCCCAGCCTTTTTCTTTTTTTGTAGGTAACCCTTTAAAAACCCATGCTGGCCCAGAGTGAGAACCAGATCTTTTGTGATCCACTTCTACAGTTTTCAGAATTGCCACCAGACCTAGAGTCTAGCATCCCACCCCTTTAATATAGGCTTCATGAGGGAAAACGGGCAGCTGAAGCTTTTCATTGCACACAGGTAACCATACCATTAAGCCTTTATTAAAGAGACAGTACATTTTTCTCCAGGCCAGTTGGGAAGTCTGCTTCTCTCTGTCCTCCTTTCCACAATGCTGTATCTGTCTGTCTCCGCCCCACCCACAGCCAAGCTAATTGCAGCTCAGGAGGGCGATGACCATTTTAAAATTGGGAAAAAAACCTCTCCTAGTCCTAATTGCTTTCAAGACTAGTAATTTGCTTTTTTAAAAAACCTTGTGGGGAAAGTGTCCAATCCTGGTTGAATGCTGCTGGGGAAGACAGTTCCGCCACCTTTATTCAATTTGCAAAACAGGCCATTTTCAAGCAAACTTCCCCACAGAATACCAACTTTACCTATTGATTTAACACCTGTTACACAGTGGCTCAGGAAAAAAAAGAACTTCAGAGGAAAAATTCAATCTCACAACCCCACTTTCCCTTTTCAGGAGGCTTCCTGTTGGTAATAGGTACGCCTTATTCAACTAGATTTAGAAGAAGATATTGGATTTATATCCCGCCCTCCACTCCGAAAAGTCTCAGAGCGGCTCACAATCTCCTTTACCTTCCTCCCCCACAGCAGACACCCTGTGAGGTGGGTGGGGCTGGAGAGGGCTCTCACAGCAACTGCCTTTCAAGGACAACCTCTGCCAGAGCTATGGCTGACCCAAGGCCATGCTAGCAGGTGCAAGTGGAGGAGTGGGGAATCAAACCTGGTTCTCCCAGATAAGAGTCCGCGCACTTAACCACTACACCAAACTGGTGCTTTGCCTATGAAAATCTTCAATCCCACAACCCGACTTTCCCTGTTCAGGAAGCCTCCCATTGGTAATAGGTACACCTTATTAAACTGGATTATAAACACAGGTGTTTTGACTATGAAAAGGCCAACATTTCAATCCCACAACCCCACTTTCCCTGTTCAGGAAGCCCTCCTGTTGGTAATAATAACCTTATTAAACTGGATTATAAACACAGGTGTGCTTTGCCTATGAAAAGGCCAACATGCCATTAGTTTTAATAGACGCTGACAATTATTCTGCAGCCAAAGCTCAAACACTTGACCCCAATTTTCCCATCTTTCAACATCACCAAACCCATAATCTCTACTCAGCCCCCACCCCCGTTAACCATATCTTTCTAAAAATAAAAGAGCTTTCCTTAGTTTCAAGTAACTTTTATTACCAAAATTTTAAAATAACCAGACTAAGAGTTTCCAACATTTTTAAAAGATTTTTTTTTGTATGCATATAACATTTTTCCATGCGCTCTCTTGAAATGTTTCTCTTTTTTTTTTTCTTTCAATCAAAAATTCTCAAGTGCACATCTGAAACAGTGAACAGAAGAAACAGAAATCCACCGAAAAGCACAGGGAACTCAAAACAAACGCTCGCCGGCAACCAACTTAAAGCTCACTGTGCATTCCCAGGTACAGCAGAGAGCAAATTAGGACCTGCTCCCACACCCTCCCACAGGAAAACCCCTCCAGTAATGGCACTGAATGAATAGAGGCAGCAGAGGAGCAGGTTGAAATTGCTCCCATAGTCCAGTCCAAAGACATCTAGTCCACTTCTTCAATGGTGGGCCCACCTCCCGGGGCCCCAGCTGCTCCGGCTCCCTGGTACAATTTGGTCATGATGGGGTTGCAGAGCTTCTCCAGTTCTTTTTGCTTGTGCTCAAACTCCTCCTTTTCGGCCATCTGGTTACGATCCAGCCAGCTGATCACCTCTTGGCACTTCTCCAGGACCCTCTGCTTGTCCTGGTCGCCGATCTTGCCTTTCAGTTTCTCGTCTTCCATCGTCTGCTTGACGTTGTACACGTAGGACTCGAGGGCATTCTTGGACACCACCCGTTCCCGGTTGGCCTCATCTTCGGCCTTGTACTGCTCCGCTTCCTGCACCATGCGGTCGATGTCATCTTTGCTGAGGCGGCCCTTGTCGTTGGTGATGGTAATCTTGTTCTCTTTACCGGTACTCTTGTCCACGGCCGTGACGTTGAGGATGCCATTGGCGTCGATGTCAAACGTGACCTCGATTTGGGGCACGCCACGGGGAGCTGGTGGGATCCCCGTCAGGTCAAACTTGCCTAGCAGGTTGTTGTCTTTGGTCATGGCCCTCTCGCCCTCATACACCTGCACCAGCACGCTGCTCTGGTTGTCTGAATAGGTGGTGAAGGTCTGCGTCTGTTTAGTGGGGATGGTGGTGTTGCGCTTGATCAAAGCCGTCATCACCCCTCCAGCCGTCTCGATGCCCAGAGAGAGGGGCGCCACATCCAGCAGCAGGAGGTCTTGCACGTTCTCAGACTTGTCGCCTATCAGGATAGCAGCCTGCACAGCGGCACCATAGGCCACGGCTTCGTCAGGATTGATGCTCTTGTTGAGCTCTTTACCGTTAAAAAAGTCCTGCAGCAGCTTCTGGATCTTGGGGATCCGAGTGGAACCTCCCACCAACACAATCTCGTTGATCTGCCCTTTGTCCAGCTTGGCATCCCGCAAGGCCTTCTCCACGGGCTCAAGGGTGCCCCGGAAGAGGTCAGCGTTGAGCTCCTCAAAGCGGGCCCGAGTGATGGAAGTGTAGAAGTCGATGCCATCAAACAACGAATCGATCTCGATGGAGGCCTGGGTGGAGGAGCTGAGGGTGCGCTTGGCCCTCTCGCAGGCCGTGCGGAGCCGCCGGACGGCCCGCTTGTTGCCGGCAATGTCTCTCTTGTGCTTGCGCTTGAACTCCTCCACAAAGTGGCTCACCATCCGGTTGTCGAAGTCCTCGCCACCCAGGTGGGTGTCCCCAGCCGTGGACTTCACCTCGAAGATGCCATCCTCGATGGTCAGGATGGAGACGTCGAAGGTGCCGCCGCCCAGGTCGAAGATGAGGACGTTCTTCTCCCCAGCCCCGCTGCCCTTCTTATCCAAGCCGTAGGCGATGGCAGCCGCCGTGGGCTCATTGATGATGCGCAGGACGTTGAGGCCGGTGATGGTGCCTGCGTCCTTGGTGGCCTGGCGCTGGGAGTCGTTGAAGTAGGCCGGGACGGTGATGACGGCGCTCTGCACCTTGCGGCCCAGGTAGGCCTCGGCGATCTCCTTCATCTTGGTCAGGACCATGGAGGAGATCTCCTCGGGGAAGAAGCTCTTGGTCTCGGCCTTGTACTCCACCTGGACCTTGGGCTTGCCCCCCTCACTGATCACACGGAAAGGCCAATGCTTCATGTCAGACTGGACGGTGGGGTCGTCGAATTTGCGGCCGATGAGGCGCTTGGCGTCGAAGATGGTGTTGTTGGGGTTCATTGCCACCTGGTTCTTGGCCGCGTCGCCGATGAGGCGCTCCGTGTCAGTGAAAGCCACGTAGCTGGGGGTGGTGCGGTTGCCTTGGTCGTTGGCGATGATCTCCACTTTGCCGTGCTGGAAGACCCCCACGCAGGAGTACGTGGTGCCCAGGTCGATGCCGATGGCAGGCGCTTTGCCCGACATGGTTGCTGGCTACTGCTACGCGATCGGAGGGAAAGCCGCGCTTGTCAAACGGCCTCTCTCGCGCTTCTCCGCTGGGCGAGTCGCTCACGAGTTGCCTTCGCGGCGGGGCAGCTTTTATAGTCGCGGGCGCGCCTGCTTCTGGCACCTGCCAGAACGCGCCAGGCCAATCGCGTCGCCGCTGTCAGACCCGCCGTCCAATCGCCTCCGCGAGCTTCGTTCACGGCCCCGCCTCTTCGCCCAGTCCCGGCCAGAAACTTCCAGAGGAGACGAGCGTGGAGGAGAAGGATGGATGTCATCGCCATCCAATGGGTTTCGTAACGGCCGGGAGGGGGGCGGGCACAAGACGCCTTCTGGGCGGCCGTTATGCAAAACAGCGCAGTTGTGCCTCAGGGTTAGGTTTTACTTTGAAGCTGGAGCGCCTTCTACTTGTTTCCAACGGCAGCTGGAAGATTCCACGGGGGGGGGGGGCGGTGGAGCGGAGAAAATGTTGGCTGAGTGCAGGGGAACGATTCCTTGTTACCTCAGCTGAGGGGGCTCTTGAGCGCGTGCAGAGTGCCTCACCACAAAATCACAATACCGAAAACAAAATTTGAGTGCAGTGGGGCACCTTTAAGACCCTTTTTTATACACTTCAGAAGACGTTTATACTGAGAATTAAAGGTGGTTAGTGTTAAAGGTGCCACTGGACTCAAACTTTGTTCTATTGCTTCAGACCAGGGGTGGCCAAACTTGCTTAATGTCAGAACCACATAGAATAAATGTCAGATGTCTGAGAGCCGCAGGGCATGAATGTTAAATGTTTCAGAGCCGCAAGACAGGGAGGGAGAAAAGCAAATAGGAGGAGGAGAGGTGGAAATAAAGCAACTTTAAATGCATTCTCCAAGCTGCCAACTGACTTGGCTTGAAGAACTTACTTGAAGAGACAAATGTCTTCTCCAAGCTGGCCAATGGGACAGTGTGGCTTTCAAGAGCCACACAATACGTGTGAAAGAGCCACATGTGGCTCCTGAGCCACAGTTTGGTCACCCCTTCTTCAGACTAATGACATTGCTATCAACCTGAATCTATGTTAATATAAATAAATATTATTTATTTATTAAATAAATAATAAATGAGCCACTTCGGTGGGAAGGGCGGGATATAAATCGAAAATAAACTAAACTAAATAATCTGCATCCTCCCCTCCTCCCGCGCATTTCTCCCTGAAGCAGCTTATATTCTGCCACAGTTTTATCTTCACAACCCCCCTGTGAGGTGGGCAGAGTATGTGGCCCATCAGGTCACCCATCCACTTTCCATGGTAGAACAGGAATTCAAAACAGGGTCTGCCGTAGCCAAGTCTGGCACTTTAACTAGTAGGCTTTGGTTCCGTGTGCCGTATTTATAAACCCAACTTGATAAGAGGAGAGGGAGAGACAGGCAGTAGTAAGCAGGAACAGGACTTTAAAAAGGCAGTTTACTGAACAAATTGTTTCAAGAAATTACACAGAGGGACTTGGGCGCAGGACATCCAGAGATTTCTAGAGAGAGAGGAGCTAACGCTTCATGCATCTGCTGAAGTGGGCTGTGACTCAAAAAACGTCATAATAAATGTGTCACTAAGGGGTCATATAATATAACGAAGACTCTTTTTAACTGCTGAAGATGTATATGGCTCTACCCCCTCTGGAATTTAACGATAAACAGAAGTCCTCTGGCTAGATGAACATTTAAAAAAAAATAACAAAGGTTTGCGTCTGGTGGTACCTTTAAGACCAGCAAAGTTTTATTCTTGATATAAGCTTGCATATGAAAGCTTGTACCCAGAATTAAACTTTATTGGTCTTAAAGGTGCCACTGGACTCCAACTTTGTTGCATTGCTTCAGACCAACACACGTACCCACCTGAATCTACTTTAAACAAAAGTTCTTGTATAAACTAGAGACCACTTGTGCAGGTACTGCATCAGATAATTCCCCTCTGGAATTATTTTCTGCCAGCTCTGAGTGGGGAAATGCATGGAGATTTTGAGGGATGAAGCCTGGGAAAGGCAGGATTTGGGGAGGCAAGATACCTCAGAAGGTTCTAACGCGCCATAGAATCCACCCTCCAACGCAGCCATTTTCTCCAGGAGAACTGACCTCTGTAGTCTGGAGATCAATTGTAATTCCGGAAGGTCTCCAGGCCTCACCTGGATGTTGGCAACACAAAATTGTCCTCCATGTATATGTTTGTCAGAAAGTCTCTGTTGAACAAATCAATCTTGATGAAACTTTTGTAACTGGGCAGCAATGGAGACAAATAACTCTTCACCCCCAACAAAAGCAAGCACTTTAGTGGTTAGAATGCCAGAATAGAGAGATCTGAGTTTGAATCTCCACTCGGGCATGCTGCTGACTGGGTGCTGTGGGGTCAATTGCTCTCAGTATAAGCTACCTCGTGGGGTTGCTGCATACTCCGTGAAAAAAGAACAGCATAAAATTGTGATAGTAATACAAATATCAAATTAAATATGATTTCAGTGAAGTCTTGGTCCAGATAGGAGGAAAGGGAGCCTCTTTTCTGGTGACAGTTGGTAGCAGGGAATTTGAACAAAAAGTTCTTGTGTTTCAAAATCTTCACCTCATGGTCATATTTCAGGTGTCTAACCTGAACAAATTCCCCTGACAATGATTTCTGACACTGTCTGGGGCTCCGGATGCTTTCCTATTAAATACATTGATTGGCTTAAGAACATAAGAGAAGCCATGTTGGATCAGGACAATGGCCCATCCAGTCCAACACTCTGTGTCACACAGTGGCCAATATATGTGTGTGTGTACATACATACGTATATATATACACACTCATATACATACATACACACACGCACATATATACATATATATATACTGTGGCTAATAGCCACCGATGGACCTCTGTTCCATATTTTTATCCAATCCCCTCTTAAAGCTGGCTATGCTTATAGCTGCCACCATCTTCTTTGGCAGTGAATTCCACATGTTAATCACCCTTTGGGTGAAGAAGTACTTCCTTTTATCCGTTTTAACCTGACTGCTCAACAATTTCATCGAATGCCCATGAGTTCTTGTATTGTGCGAAAGGGAGAAAAGTACTTCTTTCTCTACTTTCTCCATCCCATGCATAATCTTGTAAACCTCTATCATGTCATGGCTTCTATCTGTGACATTCATTACAAACAAACGCAACAATTATAGCTGCTCCCTGCTGACATGCAATTAGGAACAAGGATTTCTCAAAACTTACTGTCCTGTTTTTGCCTCTTCTTGTGAAGCAGCTCAGGGCAGCCTTAATAAAGTTCCCTGCCTCACTTTCATTTTCACAACGACCCTATAAGGTGGGCTCTGAGGTAGTGACAAACCCAACCTGTGAGCTTCATGGATGAGCAGGGACTGGAACACAGTGCTTAGGACAAACAAACCAAGTCTTCAACAACTGCTCATTAACTGACAGAATGGATTTCACCCCTGTGTTTCAATACAGAGAAATCCCCGAGGTAAGTCCCAAAAAATAATAAAATACAATTTAAATCTACTGCCAGTGCCACAACCCTCCAGCATGCATAAAAGTAGCAATGAAGATTGCCTCTGAAGACGTGCAGAATGCATTTCTCACTTCACTAATGTTCCATCCCACTGAGCTTAATAGAGCTGACTCTGGTTAAGTAGACTTAGGATTGCAACCTATGAATGTTTTATCTCCCATCTTTCACTCCAATGGGGACCCAACACTGCTTACATCATTAGAATCATAGAATTGGAAGGGACCTCCAGGATCATCTAGTCCAACCGCCTGCACAATGCAGGAAACTCACAAATACCTCCCCCTAAATTCACAAGATTCTCATTGCTGTCATATGGCCATCTAGCCTCTGTTTGAAAACCTCCAAGGAAAGAGAGCCCACCACCTCCCGAGGAACAGCTCTAACAGTCAGGAAGTTCTTCCTAATGCTGAGCCAGAAACTCTTTTGATTTAATTTCAACTTGCTGGTTCTGGTCCTACCTTCTGGGGCCTCAGAAAGCAGTTCCACATTATCCTCTATATGAAGCCCTTCAAGTATTGAAGATGGCTATCATATCACCTCTCAGCTGCCTCCTCTCCAGGCTAAACATGCCCAACTCCTTCAACTTTTCTTTATAGGACTTGGTCTCCAGACCCGTCACCATCTTTGTCGCCCTCCTCTGGACCTGCTCCAGCTTGTCTATATCCTTCTTAAAATGTGGTGCCACAAACTGAACACAAGACTCCAGGTGAGGTCTTACCAGAGCAGAGTAAAGCAATACCATTCTCTTCCATTTCCTCTTCACAACAGCCCTGTGAGGTAGGTTAGGCTGAGAGAGTGTGACTGGCCCAGGTCACCCTGCAAGCTTCCGCAGCACAAGTGGGGATTTGAACCTGGATTTCCCAGATCTGATGACACTTTAACCTCTACCATGCTGTGTTTTATGTTTAGATTGGAATCTTGCTTTCTGACTACAAGGCTCTCGCTCTTTTGATAGCTCACACCAATCGTAAAATATAATCATTCATTAAAACCCACAAACACATAGCTGCTGCCCCATGCAATTAGAGAACCGGTTGTGCCCTCATTGCTTCAAGTAAACAAGCGAAAACTTAGATCTCATCTGTTTTCAGTGTCATAGAGCAACCCTGGAAACTGCATGGAGTAGAAAGATGTATTTGAACTAGGGTTGCCAGCCTCCAGGTGGGGCCTGGAGATCTCCCACTTTTACAACTGATCTCCAGCTGGCAGACCCTGGAGAAAATGGCTGCTTGGAAGGGTGGGATCTGTGGCATTGTCCCATGCTGAGGCCCCTCCCCTCCCCAAATCCCACCGCCTCCCAGATCCGTCCCCAAAGTCGTCAGATATTTTCCAACCCAGACCTGGCAACCCAAATTTGTACAGATCCCCAAATGCATTGGTGTTATCATTAGCCAGGGCTTTTTGTAGAAAAAGCTCAGCAGGAACTCATTTGCATATTAGGCAACACACCCCTGACCAGTGTTCCCTCTAAGCTGAGTTAGTGTGAGCTAGCTCACAATTTTTTAGCCTCCAGCTCACATATTTTTGTCTCAGCTCAGGAAAAATGACCCTAGAGCAAACTAATTTATACAGTAGCTTACAACTTTAATGCCAGTAGCTCACAAAGTAGAATTTTTGCTCACAAGACTCCACAGCTTAGAGGGAACATTGCCCATGACACCAAGCCATCCGGAACTGTTTCCCTCCCCCCCCACCTCGTTTCTGGCGACCCTGAAGCGAGGGATTGGCCTCTCTACTCACGAGTTGCTGCCAACTTCTTCCAAGTAACACAGACACACCATCCCAAGAGGAAGCCTTTCAATCGGAGACTGAAGCCTCCAGAGGTGGAAAGGCACATGGTCCTCGGGGGGCGGGGCTTCCCCCTGCCGGCCAGCTGACTGAGGGCGGGAAGGAGCCTGGGAAAGCGGAAGAACCCCTGCTGGGACCTGGGGATTGGCAAGCCTAAACCACTCACAGGCAATGAGAAACAATCCAGGGCATGAGAAAGAAGCACTGTAGAAGAGGCCATTGCTGGAATAGGTAGCAGGTGTGTTTGAGCAAAGTTACGGCAATACAGGATGAGAAGTTAGAATTACCAGTCTCTGGGGGGAGGTGGAGATGGAGATCTCACCAAATTACAACTGATCTCCGGGCTACAGAGATTAGTTCCCCTAGAGAAAAGGGCCACTCTGGAGGGCGCACTCTATGGAATTATAACTCACTGTAAACACTACCCTCTCCATGCATCTCCCTCAAATCTTTAAGAATTTCCCTACCCAGAGTCGCAATCCTTTGAGGAGTGTAGATTCTGCTGATGTGGGGGTAAAGGAGATGAAGGAAAATGGAGTAATGGAGAAAGAAGTGTACATTTAGAGAAGGAACATTTGGCACTATGGCTTACTACTGAGGATAGGTGCATAGAACCTCCCTGTTCAGTCACAGTACCCCTCTGAACAACAGGTGTTGGGAATGAACAGCAGGAGACAAACATTGCCTTCATGCTCCGCTGGTTTGGTGTAGTGGTTAAGTATGCAGACTCTTATCTGGGAAAACCAGGTTTGATTCCCCACGTCTCCATTTGCAGCTGCTGGAATGGCCTTGGGTCAGCCATAGCTCTCGCAGAGTTGTCCTTGAAAGGGCAGCTTCTGGGAGAGCTCTCTCAGCCCCACCTACCTCACAGGGTGTCTTTTATGGGGGAGGAAGATAAGATCTTTTTCTTCTTCTTCTCCTTCCCCCTTTTTCCCCCAGAGGCCTCCAGATGGCCCAGCATTTGTCTAGAAGTAGATGGACCCTCTTACGGAAGAAAACGAGACAAAGTGGGAGGAAATGGAATCAAAGGAAGGCAATACCTGGAGACAGGAGAGAGCGCATGATGTCCCCTGGTGAGGATTTTGTCCCTCTGTCCCTAATAAGTGATCCTGATTAACCCTCCCATTTCTATCTAATATGCATTTTTTAGAATTTGAATTTTTTTTCTTACAGAAATCACTTATGTGTGTTAAGTGATGTCCATGAATTATTGACTTCCGAAACGTCCTACTGTGAACAGTCTTGCACAGGTCTGGCAAACTGAGGGCAATGGCTTCCATGATTGAGTCAGTCCCTCCCATGTTGGGTCTTCCTGTTTTTCTACTGCTTTCAACTGTTTCTTCCAGGGAATCTTCTCATAATGTTACCATAATACGATAGCCTCGGTTTAGTGGAGAGTTTAAACTTGATTTGTTCTAGAACAAGGGTGGCCAAACTGTGGCTCGGGAGCCGCATGTGGCTCTTGAGGTCCTCACCGCCCTGTTGGTCAGCGGCTTGGAGAATGTATTTAAAGTTGCTTTCTTTCCATCCCTCACTCCCTCCCCATTTATTTGCCTTCCTTCCTGCCTTCCTTCCTTCCTGCCTTCCTCAAACATCTGCCATTCATGACTTGCAGCTCTCAAACATCTGACGTTGATTCTGTATGGCTCTTAAGTTACATTAAGCAAATTTGGCCACCCCTGATCTAGAACCCACCATAGATTTGTCTTTTTGGCAGCCCACAGTATCTGTGCATCTCTCTTCCTACGCCACATTTTAAGTGAATCTACTTTCTTCCGGCCAAGTTTCCTCATTGCCCAACCTTCACAGCCATACACAGTAATGGGGAATGTAATGGATGACTCGTCCAAACATTTGATTTGGTATAGAGATAAATCTTTTCTTTCATTAAAATGTTTTCATGGGAACAGTGACTTTTCAAAACGATGTGTGTTAAGGAGGCCTTGAGTTCAGCAGGAACCTTTCTGAGAGTTCCGCCTCCTCCTCCCCACCTTGTCCATTGAATAGTAGGTGCAGCTGCATAACAACCCCTGGATGAGCTCCACCACCTATTTTTCTATAAAACGACCCCTGTTGTTAAGTTTCTGAAATGGCCTTTACTTGCCCAGTAAGCCCCCCCCCCCCCCCCCGGCTCCATTCCCTGCCCCATGCCAGCATTTTGGCATGCAGATTTATTTCTGAAGGAGGAACATGTGGGGATTTGAATCAGAAAGGTCTGGAGGGGAGGAACACATGTAGCGAAAGGGGAAAGGGGGTCATGGCAAAATGAGCATCCAAGAGGAAAGAAGTAGTTGGCAAAGTGCAAGAGCAGCCTCGCAAGGGAGAGCTTTTCAGTTCTGGTTTAAGCTCGCATTTTCGGCTGGCGTGCCACTGTTTGCGAGTCATGTAAATTCAGCTAAATGTCAAATACCGCCCTTGAGCAAGCAAAGAGCTGCAGAGGAATTTAACCTTTTTTGGTCGCAGTGCTAGAATTCCCTCACATGCGCCCCGGCTGAGGAAACAGAAAGGAAATGAGCTTCGTCCTTCAGCCTGCTTGGGATCTTGTGCGAAGGAAGAGAGATCCGGAGGAGTTAGCCATGTTCGTCTGTCGCTGCAAAATAGTAAAGAGTCCAGTAGCACCTTTAAGACCAGGAATGGCCAAACTTGCTTAACGTAAGAGCCACATAGAATAAACGTCAGATGTTTGAAAGCCACAAAACATGAACGTCAGATGTTTGAGAGCCTCAAGGGAGGGAGGGTGAGAGGAAAAATTGCAAGAAAGATGGAAAGAAAGCAAATATATGGGGGAGTGAGAAGGGAAGGAGAGCTGGAGAGGTGCAGTTTGGCCATCCCTGTTTAAGACTAACAAATTTTATTGTAGCATAAGCTTTCAAGATACACCGTTCTCTTCATCAGGTACGTCTGATGAAGAGAACTGTGTTTCTTGAATCTGACAAAGAGACTTGTGTTTCTTGGGGAGGGACGGTGGCTCAGTGGTAGAGCATCTGCTCGGTAAGCAGAAGGTCCCAGGTTCAATCCCTGGCATCTCCAATTAAAAAGTCCAGCAGGAACTCACTTGCATCTTAGGCCACACCCCCTGACACCAAGCACCAGAACTACGTTCCTGAGCATTCCTGCTCAAAAAAAGCCCTGTGTGATCTCCAGATTGCAGAATTCAGTAGCCCTGGAGCAAATGGCAGCTTTGGAGGGTAGAATCTATGGCATTATATGAAACACATGCAGAACTGCCTTATCTCAATCAGACCCTTGGTCCATCAAGGTCAGTATTGTCTACTCAGACTGGCAGCGGCTCCCCAGGGTCTCTGGCAGAGGTCTTTCTTATCGCTCACTGCCGGGTCTTTTAAGTAGAGATACCAGAGATTGAACTGGGGACCTTCTGCATGCCAAGGAGATACTCTACCGCTGAGCCAAGCCCCACATTCTCCAGGTACCCCCCATCCCCCAATCTCCAGGAGTTTCCCAACTCTGTCTCTGAGCTGGCAGCAACCCTATGGGTTTTTTTCATCCAGCCCTTAAGCTTTTTAATGATCCGTCAGGAACATCAGCCCAGTTAGGGTTGCCAAGTCCAATTAAAGAAATATCCGGGGACTTTGGGGGTGGAGCCAGGAGACTTTGGGGTGGAGCCAGAGTTTGGGGGTGGAGCCAGGAGACTTTGGGGCTGGAACCAGGTGCAAGGTTGTGACAAGCATAATTGAACTCCAAAGGGAGTTCGGGCCATCACATTTAAAGGGACCGCACACCTTTTAAATGCCTTCCCTGCATTGGAAATCATGAAGGATAGGGGCACCTTCTTTTGTTGCTCATAGAATTGGATCCCGTGATCCAATCCTTTTGAAACTTGGTGTGTATTTTGGGGAGAGGCACTGGATGCTATGCTGAAAATTTGGTGCTTCTATCTCAAAGAACAGCTCCCCTGAAGCCCCAGATACATGCAGATTCTTCATTATACCCTATTGGAATCGGTTTCCTTAGGGAATAATGGACTGCCCAGCAGACATTTTCCTCCCCCCCCCCCCGCTTTCTGATGACCCTGAAGCGGAGGGAGGGCCTCCAAACCAGGGGATCCCCTGCCCCCACCTGGGGATTGGCAACCCTTCACCTAGGCAGTCAAAATCTCAGTGCCCCCCTCAAAAATTATCTCCTAATATCTCCTGCAGGCACCTTCTCAAAAGCCCCTTTGGCAAAGCTGCAGGGGAGAGGCAGAGGGAAGCAAACCAGCCCAGAGCCTCTAAAAGCATAGGGGCACGTAGGCCAGCATCCAGCCCTGAAGTCATATCATTGATGTTGGGTAAAGAAACAACTAGGGAAGGGTGTCTTGGGGACAGTGAAAAAAATGTAGTCAATGACAGGTCTTTGCAAATCTAGCAGCCAGACTAAAATACGTTTTAAAAGAATGTTTTGTAGATGCCAAAGTACACCTCTAGGCGTGTTTAGTGGCAGCAAGTTTCAAAGGCAGTGCTCCCTTTTGGAGAGAAATGGCATGGGTCCAAGACGCCTTGAGGTTGTGTCTTTTTATACGCAGCCCATTCTTGAAGTCATTCCAGGTCATTGTCTATTCTGGTAATATGAAAAGCTACACACACAGCGTCATCCTCAACGAAGTTACACCCTTCTAAGCTTAAGGACTTCAGTGGGCTTAAAAGGGCATCACACTGCTCGGAACTGCCCTCCTACTTATATATTTAAGAAAAGGATTTAAATAAATACTTCAGCAGAAAATTGATGTGAAAACCTGGTATCAATTTACATATGTACTACAACCAAAAGCGCTCATTTGTCACAGGAAATCAGGATAACATGTGCATTGACGTCTCCCAGAGAATGTTTGTGGCTTCTAATCAGTGTCCCAGGGCTTTTTTTGTAGCAGGAACTCCTTTGCATATTAGGCCGCACACCCCTGATTTAGCCAATCCTCCTGGAGCTTACAGGAGGCCCTATAAGAAGAACCCTCTAAGCTCTTGGAGGATTGGTTACATCAGGGGTGTGTGGCCTAATATGCAAAGGAGTTCCTGCTACAAAAAAAACCCTGGTGTTCACCAATCAGCACTGGATATGCTTTTCACAGCTAACCGGTTCTAGGGTTGACAGATCTCCCCTATCCATCTGTGGGGAATGGGGATAGGGTTGCCAGATCCTGGCTGGGCAACTCCTGGGGATTTGGGGATGGAGCCTAGGGAAGGCAGGGACCTCAGTGGAGTATAGTACCATAGAGTCCACCCTCCAAAGTGTGCTTCTCCCCCCCCTCCCAGGAGAATTGATCTCTGCAGTCTGGAGATGAGCTGTAATTCCATGGGCTCCCCAGGTCGCACCAGGAAGTTGGCATCCCTAACCCGTTTCCTCCACAAGACATTAAACAATTTATTAGCACAGCATTTTGCAAACACAATCACCACACATCCCATGCCGTTTCTCAAAGCAGATGACGAGATGAAAAATGCTTCCCTTAAGTAAAATGTGTTCCATTCTGCAGTGAATAACAAAGGAGTTCCTGTTTGAATAATCTTAATTCACTCTGAGAAGTTTTCTTCAAACTCCTGCGTAGCAGAAATCCTGAATTAGAATTCGTCGTGGCAATAATCACTAATCTAGATGATTTTTTTTTTCAAAGAAAGGGAGATTGCACTAATATAGCAGGGATATCAACAGCTATTGGCCATGATCAGGTTGTTTCATAGAAAAAGAGGTGTCGAAGCTCATTAGCACAACTCATTTGAATAACTGATTTGCATATGGTACACACCCCTGGCATCACCAGAAGGTGTTCTAAAATATATCAGCTCAGCATCTCCCTTAAAATGTTGCTTGAATTGTAATTGTCATCATAAAACCTTACTCCCACTTTTAAAATGACTCTCTCCTATGTGGTCGCGGTGGCATGATGAAGATTCCCATCTGTCTGCTTGATATGTTTGGGTTATTTCCCCACTTTCTGTGGGTGAAAATATCAGAAAGTTTGTCAAATCTTAAGAGTCCTGCAAAATTCTCACAGGGGGGGGGGGTTGGACAAGGGAGCCCATAAGCGAGTATGTGGGAGTGGAGTGTAAGAAAGAAAAAGCACAATAAAAATTTGAGGTTCTGGAGCTCTGCTTGTGTGAGCTCCTGCCCAAAATAAGGCCTGGCCATGATAATAACAAGAGCTTCCATGTTTAAAAACAGTGTACCTCTGAATGCCAGATGCTGGGGAAGAAACAAAGCGAGGTTGTCATGTCGTGTTTGTGAGTTTAGCAAGGGCATCTAGTTTCCTGCTGGAATCAGAATGCTGTACCAAATAGATCCTGGTCTGACCCACCAAGGCAATTATCGTGTCTATATATTCTCAGTTTAATACCTATTCTTCTTGTTGGATATTCTTCTTACTGGTATTAATAGGCAGCTTTTTAAAAAAAAGCTGGCTGGGCTTTTTGGTTCCAGTGATGTGAAGAGAGCGCTTCCTTCAATGGGCTCTTTGTGCATTGTCCAAAGGGGAAAAACAGAAACCCTTGTGCATAATTTTGTTTCTGTACCATGCCTTATCATGGCGTTTAGCATGTTACAACAAACCACAGATGTATTTTGCGAATATGCCCATCCATCACGCCTTATGGAACATTGCTGTCTCCAAGCGCGGTGTGAAATGTCAGAGGTTCACACATTTCCAAGAGTTATTATTTCCAGGGCTTTTTTTGTATAAAAAGGTCCAGCAGGAACTCATTTGCATATTAGGCCACACCCCCTAGTGCCAAGCCAGCTGGAACTGCATTCCTGTGCGTTCCTGCTAAAACAAACAAACAAAAAGCCCTGGTTATTTCCATCATGATATCATGTGGAATGCAGGCTGAGTGAAAAAAGTTGGTAGAAAACCTTGAAAGGTGAAAAATAAAGCAAGGGAGAGGAGGAAGATGTAATCCATTTAGTATTATGAGCTGTTGAAGACAGCAGAAGAAGAGAACGACCCGAGAAAGGATTCAGTTTGCAAGACCTCAGCAAGGCTGTCAATGATAGGAAATTTTGGAAGTCATTCACACACAGGGTCGCCGTAAGTCAGAAGTAGGGTTGCCAGTCCCCAGGAAAAGATAGCAGTAATGGATGGAATAAATGGGAGTATAATTGAATATTAGTGTGAAGAGTAAAGTGGATCCACCCCCAAAGTCTCCAGGTATTTTCCAACACAGACCCAGCAACCCTAGGCCATGGCTCAGTGGAAGAGCATCTGCTTGGCATGAAGAAGGTCCCGAATGCAATCCCTGGCCTCTTCAGTCAAAGGATCTCCAGTTAAAGGATGTGAACTCCCTCTGCTTGAATAATTATTGGAATATGAACATATATATGAACCTATGAAGCTGCCTTATACTGAATCAGACCCTCGGTCCACCAAAGTCAGTATTGTCTACTCGGACTGGCAGTGGCTCTGCAGGGTCTCCAGCTGAGGCTTTTCACGCCTACTTGCCTGGACCCTTTTTAGTTGGAGATGCTGGAGATTAAACCTGGGACCTTCTGCTTACTAAGCAGATGCTCTACCACTGAGCCACCGTCCCTCCCCTAATAATAACAATAGTAATAGTAATAATAGTTGAGACCCTGGAGAGTCGCAGCCAGACTGAGTAGACAATACTGACCTTGATGAACCATAGGTATAAGGAAGCATCATGTGAGTTCATGCAGGTGTGTCTGGCCTTTGATTCAGTCTGGGCTCAAAAGAGATGCTAGGCCAGGGGTAGGGAACGTTGGCTTTCCAGATGTTTTTTTGCCTACAACTCCCATCAGCCCCAGCCATTGGCCATGCTGGCTGGGGCTGATGGGAGTTGTAGGCAAAAAACATCTGGAGAGCCAACATTCCCTACCCCTGTGCTAGGCTGTCCATTAGCGCCTTATAGTGCAATCTCATGCCCAGTTACTTCTGCCTAAGCCCACTGTAATTAATGGGTAGACTGGAGTAACGTTGCACGGGTTGCATGGGTTGCATGGTTAATGAGCACTGTATCTGAGCAGGTACGACACCATGTGGTAGCAGTGGGAATATGGCAGGAGTTTCTCCAAAACTTGAAAATAAGTTCCTGCACTGGGTTGACAAGAGAAATCAAATGCTATACGATGCTCACATATTAGATTTAGTCTAGGCGATTCATGGGGGATCACAGCCAGAGGATGTAGCGATGGCCACAGGAATAAACAACTTTAAAAGGGGATTAGATAGGTTCATGAAGGATAAGTCTATCAAAGGCAGGGACCTTCCACATTCAGAGGCACTAAGCCTCTGAATCCCAGAGCCAGGAGGCAACATCAGGGGAAGGCTTCAGCCTCTATGTCCTGTCGTTGGCTCTCCAGAGGAACTGGTTGGCCACTGTGTGAGGCAGGATGCTGGACTAGATGGACCACTGGTCTGATCCAGCAGGGCTCTTCTGATGTTCTTTTGAGGTTGTTCCATGATTGTGGGGCTGCCATTGAAAAGGCCCTCTGACAACCACGTAGCCCAGGGGTGTCGAAATCATTTGTTATGAGGGCTGGATCTGACATAAATGAGAACTTATTGGGCCAGGCTGGGCTGTGTTGGGCTGGGCCATGTGTGTGCCTATTTAAGATTATGTAGCAGTGATATAAACTTTTAAAAGGACACAGACAAACACAACTAAAGATTTTTTTTAACTTAAAACATTAGCAGTTATTGGTCTTAAAAGTGCTTTCTTTGTATTTCTCCCATGGGATCCAGGGAACTGGGCAAAGGAAGCTTTTCCCCTCCCTCTCCAGAGCCTCAACCAATGGAGAAAATAGAGGTTTTGCTCTGTAGCTCCTGTGTGACTGAGCAAGCCTTGCAAAGGAAGTTGAGATGCAGAAGGAAGCGAGGGAGAGGGAGAAGGAAGCAGACAAAAGCCAGTTGCTCAGGGGCCTGATAAGAGCCCTCTGGGGGCCTCATTTGGCCCCCAGGCCACATGTTTGACACCCTTGGTGTACCCAGTTCTCATAGACCAGATTAGTAACAACCAGGATGCTTGGGAGGGGCTTTGGCTCAGTGGAAGAGCATCTGCTTGGTACACAGAAGGTCCCAGGTTCAGTCCCCAGCATCTCCAGTTATGATGTGAAAGACCTCTGCCTGAGACCCTGAAGAGCTGTTGCCGGTCTGAGCAGACAATACTGATCTTGATGGACCCAAGGGTCTGATTCAGTATAAGGCGACGTCATAGGTTTGTATATTCTCAAGCACTTCTTGGGGTGCCCAGGATGTGCAAACCTAACCTCTGGGCTTAAGGACCTTTATTCTTCATGGGGGGCTTTTTGCCACAGGTAACAGGGCTGTGGTGTTTTATTTATTTTTATTTTTAATTTACCTTAAATTTCTATCCCGCCCTCTCCGCAAGCAGACTCAGGGCTGCTAACAACATTCATAATTACAAGTTAAAAACTAATAAAACATAGTTACAATTTAAAACCATTACATGGTGCTGTACCACTGCAATATAAGCGAGTTCTTTCTTTCTGATGGTGATCACATAGTAGCTGGGGGGTGGCAGTCCTCTCCCGGCTAGATATCAAAGGGCTGTTGGAACAGTTCGGTCTTACAGGCCCTGCGGAAAGTAGAAAAATCCCGCAGGGCCTTTATGGCCTCCAGGAGGCTTCTTCTAAGTTGTTTGAAGACCGCAATGGAGGAGGCTTCTCCCCCCTCACTTCCGGAACAAGTGCACTCTTCAAACATAAGAAGCCCGGGCCCTTGTGAAGCAGGTAGGCCCGAGCCTCATCGCTCCTTTGCTCACACGGGTGGGGGGCGGGCAGAGTGTGGCACTATGCTGGGGAAGGGAAGGGAGGGGATGGGATGGGATGGGCGGTGGTGGCAGGACTGGATCTACATGTTTTTTGAGGGGCGGCAAAATTTAAAAATGGCACGCCCTTATGGGCCATTCTATCTTATGGTCCCATAGAATACAATGGACTCCATACCCAATTTGGTGCCCCCACCCCACTGTCAGCACCTGGGGCAAGCACCCCCTTCTGCCGCCTCCCCTAGATCCGTCCCTAGGTGGTGGTGGTGACAGGAGGGGGGAGACAAACAGGCAATTGTCTTGGGCAGGGGGAGCCCAATTCAGCACCCCCGTTCCTGGCGCCCTAGGCGGTTGCCTGGTTTGCCTCGTGGGTGAGCCGGCCCTGAACAGGACACATTAAAAGATGCAAAATTCCCTAGTAGGATCCTAGTTTCAAGAAGCTATAAACAGAAGAGTAAACCGCAGCCCCCAATAATTTTTCTAGGTAACTTTGTGAATCATTTCGTACAGTGCAAGTCTATTGCCTGTGCAGAAAAGCTCTCTTGAATAATTCAGTTTTGCCTCCTTTGAAGAAAGCCGGAAGAACGGGAGCCGGCTCTCTGGCCTCCTCAGGCAAGCTATTCCGCAAGGTGAGATTGTACAAGTATGTTCTGTCTGTTGCTCTAAGTATACCCCTATCATGTAAATCCTTATATAAATCATCTATTATGTAAATAGCCTATTATGTAAATGCTGATGTTTTCTCTTAGCGTTCTGTCTGTAGTC
Source organism: Heteronotia binoei (assembly GCF_032191835.1). NCBI lineage: Eukaryota > Metazoa > Chordata > Lepidosauria > Squamata > Gekkonidae > Heteronotia > Heteronotia binoei. Next base: position 19,942,524 of record NC_083243.1, on the reverse strand, counting down.
AAATTTCTGCAATCAAAACCCCGCTGCATTCACTGTTTTATTGGATGTCTCATCTTGATGACTGTATTTGACGGGACTAGGCAATCTGCCTTAAGTCTCAGAGAAATAAGGTGGGTGATAAATCAAGGTGAATAAATAATAATAAAAATAAACACTGAGGCACAGAGGCTCGGAACATTCCTTTACTGGGCTGGCCAGTAATTTTACATGGTGGTGAACTACGATTGTCGGCCATATTCCCTCTAAGCTGTGGAGTCTTGTGAGCAAAAATTCTACTTTGTGAGCTACTGGCAGGAAAGTGCTGAGCTACTGCATCAATTAGTTTGCTCTGGGGCCGTTTTTCCTGAGCTAGCATAAAAAATGTGTGAGCTGGAGGCTACAAAACTGTGAGCTAGCTCACACTAACTCGGCTCAGAGGGAACAATGGTTGCCAAGTCTCACCTGGCCACCAGTCATGAGATGGGGGAGGGTAGGTTTGCCCAATCCATGTTGAGAAACTCCTGGGAATTTGGAGATGGAGCCTGCGGAGGACAGAAACCTCACTGAGGTACGATGCCGTGGACCAGGGGTGTCAAACATTCAGTTCGGGGGCCAAATCAGGTCCCTGGAGGGCTCCTATCAGGCCCCCGAGCAAATGGCTGCCATCTGCTTCCTTCTGCCTCTCTCTAGCTTCCTTCTGCATCACAGCTTGCTTTGCAAGGCTTGCTCAATTGCACAGGAGCTACAGAGCAAAACCTCTATTTTCTCCATTGGCTGAGGCTCCTCCCTTGGGGAGGAAGGGGGGGAGGAATAGCTTGCTTTGCCAGGCTCTCTCAATCGCACAGAAGAGCTACTGAGCCAAGCCTCTTTTCCTTCTATTGTCTGAGGCTCCTCCCCTCCCAGTCCCCTGGGGAAGGAAAGAAAGAGCCAGAGCTTTCTTTGCCCAGTTCCCTGGATCCCATGGGAGAAATAGAAAGAAAGCACCTTTAAAGCCAATGAGTGTTAATGTTTTAAGCATGTTTTAAGTTTTTAAAAAATATATATTCGTGTTTGTCTGTGTTCTTTATAAAATTTCTATCTCTGCTACCTAATCTTAAATAGGTACACACGTGGCCTGGCCCGACATGGCTTGGCCCAACCTGACGTGGCCCGGCCCCTCAAGGTCTCAGTTATGTCTGATCTGGCCCTCATCACAAATGAGTTTGCCCTAGACTCCACCTGCCCTAGACTCCACCTTCCAAAACAGCCATTTTCTCCAGGAGAACTGATTTCTGTCGTCTGGAGATGAGCTGTAATTCCAGGAGAACCCCAGGTCCCACCTGGAGGCTGGCATCCCTGATTGTTTTTCATGAAGCAGGCAGCGTCTTGGATGATTCAGGAGTTTTGTGCGCTGCCTGATTATTGCAGTTCTTGCCTCTCAAAAAAAATGGGGGGGAGGGAATTCCCTTCATCCATATGGACTTCCTGCACCAGAGTGGACATGAGCTCTTCCTAGGGTTGCCAGCTCCAAGGAGAGAAATTCCTGGAGATTTGGGGCTGCGGAGGGGAAGAGTTGTGGAGCAGAAGAACCTCAATGGGGTGTAATGCACGGAGTTTGTTTTTCAAAGCAGCTATTTCCTGCAGCGGGATTTACTTTTGCAGTCTGGTGATCAGTCCAAATCCTGGGCAGGTGTGTCAAAATCATTTATTATGAGGGCAGGATCTGACATAAATGAGACCTTGTTGGGCTGGGCCATGTCAGGTTGGGCCGGGTCATGTTGGGCCAGGCCATGTGTGTACCAATTTAAGATTAGGTAGCAGAGATATAAACTTTTAAAAGGACACAAACACAATGAAAGATATATATATTTTAAAAAACAGCCTTAAAACGTTAGCGCTTGTTGGTTTTAAAGGAACTTTCTTTGTATCTCTCCCATGGGAGCCAGAGAACTGGGCAAAGGAAGCTCTGGCTCTTTCCTTCCCCATGGGACCAGGAGGGGGAGGAGCCTCAGCCAATAGAAGACTTGGCTCAGCAGCTCTGTTGTGCAATTGAGAGCCTGGAAGAACAAGCTCTGCCTTTCCCCTTCCTCCCCAAGGGAGGAGCCTCAGCCAACTGAGAAAAACAGAGGTTTTGCTATGTAGCTCGTGTGAGTGAGCAAGCCTTGCAAAGCAAGCTGTGATGCAGAAGGAAGCAAGAGAGAGGGAGAAGGAAGCAGATGACAGCCGGTTGCTCAGGGGGCTGAAAGGAGCCCTCTAGGGGCCTGATTTGGCCCCCAGGCAGCATGTTTGGCACCCCTGCCCTTGGAGGTTGGCCATCCTAAATTCTTCCTCCAGTGTGTTTTTCTTCCATTCAGACATTGAATGGTATTTAAAGCAATCTTCCAATGCCATCAGCAAAACCACTGCTAAGTTATTCAGGGAAGACACTTTACTCTTCCCTAGGAGCTCAGTTTGCAGTCTCCAAACCATTCCTATTCCGGGTGGGCAGCTGTGTTGGTCTGAAGCAGGGGTGGGCAAACTGTGGCTTGGGAGCCATATATGGCTCTTTCACACAGATTGTGGGGCTCTCGAAGCCCCCACTTCGCTTGGAAAAGGCATTTCTCTCTTTCAATCACTTCTCCAAGCCAAGCCAACCAGTGCATTTAAAGTTAAAGTTGCTTTCTTTCCACCTCTCCTCCCCCTCCCCATGTATTTGCTTGCCTTCCTTCCTTCCTGTCTTGTGGCTCTCAAACATCTGATGTTCATATCCTGCGGCTCTCAGATATGTTTTATTCTATGTGGCTCTTATAGTGAGCAAATTTGGCCTCCCGTGATCTGAAGCAATAGAACAAAGCTCAACTTGAATAAAACTTTTGTTGGTCTTAAAAGGTGCCACTGGTTTAAGCAGAAGTGTGCCTGTTTCAAATTAGCCACCAGATGGCGGTCGTCCACCTCTGCCAAACATTTTAACGAGGAAGGCTTTAACACCATTCAGGCTTCTGTAGCATATAAAACCAAGGGCTGTTTGTCATCTGTTTCGCCTCTGAAAGACAAAAGAGAGTCTCGCTGGTACATGGAGAACTTATTTTGCTTCCTGATTATTAGGCTGCCTCCAGAACGTGAATCTCTGCATGAAATGCCCCAGAAAATGAACATTGGGGGAAGAACTGAAGCCAGGGTTCCTTGGGAGATGGACCGGCTGTGTGTTTCTAGGGTGGGGCTTCCACCCAGCCCTCCAAATAATGAAAATCGGTTATTTCTGTTTTATGCCAAATCAACGTGAATCTCTGCATGAAATGCCCCAGAAAATGAACATTGGGGGAAGAACTGAAGCCAGGGTTCCTTGGGAGATGGACCGGCTGTGTGTTTCTAGGGTGGGGCTTCCACCCAGCCCTCCAAATAATGAAAATCGGTTATTTCTGTTTTATGCCAAATCAACCACAAGCTTGGGACATTCTGGGATAGTAAACAAATTGTAAACAGGAGATGCAAAAGATATTCTAAGGCCGTGAGAACCATAAAGGAAATGCGATACATATGTCTGTCTGGTTGCAATCTTAAATGGGTTTGCATCGCCCGTTTTATTTTGCCTGCCTTGCTAAACCTTGAAAGGCTCTGCGGCTGCAATTCCATACATACCTAGGAGCAGGGCTTTTTTTCGTAGAAAAAGCCCAGCAGGAACATTTGCATATTAGGCCACACCCCCTGATGGCACCATTGTTTTGCACAGAGCTTTTTGTAGAAAAAGAGTCCCATGGCGCAGAGTGGTAAAGCTGCAATACTGTAGTCGGAGTCCTCTGCTCACGACCTGAGTTCGATCCCAGTGGAAGCTGGTTCAGGTAGCCGGCTTGAGGTTGACTCAGCCTTCCATCCTTCCGAGGTCGGTAAAATGAGTACCCAGCTTGCTGGGGGAGAAAGTGTAGATGTCTGGGGAAGGCAATGGCAAACCACCCTGTAAAAAGTCTGCTGTGAAAATGTTGTGAAAGCAACATCACCCCAGAGTCGAAAATGACTGGTGCTTGCACAGGGGACTACCTTTTGTAGAAAAGGCCTAGGAGGAATTCATGTGCATATTAGGCCACAATCCGTGACACCAAGCCAGCCGAAACTACATTCCTATGTGTTCCTGCTCAAAAAAAGCCCTGCCTAGGAGTAAAGTCGCTTGCTCTGGGTTAGGAAATACCTGGAGATTTTGGGGGTGGAACTTGGGGTAGGAGTTGCCAGGTTCAACTCAGGGAATATCTGGCGACTTTAGGGGTAGAGTCAGGAGGCTTTGGGGGTGGAACCAGGAGCAAGGTTGTTACAAGCATAATTGAACTCTGAAGGGCCTTTTAAATGCCTTCCCTTCATTGGAAATAATGGAGGATGGGGGCACCTTCTTTGCGGACGTATAGAATTTGACCCCCTGGTCCTATCCTTTTGAAATTTGAAGAGCTGTTTTGGGGAGAGATGCTAGATGCTATGCTGAAAATTTGGTGCCTCTGCTTCAAAAAACAGCTCCCCCCCCCCTGAGCCCCAGATACTCAAAGAGCAATTCTCTATTATACCCTATGGGGACCACTCTCCAGAGAGTATAATGGACAGCCCAGCAGATGTTCAACCCCTCCTCGCTTTCTGATGACCCTGAAGCGGGGGAAGGGCTTCCAAACTGAGGGATCCCCTGCCCTCAACTGGGGATCAGCAACCGGGAGGGTGGGCTTTGGGGACGGGAGGGGTCTCTGCAGGGTATAATGCCATAGCGTCCATCCTACAAAGCGGGTGTTTTCTCCAGGGGAACTGATAGTGATTGTAGGGGGATCAATTGCAATAGTGGGAGATCTCCAGGTACCACCTGGAGGTTGGCAGCCTGACCGAGGAGACAGCAAGTCCCATAAAGCTTTCCTTAACTTCCCTTCAGCAAAATACGCTTAGAATCACCTTGCTTGAAAAGTTAAATGATATAACTCCACTGGGCATTGTACAAGCGCTCAATAAATTCAAACTGTGGTCACTCTACTTTCTGGAGATTCTACTCTCTTGTAAAGGTTGCCAACAGGCCTGGAGGGGGGGGGAGAGATCCTGGCCCTTTAAAAGGATATTATTGACCTGGTGGTGTTATTTGCCTCCATGCCCTGAAAAGCTTCAACTGCTCATGTCTGCACATTAAGGGACAGGACATTTTCCTCCAAGACTGTTGGCAGTACTATGAGCCAGCGGATGTCAAACCTAGCCACTGCAAGCAAGATCTTGGAGAAGGTATTTGTGAAGTTCTTGCATTGTGCAAGGGTTTGGACCAGATGACTCTGGGGGTCCCTTCCAACTATGGTTCTATGACAAGGGTGGCCAAACTTGCTTAATGTAAGAGTCACGTGGAATAAATGTCAGATGTTTGAGAGCCGCAAGGAAGGAAAGCTGCCAAGAAAGCAAACAGATGGGGAGGAGGATGGAGGAAGAGGTGGAAAGAAAGCAACTTTAATAATAATAATAAATAATAAATTTTTATTTATACCCCGCCCTCCCCGCCAAGGCAGGCTCAGAGCGGCTTACAGGACACGGCATAAGCCATGATGTATGGGCTTTGGGGAGGGGAGGGGTCTCTGCAGGGTATAATGCCATAGCGTCCACCCTACAAAGCGGGTGTTTTCTCCAGGGGAACTGATAGTGATTGTATGGGGATGAATTGCAATAGTGGGAGATCTCCAGGTACCACCTGGAGGTTGGCAGCCTGACCGAGGAGACAGCAAGTCCCACAAAGCTTTCCTTAACTTTCCTCCAGCAAAATATGCTTGTAATCACTTTGCTTGAAAAGTTAAATGATATAACTCCACCGGGAGTTATACTACAAATGTATTCTCCAAGTTGCTAGCTGGCTTGGCTTGGAGAAGTGATTTACAGAGACAAATGCCTTCTCCAAAATGGCCGACAGGATGGTGAGGGCTTTGAGAGCCACACAATATGTGTGAAAGTGCCACATGTGGCTCCTGAGCCACAGTTTGGCCACCCCTGTTCTATAATCTGGAAAGGCAGCATAAAAATGGCCTGAATAAAGTGTGTGTGTGGGGGGGGGGGGGACAGCAGATCTTCCACTCTGCCCTTTCCTCACAGGTATTCTTTGAAAACTTGGGCTGGCTGTGACCCAAAGGCATCTCCCGAGTTTGTTTTGCAGATACTCCAAATATTCAGTGATGAGTTTCTAGGGTTGCCAACAGGTCTGGAGAAACTCCTGCCCCTTTAACAGAGGCTTGAACTTCTCCAGCTTAAAGGATCAAGTAGGAGGTGATGTGAAAGACTTCAGCCTGAGACCCTGGAAAGCTGCGGCCATTCTGAGTAGACAAGACTGACTTTGAGGGACTAAATGTCTGATTCAGTATAAGGCCATTTCATGTGAGGCTTAATGTGTGGAAATAGGCAGTTGAGCGTTTCATGAGGTAAATTGAATCCAATTAAAACTCTTATTAATGGGGCAAGAGGATTTTCTCCAGGCCCGGGTGGCTACCCTACCAGCCTCTGCTGCCACCACCCTAAATCCTCTCACCCTAAATCTGCCCCTTGGTTTAAGACAATGTCTGATTCAATGTTGAGGACTGCTTTCTGCTTTACTGCTTGCCAGCCCCTTAAATTTGGTCCTGTTATGGAGACAGCCCAGGGGGTAGTTGGCATCATGGGCTAAATGAGAAGCAAGCTGAAAAGGACAATCTGCAAGATGTTGCGTGTTGCCACAATTATGGGGCCTGAGGCAGAATTTTGGAGTTGCTGTTTGTGGCAGACAGCTCTTGAAGCCTGTGAATTCTGAAATATATCCCTATAGGAACTGTTCAGTGGAGCACTGGGGTTGTAGGGTAAGGTTTGCTCTCTGTCCACCCTCCCCCTCCCCAGATTCTTCTCCCATGGGACTAGCCTGCCAACAGACAGAGTAAGAGTCTCTGCCTCGACTTATCAGGTGGCTGAGGTACATGGGGCCACATGACCACCTACCCCTTTTGAACCTACCCAACTGCTACAGGTATCTTCAGAGGCCCTGCTTCAGGTATGCCTTGCCTTCTGAGGCCAGACAGCTGGAGAAAGGGCCTCTTTGGTTGTGGCACCAATGCTGTGGAATACCCTCTGCAGGGAGATTTGTCTGTCCTCCCTCTTATCATTCTCTTTTGGCAGTGGGTGAAGATGTTTCTGTTTTGTTGGACATTCCCTCACTGACCTTCCCTCCATTTGATGTGTCTATGTGTTCTAATGGTTGTTATGTATGTATAACAGTTGTTATATATGAAATATGATGCCAGAGGTGAGTCTTATGAATACTGTGGCCCACCAAAAGCACAAAGATGTTCTGGATCAGCTCAATCCTGAACTCTCCCTAGAAGCTAAAATGACTACACCAAGGCTATTGTGCTTTGGTTACATTATGAGAGGAATCCTTGGAAAAGGTAATCATAAGGCAGCAGGAAAACAGGAGGCCACAACCTGCGATAGATTGACTCAGTGAAGGAAGCCATCGCCCTCAGTTTGCAAGGCCTGAGCAAAGCTGTCAACAGGTCACGGATGGCCAAACTTACTTAACGTAAGAGCTACATAGAATAAACGTTTGAGAGCTGCAGGAAGGAAGAAAGGAAAGGAGGGAGGGAAGGGTTTGCTCTCTGTCCTCCCTATTTACCATTTACCTTCTGCAGTGCTCTACGGGAGATTTCATGAACTACCATGTGCTAATAGGTTATGCTCCTGTAGCTAGCAGGACATAGAAAGCCTTGAATATGTTTTCTTGCATTGCACTTGATACATGCTACACATACTTATTGAACCCTTGTTCAGAGAGCAAGCAGGGAAATCTAATGAATGCAAAACCCTTTTTTCTGTTATCTTCTAGGAATCCAATGGTGATTGAAACTGTGGCTAAATTCTTGTACCTTGCAGCTGTGAGGCAAGTAATGTATTAACAGACAGGGCCATGATTGTTTGAATTGTCCCTTCTTTTTCTGTTAATATGGCTGCTATGCCAATAACAGTTGCTGTTGTTGTTATTTACCTTTTCACTGACATTCCATGTTGTTGGAACATAGACGTTCAACATCAGGAAGTAGGGTTGCCAATCCCCAGGTGGGGGCAGGGGATCCCCCGGTTTGGAGGCCCTCCTCCCGCTTCAGGGTCATCGGAAAGCGGGGGAGGGAAATGTCTGCTAGGCACTCCATTATTCGCTATGGAGAACAATTCCCATAGGGAATAATAAAAAATTGATTTGTGGATATCTGGGGCTCTTGGGGGGGGGGGGTTTGAGGGAGAGGCACAGGATTTGCAGCATACCATCCAGTGCCTTCCCCCAAAGTACCCTCCAAGTTTTGAAAGGATTGGACCAGGGAGTCCACTTCTATGAGCCCCCAAGGAAGGTGCCCCATCCTTGATTATTTCCAATGGAGGGAGGCATTTAAAAGGTGTGCAGTCCTTTTAAATGTGATGGCCAGAACTCCCTTTGGAGTTCAATTATGCTTGTCATACCCTTCCTCCTGGCTCCATCCCAATGTCTCCTGGCTCCACCCCCAAAGTCCCCAGATATTTCTTGAATTGGACTTGGAAACCCTATCAGGAAGCTTTTTGAGAAGATTTTCCCCTGCCCTTTTCTTTTGGTTTATTTACAAAACCATATTTTTCTGCATACTTAGTCCTCCAAGCAGGGCAGATTCCTATCTAATGGGGGTAGTTTGTACTGCTTACTATTATGCTGATGCGACATGAAAATACACTGTGCTAGAATCCATGTCTAGTAGTGGCTGTGTAGTCACAGATGCCTACGGATGTATAGTTTCCTTCCTCCTCATGTTCTTCCTGAGTTAGCCTTGCAGAATGAAATGGATTTGTGCACTGTTGTGTAAAAATGTAGATGTGAATGATACCGAGATGGCAATGTGTACAAGACAAGCAAAAATGGAACAAATCAACGTTGGTTTCAGGACGCCAGAGAGCCAAGCTACACTTTCCAGGGGGGGCACAAACAATCTGTGGCTACCGATGCCATTTTAGACAAGAATTCAGCAGCTTCAAGACTGCTGTGCGGACCCGATCAGGATCCTGATCTTCTTTCCCCCATTCCCGTTTATAGTTAAAGGGAGTCCCCTGTGCAAGCACCAGTCGTTTCCGACTCTGAGGTGGCGTTGCATCATGACGTTTTCACGGCAGACTTTTTACAAGGTGGTTTGCCATTGCCTTCCCCGGTCATCTACACTCCCCCCCCCCAAACAAGCTGGGTACTCATTTTACCATTGGAAGGATGGAAGGCTGAGTCAACCTTGAGCCGGCTACCTGAACCCAGCTTCCGCCAGGATCAAACTCAGGTCGTAAGCAGAGAGCTTGGACTGCAATACTGCAGCTTTACCATTCTGCGCCATGGAGCTCCTCATACTCCTTTACAAGTGCCAAAACAGCCCCCCATGACTATTTTGGTGCTTGAAATAGAGTGGGGGGGGGGACGAAATTGCATGGTGTCACTGCATCATAAACGCAATCAGGAGCAGAGCCTTGAGGCAATTTTTAAACTGCTAAATTCTCATCTGAATGCCAGTTCCACCCATAATGTGTAGTTCTAAGCTTTCTAGGGCGGTGGTCAGTGCTTATTTCTTAGCACGTTGCTAGCCCTGCGATTTAATTAAAGCCTGAGCTTTTCCCATGAAGAAAGAGACACATGGAGAGATGAAAGCAAAGCATCCTACGTCAGTGGAACTGAAAACCTGTTTAATAGAAGCAAGTGAAAGAGTAACCGCTACAGTGAGGCCTTTCAAATGGAGAGGTTTTTGGGGTTTTTTTAAAAAAAAAGAATGATTTGATTCGAAAGCAGGAAGAGGGGGGAAATAAACTGATGAGGCAAAGCGTGAAAATGCAGTCCTTTAAAAAAATCGACACTTTTCAATGTCAAGTACTTTAAAGATGCTAAATAAAGATGCACATTTAAAAAAAAAAATCAGGCATTTTCAAACGGGGAGCAATATAATTTCATTTCCATGCTATTGGTGCCTTGCTTTGGTGCTCTCTTTTGCGCTCACTAATTTGTCCTGCCCTCATGTTCGCTTCAAATGCTTGGCGTTATAGTGAGATCTCATATCCTTCCTCAGGTTAAATTTCGCTCCGCAAACGCCACAGGTATACAGGTGAACATCCATGTGCTGTTCCAGCTGTTCGTTATTGGGGAAAATCTGAAAGCAGACTTGGCAGATAGTCTCTCCAGCGGACAGGTGGGAAATCATGTGCCGTACGTGATCATGTTTCCGGAAGTTTCCTTGGTCGCAAAGAGAGCAAACGTACCGGGCCATGCCTTTGTGCATGTCGTTGTGAAGGCGGAGCTGGCGTTCCCGTAGAAACTGCTTCCCACACGTCAGGCAGGCAAACTGTTTTTCCTTGGTGTGCACGGTATAGTGTTCCCGCAAGTGACATCGCTGATAAAACCCTTTCCCGCAAAGGCTGCAGAAATGTTTGCGGCGATGATCCCTGTCGTTCTCCTCCATCATGGCGCTCTTGAACAAATCGTGCTCCAGGCAGCTGGACATGTGCTCAACCACTGAGTTTTCTGTTTCAAATCGCTGGCTGCAGTTAGGACACCGGAAAGGGCAGGCCGAATCTCGGTACAGCTGTTTCTTTGGAAGGCTGTTCATCTGGAAATGGCCGTCCCCAAACTCGTCCAGCATTTCCGCATACATCATCTCTTGCATTTCAGATTGTTCCTCCGAGTTCTCTTCCAGGTCCAGTTTCTCCTCTTCGTTCCTTAAGCTATTAGTTGTCAAGTCCTGAGGCTCCCCGCACGACTGTGCGTGATCCTGCAGCTGCCGGCCTTTGACCAATATCTGGCCGCACTTCCCACAGGCGCATATATTCTCTATGTGTTTGGACAAGTAATGCGAAGAGAGGTCTTCTTCTGTGATTGTCAGCCCGCACAGTTCGCAGGATGCGCTTTCAGAATCCTTATCTGCATCGACTTTGCTGTTCAGGACTCTCACGTTTTTCAGGAATTTTCTGTCGTCTTCGTCCATAGGCACTTGGGCTTTCAAGAGAGCTTTTCTTACTCTCCTGCTTTCATTCACCTCTTCCTCGATGTAGTACCTGTAAACCGTCTCGTCGTCGTCCAGCTCGTCGTTGTCGGTTGACTCGTTTCCGTCCGTCACTTTAATGACATTAAACTCTTTCAGGTTGTCGATGGGGTTGTCGGCCGGCTCCATCTTGACGATAATCCTTTTCCTCTCCGAGGCTCTGCTCCTCTCTTCGCACGACAGCTCCGACGACGCGGCACTGCCTTTTTGGCTGGTTCCAACGGAGGCCGGCGACGAGGACCCATCCTCCGCTTGGCTCGCGTTTCCTTTATGTTTGTCCGATTGCGATGACGCCGTTTTAGAAGTGGGCTCTCCCTCTTTCAAGTCACCCTTTTCAACCCCATAATATTTGGCACTCTGATAGGAATGCCGGTTAGTGCAGGACATGATGTGCTCGTCCAGTAGTCTCTCGCAGCTGAAGCTGAACCCGCAACCATCGCAGGTGAAGCTCCTTCCAAAGCGCCGCGAATTGGACACCCGGTCTTTGGCGCTCGGCAGCTTGGGTGCAGCGCTCCTTTTCCAACTGTCCAGGAGCTGCTCAGGGAAACTGCTCAGCTGCAAAGCGTCTTCGTCTACCTCCCTGCTATGGGACGTGCTCACGGTCGAACTTGGCGGCTCCGCACCGCACCTGTTGGCTTCGCTCTCGCTCCTAGCCAGCGTGTCTTCGTACATCCGCACGCCGAAGATCATCTTGCTATTTTGAGAGCTGGAAGCAGAAGAGGAGCACCGCAAGCTCGAGGAATGAGTGTCTTGGATGTCTTCTAAGCATTCCGGCACATTGTAGAGCTGCAGGGAGCTCATCGCCAGCTTGAACTGCTCAAAGTTGGCCGGGGCTGTCAAGATTTTCCCTAAATACATAAACTGTAAGATGAGATCGAAGCATTCGGCCGTGATCCTCATGTTGCTCAGGTTCAGCTGGGCCATGCTGTGCTGATGGCTCATGAAAAACATCCGGAAGTAGGAGCTGCAAGCGGCCAGAACCGCTTTGTGGGCCTGGAAGTAGATGTCGTCTATCGCGATGCAACAGTCGCACAGGAATCCCCACTCTCTTTGGTTGTTGAGCTGCTGCAGGACATAGTTGCTGTGGCTCGTTCTTGCCATCTTGGGCTCGAATCACTGCCCTGCATAAAGAGAAAGGGGAGGGGGGGGGAAAAACCCAACAATCAGCCATCAGCTTTGTTTGAAGAGCTGAAAGAACCAGAACCGCACCTTGCCACAAGGCAACTCCTAAGTTACCCGTCCTCTCTACTTTAGATGCACGTGCTTCTTTTATCTAAGGGGCAAATTAAACGTGAGCAATGTTCCCTCTAAGCTGCAATCTTGTGAGCAAAAATTCTACTTTGTGAGCTACTGGCATTAAAGTGGTGAGCTACTGCATAAATTAGTGTGCTCTGGGGCTATTTTTCCTGAGCTAAGACAAAAAAATGTGTGAGCTGGAGGCTAAAAATCTGTGAGCTAGCTCACGTTAACTCAGCTTAGAGGGAACACTGAAAGTGACTGCACCCTTGTGGCTGCCAAGAGGACATTGCCGCCATTTTAAAGGTATTTTAATGTGTTGCAAGTTGGCCTCATTTTGGGCAGAAGCTCACAGGACCAGAGCTCGGGAACCTCTAAAGTTTATTGTGCTCTTTCTCTCTTAGCCCATGCCCCCCAATACTTGCTTCTGGGCTCCATTTTTCAAAACCCCCCTGAGAATTTTGCTGAACTCTAAGATTTCACTAAGTTTCTAATATCCCCCCCCCCAAAAAAAATGAGAAAATAACCTAACATATAGAGCAGACAGATGGAAATTTTCTCATGCCACTGTGGCCACATAGGAGAAAGTAATTTTAAAAGTATGATGGGAGTACGGTTATATTATGACAGTTATAATTCAAGAAGCATTTTAAGGTATAATTCAGTATACCTTCCGGTGATGTTAGGGATGTGTAGCATATGCAACTGAATTGTGCCAGTAGCCTCCGACATTTCTTTTTCTACAAAATTACCCCCGAGTTGCAAGGACCTGATCCTAATCTTCAAGTGCCGAAATAGCTGTGAAGGAGCGACAATCCCCTTGGTGGCTGTTCTAGCACTTGAAAAACACCTGATGATACATATTATTACTGCAGCAAGACTTTTGACAGCACAAAACTGGACACATCATGATACTCCTAAGAAGCAAGACCCGACTTCATAAAATACTAGAGACAGCTGAAACACGTCCTTGCACTTCGTCTTAAGGGTAGACTAACACGAGATGAAGATGAAGAAGAAGACTGCAGATTTATACCCCACCCTTCTCTCTGAATCAGAGACTCAGAGCGCTTACAATCTCTATCTTCTCCCCCACAACAGACACCTTGTGAGGTGGATGGGGCTGAGAGGGCTCTCAAAGCAGCTGCCCTTTCAAGGACAACTCCTGCGATAGCTATGGTTGACCCCATGCCATTCCAGCAGGTGGAAGTGGAGGAGTGGGGAATCAAACCCGTTTATCCCAGATAAGAGTTCGCACACTTTACCACTACACCAAACTGGCTCTCTTGGAAATCTTTTTTATGAACCCTTGGAAACCTTTTTATGAATGGCTGAATGCACAAATATGATTTCTATATGGCCTGTGGCACATGCCTGTAAGTTCCTCAGTTCTTATATCTTAAGATTTATACTAGCAAACTATTGGTTATAATCTAAAGGTCATAAACCTTTATAGACTATGAGTAACATCTGTAAACTAACAATGCAGAGTACATTACTTTCCTTTCCCTTTTCCCCTTCCCCACTTTGTATTTCCCTACCTTGTCTTCTTCAAAATTCCAATAAAATATATATACCCGAAAAAGCATTGTGGGGGGAGAACAAAAGTGCCACGCTGCGGTCTTAAGGAGGACTGGCCCCTCATGGCATTTAAATGCCTGTAAAGCTCTGCTCACGACCTGAGTTCGATCCCCGGTGGAAGCTGGGTTTTCAGGTAGCCGGCTCGAGGTTGACTCAGTCTTCCATCTTTCTGAGGTTGGTAGAATAAGTACCCAGCTTGCTAAGGGGAAAGTGTAGATGACTGGGGAAGGCAATGGCAAACCACCCTGTAAAAAAGTCTGCCGTGAAAACGTTGTGAAAGCAACGTCACCCCAGAGTCAGAAATGACTGGGGCACAGGGAACCTTTCCCTTCCAAAATGGCAGCATCGTCACGGCAGCCACAAAGACACCTGCTTAGCTTGGACCTAATGGTGCTTCCACACAGTTCTTTTGCTCCACCCTGACTTCCAAACAGGAACAGTCATTTTCCCAGGTTCCATCTGACATCATTAGGCATTCAGGCACCTTCAGTTCCCCTCCCTCCTCACTGGACTTTTTCTAAAACTGCTTTGGAAAGATCAAAGCTGAAGTGGGTTTGTGCAGGCAGTAAGGCTAAAAGGTTAAAGCTTTCTCCTCTTCATTCCTTAAGCTATTAGTTGAAGAAAGGTTAAAATGCCTGGAACTCTAGCTCAGAGAGACGTCGACTGAGGGGTGACACGACAAAGGTCTACAAGGTTATGCATGGGATAGAGAAGGTAGAGAAAGAAGTCCTTTTCGCCCTTTCTCACAATATGAGAACTCGTGGGCGCTCAATGAAATTGCTGAGCAGTCAGGTTAGAATGGATAAAAGGAAGTCCTTCTTCACCCAAAGGGTGATTAACACATGGAATTCACTGCCACAGGAGGTGTTCTTAAGGCATTCAGTTTTCCTTGCCCCAGTTCCCTGCTTCTACCATTCCCCATTTCCCACACCTCTGGAGAGCTAATAAAGGATTTTAAAAAATGGGTAATTGACATCACCACTGTGATTCACCAATCACTGATTTATTTTTAGAAAGTGCCCTGGCATTATGGAGAGGGATCGTTAGACTGCTGGCTAAGAAGAAGAGTTGTTTTTTTATACCCCACTTTTCACTACCCAAAGGAGTCTTAGAGCAGCTTACAATCTCCTCTCCCTTCCTCTCCCCACAACAGACACCCTGAGAGGTGGGTGGGGCTGACAAAGCTCTCCCAGAAGCTGCCCTTTCAAGGACAACTCTGCGAGAGCTATGGCTGACCCAAGGCCATCCCAGCAGTTGCAAGTGGAGGAGTGGGGAATCAAACCCGGTCCTCGCAGAGAAGAGTCCGCACACTTAACCACTACACCAAACCGGCTCTCTGGAGAAGAGAAGTTGAAGAGAAGAGAATTAAAGTTGGAAGCCGGGCTAGAAGTCAGGGTGTGTCCGGCCTACTTTGTTACTTTGTTTGTGGCGTCCACAAGCATAGCCACCTTCAAGAAGGGGTTAGATAAAAATATGGAGCAGAGGTCCATCAGTGGCTATTAGCCACAGTGTGTGTGTGTGTGTGTGTGTGTGTGTGTGTATATATATATATATATATATATATATATATATATATATATATATATATATATATATATATATATATATATATATATATATATATATTTGGCCGCTGTGTGACACAGAATGTTGGACTGGATGGGCCATTGGCCTGATCTAACATGGCTTCTCTTATGTTCTTATGTACTCAAACATGTGGTCCCAGTTTATCTAGTTATCATTATCTGAAAGCCTTGCTTAGCCTTTTGCCTGTGCTACAGAAAATATTTACGAAGTTTCATTTCAGGGTTTTAAAAGTGTATTTTACTCAGAGGGTTATAAGCGCACAGCATTAAACAGAACAAAGTTCTGCACATATAGCTAATTCTCGTTTTGCGCTTCTGGTACCTTCCACTAATCAGGATTGCAATAGATGGAGTCCAGCATCCACATATTACCTCTGGGAGCCAACCTTCTTCTTCTGGTGTTAGAAGTCCATACCTGGCTGGGGGAAGAGAATCAGGGAGCCTTTCTTGGCCCCTTTTCTCCCTCTATCATTTATCTCTGTTTAGTAACTCCTTAGAAGTTGGAAAGTCAACAGCCCCGTGGCACAGAGTGTTAAAATTGCAATACTGCAGTCCTAAGCTCCGCTCACAACCTGAGTTCGATCCCCAGCGGTAGCTGGTTTTCAGGTAGCCGGCTCGAGGTTGACTCAGCCTTCCATCCTTCCGAGGTTGGTAAAATGAGTGTGTGGTTTGCTGGGGGGAAAGCGTAGATGACTGGGGAAGGCAATGGCAAACCACCCCGTAAAAAGTCTGCCGTGAAAATGTTGTGAAAGCAACGTCACCCCAGAGTCGGAAACGACTGACTGGTGCTTGCACAAGGGACCTTTCCTTTCCTAGAAGTTGGAAAGGGGGAGGTACAGGGAAGATTAGCTTGCAAGCAGAGAGAAACCATCTAGGGGTGCCAGCTTCCAGATGGTACCTGGAGATCCCCCGGAATTAGAGCTCATCTCCAGACTCCAGGAGCAGGTGTGGCCAGCCTTCCTTCCTTCGTCTTGCAGCTCCTCAAACATCCGATATTTATCCTACGTCACTCCTACGTTAAGTTTGGCAGCCACCCCTGCTCTAGAGATCAGTTCCCCAAGGAAAATAGATGTTTTGGAGGGTGGACTCTAGGGCACTGCACTCCACTGACATTCCGTCCTTCCCAGGCTCCATTCCCAAAACTCCAGGAGTTTCCCAACCTGAATCTGGCAACCCTGTCCCCTCATCCCCTGTGGGTAGCCAAGCTCAACTTGGCAACCCTAAAACAATCGCAGGCACCTTTACCTACAAATTAGCTTTTCCCATTGTCTCCAGGCAACGCTTTCTCTTTTATTATTTATTTGTTTGTTTATTGCACTTGTATCCCGCCCTCCCCAAACAGGATACAAGAAGGGACGATCTTACCCAATGGGCAACAGGGCAGCTGCCCCATACTGGGAGGGGCCCAGAGCACCTATTGTCCCCCTCAAGGACGGGGGGAAAGAAGAAAAGGGGGCTCCTTCAGCCATTCATCCCCATCCCCATCTGAAACTTCTAGTGGTGGCAGCTCCTGTTACCCCCCTTGGCCTAGTGGGGGGTGGCAATGATTCTGGACTTTTGTCCAGTGCCCCAGAATCACTACGAATGCCCCATGCTCAAGCAGCAGCGCTTGGCCACATGTGGCTATTTTTCACCTGGTGAAAAACAGGTAGGTTCCTACTTCCAAGGAAATGTGCTCAAAATTATTAATTAAAGCCTTAAAGTATATTTATATGATAACAGGAGTCAAGGTTCTTGTCAGGCCGGAAATGCTTTTGTTATCTCTGCTACCAGTGGGCTTTGGAAACAAAAATAGAAATATTTTGATTACCACTCTGCTAGCCATTGCTAGGATTGTAATTGCTTCAAAATGGGGAGATAAAAGCTCACCTTCTTTATCATCCTGGCAAAAACGAGGTGTGGGAATGTTTTGTCCGTTGCAAAATTACTAGTTGTCATCTCATGCCTAACTTGCAAAATTATCAAGAGAAATTTACAGCAGTATGGTTTCCAGAAGTATCGTATTTGACTCAGTGAAGTGTGGTTCCTAATAAGGCTTATTATCGGGACTTGCTATTTTTCCTAATACATGTCATTCCTTCTTTGTATCTTCTCTGTAGCAAATATGTATTTGACTTTGTTTTAATGTATTGTCCTATTGGTTTGGTGTATGTTTGGTATATGTTTCGAGCTGTGGTGCTGGAGAAGACTGAGAGTCCCTTGGACTGCAAGAAGATCAAATCAGTCAGTCCTAAGAAGAATTGCAGATTTATAGCCCGCCCTTCTCTCTGAATCAGAGACTCAGAGCGGTTTACAATCTCCTATGTCTTCTCCCCCCACAACAGACACCCTGTGAGGTGGGTGGGGCTGAGAGGGCTCTCACAGCAGCTGCCCTTTCTTTTCTTTTTTTTTGGATAAACATTTTTTATTAGTAACATATGGTAGCAAAACTATATCTACAACTTATAGAAACTTAAAGAAAAAGAAAAAATGTTCTACCCCATATCTTACTTTTCCCCCACCCCTCCCCCCGTTACTTGACCCCACCAGTGTTATTTACTTAAAGGAAACAAATATTAAAGGTACCCTTAACTGTTAAAAAACCAAAAGTTATATTCTTATTTTAAAAACTTAATCATTATCAAAGATTGTCCAATGTCCTTTTATTTTCCACTCTTTTTTACGTATCTTCTGAACTTCTTCCACTCCAACTTAAAGAGTTCCAAATCATAGTCTCTTAATTTTCTTGTTAGTTTGTCCATTTCACTCCATGACATAACTTTTATAATCCAGTCCCATTTCTCTGGTATTTTTTCTTGCTTCCACAGCTGCCCAGCAGCTGCCCTTTCAAGGACAACCTCTGCGAAAGCTATGGCTAACCCAAGGCCATTCCAGCAGGTGCAAGTCGAGGAGTGGGGAATCAAACCCGGTTCTCCCAGATAAGAGTCCATGCACTTAACCACTACACCAAACTGGCTAAGGGAAATCAACCCTGACTATTCCCTGGAAGGTCAGATGCTGAAGCTCAAATACTTTGTCCACCAAATGAGAAGGGAGCATTCACTGGGGAAGACCCTGATGCTGGGAAAAAGAGAAGGCAAAAGAAGGGAATGGCAAAAGATGAGATATCTGGACAGCGTTACTAATGTGACTAACATGACTTTGAGCAGACTTTGGAGGATGGTGGAAGACAGGAGGGCCTGGCGTGACTTTGTCCATGGGGTTGCAAAGAGTCAGAATCAACTGTGTGACTGAACAACAACAATGTTAAAAATAAAGATTATTTCAAAAAGAAAAAGAAAAAAAGCACTATTAGAGCATAGGCCCAGAGCAGGTGAACGATTATGCCTGGCGAATTATGTCAAATCCAGCCTGGCCAATGCAAAGGTCTTGTATTACCTCTCAGTCTTAAGGGTGAGCGTTCTGCCTCCCTCTTCCTTCCTACGGCGCGAATGCACACAGCCCAGGCATCTCAGGTTTGCATGCACCTTGTATTTAGCATACCACCTGTGCCAGTGCGTGCTTAATTTAAGTACAGTCCCTAAAGCAATGGAGATGCTTCAAGAGATCATTCAAACAGCAAAACTAGGACGCCGTGGCTTGTGCCAGGTCATCTCAAGGGAGGTTCACTTGCATACTTGAAATCCGGGGTTATGACAGGGACTCGTAGCCAGCCTGTTTTTCTGGCTACACGGCCTGCTGGTTTTTTGTTTTTAATTACTCCATAGCTGGGAACTCGTCCACCACTCCCATTAGCACTTGACCACGGAACAAGCTCTTTGCTGTGGAGAGGGGTGGGAGAGAAACATGTTTTCTATTACGCAGGCTCTCCAGATCCACAATACAGCAAGAGCCTCATATTGCAGCAAACTTCGGATGATAGCTAATTCAGCAGTGCGTATGTCGGACAACGCTAGTAACTCTCATAGCACGCATCAACACTGCGGACTCTGGTACAAGCAGAGGCTCTGGAAAAGGACATCAGCTTGGCTACTTGACCCAGAAAGATTTAGAAGTCAGACACAGAACTAACATGGTGATTCTAACATGTTAGCTCTCTCCCCTCCCTGCCTTGTCTCAAATCCAAAAGTTTCAACTGATGCAGAATGCTGCAGCTAGGCTGTTATTGGGCCTCTCCCTGCGGGAGGACATTTAGCCTGCACTGAAAGCTTCATACCTATGGGACCACCTTTCCCCATATGTCCCCCAGAGAGTACTACAATCTGGATTTCAAAACCTCTCGAACCCTGATCCCAGAGAACCCAGGCTAGCTGCAACTTGAGCAAGGGCCTTCTTGGTTGCGGCCCCGCTCTGGTGGAATGAGCTCCCTGAAGAAGTTAGGGCTCTGCGGGATCTATTAACAGTTCTGCAGGGCCTGTAAGATGGAGCTCTTCCACCAAGCTTTTGACTGCTAAATTGGTTATCTCTGCCTGGACAAATTGAACTGGTATCCTCTCTGGACAAAAGCAGAGCTGATCACCATAGACTCTGGTCTTTAGATATGAATGATATCTAGAGATTATTTGGAGAGGATTGTTACACAATGCCAGTCCTACAGAAATGCTTCCTACCATCACAATATCTAGTCTTTGGGAAGAATTCAAGTAGTGTTGCCAATCCCCAGGTGGGGGTAGGGGATCTCCTGGCTTGAAGGCCCTCTCCCCACTTCAGGGTCATCAGAAAGTGGGGGGCAAGGGGCAAAAATGTCTGCTGGGGACTCCATTATTCCCTATGGAAACTGATTCCCATAGGGTATAATGGAGAATTGATCCATGGGTATCTGGGGCTCTAGGGGGGCTGTTTTTTGAGGTAGAGGCACCACATTTGCAGCGAAGAATCCAGAGCCTCTCCTCAAAACACCCTCCAGGTTTCAAAAAGATTGAACCAGGGGGTCCAATTCTATGCGCCCCCAAAGAAGGTGCTCCTATCCTTCATTATTTCCAGTGAAGGGAAAGCATTTAAAAGGTGTGCCGTCCCTTTAAAAGTGATGGCCAGAACTCCCTTTGGAGTTCAATTATGCTTGTCACAACCTTGCTCCTAGCTCCACCCCCAATGTCTCCTGGCTCCACCCCCAAAGTTCCCAGATATTTCCTGAACTGGACATGGCAACCCTAAATTGAAGCCAGAATTCAAATACTCACTACCATCACAATATCTAATAATAAATTAACTGTCCTCCATTAAGGCGATGAAATCAACAGGACAAGCCCCTCCCTCCACCAACAAAGGGTCTCTATCAACTTGGGGGATCTTTTCAGATATGCAGAAAACTGGAAACTCAATGCAGGGAAAATGGAAAAAGCCCTTTAAAAGCAACCTGAGAACTTGAAGATATTTTAGGAAGGAGAGACTGCCGAGAGCGAAAAGGAAAGGGGGGAGAGATGAGATCCTGAGGGAGAAGTAGGGAGATGAGGAGAGATTTCCATATTATCCCCACTCCCCCTACAATTCCCCATATGTTCCCATTTTGTTGGTATTATTAGATATGCTACCAAGTAAGTTCTTTCTTTTGAATGCACTGCTGGGAATCCTATCTAAATCTGGAAAATGGATAAGTATGTGGAAGATGTACCTCTGACCTACTGGCTGGACTTTTCTTAGCCCCGTTACAAGGGGAGGGTGTTGAGCCTTACTCCAATCTCGAAACACTTTGCCTACTTCACAGTGTTTCGAAAACTATTTTTGTTTAACCCTCAGCTAGTATCAGGTCTTTGAGAATTCAGTAGCTCTGCCAGGTTTTGGGCAGCCTGAAAACTCTCCATGCGGCTGATGCCATCTTGAAAACCCCCAGAACCATTTTGTGGTGCCCAGAAAGTACTCAAAGTCCTGTCTGAGGCAATTCCCACCTCTTATTCGTTCAGACCTCAGCACTCTGGACTCCAATAGGTTCTCCTCACAAGTGGATCTTAGGTTTCCACCCCACAAATGTAGTATTACGGCCATCACTAATATTTTAACAGCCAGCAGATTATTTAGACTTTGTGCAGCTTTGAACAACCTGTGTTCACTCAACAAAGCGGCCTGTGTCATTTAACACAAAGTCCTACCTACAGGCATTTTGGGCAGGAGCTCTGGAACCTCTACATTTTATTATGCTCTTTCTTTCTTAACCACCCCCCACCCCCAAAAAAATTGCTTCTGGGCTCCATTGTTCAACCCCGTGAGAATTTTGCTGAACTCCAAGATTTGACAATCTTTCTAATATTTTTCCCCACAGAAAATGGGGAAATAACCAAAACACATAAAGCAGATGGGTAGAAATCTTCATCATGCCACTGTGGCCACACGGGAGAAAGTAATTTAAAGGGTATGATGGGAGTAAGGTTGTATTATGACAATTATAATTCAAGAAGCATTTTAAGGTAGATGCTGAGCTGATATAATTTAGTACACCTTCCAGTGATATCACGGGTATGTGGTATATGCAAATAAATCACAGAAT
Source organism: Heteronotia binoei (assembly GCF_032191835.1). NCBI lineage: Eukaryota > Metazoa > Chordata > Lepidosauria > Squamata > Gekkonidae > Heteronotia > Heteronotia binoei. The sequence goes on along the minus strand of NC_083243.1, from coordinate 19,920,724 downwards.
CATAAGGGACCTCCAGGGTCATCTAGTCCAACCCCCTGCACAATGCAGGAAACTCACAAATATCTCCACCTAAATTCACAGGATCTTCATTGCTGTCAGATGGCCATCTAGCCTCTGTTCAAAAACCTCGAAGGAAGGAGAGCCCGCCACCTCCCGAGGAAGCCTGTTCCACTGAGGAACTGCTCTAATGGTCAGAAAGTTCTTCCTAATGTTGAGCCGGAAACTCTTTTGATTTAATTTCAACCCACTGGTTCTGGTCCTACCTTCTGGGGCCACAGAAAACAATTCCACACCATCCTTATGAGTTGTGCTAATGAGCTCCAGCACCTCTTTTTCTACAAAATGACTTCCGCCTACCTGACAATCCTTTGCTCAGGATCAGAAATTCCTTCTGCAAATAACTACGTGGGCTTTCGTGGTATCAAGCAGCGGACTGATTGTCAGACATCAGCCACTAGCAGACTTAGAAGTTTGTTAGCTAAGTACGGTTTTCCTTGGTAAAGCTATTTGCCTAAACCACATGGCTTGGTAACGATAAATTTCATACTTGGGTCTGCTGAAGTCATGATACTCCCCAATCTTCTAACCATAGTTAGAAGGTGGGGAGCACCAAAGAGACTCACATGTTTCTCCCTGCTCCTTCCTCTCCCCCTCACACAAAATTTCCTTCCTTCCCTTCTTCCAGGGGTGGAATTCTAGCAGGAGCTCCTTTGCATATTAGGCCACACCTCCCTGATGTAGCCAATCCTCCAAGAGCTTTGTAAGCTGTTGGGAGAATTGGCTACATCAGGGAGTGTGGCCTAATATGCAAAGGAGCTCCTGCTAGAATTCCACCCATGGAGCTAACCACGGTTAGTGTACTGTGGCCACCAAACCATGGTTAGCAACAAAACGGAGTAGAGCCATGGGCAGAACAGAGCTTGCAAATTTGGGTATGAGCGTGGTTATATTTAACACTGGCACACCACTAAAGCTTACCAGGGTTAGTGTTCTGTGGGCACCAAACCATGGTTAGCAACAACCCAGTGTAGAGCTATGGGTAGAAAAGAGCTTGCTATTTTGAGTTTGAACTAACTGTGGTTATATTTAACACTGGCACACCCAACTGAAGCTAACCAGGGTTACCTTCAGAAGGGGAACAGGAGGGGTGGATTTGCAAGCAGAGGAGAGATAAGGTTGCCAGCCTCCAGGTGGCACCTGGAGATCTGCTATTACAATTGCTCTCCAGACAACCAAGACCAGTTTCCCCTGGATAAAACAACTGCTTTGGAGGGTGAACTCTATGGCATTGTAAACTGCTGGGGTCCCTTCCTTCCCCAAACCTGACCCTCCCCGGGCAAACCTAAAATTTCTCCCAGTGTCCTAACTTAGGCATCCTTTTTGTTTGTACTGTAGCCTTTTGGAACTATTTGCCAATTTTTAATTTACCTCCAAAGTTGTGATGGTTTTTGTTAGCTAACTTGCGTCTTGTGGAACAAACTTTGTTCTAATGCTTCACACCAACACGGTGACCCCCCCTGGATCTTGCTTCTTGTGTTTAGCAAAGTGGCATACATTTTTTTGCTCTTAGAAATAGTTATCAAATTTAGATCTACTCCTTTCTCCAAAGAGCTTGGGGATTCCCGGCTCTTATCTGCTAAAGAAATCGAGGGGGCTGGTTAGGCTGAAATAAGAATGACTCTCTAAGGGCTTTTTTTTGGTACCAGGAACTCCTTTGCATATTAGGCCACACACCCCTGATGTAGCCAATCCTCCTGGAGCTTACAGTAGGCCCTGTACTAAGAGGAGGAGGAGGAGAAGACTGCAGATTTATACCCCATCCTTCTCTCTGAATCAGAGACTCAGAGCGACTTACAATCTCCTATATCTTCTCCCCTCATAACAGACACCCCGTGAGGTGGGTGGGGCTTAGAGGGCTCTCACAGTACCTGCCGTTTCAAGGACAACCTGTGCCAGAGCTATGGCTAACCCAAAACTATTCCAGCAGCTGCAAGTGGAGGAGTGGGGAATCAAATCTGGTTTTCCCAGATAAGAGTCCACGCACTTAACCACTACACCAATCCTAAGCACTTTGGGGATTGGCTACATCAGGGGTATGTGGCCTAATATGTAAAGGAGTTCCTACTACAAAAAAGGCCATGGACTTCCCTAAGACCACGCAGGGAATTTCAAAGCTGAGTGGGGATTTGAACCCAGGTTTCTTTTGCCCAAGTCCCAAACTGGCCTCCGTGCCTAACATCTATGCAAATTAGCATTAGGTAGGCCGGGCAAGAGGGACGACAGAGGCCAATCGAGTGAGCTTCCAAGCAGAATGGGGATTTGAGTACAGAATTCCTACAGTCAAACTCCTTTGCAGTTCTCCTGGATTCCCACTATCTTCCAGCCGGCCCCACCCAGTGTTATCTGCAGCCATGGCAATGAAAGAACCATCACAATGCCACTCCCAATTTCAGCAGGTCTTCCCCCTTGGCTTTGAGGGCTCCATCAGAGCTACAATAGAAGCATAGCCAGCTTCAAGAGGGGGTTAGATAAAAATATGGAGCAGAGGTCCATCAGTGGCTATTAGCCACAGTGTGTGTGTGTGTGTGTGTATGTGTGTGTATATATATATATAAATAAAATTTTTGGCCACTGTGTGACACAGAGTGTTGGACTGGATGGGCCATTGGCCTGATCCAACATGGCTTCTCTTATGTTCTTATGTTCTTACAATGTTCAGTCAATTCATTAGCTAAATTAATGAATTGCTTTAAAAGTGTTTTGCCAATCCAATGAACCAGACATTTACCTCTCTCCACCCCCACCCCCAAAAAGTGTTTTTAATATAAGCAGTTGCAAAAATTTTTTAGCTGGCCATCATCCTCTTAGAAGGTGGGAAATAAATACAGCATTATCTTAAAAAAAAAAAAAGGAAATGGGTTTTTAAACAGCAGAATTTTTTTTAAAAATGGACAATATTCCAGTCACCTGGTGGGGGAGTTGTTGTTTTTTTAAAGCCAGAAAGTTATGCTGAAGTTGGAGAGAGGAGGGAAAACAATTTGGAGACAGTCCCATGTGTCAGTGGAGGGGCAGCATGGGAGAGAACGACTGCAGCTGAAAAACCCTCCCACTGGCTCCTGAAGTAGAACAAAGTTTGTTCCACAAGAAGCAAGTCAGCTAACAAAAACCATCACAGCTTTGGAGAGAAATTAAAAATTGGCAAACTGTTTCTAAAGGCTACAGTACAGACAAAAAGGATGCCTAAGTGAGAACTTTTCGGTTTGCCCCCTGAAGATTATGGGGGTGTAGCCTGGGGAGAGGGTCAGGTTTGGGGAAGGAAGGGACCCCAGCAGTTTACAATGCCCCCCACCCCCCACTTTCTGATGACCCTGAAGTGGGGAGAGGGCCTTCAAGCCAGGAGATCCCCTACCCCCACCTGGGGATTGGCAACACTACTTGAATTCTTCCCAAAGACTAGATATTGTGATGGTAGGGAGCATTTCTGTAGGACTGGCATTGTGTAACAATCCTCTCCAAATAATCTCTAGATATCATTCATATCTAAAGACCAGTGTCTATGGTGATCAGTTCTGCTTTTGTCCAGAGAGGATACCAGTTCAATTTGTCCAGGCAGAGATAACAAATTTAGCAGTCAAAAGCTTGGTGGAAGAGCTCCATCTTACAGGCCCTGCAGAACTGTTTTATCCAGGGGAAACTGGTCTTGGTTGTCTGGAGAGCAACTGTAATAGCAGAAGAGCTCCAGGTGCTACCTGGAGGCTGGCAACCTTACCTCTCCTGTTCATGCAATCCCCCCACCCCCGTTCCCCTTCTGAAGGTAACCCTGGTTAGCTTCAGTTAGGTGTGCCAGTGTTAAATATAACCCCAGTTAGCTCAAACCCAAATTTGCAAGCTCTGTTCTACCCATGGCTCTACGCTGGGTTGTTGACATATCGCCATCAAAGCGTTCCTTTCCTAGGTACTATTTGGCTTCAGTCAGCACAACAACCTTGTAATGCGGGTCAGTGTTATTAGCTGCATGCTGCAAAGGGACTGCAGAGAGAGAGGCTTGCTTAGCGCCGCTACGAGCTCGTGAGCAGATGTGAGCTTCCCCATTCACGCTCCACTCTCTTATTCGCTGCACCATGCCAGATGAGTATCTAATTAACCTTCTACCAGAATCCTCCATGCGTCGACCTGCACACAACCTGCCTCGAGATTAACTCCCATCTCCTCAAACACAGCAAACAAGCCTGGCTTCCCTGTGCCACATGTTCGTGGGGACTTTTCCAAAAACGACCCGCCTAAACCACGTACCTTGTTCCCGCTGCCTCGCCTCGTGCGACCCTCTATCTAAACCGGGGTCTTATCCTTGCCGGTCTCTCTCGAATCCTTTCCAACCCGGCGGCATCGCTCCACACGTGAGCTGAGCAGCTCTGTGGTTTCTGCTTCCCAAGCATCGGATGCGATGCTCCAGTTAGTGCGCAAGAAGCGGGTGGAGAGGAGAAGAGCTCGAGGCAGCTGCTCGGGAAAGCGACGGAGATGCCCTCCCGCGCACGCCACTCGCCAAAGCAGCAGCAGCTTCTCTTCCTAGGATGTTCATGACATCACCAGCTACAGTTCAGTCAAGCAGCAACTGGCGAGGACCTCCCGGCAGGCGCACGGAAGCACCCACGGAAGCCAAACGTGGGGGACACGAAGCCTCGCCAGGTGAAACCTATCCAGGAGGTGCGGGTGATCGTCGAGCAAGTCCCAGCCTGGCCCCGCAGTCGGGCGCTCTCTGCCCGCTTCTGCCACCCGGGCCCGTTCCCACCCACTTACGCAAGGCCATTTCAGAAGATGGCACACTGCCAGGCTATTTACAGAATTCCCTCTCAGCAGCATTACGGCTTGGACGGGCCTAATGCGCTCAGGCAATCGCGGGAAGCCGTTCCCAGGCTTCAAGTCTCCCCAAAGACTAGAAGCCAGGCCAGAGGCCAAACTCTGTAAAAATGCTAGGGAAATGAAGTCATGAGTAATTCTGAAGGGAAAGCGCATCGACGCAACATCAGAGGAGGTTGGGGGCGGGAGGGGAGACTCCGTTGCTTCATCTTAACGCAGACTGTGTTCAGTCAATGCGACCAAGGGTGATTTAGAAACCCAGGTTCAATCTGACGTTTCGGTATGTGCAAACCCCAGTGATCTACTTATCTATTTGCTTTGTTAATATACCGCCTTTCTCCCCAATGGGCAAAGTATCCTTCTCCTCTCCTCCGTAGAATCACAGAGCTGGAAAGGGCCATGGAGGCTATCAACCCTCTGCTCAGGGCAGGATCAGCCTAAAGCAGGGGTGGCCAAACTGTGGCTCAGGAGCCCCGTGTGGCTCTTTCACACTTATTGTGCAGCTCTCGAAGCCCCCACCACCCCATTGGCTGGGTTGGAGAAGGCATTTGTCTCTTGATTCACTTCTCCAAGCCAAGCCAACTGGCAGCTTGGAGAATGCATTTAAAGTTGCTTTCTTTCCACCTGCGAGCAAAAATGCTACTTTGTGAGCTGATGGTGTGAAAGTTGTTAGCTGCTGGCATGAAAGTTGTGAGCGACTGCATCAATTAGTGTGCTCTGGGGTCATCCTTCTTGAGCTAAGACAGAACACTGCTGCTGACTATTCTTCCTGTAAAAATTTTTTTACAGTAAGATCATCCGTACCTTTCCACCTGTAATTTAAACCCATTACTGTGAGTCCAATCTTCTGCTGCCAAGAGGAACAGTTCCATTTGACATCTGAACACAGCTATAAAGTTTTCCCAAGGAAGGGCCAGTGGAGTATAGCAGTTAGAGCAGGGGTCCTCAAACTTTTTAAATAGGGGGCCAGTTCACTGTCCCTCAGACTGTTGGAGGGCCGGACTGCCGTTACTGTACAAGGCCGCGGGCCGTCAGTTCTCCGTCTTCTGCATCTCTCTCCCTTCCCCACACCACACACCCTGGCCTGAGAACTCACCTCACCTCGGTATCACCTCACACTCTGTCTCCGCCGCCTCAGCCTAGTGCCGGAAGTGTGCATTGCTAACGCGAGTTTAGGTCGAACGTCACTTCCGGTCTGATTTTGCCATAACCCGGCGGGCCGCATAAACGTCCTCAGCGGGCCGCATCTGGCCCACGGGCCGTAGTTTGAGGACCCCTCAGTTAGAGTATCAGATGAGGACCAGGCAGACCCGAGTTCCAATTCTGCCCTGGAAACTGGCTGGGTGACCTTGGGACTGTTTCATTCTCTCAGCCTAAACTACCTTGCAAAGTTGTTGTGAGGATAAAATGAAAGGGGGAGAGGCATATACGTTTCTTGGGGGGAGGGTATGATAAAATGTGTTGGGAATTAAAGTCTCAGAGGAACCGTGCTTCTCCATGAGTCACTATTCCGGGCATGTCTCCTTTTAGGAAATGACATTCCACAGCATCTCTCCCTTTGGGACTGAATGAATCTATTCACACCTACTGCAACAGCAAAGCTTCAGCCCAGATAGGACTTTAAAGAGGCCAGGCCAGAGCTGTGAATCATGCAGAGATGCAACGTGAAGCCTCCACTGCAAGGCTTTTTAAAAGCAGGAGCACAGTTCTGGCTGGCTTGGCATCGAGGGTGTGGCCTAATATGCAAATGAGTTCCTGCTGGGCTTTTTCTACAAAAAAAGCCCTGCTCTGCTGTAATCATGCAGAGATGCAACAGGCAGCCTCCACTGCATGGACATGTAAGCTCCAAGGAGACATTACATTTTCCAATTAAGTTGCACATGACACAGCAGCAGTCCTCTCATATCACAAAGTAGTTCTTTTGACACCCTTTCCCATGCTGCCTTTGGGCTGGTCCTCGCTTTCTTGCCTAGATCCATGTGGTGCAATGCATGCGCACACCCTCCTTTCCTGCAACATGACGTGATTTGGCTGCACACAGACACGATTTGCACAATCCTCAAACTGGAGGGAGGGAAGAGAGAGATTGCACACATGGTGTGTGCCTATTGCCCACTGCACATCACGTTTTTAAGTGCCAAAGGAGTGCGTGTGTGACGAATTCCAGGGCTGGAGCCAGAACGCTTGTATCCTGAGGGCAGGAAAGCCTTGTAAACTATCTGGGAGTTCTTTCTCCTCAGCCAATCCACCCATCAGCAGTTGGGAGCGGTCCTCAACCAGTCCGAGTGTATCGATTACTTTTTTGGTTGCATCTTGTTTTATCAGCGCCGTGCTATCAAATGCCACACACCCATACTATGAGAAACTGAGCTTTCTGGCCTCTCTTATGTAAACGTTTTCCCCTTTCCTGGCTTTCTACTCTTTGCAGATTTGGGTAATAAATGTATGGGTCAGCTGAATTTAATAATAATAATAATAAATTTATTCTTATATCCCGCCTCCCCCGCCAAAGGCGGGCTCAGGGCGGCTCACAGGCAAGGAATTCCATGGTTCAATAAAACAATACAATACAACAACAATTTTAAATAATCAATTACATAATAAATAAGTTAGTTAAAATAGATAAAATAGGTGCTAAATTACTATAGGTCATAATATCCACAAGATGGCTGGGTGGCTACACATCAGTTTAGCTAGGTTCTGTTTCGAAGGCAAGCTGGAAAAGAAATGTTTTGCAAGCCCTGCGGAATTGATTCAAGTCCCGCAGGGCTCGTACCATCTCTGGTAGATGATTCCACCATCGAGGGGCCATTGCTGAGAAGGCTTGCTCCCTGGTGATCTTCAATCGAGCCTCTCTTGGCCCAGGGATTATTAAAAGATTTTGAGAGCTAGATCTCAGTGCTCTCTGGGGAACATATGGGGAGAGGCGGTCCCTTAGGTAGGCAGGTCCTCGGCCATATAGGGCTTCAAAGGTAATGACCAGCACTTTATAGCGAACATGGTACACAACCGGCAGCCAATGCAGATCCCGCAGCCCAGGCCGCACATGTTCCCACCGTGGTAGTCCCAGTAGCAGCCTGGCCGCCGCGTTCTGGACTACCTGGAGTTTCCGTGTTCGGTATAAGGGCAGCCCCATGTAGAGGGCATTGCAGTAGTCTAGTCTCGAGGTGACCGTTGCGTGGATCACAGTTGCTAGGTCGCTGCGCTCCAAGAAGGGAGCCAACTGCCTCGCCCTCTTGAGGTGAAAGAAGGCGGATCTAGCAGTGGCAGCTATCTGGGCCTCCATTGACAAGGAGGATTCCAGTAGCACTCCCAGGCTCTTGACTTTGCGCACTGGTATCAGTGGCGCACCGTCAAAAGCCGGTAGCGTAATCTCCCCTCCCGGTCCGCCGCGGCCCACGCAAAGGACCTCAGTCTTTGCTGGATTCAACTTCAGCCCGCTTAGCCTGAGCCAGTCAGCCACGGCTTGCAACGCCCGGTCCAGGTTTATTGGGACATCGCCAGCCCGGCCGTCCATCAATAGATAGAGCTGGGTGTCATCTGCATACTGATGGCAACCCAGCCCATACCTCCGTACAATCTGGGCAAGGGGGCGCATAAAGATGTTAAACAACATAGGGGAGAGAACTGCTCCCTGAGGCACCCCACAATGAAGTGGGTGTCTCTGAGACAGCTCCCCCCCAATTGCCACCCTTTGTCTCCGACCTTCCAGGAAGGAGGAGAGCCATTGTACGGCTAGCCCCCGAATTCCTGCGTCGGCGAGGCAGCGGGTCAGCAGCCGATGGTCGACCATATCGAACGCAGCCGATAGGTCTAGCAGCAGCAATACTGCCGAGCCGCCTCGATCCAGTTGTCGTTTTACATTATTTTTGGGTCCTCATGGGAGAAAGGTGCAGTACAAATGAAGTAAATACATAATAAGCAATTTTGCCAATCTAGCTACAGTTTGGTGTAGGACAGCCAGTTCAGTGTAGTGGTTAAGTGTACAGATTCTTATCTGGGAGAACCATGTTTGGTTCCCCACGCCTCCACTTGCAGCTGCTGGAATTGCCTTGGGTCAGCTATAGCTCTCGTGGGAGTTGTCCTTGAAACGGCAGCTGCCATAAGAGCTCTCTCAGCCCCACCTACCTCACAGGGTGTCTGTTATGAGGGGGGTGGGAAGGTAAAGGAGATTGTGACCATAGCTCTCCTAGGAGTTGTCCTTGAAAGGGCAGCTTCTGGGAGAGCTCTCCAACATGGCTTCACTTATCTGTGGCATGTTCTCATGTCTGTGGTGATGATGCTCTGTCTTCTCGGTGCTTGCAGGGGCAAGAGTGGGAGGGCTTCTGGAGTTCTGGCCCCGCTGGTGTACCTCCGGATGGCACCTGGGTATGGCTACTTTGGGACAGAGTGTCGGACTGAAGGGGTCACTGGCCTGATCCAACATGGCTTCTCTTATGTTCTTATGTCTGCGGCAGTGATGCTCTGTATTCTTGGTGTCCAGGGGGGCAAGAGTGGGAGGGCTTCTGGAGTTCTGGCCCCTCTGGTGGACCTTCTGATGGCACCTGAGTTTTGGCCACTGTGTAACACAGAGCGCTGGACTGGAGGGGCCACTGGCCTGATCCACCATGGCTTCTCTTACGTTCTCTTATTAGTATCATGGATTGAATGCCATTCAGTCTCTCCTCAGGTACTGGCGCCACTAGACAAGATGCTACAAACACATAGGGCTCCCTCAAGCTCATGGAATGGCATAGTGACTGGAGTGTCAGAATCTGGCTTGAGTTAACTGTACTAAACCCTGCTCTGACAGATGCTAGCCAGGTGACCCTGGACCCATCACAAATCTCCTAAACTACTGCACAAAGCGGTTGTTGTGAAGATTATTGTTATTACTAATTATTTATTCTATTTATGCCTTATTCTATTCCTCCCCAATTTATACCCTATTTCTCCTCTATTTCTTAAACTGGCTTACATCACTCTCTTTCCCTCTATTTTATCCTTACAACAGCCCTGTGAGGTAGGTTAGGCTGAGAGTGTATGACTTGCCCAAGATCACCCAGCAAGCTTCCACGGTGCAAGTGTGGATTGGAACCCGGGTCTCCCAGCTCCTAGTCTAACCATGACACCACACTAGATAAAATAAAGAACGATGTGAAAAGCTGCTCTGGATCCCAATCCAGGCAAAAAGCAGGATATAAATTTAATTTTTTAAAAAAATGCTTCTTCTATGAGGGAAGATGATGATACCGGATTTATATCCCACCCTACACTCTGAATCTCAGGACTCTCTGAGTCACAATCTGAGTTCTGGCCCCGCTGGTGGACCTCCTGATGGCACCTGGATATGGCTACTGTGGGACAGAGTGTCGGACTGAAGGGGTCACTGGCTTCTCTTATGATCCAACATGGCTTCTCTTATGTTCTTATGTCTGCGGCAGTGATGCCAGAACTCCAGACCGCTCTGAGTCACAATCTCCTTTACATCCCCCGCCCCTCCCACACACAACAGACACCCTGTGAGATAGGTCGGGCTGAGAGGGCTCTCACAGAAGCTGCCCTTTCAAGGACAACAGCTACGAAAGCGATGGCTGACCCAAGGCCATTCCAGCAGGTGCAAGTGGAGGAATGGGGAATCAAACACGGTTCTCCCAGGTAAGAGTCCGCGCACTTAACCACTACACCAAACGACTCCCTCCTGCTTGAAAGCCAGTGTGATGCAGTGGTTAAGAGTGGTGGAATCTGGAGAACCAGGTTTGATTCCCCACTCCTCCTCCACATGAAGCCTGCTGGGTGACTCTGGGCTTGGGTCAGTCACAGTTCTCTCAGAACTCTCTCAGACCTTCCTGTGACTGTTGTGGGGAGAGGAAGGGAAAGGTGATTATAAGCTGCTTTGAGAGTCTTTAAGGCAGAGAAAAGTGGAGTATAAAAACCAATTCTTCTTCTTCTGTGAATGCTTGCAGCCTCGCCAGTCCTCCAGTCTATCTACAAGCTCAGACTCTGCAGAGGAAGAGATCTCTAGGGAGACTGGTTGTCCAGTGGAAATCTCAAGCATTCACGTGAGACTCACATGAATGGGCCAATGGCCTGATCCAACATGGCTTCTCTTATGAGGGTGATTAACACATGGAATTCACTGCCACAGGAGGTGGTGGCAGCTACAAGCATAGACAGCTTCAAGAGGGGATTGGATAACCATATGGAGCAGAGGTCCATCAGTTGCTATTAGCCACAGCTTATTGTTGAAACTCTCTGTCTGGGGCAGTGATGCTCTGTATTCTGGGTGCTTGGAGGGGGGGGCAGAGTGTGAGGACTTCTAGTGCCTTGGCCCCACTGATGGACCTCCTGATGGCACCTGGGTTTTTTGGCCATTGTGTGACAGAAAGTGTTGGACTGGATGGGCCATTGGCCTGATCCAACATGGCTTCTCTTATGTCCACAACCTCATGGCGTGCCAAAAACACAACGCTGGGTGAAACTTGCAAACGAGAGATCACTGACAAAGCCTCTGAAGGGTGTTACAGAAACACCCACATCGCCACAGCTTTGCTTCAGAAACCACCAGCTCGTCACAACTCAAAAAAACAAAAAGGGAAAACGTTACTGACACCTGCCACTCGCTGTTTGAACACAGAAAAACCTCAGACCGTCAGGCTTCAAGCCTTTATACCCGCCAGGCAAACTACCGTTATGGTATGAAGGCCACGATTGTCGGCTGAATCAGGAAGGTTCAGAGCACACGTGGTAAAAACCAATCAAGAATCCAGAGTCCATAAAGAGCGAGAAAAAAAAACCCTGAGTGGAAATGTAGAAAGAGAAGGCCAAGGCGGAAGTCTCAAGTCAGGAGAAAAAGTAGCCTGCAACCAATGTTCCCTCTAAACTGTGGAGTCTTGTGAGCAGAAATTCTATTTTATGAGCTACTGGCATTAAAGTTGTGAGCTACTGCATAAATTAGTTTGCTCTAGGGCCATTTTTCCTGAACGGAAACAAAAATGTGTGGGCCAGAGGCTAAGAAATTGTGAGCTAGCTCACACTAACTCAGAGGGAACACTGCCTGCCACATACATTCCATTTTAAGGTTCTCTCATTTGCTAGTTCAAGGATCCCCAAAGTCTTAAAGCCTGAGGGCACCTCTGGAATTCGGACACAGTGTGGTAGGCCCAGCCACAAAATGGCTGCCAGGGGAGTTGGGCCCAGCCACACAATGGCTACTGCAGCTTACCTTCATTCACCCACAGACGATCCATCGTCTGTGGTGGCAGTCGCTGCCAAAGCAACATTCAAAAACCTGCACAGTCAATCAGATCTCCAGTGGCCAATCGGAAGCCTTACTGGGCAAAAGCCCCCCCTCCGTTCCTGCCCACTTTCTAAAAACACTCGGTGGGGGCAGCCAGGAAAAGTGTCGGCAGGCGCCACAATCTCCGTGGGCACCTCATGCTAGTTCCTTACCGACGTGGTGCATTTCTGAGGTTTCCCTCCTGCTTGCAATGCTCTCCGGATGACCAACTGGACCCTCATGGCCTGTTTCAAAATCTAATATTGACTTCCAGCTGGGGCAGGGCTTTTTTTGGCATGAGGTCACTCCCAGGTGTGTAAACAGAGGGGTCATTATGGACTCAGCTGCTGTCCAAAGGGCGGCTGCAGGAGATGCCAAAGGTTCTGCTGAAGCGCAACTTAAAAAAAAAGAGACTTTTATCCTCTGTCTCCCCCCACCCCAACACTAGAACAGTCACCTTAAGTACATACATTTTAAGCTGGTGGACAATGCAATCATGAAACAGAGTTATCTCTCTTAGCTTAGGACTGCGCCACCAGGGGTATGAGTGTTAGCTGGTTAAAAACATAAGAGCATAAAAGAAGCCATGTTAGATCAGGCCAATGGCCCAACACTCTGTCACACAGTGGCCAAAAAACCCCAGGTGCCATCAGGAAGTCCATCAGTGGAGCCAGGACAGTAGAAGTCCTCACACTGTTGCCCCTCCCAAGCACCAAGAATACAGAGCATCACTTGCCCCAGACAGAGAGTTCCAACAATACCCTGCGGCTAATAGCCACTGATGGACCTCTGCTCCAGATGTTTATCCAATTCCCTCTTGAAGCTGTCTATGCTTGCAGCTGCTGCCACCTCCTGTGGCAGTGCATTCCATGTGCTAATCACCCTTTGGGTGAAGGACTTCCTTTTATCCATTCTAACCTGTCTGCTCAGCAATTTCATTGAATGCCCACAAGTTCTTGTACTGTGAGAAAGGGAGAAAAGGACTTCTTTATCCCATGCAGAATCTTGTAAACCTCTGACATGTCACCCCTCCGTCTACGTTTCTCCAAGCTAAAGAGCCCCAAGCGCTTTCATTTTTCTTCACAGGGAAAGTCTTCCAACCCATTAATCATTCTAGTTGCTCTTTTCTGCACTTTTTCCAGTGCAATTATATCTTTTCTGAGGTGTGGTGACCAGAATTGTACATAGTACTCCAAATGAGACCGCACCATCGATTTATACAGGGGCATTATGATACTGGCTGATTTGTTTTCAATTCCCTTCCTAATAATCCCCAGCATGGCGTTGGCCTTTTTTATTGTAGTTGCACACTGTCTTGACATTTCCCATAAATTTGCATACAATCATTTTGTAGCATGCATTGCAAGAAGTACCATTTGACAAGCCCCACTCCGGCGCAGGCAGGAGCAAAGAAGGAATGTCTTTTCTCAGATGGACCCCGCTTGTATTTTCAAGGAGGCACCTTGGCTGACTGGAGTTTTGTTTATTTAGAGCCAGTCTGGTGCAGTGGTTAAGTGCGTGGACTCTTATCTGGGAGGACTGGGTTTGATTCCCCACTCCTCCACTTGCAGCTGCTGGAATGGCTTGGGTCAGCCATAGCTCTGGCAGAGGTTGTCCTTGAAAGGGCAGCTGCTGGGAGAGCCCTCTCAGCCCCACCTACCTCACAGGGTGTCTGTTGTGTGGATGGGAAGGTAAAGGAGATTATGAGCCACTCTGAGATTCAGAGTATAGGACGGGGTATAAATCCAATATCATCATCATCTTCTTCATTTGCAAAATCTTTCTATCACCTTTCTGCCAGGTCAGTGCCACCAAGCCTCTCTTTTAGCCCACATATCTCCAATGTGGTGTCCATGGACACATTATGACTTCTGTGAGCCCTAAGCTTTTTTCCCTTCATGGGCACCTCCCTCCATAATAACATTAAAAAAAAAATTAAAACATTGATACAACTTTAAATACTTCAATATTTTATTTTTTTCTGCCTTTAGCAAAATTTAATAGATTTCTATGGACCCTAAGCTTTTCATTTTTTTTTCTGAGGAAAAAAAATTAAAACATTTTTGTGGGCCCCTAAAAATAGCATGGGCCCTAAGCACTGTGCCTACTGTATAATTTGGTCCTGCATGGCACACACCAACACCTTTTCTGGTGCCAACAACGTATTTCTAGAAAGCAGGCAGCGACAAATGGCTCTTTTGTCCAGCTAGGCTTTTGATCAGCTACTGTGTATTTGATTGGCTGTGCAGATTTTTAAAAAAATATTGCTTTGGCAGTAGCTTCCGCCGCAGCCCAAGATCTTCACCATGTGACAGAAGATAAGCTGCGGTGGCCATTTTATGGCTGGCCCACCTCCTTCAGCAGCCACTGTGGCTGCCATTTTGTGGCTCCACCCACCACACCATTTTAGATCTATAGAGGCCCCAGTTGGCTCAAAACAGTTGGAGACACCCATCCTACCGAAAGAGTTTTAATCAGATGACCCAAATGTCATCTTCCCGTTTTATTTTATTTATTTATTTATATCCCGCCCTACCCCACCGAGGTAAAGTCTTTCCTTATAAAGTCATTTTGCCAGCATCTGGAGTAGGGGTGGCCAAACTGCGGCTCACATGTGGCTCTTTCACACACGTTGTGTGGCTCTCAAAGCCCCCACAACCCTGTCGGCCAGCTGTGGGCCAGCATTTATCTCTTTAAATTACTTCTCCAAGCCAAACCAGCTGACAGTTTGGAGGATACAATTAAAGTTGCTTTCTTTCCACCTCCACCTCTCTCACCATCTGTTTGCCTTCCTGCCATCCTCTCTTGCGGCTCTCAAACATCTGATGTTCATGTCTTGTGACTCTCAAACATCTGACATTCATTCTGTGTGGCTCTTACACTGAGTAAGTTTGGCCACCCCTGATCTAGAGTCACAACAAACGCAATGTTATTTTGCTCTACTTCTATCACGGTTACGTTGTGTTGGATACTGTGGATCCATTCTGGTAACAGCCGCAACTCGCCAGGAGGAAAAATTCCAGCTTGAGTGGGTCTCACGCCTTGAAATGCGATGCACACAAATCACTAGCACCGCTACTACCATCAGCTGTGAAGCTGGCAACCCGGCAACACAACATTGTGACAACTCTCTGCAGGAATGTTACTGCACAACACAGGTGTGGCAAAGCTTTCCCTAACGCCGAACTTCTGGGAAAAGCAGCCACAACATTGATTTAGAGGAGCGTTTTTGGCACAGGTTTGTCCTCACGGCTCCCTTTGTTTTGCAACAAACCTTTGATAGGCACGCTCTATGTCTCAATTATGACTAGAGGCACATCCGAGGCCGTTTAAAGAAAGATTTGCCTTTGAAGAAAGCTAGGTGCTATGCTAGAGGAGGGAGTGTAACTCAGTGGCACAGCTCCATCACAGCACACAGTTAATGTAAGCAAATTAATTCAACCCCCCAGCAATCGAGTTAAGCTAACTGCCTGCGTCTTACAGAGGACGGCTTGCATTCAGCAGGAGCTCAGAGGAGCACAGCTTCTGAACCTTTCCGATGCCCCTCTTCCCCGCCCCCCACCTACCTACCTTGTCCACTGAATAGTAGGTGCAGCTGCATAACAATCCCTGGATTAGAACCGGGCGGCCGGGCAGCCACCAGGGACTCTGCCACGCCCCCAGCAGCCCTCATTAACCTCTGGGGAAGCCCACGCCACTCTTTCTCCACTTCTTATGTGATTTTGAGCAGTGGGTGGCTTGCTGGTCTTTTGACTGGGGGGGGGGGGATGAACAAGGAGAGCCCCAGGTGAGTGAGGCCTGCTTGGGCTGGCTGGATTTCTAGCCAGCCCCAAGCAGGCCTCACTCGTCTGGGGCTCTCCTTTTTTGCGTCAGGTTGCTTTTGGCTGGTGGGGGGGTAGCGGCATATGCTAATGAGTTATGCTAATAAGCTCCAGCACCTATTTTTCTACAAAACGACCCCTGGTTGCAACACCTTAGCATCGTGTCCTAAGAAATCTGCATCTTACCCTTCTACTTTTTACATTCTGTAACATCCGGCCTGATGAGTTTTGGATAGCTCGAAAGCTTACACAATGTTCTGATGGGTCCTAATCAAAGGCATTGCCCAGATTTTGCTCTCGTTCTAAATCGGAAAGACCAGAGCAACAAATCTCACCGCAGACTCAAAAACAGCTTTACCTGTGGCCAATTATTCCTGGTTCTCGAGATACTTTAAATCTCGAGATACTTTCTTTCTCGGAACGGCTTTAGCACAGTTCTGTTGCGGTATGTGACTGTGCCCTGGCACGGGAGTGTAAACTGCTGCCCAGTGGCATCTGACATGGCAACCTTCGAGGGCAGGGGTGGGCAAACTGCGGTTCAGGAGCCACATGTGGCTCTTTCACCCACATTGTGTGGCCCTTGAAGCCCCCACCGCCCTGTCAGCCAGCTTCGAGAAGGCATTTGTCTCTTTAAATCACTTCTCCGAGCCAAGCCAGCTGGTAGCTGAAGAATGTGTTTAAAGTTAAAGTTGCTTTCTTTCTACCTCTCCCTCCCCATCTATCTTCCTTCCTGCTCTCAAACATCTGACATTTATTCTATGTGGCTCTTACGTTAAACAAATCTGGCCACCCTCTGTTCTAGGGATTCCAAGGCGAGAGAGGAGCAGAGGTGGTTTTGCCATTGTCTGCCTCCGCGTCACAACCCTGGTATTCCTTGGAGGTCTCCCGTCCAAGTACAAGCCAGAGCCAAATTTGCTTGACTTCCAAAAACTGAGATCAGGATAACCCAGGCCTGGCCTGGACGGCCCAGGCTAAACCAATCTCATCAAATCTCGGAAGCTAAGCAGCATTGACCCTGATTAGTACTTGGATACAAAACCACCAAGGTATTCCAGGGTTGCTACGGAGAGGAAGACAATGGCAAACCGCTCCTGGATGCCTCTCACCAAGATGATGATGATATTGGATTTATATCCCACCCTATACCCTGAATCTCAGAGTCTCAGAGTGGCTTTACCTTCCTCCCCCACAACAGATACCCTGTGATGTGGGTGGGGCTTAGAGAACTCTCACTGAAGCTGCCCTTTCAAGGACAACCTCTGCCAGAGCTCTGGCTGACCCAAGGCCATTCCAGCAGGTGCAAGTGGAGGAGTGGGGAATCAAACTCCGTCCTCCCAGATAAGAGTCCGCACACTTAACCACTACACCAAACCGGCTCTCACACTGTCCTGAAGTCGCCCCTTCCAAGATGCATTTTCCTTTGCTTTGGAGACATCGGTCCCTCCAGTGACATCTTATGGAGACAGAGCAGAGCTCTGAGAAACAGGGCAATCAGTCAACCTTCCATGAAAATCCATCGTTGCGAGTACGACTGTCCTTCCAGGGTCTATACTATAAACAGGGGCTCTGAGACAGACTTCACACGCATGCGCCTCAATGCACTTTTTGAGCTTCTCTCCTGCAGTTATGCATGCATGTGTAAAACAAAAATGCAACATTAATGCCTTGAATCTGGATTTTAAGGCGACTGGTGGCCACACAGATCGGTGGATTTACCTGCAGGCTGCAATCCTAAGGGCACTTTTCCTTCGAGTACACCCTGCTGAATAACACAGAACTTGCATCTGTATAGACCTCTTTAAGATTTCCCTCCCCAATGTCCCTGTACTTTAAAAGAACGCACCTGAGCAGGTCTACTCAGAACAAAGTCCCATTTCGGTCAATGAGGCTTGCTCCTAGGGAAAGCGTTCTTCGGATTGCAGCCTTAAAATATTCACTGACTGATCAAAGCCACCAAGCAATACACCGTCTTTCAGTTTGCAAAACTATATTATAAGGATTGTGTACAACACATAATGAACAATACAATAATGATAGAGGCCGGTGGTGCTAGGGCCTTTTAAAGTAACAGAAACCCCAAGGGGCCAAAAAAACCATGTCCCCAAATGAATAGATATAAGTCCAAACTTGGAAACAGTCCAACTGAAATTCACAAGGTGGGTGCTCCTGAGGGTAGCTTCAACGCAGCCGCTTTCTTAAAAAGACGTCTCTCTAGATTTTGATGACGTTTCAATTCTTTCTTCAGTTTAACGGCTCAATTATTTGGGATCCCTGTTGTACATTCTCTAATCACAGCATTAAGCTTCTCATTTCAGTGTGAACATCGGGCTCTTTCCTTATGGAGGCAACCCCACTTTAGTTTTAAAAGGATATTTGCTTAGTTATAAAGGGATATTTAAAATATTCGCTATCTGAAACACATTTTTAAATTATTGATTTAAAATATTCTTCGTTCCCGTGGCCCTTTCTTACATGTCTGAGGAAATGCTGATTGCCACTTTGGAGTCCGAAAGCGATAGTCTCCAGGGCAGTTTGGCCAAGGATCCTGGAGAGGATTTTTTGCCATCTTCTGGCTATGGAGCAGGGTCACTGGGTGTGTTAGGGGCAATGTTCCCTCTAAGCTGCAGAGCCTTGTGAGCAAAAATTCTACTTTGTGAGCTACTGGCATTAAAGTTGTGAGCTACTGCATCAATTATTGTGCTCCGGGGTCATCCTTCCTGAGCGAAGACAAAAAGGTGTGAGCTGGAGGCTAAAAATCTGTGAGCTAGCTCACGCTCACTCAGCCTAGAGAACCAGTTTGGTGTAGTGGTTAAGTGCGTGGACTCTTCATGGGGAGAACCGGGTTTGATTCCCCGCTCCTCCACTTGCACCTACTGGAATGGCCTTGGGTCAGCCATAGTTCTTGCAGGAGTTGTCCTTGAAAGGGCAGCTATGATAAAAAGCTCTCTCAGCCCCACCTACCTTAAAGGGTGTCTGTTGTGTGGGGGGGAGGTAGAGGAGATTGTGACCACTCTGAGACTCAGAGTATAGGGCAGGATATAAATCCAATATCTTCTTTTGATAGTCAAGGCACACTCTGTGTCTCAGTTATGACTAGAAGCGCATCTGAGCCAGTTTAAAGAAAGATTTAAACTGGCTAGGAAAGAGGTATTTGTGAATTTCCTGCATTGTGCAGGGGGTTGAACTAGATGACCCTGGAGGTCTCTTCCACCTCTGTGATTCTATGATTCTTTTCATGCAAGGCAGGCAACAGGAAAATATAAAATACCATTTTTTTTGGTTCTTCATCCATCTTTTTTCTCCATAGGCACATCTGGGGATTGTTTCTGGTGAGTAGCCATGTTGATCTAAATTAGAAGAGCAAGATTCAAGCCCAGCAGAACCTTAGAGACCAATGCGGCTTCCAAGGTGTGAGCTTTTGGGAGTCCAAGTTCCCTTCATAAGGGCTCTGGGATCCCCATCCCTACTTGTATCTGATGAAGGGAGCTTTCACTCTTGAGGGCTTACACCCTGGAAATCTTGGTGGCTAGCTGTGTTGGGACCCCATGGCACAGAGTGGTAAAGCTGCAGTACTGCAGTCCAAGCTCTCTGCTCATGACCTGAGTTCCAGCTCAAGGTTGACCCAGCCTTCCATCCTTCCGAGGTCAGTAAAATGAGTACCCAGCTTGCTGGGGGGAACGTGTAGATGACTGGGGAAGGCAATGGCAAACCACCTCGTAAAAAGTCTGCCGTGAAAACGTTGTGACGCGACATCACTCCAGAGTCGGAAACGACTGGTGCTTGCACACCGTTACCTTTTAGCCATGCTGGTCTGAAGCAAAAGAACAAAGTAGGAGTCCAGCAGCACCTTTAAGACCAACCGAGCTTTTATTCAGAATGTAAGCTTTCGTGTGCATGCACACTTCATCAGACGAAGGAATGGTGTACAGCGAGCAGTTACATATAGCTGGTGGGCAATGGTTAAGCATGCAAAACGGTAAAGAGAGTTATAATCCAAGAGCAAACCAGTGAACTGAAAGGACATTTGATCACATTGAAAGGACATTTGGCCTGGATAGCATCTGCATGTCAGAACTGAAGGAGGTGTTACAGGGCAATAAACACCTGGAAAACTTGTTAGTTTTTAAGGTGCTCCTGGATTAGAACCCAGCTCCACATCAGGACTGATTTGGGGGTTTGTGTTTTGGGTTTTTTTGGTAATACATTTTAACCTCTCCTCTCTGTGCAGAACTATGGAGATCAAGCACTGCTGATTTCAACAGTTTATCGTTTCCTTCCCCTTAACTCTGGTGAAACAGACGAGGTCAAAAGAAACCTGGGTTTCACCAGTCTCAGGAGAACGTTGAACATTTGCTTCTTTTCACTGCTTCTGCTCCGAGAAAGGGGGTATACATGGTCTTTCTTTCAAAGGGCACGGGGGTACACCAGGGGCAAAACCGCAAGAAGAAACTGGTAAGGCACAGCTGAAATGGACAAATCTTTCCAGAGACCCCTCTCACGAGACAGCTGGACAAATAACGCTGGATCTGCAATCTAGGGAGAGGGCATTATGAAACAGCGCCTGGATCAGGGATGGCAGAAGAAAGAAGAGGAGAAGGCGGCGAAGGAGAAGAAATTGGATTTATATCCCGCCCTATACTCTGAATCTCAAGAGCGGTCACAATCTCCTTTGCCTTCTCCCCCCTCCCCCCACAACAAACACCCTGTGAGGTGGGGCTGAGAGAGCTCTTACAGCAGCTGCCCTTTCAAGACAACTCCCACGAGAATTTTGGCTGACCCAAGGCCATTCCAGCAGGTGCAAGTGGAGGAGTGGGGAATCAAACCCGGTTCTCCCAAATAAGAGTCTTTGCACTTAACCACTACACCAAACTGGCTCTCCTGAGAGAGAGACTTTCGCTACACCAAACTGGCTCTCCTGAAAGAGCCACATCGAATAAATGTCAGATGTTTGAGAGCAGCGAGACATGAAGTCAGATGTTTGAGAGTCAGAGGGAGGAAACTAGATGGGGTGGGAGGAGGGAGGGGAAGGTAGAAGGAAAGCAACTTTAACTTTAAATGCATTATCCAAGCTGTTGGCTGGCTTGGCTTGGAGAAGTGATTTAAAGAGAGAAATGCCTTCTCCAAGCCAGTCAACAGGGCAGTGGGGACTTCAAGAGTCACAGGGGAGGGACGGTGACTCAGTGGTAGAGCATCTGCTTGGTAAGCAGAAGGTCCCACGTTCAATCCCCGGCATCTCCAACTAAAAAGGGTCCAGGCAAATAAGTGTGGAGAACCTCAGCTTGAGACCATAGGTGTGGAGAACCTCAGCTTGAGACCCTGGAGAGCCACTGCCAGTCTGAGAAGACAATACTGACTTTGACAGACCGAGGGTGTGATTCACTATAAGGCAGCTCCATATGTTTACAATATGTTTGAAAGAGCCACATATGGCTCCCAAGCCACAGTTTGGCCACCCCCAACCTGGGCGGTCTCACAAAACCAGATGTGCCTCTTGATAGCTGATAGCCCCCAAATTTTGTTGGTCTCTAAAGTGTTACGGACTTGAAACCACCCAAATTGGATGCAGCAGCAAAGTGGGAGAAGGGGAGGGGAAGATTCCAGACCACGTGCAGAGCTTTTCCAGGCCTCACCCACACAGGGAGTGCCCAAACGACCCATTTCTACACAGCAATACTCTTACAGAACAGCTTAAATCCAGCTTAGATCAAAGCAAAGCCTGACCTCTCTCTGGGAGTTCTAATGAACTAAGTCCTACTTTGGTCACATTGTGAAAAGATAAGATTCCCTAGCAAAGACAAGGCTGCTAGGAAAAAGTGGAAGGCGGCAGGAAAAGAGGAAGACCCAAAAGGAGGATGCATGGACTCCATCCAGGAAACCACAGCCCCCAATTTGCAAAACCCGAGCAAGGCTGTTAATGAGAGAACATTTTGGAGGACGTGAATTCATACGGCTGCCGTAAATCAGAGGCGACTTGAAGAAGAAGGAGGAAGAAGAGGAAGAAATTGGATTTATATCCCACTTATACTCTGAATCTCAGAGCGGTCACAATCTCCTCTACCTTCCCTCCCCCCGCCACATCAAACACCGTGAGGTAGGTGGGGCTGAGAGAGCTCTCACAGCAGCTGCCCTTTTAAGGACAACTCCTGGGAGCGCTATAGCTAACCTACAGCTAACCCAAGGCCATTCCAGCAGCTGCAAGTGGAGGAGTGGGGAATCAAACCCGGTTCTCCCAGATAAGAGTCCGCACACTTAACCACTACACCAAACTGGCTAACAGCACATCGGCACTTAACACACACATCCTTCCTGGTTGGGCTTTAGCAGACCCAGAGTGGCGTAGCAGTTAGAGTGTTGCATTAGGATCAAGGAGAGCCAGGTTTGAATCTTCCTTGGGCTTCCTGGGTAACCCTTCTGGTAACCCCGAGCCTAACTTGCTTCAAAGAACAAAGTTTGAGTCCAGTGAGTGGCACTTTTAAGACCAACAAAGTTGAATTCTGGTGCATGCTTTGGTCTTCAAGGTGCCACGGGTCTCAAAACTTTGTTCTGTTGCTTCAGACCAACACGGCTACCCACCGGAACCTACTTTACAGGGTCACTGTGAGAATAAAAAGGAACGAAGAACAATCTAAGCCAATTTGGGGTCCCCACCGTGGGGGAGAAAGATGGGATAACAATAATTGTGGTTTTGTTGAGCTGCAGAACACCAAGCTTGGTAACACTCTGACATATATCTAATCCCTGCATACATCCCCGCCAGGACTTAGAAGAGGCGCAGCAAAAGGCATTTGGCTCAACACACCGAAACCCACGAAAGCGCGTCCTAACCAGTGTTCCCTCTAAGCTGAGTTAGCGTGAGCTAGCGCACAGATTTTTAGCCTCCAGCTCACACATTTTTGTCTTAGCTCAGGAAGGATGACCCCGGAGCACACTTTTATGCAGTGGCTCACAACTTTAATGCCAGCAGCTCACAAAGTAGAATTTTTGCTCACAAGACTCCGCAGCTTAGAGGGAGTCTGGTCCTAACCAGTGTTCCCTCTAAGGTGAGGTAGTGTAAGATAGCTCACAATTTTTTAGCCTCCAGCTCACACGATTTTGTCTCACCTCAGGAAAAATGGCCCCAGAGCAAACTAATTTATGCACTTAACTCACCACTTTAATGCCAGTAGTTCACAAATTAGAATTTTTGCTCACAAGACTCCGCAGCTTAGAGGGAACATTCGTTTTTGTCTCAGCTCAGGAAAAATGGCCCTAGATCAAACTAATTTATGCAGTTAACTCACCACTTTCATGCCAGTAGTTCACAAAGTGGAATTTTTGCTCACAAGACTCTGTAGCTTAGCGGGAACATTGGTCCTAACCAGTGTTCCCTCTAAGCTGAGTTAGTACGAGCTAGCTCACAATTGTTTAGCCTCTCAGCTCAGGAAAAATGGCCTTAGAGCAAACTAATGTATGCAGTAACTCACCACTTTAATGGCAGTAGTTTCACAAAGTAGAATTTTTGCTCACAAGACTCCGCAGCTTAGAGGGAGTCTGGTCCTAACCAGTGTTCCCTCTAAGGTGAGGTAGTGTGAACTACCTCACAATTTTTTAGCCTCCAGCTCACACGTTTTTGTCTCAGCTCAGGAAAAATGGCCCCAGAGCAAACTAATTTATGCAGTTAACTCACCCCTTTCATGCCAATAGTTCACAAAGTGGAATTTTTGCTCACAAGACTCCGCAGCTTAAGAGGGAACATTTGGTCCTAACCAGTGTTCCCTCTAAGCTGAGTTAGTGTGAGCTAGCTCACAATTGTTTAGCCTCTCAGCTCAGGAAAAATGGCCCTAGAGCAAACGAATTTATGCAGTTAACTCACCACTGTAATGGCAGCAGTGCACAAAGTAGAACTTTTGCTCGCAAAACTCCACAGCTTGGAAGGAACACCGCTCCTAAACATAGCTGGAAAATAAGTGCACGTGTCCTTCCGGCTCCCACGACCCCTCTGTGACGCAGCCCGGCACGGCTTTTTAACCGCCCCCCCCCCCCTCGCCCCGCGACGCCTCCCGCGCTGGCTCCGGCCGGGCAATGCGCCACCAGGGGCGCCGTGCCCGCAGGCGGCTGCCCACGCTCGAAGGCAAGGGCTGGCGGCGCAGCGCGCGGGCCACATGAATGCTGCAGCCGGGCGAGGGAGGGGAGAGCCCGCAGCGGCGGGAGCAGCCGCGCCGGATCGCAGCGAGGAGGGGCCTCTGCCGGGAAGCCCAACCACCAGGCCTGCCGGGCTGGCGCCGCCTCCCCCTCTTCCCAGCGCGCACCGACGGCGCCAGCTCGCCAGCGCCTCGCACAGGGGCTGCGCGTCCGGGAGAAGGCGCCACCGCTTGGGGGGCTCCCGCGACCCTCCCGCCGGGCCGCTGCTCTCCTCCTCCTCCTCGGCCTCTCCAAGGCCAGCGGCCTCGCCGGCGCCCTCCCCCGCTCCCTCTCCGGCCTCTGCCCCGCTGCGCCACGGAGGCTGCCCTCCGAGGCCTCGCCAAGGCCGAGCCCCGCGTCCCCAACTTACCGTGCCAGGGCTGCGGAGGGGCCCCTCAGGCGCTCTGCTCGGTGCGGCCGCCTCCTCCTCCTGCTGCTGCTGCAACAAAGGACTTCCGCCCCCGGCCGCGCCTGCTGCTCCTCTTGCAAGCAGCAGCTCCGGCTCCGCAGCGACCGCACTCAGCCGGACCCCTCCCCCCGGCGGGCGGCCAGCGAGCGGCGCCTGGCCCCGCTTCGCTGCGGCTGGGGCGGCCGCGGCCAATGCACAGGCATGATGGCACGCCGCGCCGGGCGCCTCCCTCCCAGCCCCAGCCTCGCTGCCGCCGGCCCTTCTGCATCGCGGCGCCCCGGCCTGGATTTTTTTTGGGGGGGGGGGCCGCCGCTTCCACGGGGAAGGGCAGGAGGGGGGAGACTGGCATTCGCGCGTTGCGCGCCGGGCTCCAGCTGGGCATGCCTGCGGTCTGGGCTGCAGACGACGGGCGAGGGCAAAGAACACAGGAGGCTCTGTTGCAACGAGTTGTTCCCTCTAAGGCGGCTATGGAGGCTTGCGAGCAAAAATCGTTGCTTTGTGAGCTACTGGGCTACAGTTGTGAGCCACCGCATACATTAGAAGAAGAAGATACTGGATTTATATCCCGCCCTCCACTCCGAAGAGTCTCAGAGCAGCTCACAATCTCCTTTCCCTTCCTCCCCCACAACAGACACCCTGTGAGGTGGGTGGGGATGAGAGGGCTCTCCCAGCAGCTGCCCTTCCAAGGACAGAGTCTCAGAGCGGCCTACAATCTCCTTTCCCTTCCTCCCCCACAACAGACACCCTGTGAGGTGGGTGGGGATGAGAGGGCTCTCACAGCAGCTGCCCTTTCAAGGGCAACCTCTGCCGGAGCTATGGCTGACCCAAGGCCATGCTAGCAGGTGCAAGTGGAGGAGTGGGACTCAAACCCGGTTCTCCCAGATAAGAGTCCGCACACTTAACCACTACACCAAACTGGCTCTCTTACTTTGCTCTGGGACCGTCTTTCTGAGCTAAGACAAAAATGTGTCAGCCAGAAGCTAAAAAACTGAGAGCTAGCTCGCGCTAACTCAGCTTAGAGGGAACACTGGTTTGCAACCTGCGAGGCTTGAGGACAGCAAGGTGGGTCGCCCGAGTCCAATTCAAGCAATCTCTAGGGACTTTGGGGGCCGGAGCCAGGAGCAAGGGTGTGGCAAGCTCAATAGAACTCCAAAGGGAGTTCTGGCCTTCCCATTTGAAGGAGAGGAAGTCTTCCCACCATTGGAAAGAATGAAGGATAGGGACACCTTCTTTGTGGGGGCTCACAGAATTGGACCCTCCCTGGTTCAATCTCTTTGAAACATGGAGGGTATTTTGGGGAGAGGCATCGGATGCTATGCTGCAATTGTGGTGTCTATCTCAACCCCCCCCCCCCACCGAGCCCCAGATACCTGCAGATCAATTATCCATTATACCCTGTGGGAATTGGTCTCCATAAGGAATAATGGAGTGCCCAGCAGACATTTCCTTCCCCTCCCCCACTTTCTGATAACCCTGAAGTGGGGGGAGGGCCTCCAAACCAGGGGATCCTCTACCCCTACCTGGGAATTGGCAACCCTAGTGGCAAGAGGCCTTTTTGGCTGGCCAGCATCCACTCACTCAGCCAGGGGCACGCCTGCTGTTCTTCTTGTAGGGGTGCCAGTAGACAACTCCACAGTGGGAAATTCCTGGGGATTTGGGGGTGGAGCCTGGGAGGGGACTTAGCGTGGTATAATGATGCCACAGTGTTGTACCCCCTCCCTCAGCAGACATGTTCTCCAGGGGAATTGATCTGTCTTTGAAATCGGTTATAATTTCACATCTCCAGGGACCACCTGGGGGTTGGCAACCACGAGTGCAGCAGTAGCTCTAATCCTGGCATACTCCCTAATGTAGGACCTGACATCATAACCGTGCAATCCTAAACAGCATTTCATTCCACATCCTTTAAGGCGTGTAAGTTTGTGTAGCATTGTGCTAGGACCCGGTTCCTCTTTATGACAGGAGTGTCAAACGTGCGGCTCAGGGGCGGAATCAGGCCCCCAAGCAACTTACTCTTGTCTGCTTTCTTCTCCCTTTCGATTTGTTTTGCAAGGCTTGCCCAATTGCACAGGAGCTACAGAGCAAAACCTCGATATTCTCCATTGGCTGAGGCTCCTCCCCCTCCTTGTCCCCCTGGGGAGGAAGGGAAAGACCCAGAGCTTCCTTTGCCTAGTTCCCTAGAGAGATACAAAGAAAGCACCTTTAAGACCAACAAGTGCTAAACCATGTTTTGTTTTAAGTTTTTTAAAAAAATCTTTAGTCATGTTTGTGTCCTTTAAAAAATTTATATCTCTGCTACCTAATTTTAAATAGGTACACACATGGCCCGGCCCGACACAGCCCAGCCAAGTCTCATTTATGTCGGATCCGGCCCTCGTAACAAATTAGTTCGACACCCCTGCTTTGAGATGCCGCAGCAAGCTCAAAGTCCAGTCTTAACCGTCCTGAGGGCTAGTGCCATTGGATAAAATGGGTCTGTCTTACTAGGGTTTTTAAACAGAGGCTAGATGGCCATCTGACAGCAATGAAGATCCTGTGAATTTAGGAGGAGGTGTTTGTGAGTTTCCTGCATTGTGCAGGGGGTTCGACTAGATGACCCTAGAGGTCCCGTCCAACTATAATTCTAGGGCTGGTCCCCTACCTCGAATGTAACGACTTGGCGATAGTGATCCATGCCACGGTCACCTCAAGATTGGAATACTGTAATGCCCTCTATATCGGGCTGCCCTTGTCTCAAACCTGGAAGCTTCAACTAGTGCAGAACGCAGCAGCCAGGTTGTTAATGGGCCTTCCTTTGCTGAAAGCGCTACACTGGTTGCCTATCGCATACCGGGTTTATTTCCAGGTGCTGGTTTTCACCTTTAAGGCCCTATATGACCAGGGGCCTGCATACCTTTTCCCACATGTTCCCCGGAGAGCACTTAGGTCTGGATCACAAAATCTACTTATAATCCCCGGCCCTAACGAGGCCAGGCTCACGACAACTAGAGCCAGAGCCTTCTCTGTAGTGGCTCCACGCTGGTGGAATGAGTTGCCGGAAGAAACTGGGGCCCTGCGAGAGCTCATACAGTTCCGCAGGTCCTGTAAGATGGCAGTCTTCCACCAGGCATTTGCAAACTAGACTGCTGGCCACTACAGCTTTTAAGCAACCTTATGGACCACCCCTTGCAATCTGCTGTACAGCAGCGGTGGAGAGGACAATCTGCTTTACAGAGAATTATAAATCTGAAACATAAGATCATAGCACCGAAATGTGAATTACTCTATGTATTTTATGTTTTTATACTATTCTATGTTTTTATGATTTTTACGTCCCACCACTATGTCTAATCATGCATATGCACGTCCATGTAAGCCTCCTTGAGCCCGCCTTGGCGGGGAGGACGGGATATAAATGGAATAAAATAAAAATAAATAAATTACTTCTGAGTAGGCCCTGCTCTTGTAATGCGGCTGGATTTTGTCACAGCAGGAGTAAGATATTGTGCTCTGGTGCCTTTAATGCGCACCATTTTTTAACACATTTTTTACTCTTCAGCTGTTGTGTTGGTACAATTGAAGTGTAAAACGGTCCTCTTTCAGCTGGCCTTTTAAGGTGGAACCATTGCACCATCACCACAAAAACTGTGTTCATATGCATATTAAGACTGTAGCACCATTTTATGTTATATTGTAATTTAAATTATTAATTCAAATGTCATTTTTATGTAATTGTATTGTAATTGCAAATTGCTTTGAATTTTATTGTTGTATCATGGTACAATGTACTATGTCATGTAAGCTGCCCTGAGCCTGCTTCGGTGGGGAGGACAGGATATAAATTAAAATTTATTATTATTATTATTATTATTATTATTATTATTATTATTATTATTATTATTATTATTATTATTAACGTGCGCACATTTGTGACGGGTCAAGGTGCGGAAATTGGTGCCAGCCAAAAATGGATGTTTTTATGTGGATCAGACTTTCTAAAAGAGGGCAAGTCTTACCTGGTACCTTTGAATTCCTCCCTCCAGGGAACGTATGTGGTTCTCTGTTTACTCTCGCAACGGCAACCCTGTGAGGACAGTCTCGCCATTGAAGCAGGGACAATCAGCTGCAGCCCATATAGAATCTGCAGCAACCCCACACCAGTCTTCCCTAATCTTCTCTCTCAGTTAAAGGGAAGAAGAAGAAGAAGATATTGGATTTATATCCCGCCCTATGGAGAGTCAGTTTGGTGTAGTGGTTAAGTGTGTGGACTGTTATCTGGGTTTGATTCCCCACTCCTCCGCTTGCAGCTGCTGGAATGGCCTTGGGTCAGCCATAGCTCTGGCAGAGGTGGTCCTTGAAAGGGCAGCTGCTGTGAGAGCCCTCTCAGCTTCACCCACCTCACAGGGTGTCTGTTGTGGGGGAGGAAGATAAAGGAGATTGTAAGCTGCTCTGAGTCTCTGATTCAAGAGAAGGGCGGGGTATAAATCTGCAGTCTTCCGTACTCTGAATCTTAGAGTCTCAGAGTGGTCATAATCTCCTTTACCTACCCCCGCAACAACAGACACCCTGTGAGGTGGGTGGAGCTGAGAGAGCTCGTGCAGCAGCTGCCCTTTCAAGAACAACTCCTACGAAAGCTATGGCTGACCCAAGGCCATTCCAGCAGGTGCTAGTGGGGAATCAAACCCGGTTCTCCCAGATAAGAGTCCGCACACTAAACCACTACACCAAACTGGTGTAGATTGAGTGGGGATGCTGCAGACTGTAGGGTACACTGCCTCTGCACCCCCCCTGCTGGCAGGAAGGATTAGGGGGCATTGCTGGTTATGGCCCTGGGGACAACGCTTGCACGTTATCATGTCTTGAACTCAGATTATATGCTTTTGTCTACTAATATTCATATACAGAACTTGTGTTGCCCTCAGTGGGGTGGAATTGCAGCCCGAATCTTTATCCACGCGATTCTTTCTAGTTCTTTTTTATATTAAAAAAAACCCCTTCTGTGGTAAAAAAATTAAATCCCTGATGCAGGTCAAGTGATATTTCCCCCAGAATCATTGAAAACCACTGTACGTACTAGAAAGTTGGCTAATAAAGAAAGTAGATAGGAATAAAGTTGGCTGTTGTCGATGTTCCGGGCTGTGTGGCCGTGGTCTTGGTATTGTGAGACCTGACGTTTCGCCTGCAACTGTGACTGGCATCCTCAGAGATGCTCAAGATTCTTCTCCAGCACCACAGCTCAAAAACATCTATTCTTCTCCGCTCGGCCTTCCTTATGGTCCAACTCTCACAGCCATACATTACTGCTGGGAATACCATTGCTTTGACTATAGGGACTTTGATTGCAAAGAGACAAATAAGTGGCTTCCAGATCAAATCAAGCCTGAACACTCTGCAGAAGCTCAAATGACTAAACTGAGGCTGCCATACTTTGGTTCCACCAGGGGAATACAAGATTCAGTGGAGAAAGGAATAGTGAACAGGAGATGGATGGACTACGTGAAGGAAGCAACAGCCCTCAGTTTGCAAGACCCCAGAAAGGCCGTTAATGACAGAGCAGGAAGGGTTGCATCAGTGCTTAGGTCTTGTGGCTCTTTCTTTCTTTCTTTCTTTCTTTCTTTCTTTCTTTCTTTCTTTCTTTCTTTCTTTCTTTCTTTCTTTCTTTCTTTCTTTCTTTCTTTCTTTCTTTCTTTCTTTCTTTCTTTCTTTCTTTTTCCGCCCATTCCCCGAAGGGCCCAGGGTGGAGCGCAACATAGGAAAATACCATCAAATACAATAAAAACATTTTAAGAGCAGACAGCTCAACAGCACTCAGACAAATTCCATATCACAATATTGTCCAGCCTGGCCATCTCGCATCATGATGGAGGGAGGGACGGTGGCTCAGTGGTAGAGCATCTGCTTGGTGAGCAGAAAGTCCCAGGTTCAATCCCCGGCACCTCCAACTTAAAAGGGTCCAGGCAAGTAGGTGTGAAAAACCTCAGCTTGAGACCCTGGAGAGCCGCTGTCAGTCTGAGTAGACAATACTGACTTTGATGGACCGAGGGTCTGATTCAGTAGAAGGCAGCTTCATCTGTTCATATGACAAGATGTTCTCCCTTAAAGATGGCTGATATTATTCCTTTTTATACCACAGATGATAATACTGACGGGAGGCCAACCAGATCAAGAAACAGACGCCCGCAGCCTCAACTAAAAGCCTGGTGGAACAGCTCCGTTTTACAGGCCCTGCAGAAGGCTAATAAGTTTTACAGGTCCTACAGAAAGCTTTTACATGTCTGGGGAAATGCTGATTGCCACTTTGGTGTCAGGCAGCAATTTTCCTCCAGGCCAACCTGGCTAGGGGTTCTGGAGGGGTTTGGGGTTTTTTTGCCATCTTCTGGGCATGCAGCGGGGGTATGCGGGGGAGGTATTTGTACATTTCCTGCATTGGGCCGGGGTTGGACTAGATGACCCTGGCGGTCCCTTCCAACTCTGTGATCCAGTTTAATGGAGGGGTCCTTGACCTTTTTTAGCCTGCAGGTGGCTTTGGAATTCTGACCCAGGGTGGGTGCCGCAAAAAAATGGCTGCTGCAGGAAGCAAAGCCAACCACTCTCCTAGTAACCCTTTAAACATTTAGCTCTTGTGAACAGGTTGCCTTTTAATTGGCACAGACAGCAGATCTTCGGTCAGAATTCCCACGTGGTGTTGCCCACTTTCTAGCACTTAGGATGCTGAGCTTAGGAGTAGAAGGATCATATTTCAATCCAAAGGAAGGCAATAGACATCCCAACAGCTAGAATATATATATATATATATTTCCCCTTTTGGAATGTTTGGTGCCAATTCGGTGTAGTGGTTAAGTGTGAGGACTCCTATCTGGGAGAACCGGGTTTGATTCCCCACTCCTCCACTTGCACCTGCTAGCATGGCCTTGGGTCAGCCATAGCTCTCACAGAGTTGTGCTTGAAAGGGCAGCTTCTGGGAGAGCTCTCTCAGCCCCACCCACCTCACGGGGTGTCTGTTGTGGGGGAGGAAGATAAAGGAGATTGTGAGCCGCTCTGAGACTCGAGTGGAGGATGGAATATAAATCCAATGTCATCTTATTTATTTATTTATTTGGTTCACTTATATTCCGCCCTTTCCCAGACGGGCTCAGGGCGGATCACATTCAGATAAAAACCAGTCACATATCGTAAAACCAATACAATTTAAAACAACAGCATTACATCAACATTAAATAACAGAGGTGGGCGGCACATAGTGCAACTTTAGGTGTAATAATTCAGTGGCCCGAATATAAAGAGTCGGATGATAGATCACTAGGGGGGGCAGCCAATGGTATAGGTAGAGGACGCCCGCCTGCCTCAACTAAAAGCCTGACGGAGCAGCACCATCTTGCAGACCCTGTGGAAGGGTAACAAATCCGGCAGGGCCCACACCTCCACTGGGAGCAGATACCACCAGGTTGGGGCCAGGGCCGAAAAGGCCCTGGTGCTAGTCGAGGCAAGTCGGACATCCTTAGGGCCCGGGATGACCAAAAGGTGTTGGTTGGCCGATCGCAACGTCCTTTGGGGCTCTTCTTCTTCTTCAGGAACGGGGACATTGCTGTGAGATTTATGCAAGCTGGAGTCTAAGGCTACCCGAAACCGGATATTATCGATCACCAGTACAGCTTTGCTTCTTTAAGGTGGTTAAGTCTGAAGTGGCCAGAGAAGAATATTTTTGACTGAACCACATTTTTGGTCTGACTTGCAGGGCTGGATCTAGGGAGGGGCAGGGGGGGTGCTTGCCCTGGGTACCGATGGGGGGGGCACCAAATTGGGTATGGAGTCCATTGTATTCCGTGGGACCATAAGATAGAATGGCCCAAAAGGGGGCGTCATTTTTTAATTTTGCCCCCCCCTTAAAAACATGCCCCCATGCCGCAGAGTGTTAAAGCTGCAGTGCTGCAGTCCTTAGCTCTGCTCATGACCTGAGTTCGATCCCCGGCGGGTAGCCAGCTCGAGGTTGACTCGGCCTTCCATCCCTCCGAGGTTGGTAAAATGAGTACCCAGCTTGCTGGGGGGAAAGTGTAGATGACTGGGGAAGGCAGTGGCAAAGCACCCCGTAAAAAGTCTGCCGTGAAAACATTGTGAAAGCAACGTCACCCCAGAGTCGGAAACGACTGGTGCTTGTACAGGGGACCTTTCCTTAAAAACATGTAGTTCGGTCCTGCTGCCTTCATATTTATTTGTTAAGAGCAACCTGCTTTTGTACTGATTACTGCACTGTGTTACACTGCTTGTTGTATTACTTGTTAGTAGAGTTTTCCTTGTTTGAGTAGGCTTTGTTGTTAAGACTGGGTGAGTGGGCGTCAACGTGGCAGGTGAGGTTCAATGTGGCCAAGTGCAAAGTAATGCACATTGGGGCCAAGAATCCCAGCTATAAATACAAGTTGATAGGGTGTGAACTGGCAGAGACTGACCAAGAGAGAGATCTTGGGGTCGTGGTAGATAACTCACTGAAAATGTCAAGACAGTGTGCGTCTGCAATAAAAAAGGCCAACGCCATGCTGGGAATTATTAGGAAGGGAATTGAAAACAAATCAGCCAGTATCATAATGCCCCTGTATAAATCGATGGTGCGGTCTCATTTGGAGTACTGTGTGCAGTTCTGGTCGCCGCACCTCAAAAAGGATATTATAGCATTGGAGAAAGTCCAGAGAAGGGCAACTAGAATGATTAAAGGGTTGGAACACTTTCCCTATGAAGAAAGGTTAAAACGCTTGGGGGTCTTTAGCTTGGCTTCTCTTATGTTCTTATGTACATATTGTTCTCAATCACCAATGTCTAAAACTTTAGTGTTGTTAAGCATTCTAGTCTTTTGTTACCCTGGGGCTTTCCTTCTACTTTATAGCCATGTAATTACCCCAGGTCTCCTTTGCTTGTTGATCACTTTCTAACACTTGGCAGGTGGCAGTAAAGCCGTTGGGTGGGCATCCTGTGGCCTTGGGCCAGTCCCAGTTCTCTCAGAGCTGTTCTCTCAAGAGCAGTTCTCTCAGAGCTCTCTCAGCCCCACCTAATGTTCCCTCTAAGCTGCAGAGCCTTGTGAGCAAAAAATTCTACTTTGTGAGCTACTGGCATGAAAGTTGTGAGCTACTGCATAAATTATTGTGCTCCGGGGTCATCCTTCCTGAGCGAAGACAAAAAGGTGTGAGCTGGAGGGTAAAAATCTGTGAGCTGTCTCACGCTAACTCAGCTTAGAGAGAACACTGCTCACAGGGTGTCTGTTATGGGTGTAAGAGAACCCGCTCCAACATTGAGGTGTGGAAAGAAAGATTTAGGAGACAATAAAAATTCCGGGAGACGTCTGACTATAGGAAAGGGGGTGCGCACAAAGGTTGAGAGGGCATCTGTAGTCTTAGAAGACTCCTCTCAGAAGACTCCTCCTGCCTTTGTCCGTCCAGCTTTTATTGAAACCAAAACCTCACATCATTCCACCAACATTAGCCAATTAATTATATGTGTCTGGTCAACGTAACCACAGATAACGCCTGCGCAGATCACACAAACAGCACGTTTCCTTATCATAACATAACAAAGCTTCAATACATTACATTCTGTGGCGCAGTTAAATTCTCTGCTGTTAAAACTGAATCCCTACAATGGGGAGAAGCTGCTGCAAGCAGGATTCTGGTGAAGCAGCGGAGAAATGCCCCAAGTAAAGCACAAGACGCTGAATTTCCAAATCAATAAAACATCATCGCCTCTGACCCTTCCATGGTGTTGTAAATTGAAAGACTATAGCTGCTTGAATAAACCTCAGATGTTTGAGAGCCACAAGACATGAATGTCAGAAGTGGGAGGGAGGAAGGAAGATAGATGGAGGGAGGAAGAGGTGAAAGGAAAACAACTTTAAATGCATTCTCCAAGCTGCTGGCTGGTTAGGTTTGCAGAAGTGATTTAAAGCAGGGGTCCTCAAACCCCAGTCCGTGGACCAGTCCGGCTCCGTGGCCTGTTAGCAACCGGGCCATGAGTTGTATAATTATTTCATTATATATTATAATGTTGTAGTGGTAATATTATGAAGAAGAGGACAACGACATTGGATTTATATCCTGCCCTCCCCTCCGAATTTCAGAGTCTCAGAGCAGCTTACAATCTCCTTTCCCTTCCTCCCTCACAACAGATACCCTGTGAAGTGAGTGGGGCTGAGAGAGCTCTCCCCAGAAGCTGCCCTTTCAAGGACAACTCTGTGAAAGCTAAGGCTGACCCAAGGCCATTCCAGCAGCTGCAAGCGGAGGAGTGGGGAATCAAACCCAGTTCTCCCAGATAAGAGTCCGCACACTTAACCACTACACCAAATTAATAAAGTGCACAATTGTATTATCCCAAAACCATTGCCCCCCTCCTCCGCCAGTGTATGGAAAAACTGTCTTCCACAAAACCAATCCCTGGTGCCAAAATGGTTGGGGACCATTCTCCAAGAGGGCCAACAGGGTGTTCGGGGCTTTGGAAAAGGAAAGGTCCCCTGTGCAAGCACCAGTCGTTTCCGACTCTGGGGTGACGTTGCTTTCACAACATTTTCACGGCAGACTTTTTTACGGGGTGGTTTGCCATTGCCTTCCCCATTGTCATCTACACTTTCCCCTCTAGCAAGCTGGGGACTCGTTTTACCGACCTCGGAAAGGATGGAAGGCTGAGTCAACCTCGAGCCGGCTACCTGAACCCAGCTTCCGCTGGAATCGAACTCAGGTCGTGAGCAGAGAGTTCAGATCACAGTACTGCAGTACTGCTGCTTTACCACTCTGCACCACGGGGCTGCTTTGAGAACAACACAATATGGGTGAAAGAGCCACGTGTGGCTCCGGAGCTGCCATTTGGCCACCCCTGTAGTTCTATACCAAAGCTTGGGACCAGTTAGACCCACATTCAGCTCTTTTGGTTCCTGCAGGCCTGACCCACAAGGTCTGAACGAACCTATGTTGCTCCCCACCAAGCCCCGTAGGGAACAATGACTGACAACAGCACAGTTTTGCACAGCCCCATCTCAAAGGCTTCCTGTGCTCCAGACAAAAGACATCTGTGACCTGCCTTTCCCCCAGATGCTTCCTGCAGCACCGCCTGACTCAAAAACGCTCAGCGCGTTGCGGTTTGGTTTGCAGTTCTCTCACCGGAGGCCCAAAGCAGCCCTTGTCTGTCTGAGGCCCTGATTATTATTTATTGACTTCACTGACATCCTCCTGATTCCCCTAAAGGGGAGCGGAAAGTAGCTTACACACCATTCTCTTTCATTTGTCACAAGAGCCCTGTGAGGTAGGGCTGTGGCCAAACTTGCTTAACATAAGAGCCACATAGAATAAACATCATATTTAAGAGCCGCAAGATAGGAACATCAGAAGTTTGAGAGCTACAAGACAAGGGAGGGAGGAGAGAGAGGTGGAAAGGAAGCAACTTTAACTTACATGCATTCGCCAAGCCATTGGCTGACGTGGCTTGTAGAAGTGAACATGAACATATGAAGCTGCCTTCTACTGAATCAGACCCTCGGTCCATCAAAGTCAGTATTGTCTTCTCAGACTGGCAGCGGCTCTCCAGGGTCTCGAGCTGAGGCTTTTCACACCTACTCGCCTGGATCCTTTTTGGAGATGCCAGGGATTGAACCTGGGACCTTCTGCTTCCCAAGCAGATGCTCTACCACTGAGCCACCATACCTCCCCTATGTGATTTAAAGAGACTAAGTGATTTAAAGAGACTAATGTCTTCTCCAAGCCAGCCAACAGGGCGGTGGGGGCTTCAAGAGCCACACAAGGCTCCTGAGCCGCAGTTTGGCCACCCTGACTGAGGGCATGTAACTGGCCCCAGATCTTTCAGTGAGTTCCCGTGAACTAAGGAAGAACAGACACAAAGGCTGCGATCACATGCACTAAATAGTGCACTTCCAGGGCGTTTTCCAACTGGATTTTTACCGTGTGAACCGGCAAAATCCAGTTGGAATGTGCATTGAAAGTGCGTTATTTAGTGTGTGCGATTGCAACGAAAGTTGGAGTCAAGCGAGGGGTCATTTTGTAGGTTAAAAGGTGCAGGAGCTCAGTAGCATATCTCATTTGCATATGCCCTAGATCTGTGTGCAGTGGGGAGAGAACTCCCCAGTCCCCACTTCATGCAGACCCTGGCTGGAGGTTCAGGAGCTGTGCTCCTGTGGAATTCAAGCCCTGCCAGACTTAAAGTTTAATTCTGGGTCTAAGCTTTCCAGTGCGTGCATGCTTCCGAAGTCTTGGGCCCCTGCACTTTCCAACTGGATTTTTACTGTACGGACCGGCAAAATCCAGTTGGAATGTGCACTGAAAGTGGATTGAAAGTAGGGTTGCTAAATCCAATTCAAGAAATATCTGGGGACTTTGGGGGTGGAGCCAGGAGACATTGAGGGTGGAGCCAGGAGCAAGGGTGTGACTAGCATAAATGAACTCCAAAGGGAGTTCTGGCCATTACATTTAAAGGGACAGCACACCTGTTAAATGCTTCCTTCCACAGGAAACAATGAAGGATAGGGGCAGCTTCTTTGGGGGGCTCAGTCATCGGTACTGCCTGCGTCTGTTAACAAGAAGGATGCAACGGACAGCAGAATTTGGCACTTTATTTTCAAGTATCTAGAGTTGGCTTAAGCACTGGAATTATGGTTATGGACTTTGGACTCATTGGAAGTTTATGCGGAAAGTTAAATGTTTAAAGCATTTATTTGCAGCATATAAATAAATCGATGGTGCGGTCTCATTTGGAATACTATGTACAATTCTGGTCACCGCACCTCAAAAAGGATATTATAGCATTGGAAAAAGTCCAGAAAAGGGCAACTAGAATGATTCAAGGGTTGGAACACTTTCCCTATGAATAAAGGTTAAAACGCTTGGGGCTCTTTGGCTTGGAGAAGCGTCGACCGCGGGTTGGCATGATAGAGGTTTCAAGAGGGGATTGGATAAAAATATGGAGCAGAGGTCCATCAGTGGCTATTAGCCACAGCATTTTATTGGAACTGTCTGGGGCAGTGATGCTCTGTATTCTTGGTGCTGGGGGAGGTGGGGAGGCAAAGTGGAAGGGCTTCTTCTAGCCCCACTTGTGAACCTCCTGATGGCACTTTGGGGGGGGGGGGGGTTGGCCACTGTGTGACACAGAGTGTTGGACTGGATGGGCCACTGGCCTCATCCAACATGGCTTCTCTTATGTTCTTAATTATAGGGTGTTTGTTGTTTATTTTACCCTCCTGGGGATTGGCAACCCTAAAATTTGAAAGTGCATTGTTGAGGGTGCGTGATCGCAGCGAAAATTGGAATCCAGCGGCACCTTTTAGGACCGACAGAAAGCTTAATCCTGGGTCTAAGACGCAGATTTGAGCCACTGCTCTTAGAAAGGCCAAAGCAGCGGCAGAGCCCTGCTATAGTCCGATTGCAGCGGCGCCTGCACGAAAAGCCTGCCGTGACGTCACGGGTCGTACAGCTCTCTCTCTCCACCCCCCCCCCCGCCAGAGGCTTCCCCTCCCCTTTGAGCCCGGGAGGCCAGTGCGAGTGCGTGCGCGTGCGGCGGCGCAGCAGCGTGCGCGCGCCTCTCCCAGCGTACCGCCGCTGCCCGCTGTTTGCATGAGCCGGGAGGCTCGCGCTGTTTGGGTAAGGAGCGTCACCCCCGCCGTTGCAAGGCTCCCCATCCCTCCCGGGGGATGGATGGAAGTGTCCGGTTGCCCCCCTGGCGTAGATCCCCGTGCAAGGGGAAGGCAGATCGGCTCCCACAGAGCCTCGCGGCAAGCCTGGGCTTTGCATTGGGGTGGGGGTGGGGAAATGGGGCAGAAGGGAAGGAGGGCTTTGCTCTGCCTGCGGGGTCGTGCCCCCCCCCCACAAGCAGCTGGGAAGACGCCCCGGGAGGGAGGCGGTTGCCAGCTTGCCCGTCCCTGCAGGTGTCCAAGCTCTGGGGCTTGTGGGCATGCGTGGGAAGGGGATGTGGGGTTGCAAGGTGGGGGGTTTTGCAAGCTGCAGAATGCTCCAGAAGCGGCGGAGAGGGGAGGGGAGGGTTTGTTGTTGCCAACAGCCCGGAAGGGAAAATGTCCTGTCCTTTTAATGCAGGTTTCAGGAGGTGTGATCTACCAGGTCGTGTTGTTTACTTCCCGGCCGTTAAAAGCTTCAGTCGCCCTCTGTTAAGAGAACAAGTCATTCCCCCCCCCTTCCAGGTTGTTGGCAGCCCTTTGGGTAGGTTGCCAACCTCCAGGCGAGGCCTGCAGCTCTCCTGCAATTGCAGCTGAACTCCTAATCGCAGAGATCAGTTTCCCCAAGAGAACATGGCTGCTTTTGAGGGCGGGGTGTATGGCGTCGAGGCCCCTCCCCAAACCCCACCCTCTCTAGGCTCCACCCCCAAGTCTCCAGGAATGTCCCTACTCAGTTGGCAACCTGGGTTAAGATGCTTGCTTGGAGACGGGCGCCAACTGCACTGAGGGAAATGTAGTGTCTTTTCAATAGGGAGTTCATGAGATGTTATTTACTTAGGTTGCCAGGTCGGTGTTGGAAAACACCTGGAGACTTTGGGGGTGGATCTGGGAGAGGGTGGGGTTTGGGGAGGGGAAGGGACTCAGCATGGGGCACTGCCCTAGAGCCCACCCTTCCAAGCAGCCATTTTCTCCAGCGGAGCTGATCTCTGCCAGCTGGAGGTAAGTGGTCAAAGCGGCCCCATGTCATGAAAAAATGGCCCCATGTCATGAGAAGATCTCCAGGCCCCATGTCATGAAAAAATTAAGCTACCGCATTAAGCCTTGAGGACTGCGTAAAAGCCATATTTGACATTAGTCAAACAATAGTAGGGTGACAAGCTGTGGGATGTGTTACAGACAGGCTAGAACACTTGTGCTTTTATTAACCTTTTCCCAGACAAAATGCTTCCGGAACACTCCGGAAGAGGCTAGACAGGCACAGAGACGGAAGGACAATATTTTAGAAACCAACATGCGGACATCTCGCCCTTTTATTAACTCTTTCTCAGCCAAGAGGCCAGAATGGGCACTAAACAAAAATAGTGGCTCGAAAACAGCGAGATGTGTTACAGAAACTCAAGAACAATATTTTAGAAATGAACATGCAGAAATCTCATGCTTTTATTAACCTTCCCCCTGCAAAAATGCCTCCTGAAATGGGCATTAGACAAACAGTAGTATTGCAGAAAGCTGTGGCTGCATTACAAACACATGAGAACAGGGGTATCAAACCCATTTGTTTGAGGGCCGGATCTGACATAAATGAGACCTTGTCGGGCCAAGCCATGTCAGGCTGGGCCATGTGTGTACCTATTTAAGATTAGGTAGCAGAGATATAAACTTTATAAAGGACATAGATAAACACAATTAAAGATTTTTTTAAAACATGCTTAAAACACTAGCACTCGTTGGTCTTAAAGGTGCTTCCTTTGTATCTCACCATGGGATCCAGGGAACTGAACAAACAAAGCTCTGGCTCTTTCCTTCCTTCCCCAGGGGACCAGGAGGGGGTGGAGCCTCAGACTATAGAAAGAAGAGGCTTTGGCTCAGTAGCTCTGCTGTACAACTGAGAGTGCCTGGCAAAGCAAACTCCACCTCCCCCCTTCCTCCCCAAGGGAGGAGCCTCAGCCAATGGAGAAAATAAAGGCTTTGCTCTGTAGCTCCTGTGCAATTGAGCAAGCATTGCAAAGCAAGCTGTTATGCAGAAGCAAGAGAAGGGGAGAAGGAAGCAGATGACAGCCAGTTGCTCAGGAGCTTGATAGGAGGCCTCCGGGGGCCTGATTTGGCCCCCAGGCCGCATGTTTGACACCCCTGCTGTAGAACAAAAGTCCCTCAGAAGAGGCCCGAAAGTGCTTTTATTAACCCTTTCACAGCGCAAATGCTACCAGAACACTCTAGAAAGGTCAGAATGGGCATTAAGCAGCAGTACAGCAAATATTTTTTTTAAAACCCCACTGCAATGCATTAGAGATACTTGAGAACAATATTTTGGAAACGAACATGTGGAATTCTCATGCATTCTCATGGCCAGTGTGTGAGACATGATGCTGGACTAGATGGACCACTGATCTGATCCAGCAGGGCTCTTCTGATGTTCTTACAAGGTTGTTCCATGATCGTGGGGCTACCACCAAAAAGACCTTCTCTTGTGCATCTACCAAATGAGCTTCTTTAATTGATGGGACAGTCAGAAGGGCATCTTCTTGTGATCCTAATTCTTGGACAAGAATTTTGATGGACCAAGGGTCTGATTCAACATAGGATAACTTTCTGTATTTGTGTGTGTGTTGGCTTTGGTTGGCAATAAAACATCTCGAGACAGACCTTGGAGAAGCCGTGCCCTTGTGGTGGGTGTTGTGCTCCATTGTGCTAGCAAGCAACTGGTCGAGAGGTTCAGCATTCCCTTCTGGCGGTTTTGTCCTGCCATGCCCCTGAAATGATCTAAGACAGGGATGTCGAACTCATTTGTTATGGGGACCAGATCTGACATAAATGAGACTTTGTTGGGCCAAGCCGTGTTGTCTGGGCCGTGTGTTTACCTATTTAAGATTAGGTAGCAGAGATACAAACGTTATAAAGGACACAGACAAACACAAGTAAAGATTTTTAAAAAAACTTAAACAAAACACGCTTAAAACATTAGCACTCGTTGGTCTTAAAGGTGCTTTCTTTGTATCTCTGTCATGTGATGCAGAGAACTGGGCAAAGAAAGCTCTGACTCATTCCTTCCTTCCCCAGGGGGCCAGGAGGAGGGAAGAGCCTCAGCCAATACAAGGAAGAGAGGCTTGGCTCAGAAGCTCTGCTGTGCAGTTGAGAGAGCCTGGCAAAGCAAGCTCTCCCTCCCCCCTTCCTCCCCAAGGGAGGAGTCTCAGCCATTGGAGAAAATAGAGACTTTGCTCTGTAGCTCTGCTGTGCGATTGAGCAAGCCTTGGAAAGCAAGCTGTGATGCAGAAGGAAGCAAGAGAGAGGGAGAAGGAAGCAGATGACAGCTAGTTGCTCGGGGGCCTGACAGGAGCCCTCTGAGGACCTGATTCGGCCCTCAGGCTGCATGCTTGACACCCCTGCTCTAAGAGATCTCGTTTGGATCCCCCCAGATCCATGATGGACACAGCCAGCCACAGCCTCATCCTTCTCCAGCAGTTGAACATGCAGCGAGAGTTTGGCTTCCTCTGCGACTGCACCGTTGCCATTGGAGACGTCTACTTCAAAGCTCACAGAGCCGTCCTGGCGGCTTTTTCCAACTATTTTAAGATGATATTTATTCATCAGACGAGGTAAGGCAAATGCAGACTGGGATGAGGCGGGGCATGTTTTATGTAGTGGTTTGGTGTAGTGGTTAGGAGACTGGACTGTAATCTGGGAGAACTGGGTTTGATTCCCCACTCCTCTACATGCAGCTGCTGGGTGACCTTGGGTCAGTCATAACTCTGTCAGTCATTCTGTCAAGAGCAGTTTCTGTCAGAGCTCTCTCAGCTTCACCTACCTCACAGGCAGTATACTCTCTAAGCTGAGTTAGTGTGAGATAGCTCGCAGTTTTTTAGCCTCCAGCTCACATATTTTTTTCTCAGCTCAGGAAAAATGGCCCCAGAGCACAATAATTTATGCAGTAGCTCACAGCTTTAATGCCAATAGCTCACAAAGTAGAATTTTTGCTCACAAGACTCCACAGCTTAGAAGGAACATTGCTCGCCACGGGGTATCTGTTGTGGGGAATGGAAGGGAAAGGAGATTGTAAGCTGCTCTCCTTCGGATGAAAACAAAGATGATGATGAAGAAGAAGAGAAGGGTGGGATATAAATCCAGTCTCCTCCTCCTTCTCTTCTTCATCATCATCTTCTTTGTTTTCATTTGTAGTCCACCTTTTGTCACCGTGACTCAAGGTGTATTACAACCAGGGCTGGAATTCTGGCAGGAGCTCCTTTGCATATTAGGCCACACACCCCTGATGTAGCCAATCCTCCGAGAGCTTACAAGGCTCTTTTTTGTAAGCTCTTGGTGGATTGGCTACATCAGGGGTGTGTGGCCTAATATGCAAAGGAGCTCCTGCTAGAATTCCAGCCCTTACAACAGTGGAAGGGGATTGTTTATTCAGTCAGCAAGCGGATTACAAAATGTAACAACGTTCCCACGAGCAAGGATTCTTGGCAACGCGAGCTATTCAGTCAGTCACAGGGCGAATTACAAAATATGGCGTTTGAGTCTAACGGCAAAGATTCCTAGTCAAACAACACAGGGCAGTAGAAAAAGCAGAAGAAGCGAGCAGTGACTCTCAAAAGCTCCCACCCTGCCACAAAATTGTGTTTGTCTTCAAGGTGCTACTAGGATCTTGCTCTTTTCTGTTGCTTACAGACCAATGCAGCTACCCATCTTGATCTGTCAGCTTAAGGCAACAGGGCTGGGGGTTGAAGAACTGGAAATCTGCATGTCTATTTTATGACAAACTTCTGGTTTCTGAAAGTTCTAGAACATGAGCTCTCAGAAACCTGGGGAAGAATGTGACAGCTCCAACAAAGGAGATGGGAGGAATACATATTTCTCATTCTTCAATGTCAGCTGCAGGGGTTTTTGTGGGAGGTGGGGATGGAAAGTTCTGTCAAGTCGTAGCTGACTTGTGATGACTCTGGAGGGTTTATAAGACGAGATGTTCAGAGGTGGTTTGCCATTGCCTGACAGTGCGTAGAAACCTTGACTTCGTTGGTGGTCTCTTATCCTTGATGTGGGGGGAGGGGAGTCATAAAACCTTTAGGTGCCAGTTGAGGTAATAGTGATCTTCACATGTCTATCTATAATAATAATAATATAATAATAATTTTTTATTTGTATCCCGCCCTCCCCGCCGAAGCAGGCTCAGGGCGGCTCAC
Organism: Heteronotia binoei; assembly: GCF_032191835.1. Lineage (NCBI taxonomy): Eukaryota > Metazoa > Chordata > Lepidosauria > Squamata > Gekkonidae > Heteronotia > Heteronotia binoei. Next base: position 19,877,412 of record NC_083243.1, on the reverse strand, counting down.
AGACATCTATCTGTCTGTCTGTCTCATCTATCACAGGAGTGACCAAACTGTGTTTTGGGAGCCTCCTTCCTTCCTTCCCCTCTTCCTTCCTTGCCTCAAACATCTGACATTCATGTCTTGCGGCTCTCAAACATATGACATTTATTCTGTGTGGCTTTTATGCCCTGAAATAAAGCAACGAGACCAAGATGTGCTCAGAAATCATATTTAAGAAAGCAAAGTAGGGCCTTTATTTCCATTCCTCTCAGCTGAAGTATAGCAGTCGTTCATAAGCCTGGAATTCACCAAGTGCCTCTGGGTAATCGCAGGTTAATCTAGAGACACTGTCCATATAAAGGGATAAGGGGAGGGGCAATCAGATGTGCTTTGTTTTATATGCTCTGCTGGTTGGCATGGGGATGATGGATGAAATCGACCTTGGTAGTCCCCAGCAAGGTAGGCCCCAGTGCCATGGAAATGATGCTCCTTCTATTCGCTCCTGATAAAGGTCATTTGTGGTAAAGACTGATGAGATATTTAAGCTTACGTCTTAGCTGGTTTTTGGTCTCCCAGCTTAAGAACATAAGGAGAGCCAGTGGTGCATCTAGCCCAGCATCCTGTCTCATATAGGGGCCAACCAGTTCCTCTGGAGGGCCAACAACAGGGCAGAGAGGCTGAGGCCTTCATTAGAGCATCAAAAGAGCCCTGCTGGAACAGACCACTGGTCCATCTAGTCCAGCATCCTGCCTCACACAGTGGCCAACCAGTTCCTCTGGAGGGCCAGCAACAGGGCAGAGAGGCCGAGGCCTTCATTAGAACATTAGAAGAGCCCTGCTGGATCAGACCAGTGGTCCATCTAGTCCAGCATCCTGTCTCAGACAGTGGCCAACCAGTTCCTCTGGAGGGCCAACAACAGGGCATAGAGGCCATGGCCTTACCACTGGCTCTGGGATTCAGAGGATTAGTACCTCTGAATGTGAAGGTTTCCCTCAGCCACCATGGCTAGTAGTCATCGTCAGACTTATCCTCCATGAATCTATCTAATCCACTTTTAAAGTTGTTTATTCCTGTAGTCACCACATGTGTTAGAGAATTCCACATTTCAATTAATCCCTGTGTAATCTAGTATTTGCAGTTTTCGTAACAGATGTATATTCTAGTAAATGGTGAGCCATCAACTTAACCTTCTTCTGTATTATATTTTTAAGCAATATATGATTGTTCATTTATACATACTTCTTTTGTCTTATTTTTGTAAAGTAGAGAATTTATTGAAGGTCATTCAGAGTATGAGTAGAAAGTGATTTTTTGATATCACAGATGTTAGCCAATTAGCGCTGCCCACAGTGAAGTTTCCAGAAATTTTCAGAACTTGGCCCTGGTGTAAGTGGGCGGGGTGGGAAATTACATGGTTCAGTGTTACGACTGGCATCTTTAAATAGATAGTTGTTCTGCGATGTGCTTACTTAACTCTCGTCTTTGTTTCAAGCAGTGAATGCATAAAGATTCAGCCGACAGATATCCAGCCCGATATCTTCAGCTATTTGCTCCACATCATGTACACCGGGAAGGGCCCCAAACAAACCGTCAATCATACGCGGCTGGAGGAAGGCATCCGCTTTCTGCACGCAGACTACCTGTCCCACATGGCGATAGAGATGAACCGGATGCTCTCTCCGGAGACCGTGCAGTCTTCCAACCTGTACGGGATTCAGATCTCCACCACCCACAAGACCGTTAAAGAGACCCTGCAGACCAAAGAAAGCCTGACGGGTCTTGGTAGCCGGGGCACTAACCAGGGCGATCACCCGCAGCTTCAGCTCTCTCTGGCCATCGGGCTGGACGACAGCTCTTTGGACCAGCAGATTTCTCACCCTCCCGTCCAGGGGGCTGCCAAACCAGCTGAAAACCTCACCAAGCCACCGGTGACGATCAAGCAGGAGAAAGCTGACCCGGAACCGGTGGTGTCTCAGAGCCACACCTCGTCCTCCCCGGATATCGGGGTTTCGGCCTTTTCGAAAACGAACGTCAAAGTCCACGTCTGTCAGTACTGCGGGGAACGTTTTGAATCCCGGGGTCTTTTGCGGGAACATCTGTTCACTCACGTGTCAGGGTCCCTGCCATTCGGGGTGCCGGCCTCGATCCTGGAAAGCAACGACCTCGGCGAGGGCCAGCCGCTGAACGAAAACCGCGAAGCCCCCGAAAGCCACCGTTTCGACTCCTTCCTCCGGAAAGACAGCGAGCGCCGGTCGGCGCACCCCTCCCGCGGCAACTTGGAGGCCTTGCCCATCGGCCAGCTCTCTCTGGTTTCCAAAGACTCGGAGCCCATGGAGCTGAACTGCAACTTTTCCTTTTCCCGGAAGAGGAAGGTCAGCTGCACAGTGTGCGGCCACAAGTTTCTCCGGAAGAGCCAGCTGTTGGAACACATGTACTTGCACAAAGGGAAGCACTTCAAATACAGCCGGTGCCAAAGAGCAGGCAATCCGGCAGCCCCCAAGTTTCAACCTTACGGCGACGGTTGGGCACCGAGCGGGGTCAAAGGCACCGCCCTCCCGCAAGCTCACTTAGAATCGCAGGACCTGCTGGACCCCGACCTCTCGCAAGAGAACATTGATGCCATATTGGTCGAATAGCTTCCCCGTCCTCGGTGGTGTTTTCAGCCTGTGAATCCCTTCGTGCTTCTTGGTGGCTCTTTCGTTGGTACTGAAGATGTTCTGCGTGTTCTTCTGGATTTTGAAACGGCTCCGTCTGAAGCCCTGTCTGAGTGGCATTTTCACCTACCTGGGAAAATGGTGGCCTCCTATGTCATGTGTTTAATGGGTAGACTGTAAGGCAAGTGTCCCCAAGATGCCATGGCGAAAGCATAGCCTTCACCACCAGGGCTTTTTTTTGTAGCAGGAACTCTTTTGCATATTAGGCCACACACCCCTGATGTAGTCAATCCTCCAGGAGCTTACAGTAGGCCCTGCACTAAGAGCCCTGTAAGGAATTCTAGCAGGACCTCCTTTGCATATTAGGCCACGCCCCCCTGATGTAGCCAATCCTCCTGGAGCTTACAGAAGGCCCTGTACTGAGAGCCCTGTAAGGAATTCTAGCAGGACCTCCTTTGCATATTAGGCCACGCCCCCCTGATGTAGCCAATCCTCCTGGAGCTTCCAGTAGGCCCTGTACTTAGAGCCCTGTAAGGAATTCTAGCAGGACCTCCTTTGCATATTAGGCCACGCCCCCTGATGTAGCCAATCCTCCTGGAGCTTACAGTAGGCCCTGCACTAAGAGCCCTCTGAGCTCTTGGAGGATTGACTACATCAGGGGGTGTGGCCTAATATGCAAAGGTGTTCCTGCTACAAAAAAAGCCCCGGCCTCCACCTTCCCTGGGCCCAGCCGGTGTCGAGAGACCAAAAGGTTAAATGCCACAAATACGAGAGCCGAATAATATCGGTTAAAAACGTACAACATGAATACTATCAAAAGTACCAGAATGCATGTATCTATGAGATAAAGTCAGATATAGGCCCCTGTGTCTGTACTATGAAAGAAGGAAAGGGAAGAAGGTTTCTAAGGGCGTGTTCTGCATAGCACCGGTTTTGGGGAAGGGGAGGCATGTCCTCAATATCGGGGCACACTGAGAAGCCAGCCCCACATGGAGGCCTGGCAGCGGAAGCCTTAATTTGGACCATAATGCATTGCTGAGCCCAGGGCTGGCCCTCCCGCTTGGCAAATTAGGCAGTTGTCTAGGGTGCCGGGAGGGAGGGGGCAGCAAATTGGGCTCCCCCATCCCACCCTCCTGGTGCCTCATTCAAGCACCTAGTTTGCCTGCCTGCCTTCTCCGCCGCCTGCCACCATCGCTGCCGCCACCCGCCCCTCCATTCCCTTCACCTCCCCCCCCCCGCGACTCCGCATCTCCCCGCCGTGGCTCTGCAACCCCCGCCTCCCCCCCCTGCCGTGCCTCCTCCTCCCTCCCTTCAGAGTTCGGACCCTTTCCCACCCCGTGTCATTTTCAACGCCGGAACCGGCTCTAGTGCCGCGTTCCGCGCTCACCGGCTCTCAGGAAAAGCGTGCTGAAAGGACGACCCCCGCTGCTACTGACTCTTCCCCTCCCCACTTCCTGCAGCGGGTGTCGTCCTTTCAGCACACTCCTCCTGAGAGCCAGTGAGTGCACCCCGCCCCCGCGATTTTAGCCACGTTTCGAGCGTTTGGCAAGGGAGGGGGTGCTTTAAAGATCCAGAACGCGGTGCTAGAGCCGTTTCCGCTGTTGAAAATGACACGGGGGGGAAGGGTCCGAAGGGAGGGAAGAGGAAGCGGGGAGGAGGGGGGCGCGGCGGGGGGAGGAGCGGGGGTGCTGGGGGGGAGTGCCAGGCAGCGAGTCTGCCTAGGGTGCCATGGGGTGTCGGGCTGCCCCTGGCTGAGCCTGATCCTAAACACTGTCTTTTTAGCAAAGTAACTTGTGTGTGTGGGGGGGGAATTACCGGCTAATCCTAAACGTGGTAAAACCTAGATTAACAGTTATGCTTAGAAGCTGCTTCACTTGTTGTGTTTTTCCTAGGTAGAGAACATGCCCCAAGCATAGGAAGAGACGGTATTAAAGGTATTGGTACAGGTGTATGTAGGAGAAGGGTACATTCCGTAACAAATCTTAAGTATTCCTGCCCTGAAGGAACCATTGAAATTGACTTTCTTTCGGCCTCATT